>NC_138291.1:102277500-102940000 GCF_965601325.2 Salmo salar | reverse complement strand
TCTGTGTCTCTCGCTCTGTGTCTCTCGCTCTGTGTCTCTCGCTCTGTGTGTGTGCTGTCCATTCTCAAGTGCTGCAAGTTCTCAAGTGGTGCTGTCATGGAATAATCTGTCTGTTTCTGTTTTCCCTGGTAGTAACCCAGCTGCTGTTTAACTGTCATGTGTTTCTATTACCCCTGGTAGTAACCCAGCTGCTGTTTAACTGTCATGTGTTTCTATTACCCCTGGTAGTAACTCAGCTGCTGTTTAACTGTCATGTGTTTCTATTACCCCTGGTAGTAACTCAGCTGCTGTTTAACTGTCATGTGTTTCTATTACCCCTGGTAGTAACTCAGCTGCTGTTTAACTGTCATGTGTTTCTATTACCCCTGGTAGTAACTCAGCTGCTGTTTAACTGTCATGTGTTTCTATTACCCCTGGTAGTAACTCAGCTGCTGTTTAACTGTCATGTGTTTCTATTACCCCTGGTAGTAACCCAGCTGCTGTTTAACTGTCATGTGTTTCTATTACCCCTGGTAGTAACTCAGCTGCTGTTTAACTGTCATGTGTTTCTATTACCCCTGGTAGTAACCCAGCTGCTGTTTAACTGTCATGTGTTTCTATTACCCCTGGTAGTAACTCAGCTGCTGTTTAACTGTCATGTGTTTCTATTACCCCTGGTAGTAACCCAGCTGCTGTTTAACTGTCATGTGTTTCTATTACCCCTGGTAGTAACTCAGCTGCTGTTTAACTGTCATGTGTTTCTATTACCCCTGGTAGTAACTCAGCTGCTGTTTAACTGTCATGTGTTTTGTGTTGTCCAGCTTCGTAAGCTAACAGTGGAGGGGTGTGAGTACAGGAGTATCCACCAGGAACTGATGAGGGATCTGCTGAGGCTGTCCACCAGCACCTACAGTCAGGTTAGCCCAGTTAACTGCCACACACGTTTGTTTTAGTAGCTCCAGTAGGTAAATAAACCATTACTATGGTGAGAGAGACGTTTGATCAATCTGGGTTCTTCAGCTCTCTCCTCGCCACCTGGTCCTCTGTAGCTCAGTTGGTAGAGCATGGCTCTTCCCTGGATTAAAGTGTCTGCTAAATGCAGACCTGCCAACATGCATTTTGCATACCAACTACGCAATTCTCTGTCCATGTACGCAGGTACGAGATCCGAGTTAAAAGTACGCAGAAATGAATAGGTCCTGATTTGTATATATTTTTTTAATACATTTTAATAAAAAATAAATCCACTGAGTAAATCTAACATCCTGATTCTCGAGCTGCAACACACAGACATGTACGGAGTTTGTGTCAACGGACATGGAGATTAATACATCATTATTGGACGTAGCTGCCCCGTGTCTGCCCCTCCCCGTTTGTTGTGATGCTGAGTTTGCCGACTCAGGTGTAGGTAAACACAACGCCAAATCCCTTTTGGACTCCGTGTGTTGTGGAAAGGTAAACACTAATTGTTTCAAGCTAACGTTAGCGAACATATGGACATTCAGTGGGCTCTAAAGTGCCAGCAGTTCATTTGCTAGTGAAAGAAATGAAATGCAAATACGAAAAATAACTGGTTGCATTTGTGCGAGTGTGATATACATTTAATTCTTTGTCCCATTTGTTGTATTTTCCACGTAACATTACGAGGATCACGCAACCTGATAGACTGTAACTGTAATTATTATCCACGTTACAAAAAGCATTACGGAAGTATAATAAAAAATACATCTAAACATCTTGGCATTAAATGGAGTTGGGAGTTTAGAAGACTGTCGATGAAGAATTAATGAGTGTCCGGTATTGGCTATGAGGCAATGCTTCTAAAATGCCTTGGCACTAGATTTGAGATTTTATCAGTTTCGAAAAATCTGAAATGATGTATGTGCTGCAAAGAAATACAATAGGCAGCTTTACATAGGCTGAAACACCAGACTCTTCTAGCGAACAGCGGTCAGATTCCCTTTGCGGTAGACTACTGAACAGAGGGTCAGATTCCCTTTGCGGTAGTCTACTGAACAGAGGGTCAGATTCCCTTTGCGGTAGTCTACTGAACAGAGGGTCAGATTCCCTTTGCGGTAGTCTACTGAACAGAGGTCAGATTCCCAGTTTGCGGTAGTCTACTGAACAGAGGTCAGATTCCCAGTTTGCGGTAGTCTACTGAACAGAGGGTCAGATTCCCTTTGCGGTAGACTACTGAACAGAGGGTCAGATTCCCTTTGCGGTAGTCTACTGAACAGAAGTCAGATTCCCAGTTTGCGGTAGTCTACTGAACAGAGGTCAGATTCCCAGTTTGCGGTAGTCTACTGAACAGAGGTCAGATTCCCAGTTTGCGGTAGTCTACTGAACAGAGGTCAGATTCCCAGTTTGCGGTAGTCTACTGGACAGAGGTCAGATTCCCAGTTTGCGGTAGTCTACTGGACAGAGGTCAGATTCCCAGTTTGCGGTAGTCTACTGGACAGAGGTCAGATTCCCAGTTTGCGGTAGTCTACTGGACAGAGGTCAGATTCCCAGTTTGCGGTAGTCTACTGGACAGAGGTCAGATTCCCAGTTTGCGGTAGCCTACTGAACAGAGGTCAGATTCCCAGTTTGCGGTAGTCTACTGAACAGAGGTCAGATTCCCAGTTTGCGGTAGTCTACTGAACAGAGGTCAGATTCCCAGTTTGCGGTAGCCTACTGAATAGAGGTCAGATTCCCAGTTTGCGGTAGTCTACTGAACAGAGGTCAGATTCCCAGTTTGCGGTAGCCTACTGAATAGAGGTCAGATTCCCAGTTTGCGGTAGTCTACTGAACAGAGGTCAGATTCCCAGTTTGCGGTAGTCTACTGGACAGAGGTCAGATTCCCAGTTTGCGGTCTGTGTCGATGCCATCATTTGTTTTTGTTTTTATGTTTTCAAAATGATTTTGCTTTTAGTGTTGATTAGGAACCGTGTCTAAAAGGCCAATACTTGTGAGCTGGCCCTAGTGATTGGCCCTGTTTGAGAGGTGACAAGCGTTCCTCTACTATGGAGACTAAACTTGGGGGCGTGTGCTAAGAAAAACGTTATAGATAATTATCTCCATTCTATACTGTACATGTAATGGAATAAACATAGACATTCTGTGCTAATTCCACAAACAATATATTTATTTTATATGTTCTGTACTCGGTGTGAATCTTTTATTTATATTTTCTAAATACCTTTTCAGAGGACTCAACTGAACCAGGTGTGATCCATAATGTTTGTCTAAGCACGTGCTCATGAAATAAATTAAGCATAGGTTCCATACAATTAACAAAATGAGCAGCTAATTTAGCAAATCACTGTTATTGCAGCCAGTTAGTGCAGCTATGTGAGGAGACTGAGAGAAACAGACAGAGCAGCAGCAGTAGCCCCGAAACCCAACAATAAGCAGAGTACACGTGCCTCAGAAGTTCCCTCCTAGATACCAGGAGAAGTGGTCATGCTTGACGCAATCCAAACTACCATATCATGCATTTTGTACTTTGTGCAAGTATGATGTTGGCATCAGTCATCAAGGAAGCTCAGGTAAGTGCTGACATTTAAAGATGCTAAATGATTTGATCCTATCATGAAATAATCTTGTCTGTAAACAATAGTTGGAAAAATTACTTGTCATGCACAAAGTAGATGTCCTAACTGACTTGCCAAAACTATAGTTTGTTAACAAGAAATTTGTGGAGTGGTTGAAAAACGAGTTTTAATGACTCCAACCTAAGTGTTTGTAAACTTCCAACTTCAACTGTACCAGGCAAATCTGTCTAGGAAAAAGATTTCCTGAACATTTGAAGGTCTCCAGGAGATTTGTTCTCACCCACTGTTTCCTATCATAGCTTTTTGGTTTTTATTATGGGGAACATGTTTATTTCATACTGATGCTGTTCTTCAAACATTTGTTCTTATATCAGAGTTAAAAAATAAATAATAGTGTATAAGACGTTTGTACATTTTGTACCTAAACAAATCATTTATTATTTGTTTAATAAAATAAAGCTCCAGAATAAAGTCCCTTTGGTTTCTTTCTAATTATATCTTGTTAGTGACTTTTACCATATGTGTAAATGGAATGCTGTCAAGAAAGTTTTCCATCATTTTTATAGGCCTGATTTGGTACAATTCTATAATTGCGATCAGACTCACAAGCAGCGCATGCCATGCTCTTCTGGTACTCTAAAAAGTGGGACAGGGTTGGCAGGTCTGTAAATGGCATATATCATATATTGTACCTCAAAACATATTGGAGGAGAATTTTAACTCTGAACAATGGGTCTTCTCTGGTGTTTATTGAGGAAGTGGTGAGGAGAGAAGACGCAAGGAATCAAGGAAAATGTATTAAGAAAGAAACACCATTTGAGTGTCTCTCCCCCCATGTGTGCTCCTCCAGGTGCGTAGCCGGGCTCAGAGTGTGCTGTTCACGGCTCTGGGAACCTACAACTTCTGCTGCAGGGACGTGATCCCTCGCGTGCTGGAGTTCCTGGAGCCAGACCGCTCCGATGTCACACAGCAGCAGTTCAAAGTAGGACTGTCTCTGTCCTGTCTCGCTCTCTGTCCTGTCTCGCTCTCTGTCCTGTCTCGCTCTCTGTCCTGTCTCGCTCTCTGTCCTGTCTCGCTCTCTGTCCTGTCTCGCTCTCTGTCCTGTCTCTCCAATACTCTTATCTTGTCCACACACACACATGGTCTAGGCTGGTTATTGCAAATTGATTGATCAATTAATTGATTAATTGTTGATTAATCGATTGAGTCATTTATTGATCAATCAGCTGACTAAATTATTGTTTGACTGACTGACTGACTGAATGTTGTACAATGAACAAAAAATATAAACGCAACATGTGAAGTGTTGGTTTCATGAGCTGCAATAAAAGATCCCAGAAATGTTCCATACGCACAAAAAGCTTATTTCTCTCAGATGTTGTGCAGAAATTTGTTTACATCCCTGTTAGTGAGCATTTTCCTTTTGTCAAGATAACACATCCACCTGACAGGTGTGGCATATCAAGAAGCTGATTAAACAGCATGATAATTACACAGCTGCACTTTGTGCTGGGATCAATAAAAGGCCACTGTAAAATGTGCAGTTCTCTCACACAGCACAATGCCACAGATGTCTCAAGTTTTGAGGGAGCGCACAGTTGGCATGCTGACTGCAGAAATGTCCACCAGAGCTGTTGCCAGAGAATTGAATGTCCATTTCTTTACCATAAGCCCCTCTAACGTTGTTTTTGAGAATTTGTGAGTATGTGCAACCGGCTTCACAACCGCGGACCACGTGTATGGCGTCGTGTGGGCAGGCGGTTTGTTGACGTCAACGTTGTGAACAGAGTGCCCCCAGGCATAAGCTACGGACAACGAACACAATTTCATTTTATCAATGGCAATTTTAATGCACAGAAATAACCTGACAAGATCATGATGCCCATTGTGAGGCCAATTTTCTTTTTTTTAAGACGTCTGACCAACAGATGCGTATCTGTATTCCCAGTCATGTGAAATCCATAGATTAGGGCCTAATTAATTTATCTCAAATGACTGATTTCCTTATAAATCTTTTAAATTGTTGCATGTTGCGTTTATATTTTTGTTGTTGAAAATAACTGAGCCCTCTTCCTTATATTTCCCCATCCTTCATTGTCTTCTTCATCCTTCCTCATCGCTCTCTCCGCTCTCCCTCTCTCTCTCTCCCTCTCCCTCTCTCTCCCTCTCTCTCCCTCTCTACTCTCGCTCTCTCTCCTCTCTCTCTCCTCTCGCTCTCTCTCTCTCCTCTCGCTCTCTCTCCTCTCTCTCTCCTCTCCCTCTCTCCGCTCGCTCGCTCTCTCTCCTCTCCCTCGCTCTCTCCTCGCTCTCTCTCCTCGCTCTCTCTCCTCGCTCTCTCTCCTCGCTCTCTCTCCTCGCTCTCTCTCCTCGCTCTCTCTCCTCGCTCTCTCTCCTCGCTCTCTCTCCTCGCTCTCTCTCCTCGCTCTCTCTCCTCGCTCTCTCTCCTCGCTCTCTCTCCTCGCTCTCTCTCCTCGCTCTCTCTCCTCGCTCTCTCTCGCTCGCTCTCTCTCCTCGCTCGCTCGCTCGCTCTCTCTCCTCTCGCTCGCTCTCTCTCCTCTCGCTCGCTCTCTCTCCTCTCGCTCGCTCTCTCTCCTCTCGCTCGCTCTCTCTCCTCTCGCTCGCTCTCTCTCCTCTCGCTCGCTCTCTCTCCGCTCGCTCTCTCTCTCTCCGCTCGCTCGCTCTCTCTCCTCTCGCTCGCTCTCTCTCCTCTCGCTCGCTCTCTCTCCTCTCGCTCGCTCGCTCTCCGCTCGCTCGCTCTCTCTCCGCTCGCTCGCTCTCTCTCCGCTCGCTCGCTCTCTCTCCGCTCGCTCGCTCTCTCTCTCCGCTCGCTCGCTCTCTCTCTCTCCGCTCGCTCGCTCTCTCTCTCTCCGCTCGCTCGCTCTCTCTCTCCGCTCGCTCGCTCTCTCTCTCTCCGCTCGCTCTCTCTCTCCGCTCGCTCGCTCTCTCTCTCTCCGCTCGCTCTCTCCGCTCGCTCTCTCCGCTCGCTCTCTCCGCTCGCTCGCTCTCCGCTCGCTCTCCTCTCTCCGCTCGCTCGCTCTCCTCTCTCCGCTCGCTCGCTCTCTCTCTCTCCTCTCTCTCTCCTCTCGCGCTCTCTCTCTCTCCTCTCGCTCTCTCTCCTCTCTCTCTCCTCTCCCTCTCTCCGCTCGCTCGCTCGCTCTCTCTCCTCTCGCTCTCTCTCCTCTCGCTCGCTCTCTCTCCTCTCGCTCGCTCTCTCTCCTCTCGCTCGCTCTCTCTCCTCTCGCTCGCTCTCTCTCCTCTCGCTCGCTCTCTCTCCTCTCGCTCGCTCTCTCTCCGCTCGCTCGCTCTCTCTCCGCTCGCTCTCTCTCCGCTCGCTCGCTCTCTCTCCGCTCGCTCGCTCTCTCTCCTCTCGCTCGCTCGCTCTCTCTCCTCTCGCTCGCTCTCTCTCTCCGCTCGCTCTCTCTCCGCTCGCTCGCTCTCTCTCCGCTCGCTCTCTCTCCGCTCGCTCTCTCTCCTCTCGCTCGCTCTCTCTCCTCTCGCTCGCTCGCTCTCTCTCCTCTCGCTCGCTCGCTCTCTCTCCTCTCGCTCGCTCTCTCCGCTCGCTCGCTCTCTCCGCTCGCTCGCTCTCTCTCTCTCCGCTCGCTCGCTCTCTCTCCGCTCGCTCTCTCTCTCTCCGCTCGCTCGCTCTCTCTCCGCTCGCTCGCTCGCTCTCTCTCCGCTCGCTCGCTCTCTCTCTCTCCGCTCGCTCTCTCTCCGCTCGCTCGCTCGCTCTCTCTCCGCTCGCTCTCTCTCTCTCTCCTCTCGCTCGCTCTCTCTCCTCTCGCTCGCTCTCTCTCCTCTCGCTCGCTCTCTCTCTCTCGCTCGCTCTCTCCTCTCGCTCGCTCTCTCTCTCTCCTCTCGCTCTCTCTCCGCTCGCTCGCTCGCTCTCTCTCCGCTTGCTCGCTCGCTCTCTCTCCTCTCGCTCGCTCGCTCTCTCTCCTCTCGCTCTCTCTCCTCTCGCTCGCTCGCTCTCTCTCCTCTCGCTCGCTCGCTCTCTCTCCGCTCGCTCGCTCGCTCTCCTCTCTCTCGCTCGCTCGCTCGCTCTCTCGCTCGCTCTCTCGCTCGCTCTCTCTCCGCTCGCTCGCTCGCTCTCTCTCCACTCGCTCTCTCTCCGCTCGCTCGCTCGCTCTCTCTCCGCTCGCTCGCTCGCTCTCTCTCCTCTCGCTCGCTCGCTCTCTCTCCCCTCGCTCTCTCTCTCTCTCTCTCCCCTCGCTCTCTCTCTCTCCCCTCGCTCTCTCTCTCTCCCCTCGCTCTCTCTCTCTCTCTCTCTCCCCTCGCTCTCTCCCTCTCTAGGGTGCCTTATACTGTCTCTTGGGGAACCACAGTGGGGTGTGCCTTGCTAACCTGCACGACTGGGACTGCATCACCCTGACCTGGCCTGCCATCGTCCGCTCAGGACTCAGCTCAGCTATGTCCCTGGAGAAGCCCTCCATCGTCCGCTTGTTCGACGACCTCGCTGACAAGATTCACCGCCAGTATGAGACCATCGGCATAGACTTCGCTGTAAGAGTCTCTTCCTGCCTTTCCATTGGTCAAAATTATCGTTACAACCATCTGGTTTTTAATGACACCATGTCAACTTGATCTGATTGTAAACTGAAAGTAATGACGTCGTGTCAACTTGATCTGAAAGTAATGACATCATTACTGCTCTCCAGACCTCGTCCTATATAACATGTATAATCATATATGATTAAACCTCTGAACTGTAATGTAGATCCCATCAGAATGCCGTGCGGTGGCGGTGCAGCTCCAGACCTCTGGTGTTCCTCTGCCCCCGGAACCTGTCCCCTCAGACCATGAAGAAGCAGAGGGCCTCAGGAAGCAGGTGGAGAAGAACTTAGACTCTGAACAGTGAGTACATATCTATTTTATATCAGACAGCAAGAAGAGTGCTGGACACTGCTAATGAATAAACACTACAATACTGTTGTTGGACTGTGCACAAAATCTTCAACTTGCATTTGTATTGGTGTATTATTATACTAGCAAAGGTCTACCAGTTCCCATTGTTAAACTAATCCCTCAGTTATGTCTACAGTATAATGTCCACACACTTTCCAAACTACCACTGTGCTGTCTCCCTCAGGAAATATGACAAGCTGGTTGGTGAACTTCTGGACCGCCTCAATGACAGAAACATGTAGGTTCACCTCGTTTCAATGACTGAAACATGTAGGTTCACCTCGTTTCAATGACTGAAACATGTAGGTTCACCTCATCCCAATTACATAAACATGTAGGTTCACCTCGTTTCAATGACTGAAACATGTAGGTTCACCTCGTTTCAATGACAGAAACATGTAGGTTCACCTTGTTTCAATGACAGAAACATGTAGGTTCACCTCGTTTCAATGATAGAAACATGTAGGTTCACCTTGTTTCAATGACAGAAACATGTAGCTTCACCTCGTTTCAATGACTGAAACATGTAGGTTCACCTCATCCCAATGACTGAAACATGTAGGTTCACCTCATCCCGATGACTGAAACGTGTAGCTTTGCCTCATCCCGATGACTGAAGCGTGTAGCTTTGCCTCATCCCGATGACTGAAGCCTGTAGCTTCGCCTCGTCTCGATGACTGAAGCGTGTAGCTTCGCCTCGTCTCGATGACTGAAGCGTGTAGCTTCGCCTCGTCTCGATGACTGAAGCGTGTAGCTTCGCCTCGTCTCGATGACTGACGTTATAATATGTGAATCCTGTCGGCTGTATTTCTTAAATTTCCATCTGCAACATTTAACATTCCACTAAATACCAAAATGTCTGTTCTTATTGGACGACTTCAGGCAGTACCTCTGTTTTCAAAAAGTTTTACACCTGAACACACCTGCTTTATGTTGCAGGCCCTGGAAGTTTGAGCACATTGCCATTGGCTTCATGTCTCTGTTACTGAGGGACGACCACCCCCTCCCCTCCCCCGCTGTCCTTTTCTTCGTCAAGAGCCTCAACCATGACTCCCTCCTGGTCCGCAAGGTGGGCACTGCCACATCAACCACTCTGTCCATACACTCTGTCCATACACTCTGTCCATACACTCTGTCCATACACGCGTAGAATCACTCAGACACCCAGTCATGCGTTCAGTTTCATTCAATAGATTGAGATAAAGTAAAAGAGATTTCTTCAAGATGGCAGCAGTCAACAAAGTTTCACACAATTGTATTTATCTTCATACATGCATTCATATTCTCATCTCATCATTATGGTATTTCACTAAGAGAAACATCTTTATACATTTATTTATTTCCCCACTAGGTGGCGATATCAGCCGTGGCAGGGATCATGAAGCAACTCAAGAGGCCACACAAAAAAGTACCAGTCAGCCCCAACACGCTCTGTAAGTAACCTGCACATTGTCTCCTCACCAGTCCTTTTACCTGGGTTTAATTAATATTTGTTTCAAGCTGTGTTGATTCTGTTTGCTCTGGCACTGTGGAACCAAAGGAATAGTCACAAAATTGCAAACCTTGTCCACCTGGCACTCCAGGCAGGCTCAATCAAAGCATTTGAAAGAAAAATACTATTTGACCCCAGGTCTGATTTAAAACAGCAGGGTTCGCACAAGGTGCTTAACTTCTTGGGGCTATGTGGGACGCTAGCGTGCCACCCGTGGTGCACCCTATCAACAGCAGGTGCATTTCAAGAGCGGCAAATTTGAAACCAAATAAATGTCAAAATTCATATTTTTCAAACATACAACTATCTTACACCCTTTGAAAGATAAACATCTCCTTAATCTAACCACGTTGTCCGATTTCAAAAAGGTTTTACGGCGAAAGCATAAAGTTAGATTATGTTAGGAGAGTACATTGACAATAGCTGTGTGTAATGTTTTGTCAATTCAAAGACAGGCGTCACCAAAACCATAAAACCAGCTAAAATGATGCACTAACCTTTAACAATCTCCATCAGATGACACTCCTAGGACATTATGTTAGACAATAAATGCATTTTTAGTTCTATCAAGTTCATATTTATATCCAAAAACAGCGGTTTACTATGGCATTGATGTTCAGGAAATCGTTTCCCTCCAATAACCGGCAGTCAAGTCAGCACCACAAATTAAATAATTAAAATTAGAAAACATTGGTAAAATATTATATTGTCATTTAAAGAATTATAGATTTACATCTCTTGAACGCAATCAACTTGCCAGATTTAAAAATAACCTTACTGGGAAATCACACTTTGCAATAATCTGAGCACTGCGCACAGAAAAATACGCTTTGCTATACAGACAAACGGCCATGTTGGAGAGATCTAAAATCGAAAATACTATGTAAATAATCCATTACCTTTGATTCTCTTCATCAGATGTCACTTCCAGGAATCCCAGGTCCATAACGAATGTAGTTTTGTTCAAAAAAGCTCATCATTTATGTCCAAAAAGCTCCGTGTTGTTAGCACATGATCTAAGCCAGCCGGACTTCTCGTCATGAACGAGGGGAAAAAATATATTTACGTTCGTTCAAACATGTCAAACGTTGTATAGCATAAATCATTAGTGCCTTTTTTAACCAGAACATGAATAATATTCAAGGTGGACGAATGCATTCTCTTTTATAACGTATTGGAACGAGGATACCCAACATGAACTCGCGCGCCAGAGTCTAATCGGCCATCACCGTTCCAAGGCTCTTGTTCGGTCAGATCTCACAGTAAAAGACTCAAAACACTTTGTAAAGGCTTGTGACATCTAGTGGAAGCAATAGGAAGTGCCAAAACATGAATCAACCCCTGTGTGTTTCAATGGCATAGGCTTAAAGGTAATTCAACACATTAGGTATCCACTTCCTGTCAGAAAATGTCTCAGGGTTTTGCCTGCCAAATGAGTTCTGTTATACTCACAGACACCATTCAAACAGTTTTAGAAACTTTAGGGTGTTTTCTATCCATATATAATAAGTATATGCATATTCTAGTTACTGGGTAGGATTAGTAACCAGATTAAATCGGGTACGTTTTCTTATCCAGCCGTGAAAATACTGCCCCCTAGCCCCAACAGGTTAAAGTACTTGAATTTTGTTGGTACTTGAAAAGTACTTGAATTAAAATGAGGTGAGAACAGATCATTTTAAAATATATTTATGAAAAATATTAGAAAAATGTATTGGTCTTGCAAATTCATTTCCAGGCAGACTACCGAGTTTTTTATTTCCCCACGTGTTTGGCGCTGTGTTTGCCAGGCGGGCTCGCTCATCCCACCCACAATGCCACTCAGCCAGGCAGGTACAGAACTGACTGATTAGGCGCCGACAAACGTCACATTGACAGCTAAAATGGCAAATGTAGATTCAATCCTGCCTTTTGTGCGTATGAAACAATGCTGGGATCTTTTATTTCAGCTCATGAAACATTGGACCAACACTTTATATGTTGTGTTGGTATTTCTGTTCAGTGTAGTTTACTCACCTTTTTTTACCACTACATCACTGGACCCCACCAACCCACTCCTTGTAAGGTGCAAAAAAATTGTCAAACTTTGACATTGGGTGAATCGGCCCTGAAGAGCCACATGAAGGGGGATGACAACGCGTCATTCTGCGCTGGTGCCTGTTCAACATTGTGACCTTTTCCACTGCAACAACCTCAAGAGCTTCACAGGTCCCTTCTGCTTTATCAAGTGGCAGCCGTGCTCCTGCCATTCTGGTTCTCATTCATGTGCCGTTTTCTTCACACAGCCCACCTGCTCTACTCCTGACCGGGGACACTAAAGCTGCTAGTCTAAAGCGAGAAGCTTTTTTGTAGCTATTAAATAATAGATTCCCAAATGCCGAATAAAAGCACAGTCATTAAGCTGGAATTGTGTAGTATTGTAAATAGGAAATGTGTGTTCACCAGTAGGCATATCCCAAAACTATGCTCATCACTACTCAAATTAAATCATCATTAGTGCTGACTTACCACTCATGTATGTAGTAAGTGAAACAACGTATTATTGCGTGAACTTGTTAGGTAGTTTTGAGGTTGTTGCAATATACTGCCATCTGGTGGTGACTAGAAACAATCACATAATATGAACTACTACAAATTGATGATCCTAAAGATACATATTAGTGCTTTAAAAAGTACTTAAGTCCTTGAATTTGACTTGCCACTGCTTGTGAGAACCCTGTAACAGATACATACAGTTTATCTCACCACCTCTCCCTCTCTACCAAGTGGTCTGATTGCAGGGGACAGGCCTGGTAACCAGTGGCTCCAGTATAACAGTAACCTTATGGTCATCTCTTCCCTGTCTCATTCCTCCTCCTCTTCCCTCTCTACCAGGTGGTATGAAAGAGCTGGCTGGTCTGATAGCAGGAGACAGGCCTGATAACCAGTGGCTCCAGTATAACAGTAGCAGTCTGCCTCGTACCCAGCAGGACTGGGAAGGCTGTACGTTTGTAGAGAAGACCCACTGGGGATACTTCAGCTGGCCACAGAAACTCATGATGTACGCTCCTTCTGAGGAGCAGCCCAAACAAGGACTGACCAGGGAGGAGATGACAGAGGTGAGGAGATGACACGCGCACACACACAATGGCCACAGTCCGATGCTCTACCCTTGTCCCGAAGTGTGCACTCCTACACTCCCCCTCATGGATGTAAGATGAATTTATTAGTGTAAGGAATATGGTGGTAACTCCCTCCAGCCATGCACGCTTCCAATGCTTTTGAAATGCATGAGCGGGAGTGATAACTGCACACTTCTGGCTGAAGGGTAGAGAATCAGAATGCGTTCTCTCACTCTTGGAAAATGTATTTAACATCCTCTGCTGTAAAAGGTGATATCTCAGGTCCACTGTTATAACTGTTTTGTTTCTTCCCTCTCCAGCGAGAGCAGATAATCTACGACCACTTCTCAGACCCAGGGTTCATCAACCAGCTGATTGAGTTCCTCTCTCTGGAGGACCGCAAGGGCAAGGACAAGTTCAGTCCCCGCAGGTTCTGCCTTTTCAAGGTGAGGGAGACACAGATCAGGATTTAAGACTCACCCAATCTCAAAGGTCTTTCCTGATCCCTCACTAATACCTTGTTCTCTCTTCAAATGGTCTCCTTGCTTCCCTCTGACTTTTTCAAAAGTAGACTGGGTGAGCATGAAAGATAGAAGCTACGTAAACGAGGGAAGACTTCTGAGGATTAACCTAGACAGTTTTTGGAGGCTAAGAATATGGTTGGAATGGTGCTGCAATAGACAGCTGTCGCTTTACAGGCTCCTGACCAAGTCTGCTATTTTGGGTGTTTTTCTTTTTTTCACTGATCTTAACTTTATTTATACATAATGTTTCTGACGAAAAATAACTTCTGGACATCAGAACAGCGATTTAGATCAAGATTTCTACTTCAACGAGTCGGTGGCGCAGGACCACCGACACTCGGAACAGAAAGAGACGGCGTAAGAGAGGCCGATCTGTGGGCACCCTGACGAAACTACGTCGGCGACTAAATAAACCGCCTATACACTCCGTTCTATTGGCGAATGTACAATCACAGGAGAACAAACTGGACAAGCTCCATTCGAGACTATCCTATCAACGGGACCTGAAGAACTGTAATGTCCTTTGTTTCACAGAGTCGTGGCTGAACAAGGACAGGGATAATATACATCTAGCAGCTTTTTTTAAATGTATCTGACATAACGGTGGGTGGTGTGTGTCTCTTTGTTAACATTAGCTGGTGCGCGATCTCTAATATTAAGGAAGTCTCGAGGTTCTGCTTGCTAGAATACCTTAATACCTTAGATGTAGACCATAGTTTTTACCAAAATAATTAAAAAAAATGTTTTGTAGCTGTCTATTTACCACAACAAACCAAGACTACACACCATGAGCTGTATAAGGCCATAAGCAAACAAGAAAATGCTCATCTAGAGGCGGCGCTCTGATTGGCCTGTGATTTTAATGTGGGGAAATTGAACTCCGTCTTACTACCAGCATGTCACTTGTGCAACTAGATGAAAATAAACTCTAGATCACCTTTACTCCACACACAGAAATTCATACAAAGCTCTCCCTCGCCCTCCATTTGGTAAATCCGACCATAACTCTATCCTCCTGATTACTGCTTACAAGCAAAAACTCAAACAGGAAGTACCAGTGACGCGACCAATACGGAAGTGGTCCGATGAAGCGGATACTAAGCTACAGGACTGTTTCACTAGAACAGACTAGAATATGTTCCGGGATTCATCCGATGGCATTGAGGAGTTTACCACATCAGTCACCAGCTTTATTAATAAGTGCATCTATGACATCGTCCCCACAGTGAACGTACGTCCATATCCCAACCAGAAGCCATGGATTACAGGCAACATCCGCACTGAGGTAAAGGCTAGAGCCGCCGCTTTCAAGAAGTGGGACACTAATCCGGAGATGCCGTAGCAGTGGTTCATATGTTTGTCTTATCCCATGAAAATAGCAGTTGTTTTTTAAAATCTTTTCTCGTCTACATTTTAATCTCACTTTCTATCTACAAACTAAATATACTTTCCTGCAACCCGCCTCACCCAATGTGGTACGGATCTGCTATTTTTATTCCTTTTAACTGGAACCTGCGCCAGGAGATAGCCAGCTAACTAGCTACTAGTCTTTGTTAGCCACGGCTAGCGGTCTTCACCTTTTAGCTCGGACACCGCCAGCTTTAGCTCAGACAATACATGCCAGTCTGCACAGCGCGATATCAACCCAGAGAATATCAGACGGCTTCCCCCTACCACATCACCGGATTCCTGCCGCTCTGGATCAAAGGGTCCAGGATCATTGCAGCTAGCTAACTGCTACCAAGTGGCTACTGTTAGCTAATGCCTCTGTCCCGAAGCAAGCACCAGTTAGCCTTGAGCTAGGCCCATATACCAGCTAATTCTAGGGCTACGATACCTCATTTGCCAATTGGCCTGGACCCTTTGTTGTCGACGCGGAGACCCACCGCTCTATCACGACTGGTCTGCCAAAGTGGTCGCACCGGGCTTTTCCGTTGCGATGTCGCCGAAGACCCATCTTCCCCCGGCCCGCTAGCTTTCTAAGCGCTGTGTCTCCCACTCGCCTAGCGTAGTACTGACTACTGAACGGCTTCTTGACTCACCTATTGCTGTTCTTTAGACCCTATGATTACTCGGCTACACAGCTGATGCCCCCTGGATTGTTTCAATAACACGGTACTTAATTTCGTTTATCTGTTGGCCCCAGCCTCAAACTCAGGTCCTGTATGTACCTAACTGACCCGCTCTGCCCATTCATCACCATTTACCCATTGTTGTCTTAGCTCTCCCGATCAACACCTGTGACTGCTTTACGCCTCTCTCTGTCAATATGCCTTGTCTACTGCTGTCTTGGCTAATCCTTATTGTTTTATTTCACTGTAGAGCCTTCAGTCCCGCTCACCTTGCCTTAGCTTTTTCTCCCACCCCCCCACACGTGCGGAGACGAAACCTCTCTCATCGTCACTCAACGCTTAGGTTTACTACCTCCACTGTACATTATGCCTTGAATCTATTCTACCACGGCCAGAAATCTGCTCCGTTTATTCTCTGTTCCCAACGCACTAGACGACCAGTTCTTATAGCCTTTTGCCATACACTTAGCCTACCCCTCCTCTGTTCCTCTGGTGATGTAGAGGTTAACCCAGGCACTGTAGACCCCAGTACCACACCTATTCCCCAGGCGCTATCATTTGTTGACTTCTGTAACCGTAAAAGCCTTGTTTTCATGCATGTTAACATCAGAAGCCTCCTCCCTAAGTTTGTTTTATTCACTGCTTTAGCACACTCTGCCAGCCCTGATGTCCTAGCCATGTCTGAATCGTGGCTTAAGGCCACCAAAAATTCTGAAATTGTCATCCCCAACTACAATATTTTCCGCCAAGATATAACTGCCAAAGGGGGCGGGGTCGCAATTTACTGCAGAGACAGTCTGCAGAGTTCTGTCATGCTATCCAGGTCTGTGCCCAAACAGTTCGAGCTTCTACTTCTAAAAAGCCACCTTTCCAGAAATAAGTCTCTCACTGTTGCCACTTGCTGTAGACCCCCCTCATCCCCCAGTTGTGCCCTGGACTCCATATGCGAATTGATTGACCCTCATTTATCTTCAGAGTTCTTACTGTTAGGTGACCTAAACTGGGATATGCTTAACACCTCGGCCGTCCTACAATCTAAGCTAGATGCCCTCAATCTCACACAAATTATCAAGGAACCTACCAGGTACAACCTTAAATCCGTAAACACGAGGCACCCTCATATATCATCCTGACCAACCTGCCCTCTAAATACACCTCTGCTGTCTTCAACCAGGATATCAGCGATCACTGCCTCATTGCCTGCGTCCGTAATGGGTCCGTGGTCAAACGACCACCCTCTCATCACTGTCAAATGCTCCCTAAAACACTTTGGGTAGCAGGCCTTTCTAATCGACCTGGCCTGGGTATCCTGGAAGGATACTGACCTCATCCCGTCAGTAGAGGATGCCTGGTTATTCTTTAAATGTGATTTCCTCACCATCTTAAATAAGCATGCCCCATTCAAAAAATGTAGAACTAAGAACAGATACAGCCCTTGGTTCACTCCAGACTTGACTGCCCATGACCAGAAGAAAAACATCCTGTGGCATACTGCATTAACATCGAATAGCTCCCGTGATATGCAACTTTTCAGGGAAGTTAGGAACCAATATACATAGTCAGTTAGGAAAGCTAAGGCAAGCTATTGCACATTTTTCAAAGAAATTTGCATCCTGTAGCACAAATTCCAAAAAGTTTTGGGACACTGTAAAGTCCATGGAGAATAAGAGCACCACCTCCCAGCTGTCTACTGCACTGAGGCTAGGAAACACTGTCACCGCCGATAAATCCACGATAATCAAGAATTTCAAAAAGCATTTTTCTACGGCTGGCCTTGCTTTCCACCTGGCTACCCCAACCCCGGCCAACAGCTCTGCACCCCCCGCAGCAACTTGCCCAAGCCCCCCTCCCCCGCTTCTCCTTCACTCAAATCCAGATAGCTGATGTTCTGAAAGAGCTGCAACATCTGGACCCCTACAAATCAGCTGGGCTAGACAATCTGGACCCTCTCTTTCTAAAATTATCCGCTGCAATTGTTGCAACCCCTATTACTAACATGTTCAACCTCTCTTATCGTCTGCGTTCCCTAAAGATTGGAAAGCTGCCGCGGTCATCCCCCTCTTCAAATGGGGAGACACTAGAGAGACACTAAGTTTTTCCTAGGTAAAGCCCCGCCTTATCTCAGCTGACTGGTCACCATAGCAACACCCACCCGTAGCACGCGCGCCAGCAGGTATATTTCACTGGTCAACCCCAAAGCCAACTCCTCCTTTGGCCGCCTTTCCTTCCAATTCTCTGCTGCCAATGACTGGAACGAATTGCAAAAATCACTGAAGCTGGAGACTTATCTCCCTCACTAACTTTAAGCACCAGCTGTCAGAGCAGCTCACCGATCACTGCACCTGTACACTGCCCATCTGTAAATAGCACACCCAACTACCTCATTCCCCAAATTATTTATTTTTGCTCTTTTTGCACCCCAGTATCTCTACTTGCACATCATCATCTGTACATCTATCATTCCAGTGTTAATGCAAATTGTAATAATTTCGCCACTCTGGCCTATTTATTGCCTTACCGCCCTAATCTTACTACATTTGCACACACTGTATATAGATTTTTCTATTGTGTTTTCTTTCAATTGTGTTATTGACTGTACGTTTGTTTATCCCATGTGTTAATATTAATAATAAATTGCTGTGTTTTTACCTCGTACATGTGCACATCGACTTAGTGCTGGTACTCCCTGTATATAGACAAGTTATTACCTCGTACACCTGCACATTGACTCTGTACTGGTAACTCAAAATCCCCAGTTTTCTAGAAAACACGTCTGGAAGTTTCCCGGAATAAGCAGGAAATCCAGAATCCTCCAACCAGGATTTCTGATATGGCAACCCTAGTTAAGAATCAGGCTTCCCTAACTCTGTTTTACTCCTCTCCTCTATCCCTCAGGGTCTGTTCCGGAACTTCAACGATGCCTTCCTGCCCCTGTTGAAACCACACATGGAGCGTCTGGTGGCCGATACACACGAGAGCAAACAGCGTTGTGTAGCTGAGATCACCTCTGGACTGATCAGAGGCAGCAAGCACTGGAGCTATGGCAAGGTAGGGGAGAGGAAGGAACACACTCTGGAGCTATGGCAAGGTAGGGGAGAGGAAGGAACACACTGGAGCTATGGAAAGGTAGGGGAGAGGAAGGAACACACTGGAGCTATGGAAAGGTAGGGGAGAGGAAGGAACACACTGGAGCTATGGAAAGGTAGGGGAGAGGAAGGAACACACTGGAGCTATGGAAAGGTAGGGGAGAGGAAGGAACACACTGGAGCTATGGAAAGGTAGAGGAGAGGAAGGAACACACTCTGGAGCTATGGAAAGGTAGAGGAGAGGAAGGAACACACTGGAGCTATGGAAAGGTAGAGGAGAGGAAGGAACACACTCTGGAGCTATGGAAAGGTAGTGGAGAGGAAGGAACACACTGGTGCTATGGAAAAGTAGGGGAGAGGAAGGAACACACTGGAGCTATGGAAAGGTAGAGGAAGGAACACATTGGAGCTATGGAAAGGTAGTGGAGAGAGACATACGCTGTGGTCACACACCATGCTTATAATCAGTGCTTTACATATTTGCACTTGCCATTTGCAAGGTCGTCGTTGGATAAATAAAAGTTGAATATTTGTTAAGTCCTTGACCTTTGACCTATGTTCCCCTCCCAGGTGGAGAGTCTGTGGGAGCTGCTGTGTCCTCTGATCCGTACAGCTCTGAACAACATCACTGTAGAAACCTACGCTGACTGGGGCACCTGCATCGCCACAGCCTGTGTAAGCTGCTAGCCCTCCCATCCCTCTCATTCAGCAGTCCATTTCTTTCAGGTTCTTTCTCAATTGGTACTTCTTCTATTCCCAATTGCATCCTCTCCCCTTGTTTCCTTCTCGAAACGCAGTAGAGGAGAAGGCCTGAATGGGAGGGGAACTTGGATCTTCTCTTCCAATACATTTTGAGAAGAAGGCGAAGAGTGAAGAATTGAGGACAGATATTGAGAAATAGCCTCCTGTATCTTCTGTCTAGTACTTGCCTGGCCTGTTAATTTCCTGCTTCCATGCTGTTGACATTTGACCTTGTTATTGTTCAGGAGAGCAGACATTGACTTTAGGTTGGTTGTGTTGTACAGGAGAGCAGAGACCCCAGGAAGCTCCACTGGTTGTTTGAAATGCTGATGGAATCTCCAGTCAACGGGGAGGGGGGATCCTTCGTAGATGCCTGGTAAGGAAAAACTTTGCCTCCTTTAATTCTCATCCTAGACAGTGTCTTGGTGTTTTTGTGGAAGGGTGTATTTATTCTGCTCCATATATGCTCAGATGACTAGTCCTGCATGGAAGAGATGTGCTGTGTTTGAATACTCATACTAACTGTACTTTTTGTGATGTAAATTGAGTATGTAGTGTGCTTATTGGTCATAGTATGGATATAGTTAGTGTGCCAAAAGTTCCCGGATGTCATACTAAATTTGCCAAAATATGAGGTATACAAGCAGTGGACACTATTTCCGTGCTTTTAGAGCCCATAATACAATTCTTCAGAGAATGGGCGTGGCTTCACAACGGTTTCAGATTTCAAGAAAATGACGGCGAATATGCAGCCGATTTGCGCCGAAGTCCGACGAGAGCGGATACAATTTCATTGCTTTAACTAATTATGACAAATGTTAAGATATTTTTAGCAATGTAATGAAGTAATGACTTTTCAAATAAGTTACGTTGGCTGACAATTTGTTAGCTATGCTTTCCCTACGAACCGCAACATATCATTACAGCACTATGTACCGGTATGTTAGCTAGCTACCTAACGTTAGTAGGCTAGTACTAATACGTCGAACTTGCCAGTATATTCGAACGCTTGGCTCAACCCTACTCCTCGGCCAGAGGGTCCAGTGTGCGCTCTGAATGCTCCGAGAGCGAAACACTCTGAATTTACTAGCGGACAATCTGACAACGCTCTGAATTTACGTACGCCCAGAACGCACTCCAGATTGAATTTACGAACACACCTGAAGTCGTAAAAGGTCTGGCTAGTAATTTGTTATGCTAACAAGCCAGCACGAGGTTGCATAGCCACAGCATCAACTTCCGGTAGACAGGCAAAGTACGCTCAACTGAAAGGATACTGGTTGTTTACAGTATACTAAAATGAACTAATATTATGTAGTGTATATACCCATTAAGTATGTAGTATACAGTATGTTAGTATGGGTATTCGAACACCGCTATGGAGTCTGGGTCGGTGATGGTTTCTTGGTTTGTTTGTCTGTGTAAAATGTTTGTGAGTGAAGAATATTCTCCTTGTTAGACAATAAAAAAAAAGATTATTTTATTGTTCTCTCCTGTCCAGTCTTCTGTGTACTCTGCAGGGAGGCCTGACTTAGCAGGAGGGTTAGGTGTGTGTGTAACTCTCCTCTCTCCTGTCCAGTCGTCTGTATGTGCTGCAGGGAGGCCTGGCTCAGCAGGAGTGGAGGGTCCCTGAGCTGCTCCACAGACTGCTGCAGTACCTAGAGCCCAAACTCACACAGGTCTACAAGAACGTCCGTGAGCGCATCGGAAGGTAGGACCTCGCCTACACATTGCACAAACATTTTCATTGCTGATGCTGTTGTCCATAGCAGCTTACTGCCACTTGCCACATTGGTCATAGTTCATTCAGCTAGGTATCTAACCACACGTCAGTCATAGTTCATTCAGCTAGGTATCTAACCACACGTCAGTCATAGTTCATTCAGCTAGGTATCTAACCACACGTCAGTCATAGTTCATTCAGCTAGGTATCTAACCACACGTCGGTCATAGTTCATTCAGCTAGGTATCTAACCACACGTCAGTCATAGTTCATTCAGCTAGGTATCTAACCACACGTCAGTCATAGTTCATTCAGCTAGGTATCTAACCACACGTCAGTCATAGTTCATTCAGCTAGGTATCTAACCACACGTCGGTCATAGTTCATTCAGCTAGGTATCTAACCACACGTCAGTCATAGCAGGTAAACATTTGTCCGTAACTTTTCAAACAGGTTGGCCAAGAGATCACCTTATGCTTTTTATGTAAAACCAGGTAGAATTGTTGAATTTATCATTCATGAGAGTGCTGAAAGAGGTAGAGACAAGCAAACTGTCGAAAAAGAGGAATACATCAAAAATGTAGACCTAAATACAAAACTCTAGATTCATGAATTAACTAAAGGTGTTAATCTCCCTCTGCCTCCTCTTTCGCGCTCTTTCCTCTCTCCAGCGTCCTCACCTACATCTTCATGATAGACGTCAACCTGCCATACACCCAGCCCACGGCCTCGCCCCGCATCAAGGAGTTCACAGAGCGAGTACTGCTGCGCCTCAAACCCCTGACGGAGGGGGACGAGGAGATCCAGAACCACGTGGTAGAGGAGAACGATGTGGGGGAGCAGGACGAGAGGACACAGGCCATCAAACTACTGAAGACAGGTACGACCCCTAACCCATCAAACTACTGAAGACAAGTACGACCCCTAACCCATCAAACTACTGAAGACAGGTACGACCCCTAACCCATCAAACTACAAAAGACAGGTACAACCCCTAACCCATCAAACTACTAAACGCCAGTACGACCCCTAACCCAGTTCGTCAAACTACTGAAGACAGGTCAGGGATATAGTTGATGGAGCTAATAAACCCATGTGTAAAGCCAAGAGAAAAGAGTCCCGGCTCACTGGATCACTGCACGATGCAGATTTCAGTAATTGAATATGCCAAACGTTTAGTTATGAAGACCTTCGTCAGAGCATACGATGTAAAAGGTTATGTATGTGTTTCCAGTACTCAAGTGGCTGATGGCCAGTGCTGGACGCTCCTTCTCCACGGCCGTTCCAGAGCAGCTCCAGTTGCTACCACTGCTGTTCAAGGTGGGTGGGTCAAGAAAGGAAGAAACCTTGAGAGGAACCATACTGCTGGGAGGTCTATCATCCTCTGGCTGAATGCTAACAACCCTCATCTGTCTCCTCTTGTAGATCGCTCCGGTGGAGAATGATGACAGTTATGATGAGCTGAAGAGGGATGCTAAGACCTGTCTGTCTCTGATGTCCCAGGGACTACTCTACACAGAGCAGATACCACTGGTCCTGCTGGCCCTGCAAGAGGTGTGTGCACACACAAAAAAACAGGCCAGACTCATCTATAACCACTTTCTCCATTCACTGCAAGCTCCAAAGAGAAAAATGTTAAAAAACATGTCAAATCCCCCATTGTCAAGACTCTGGTTCTAACTACTCTCTGAGCCTCTGCAAAATGTTTGTTTGAAGTTGCTCTGAGTTTTGTGGTACGTACACACTGGATGCTGTTCTCTCTGGATTACGTTACAGCAGTTTGTGGTACACGCTGGATGGTGTTCTCTCTGGATTACGTTACAGTAGTTTGTGGTACACGCTGGATGGTGTTCTCTCTGGATTATGTTACAGTAGTTTGTGGTACACGCTGGATGCTGTTCTCTCTGGATTATGTTACAGTAGTTTGTGGTACACGCTGGATGCTGTTCTCTCTGGATTACGTTACAGTAGTTTGTGGTACACGCTGGATGCTGTTCTTTCTGGATTATGTTACAGTAGTTTGTGGTACACGCTGGATGCTGTTCTCTCTGGATTATGTTACAGTAGTTTGTGGTACACGCTGGATGCTGTTCTCTCTGGATTACGTTACAGTAGTTTGTGGTACACGCTGGATGCTGTTCTTTCTGGATTATGTTACAGTAGTTTGTGGTACACGCTGGATGGTGTTCTCTCTGGATTATGTTACAGTAGTTTGTGGTACACGCTGGATGCTGTTCTCTCTGGATTACGTTACAGTAGTTTGTGGTACACGCTGGATGCTGTTCTCTCTGGATTACGTTACAGTAGTTTGTGGTACATGCTGGATGGTGTTCTCTCTGGATTACGTTAGTAGTTTGTGGTACACGCTGGATGCTGTTCTCTCTGGATTACGTTACAGTAGTTTGTGGCATGCATTCTATACAGTGCTGACGTCCCTACAGATCATTACCGTCATGTTGAAATTAACATGGTTCCGTTATGTTCCAGATAGCAGGCAGCAGTTCGTGGCATGCACGCTACACGGTGCTGACGTACCTACAGATCATGGTCTTCTACAACCTGTTCACCTTTATGAGCGACCAGGGAGCCGTCAACGACGTCAGAGCACTGGTCATACGCCTACTGGAGGACGAGCAGCTGGAGGTAATACACACACACACACACACAAATCCTGGACATGCTGTTTTCGACCCTTTCTCTCTCGCTCCCCCCGCTGTCTCGACCTCTGAATGCTCAGCTATGAAAAGCCAACTGATATTTTACTCCTGAGGTGATGAACTGTTGCACCCTCTACAATCACTGATTATTATTTGACCCTGCTGGTCATCTATGAACGTTTTGAACATCTTGAGGAACAATCTGGCCTTCATCGCCATGTACTCTTATCTCCACCGGCACAGCCAGAAGAGGACTGGCCACCCCTCAGAGCCTGGTTCCTCTCTAGGTTTCTACCTAGGTTCTTGCCTTTCTAGGTAGTTGTTCCTTCTGTTTAAGCACTTTGTGACATCTGCTGATGTAAAAAGGGTTTTATAAATACATTTGATTGAATGTAGAAAATGAGTTCAACAGAGAGGATGATCATAGTACACAACAGACTGAATGACAGATGGTGTCATGACTGAAGAAGACAGAATGGTAGATGGGTAGGTCTGGAGGTTACAGATCACATTGAAGAAGACAGAATGGTAGATGGGTAGGTCTGGAGGTTACAGATCACATTGAAGAAGACAGAATGGTAGATAGGTAGGTCTGGAGGTTACAGATCACATTGAAGAAGACAGAATGGTAGATGGGTAGGTCTGGAGGTTACAGATCACATTGAAGAAGACAGAATGGTAGATAGGTAGGTCTGGAGGTTACAGATCACATTGAAGAAGACAATGGTAGATGGGTAGGTCTGGAGGTTACAGATCACATTGAAGAAGACAGAATGGTATGTCTGGAGGTTACAAGGTGTGTGTGTGTGTGTGTGTGTGTGTGTGTGTGTGTGTGTGTGTGTGTGTGTGTGTGTGTGTGTGTGTGTGAGATCACAGGCCCTCTCCTCCCTGTCTTACAGCACTCTTCATCCTTATTCTCCCCCTCCGGTCCCCCTCTCACTTGTTGCTATGGAAACCACAGACTGCAGGAGTATTCTGTTGCTATGGGGAGGGGATAAGGGGGAGGGTGATGTAGGCTTTTCTGTATTTCTATTCAGAAAAAATACCCCAGATGACCTGTCCTCTAGTCTAATGACCTGTCCTCTAGTCTAATGACCTGTCCTCTAGTCTAATGACCTGCCCTCTAGTCTAATGACCTGCCCTCTAGTCTAATGACCTGCCCTCTAGTCTAATGACCTGCCCTCCTATATATATAGTCTGAGCTGCCCTCTATGTGTGTATATATATGTCTGACCTGCCCTCCTCTATGTATATATATATATATATATCTGACCTGCCCTCCTCTATGTGTATGTATATATGTCTGACCTGCCCTCCTCTATGTGTATGTATATATGTCTGACCTGCCCTCCTCTATGTGTATGTATATATGTCTGACCTGCCCTCCTCTATATACAGTGGGGAGAACAAGTATTTGATACACTGCCGATTTTGCAGGTTTTCCTACTTACAAAGCATGTAGAGGTCTGTCATTTTTATCATAGGTACACTTCAACTGTGAGAGACGGAATCTAAAACAAAAATCCAGAAAATCACATTGTATGATTTTTAAGTAATTAATTTGCATTTTATTGCATGACATAAGTATTTGATCACCTACCAACCAGTAAGAATTCCGGCTCTCACAGACCTGTTAGTTTTTCTTTAAGAAGCCCTCCTGTTCTCCACTCATTACCTGTATTAACTGCACCTGTTTGAACTCGTTACCTGTATAAAAGACACCTGTCCACACACTCAATCAAACAGACTCCAACCTCCCCACAATGGCCAAGACCAGAGAGTTGTGTAAGGACATCGGAGATAAAATTGTAGACCTGCACAAGGCTGGGATGGGCTACAAGACAATAGGCAAGCAGCTTGTTGAGAAGGCAACAACTGTTGGCGCAATTATTAGAAAATGGAAGAAGTTCAAGATAACGGTCAATCACCCTTGGTCTGGGGCTCCATGCAAGATCTTACCTCATGGGGCATCAATGATCATGAAGAAGGTGAGGGGTCAGCCCAGAACTACACGGCAGGACCTAGTCAATTACCTGAAGAGAGCTGGGACCACAGTCTCAAAGAAAACCATTAGTAACACACTACGCCGTCATGGATTAAAATCCTGCAGCGCACGCAAGGTCCCCCTGCTCAAGCCAGCGCATGTCGAGGCCCGTCTGAAGTTTGCCAATGACCTTCTGGATGATCCAGAGGAGGAATGGGAGAAGGTCATGTGGTCTGATGAAACAAAAATAGAGCTTTTTGGTCTAAACTCCACTCGCCGTGTTTGGAGGAAGAAGAAGGATGAGTACAACCCCAAGAACACCATCCCAACCGTGAAGCATGGCGGTGGAAACATCATTCTTTGGGGATGCTTTTCTGCAAAGGGGACAGGACGACTGCACCGTATTGAGGGGAGGATGGATGGGGCCATGTATCGCGAGATCTTGGCCAACAACCTCCTTCCTTCAGTAAGAGCATTGAAGATGGGTCGTGGCTGGGTCTTCCAGCATGACAACGACCCGAAACACACAGCCAGGGCAACTAAGGAATGGTTTCGTAAGAAGCATCTCAAGGTCCTGGAGTGGCCTAGCCAGTCTCCAGACCTGAACCCAATAGAAAATCTTTGGAGGGAGCTGAAAGTCCGTATTGCCCAGCGACAGCCCCGAAACCTGAAGGATCTGGAGAAGGTCTGTATGGAGGAGTGGGCCAAAATCCCTGCTGCAGTGTGTGCAAACCTGGTCAAGAACTACAGGAAATGTATGATCTCTGTAATTGCAAACAAAGGTTTCTGTACCAAATATTAAGTTCTGCTTTTCTGATGTATCAAATACTTATGTCATGCAATAAAATGCAAATTAATTACTTAAAAATCATACAATGTGATTTTATGGATTTTTGTTTTAGATTCCGTCTCTCACAGTTGAAGTGTACCTATGATAAAAATGACAGACCTCTACATGCTTTGTAAGTAGGAAAACCTGCAAAATCGGCAGTGTATCAAATACTTGTTCTCCCCGCTGTATATAGCCTGACCTGCCCTTCTGTATACAGTCTGACCTGCCCTCCTGTATATAGTCTGACCTGCCCTCCTGTATATAGTCTGACCTGCCCTCCTGTATATAGTCTGACCTGCCCTCCAAAATATATATATATAGTCTGAACTGCCCTCCTCTCTCTCTCTCTATATATATATATATACTGCTCGAAAAAATAAAGGGAACACTAAAATAACACATCCTAGATCTGAATGAATGAAATAATCTTATTAAATACTTTTTTCTTTACATAGTTGAATGTGCTGACAACAAAATCACACAAAAATAATCAATGGAAATCCAATTTATCAACCCATGGAGGTCTGGATTTGGAGTCACACTCAAAATTAAAGTGGAAAACCACACTACAGGCTGATCCAACTTTGATGTAATGTCCTTAAAACAAGTCAAAATGAGGCTCAGTAGTGTGTGTGGCCTCGACGTGCCTGTATGACCTCCCTACAACGCCTGGGCATGCTCCTGATGAGGTGGCAGATGGTCTCCTGAGGGATCTCCTCCCAGACCTGGAATAAAGCATCCGCCAACTCCTGGACAGTCTGTGGTGCAACGTGGCGTTGGTGGATGGAGCGAGACATGTTGTCCCAGATGTGCTCAATTGGATTCAGGTCTGGGGAACGGCCGGCCAGTCCATAGCATCAATGCCTTCCTCTTGCAGGAACTGCTGACACACTCCAGCCACATGAGGTCTAGCATTGTCTTGCATTAGGAGGAACCCAGGGCCAACCGCACCAGCATATGGTCTCACAAGGGGTCTGAGGATCTCATCTCGGTACCTAATGGCAGTCAGGCTACCTCTGGCGAGCACATGGAGGGCTGTGCGGCCCCCCAAAGAAATGTCACCCCACACCATGACTGACCCACCGCCAAACCGGTCATGCTGGGGGATGTTGCAGGCAGCAGAACGTTCTCCACGGCGTCTCCAGACTCTGTCACGTCTGTCACGTGCTCAGTGTGAACTTGCTTTCATCTGTGAAGAGCACAGGGCGCCAGTGGCGAATTTGCCAATCTTGGTGTTCTCTGGCAAATGCCAAACGTCCTGCACGGTGTTGGGCTGTAAGCACAACCCCCACCTGTGGACGTCGAGCCCTCATACCACCCTCATGGAGTCTGTTTCTGACCGTTTGAGCAGACACATGCACATTTGTGGCCTGCTGGAGGTCATTTTGCAGGGCTCTGGCAGTGCTTCTCCTGCTCCTCCTTGCACAAAGGCGGAGGTAGCGGTCCTGCTGCTGGGTTGTTGCCCTCCTACGGCCTCCTCCATGTCTCCTGATGTACTGGCCTGTCTCCTGGTAGCGCCTCCATGCTCTGGACACTACGCTGACAGACACAGCAAACCTTCTTGCCACAGCTCGCATTGATGTGTCATCCTGGATGAGCTGCACTACCTGAGCCACTTGTGTGGGTTGTAGACTCCGTCTCATGCTACCACTAGAGTGAAAGCACCGCCAGCATTCAAAAGTGACCAAAACATCAGCCAGGAGGCATAGGAACTGAGAAGTGGTCTGTGGTCCCCATCTGCAGAACCACTTCTTTCTTGGGGGTGTCTTGCTAATTGCCTATAATTTCCACCTGTTGTCTATTCCATTTGCACAACAGCATGTGAAATTTATTGTCAATCAGTGTTGCTTCTTAAGTGGACAGTTTGATTTCACAGAAGTGTGATTGACTTGGAGTTACATTGTGTTTAAGTGTTCCCTTTATTTTTTTGAGCAGTGTATATATAGTCTGACCTGCCCTCCTGTATGTATGTATGTATGTATGTATGTATGTATGTATGTATGTATGTATGTATGTATGTATTTTTTTGAGCAGTGTATATATAGTCTGACCTGCCCTCCTCTATTTGTGTGTGTGTGTGTGTGTGTGTGTGTGTGTGTGTGTGTGTGTGTGTGTGTGTGTGTGTGGTGTGTGTGTGTGTGTGTGTGTGTGTGTGTGTGTGTGTGTGTGTGTGTGTGTGTGTGTGTGTGTGTGTGTGTGTGTGTGTATTTTTTTGAGCAGTGTATATATAGTCTGACCTGCCCTCCTCTATTTGTGTGTGTGTGTGTCTGACCTCGCTACCACTCCACGCTCGCTCGCTCTCCCTGCTCTCTTTCCCTGCTCTCTCTGGCTCCATCTCAAGAGTGTTGGAGGATAAGGTCCAACTATGGTCCCTCCCCTCAGCCCTTCACTGCATTTTGAGGAGGAGACGAGTTTAGATGGAGCTTCTGTCTGTTGAGCAGATCTGGTCAGTACAGACTGGACCAGCCAGCTCCACATATGTATGTAGAAATAATGAACCCTCTTTCCTTCTCTCCCCCAGGTGAGGGAGATGGCTGCCACCACTCTGAGCGGTTTCCTTCAGTGTAACTTCCTGTCCATAGAGGGCCCCATGCAGAGCCACTTTGAGGCCCTCTGCAAGACCCGCCTGCCCAAGAAGAGGAAGAGGGAGCTGGGCTCCGTGGTGGACACCATCCCTTCTGGAGGTAGCTACTAACTGTCCAATCCATTACTTAGAGCACACACTTTCCCTGACTGTGTTACTATGGGGCAGCAGGTAGCCTAGCGGTTAAGGTTGCTGGTTCGAATCCCCGAGCCGACTTGGTGAAAAATCTGTCTGTGCCCATGAACAAAGCACTTAACCCTAATTGTACCCATAAGTCACTCTTGATAACAGTGTCTGCTAAGTGACAAACATGTTAATTAGAGGTCGACCGATTAATCGGAATGGCCGATTTAATTAGGGCCGATTTTCAAGTAATCGGTAATCTGCGTTTTTTGACACCGATTATGGCCGATTACATTGCACTCCACGATGAGACTGCGTGGCAGGCTGACTACCTGTTATGCAAGTGCAGCAAGGAGCCAAGGTAAGTTGCTAGCTAGCATTAAACTTATCTTATAAAAAACAATCAATCTTAACATAATCACTAGTTAACTACACATGGTTGATGATATTACTAGTTTATCTAGCTTGTCCTGCGTTGCATATAATCGATGCGGTGCCTGTTAGTTTATCATCGAATCACAGCCTACTTCGCCAAACGGGTGATTTAACAAGCGCATTTGCGAAAAAAGCACTGTCGTTGCACCAATGTACCTAACCATAAACATCAATGCCTTTCTTTAAAATCAATACACAAGTATATATTTTTAAACCTGCATATTTAGTTAATATTGCCTGCTAACATGCATTTCTTTTAACTAGGGAATGTGTCACTTCTCTTGCATTCTGTGCAAGCAGAGTCAGGGTATATGCAGCAGTTTGGGCCGCCTGGCTCGTTGCGAACTGTGTGAAGACCATTTCTTCCTAACAAAGACCGTAATTAATTTGCCAGAATTGTACATAATTATGACATAACATTGAAGGTTTTACAATGTAACAGCAATATTTAGACTTAGGGTTGCCACCCTTTAAGTAAAATACGAAACGGTTCTGTATTTCACTGAAAGAATAAACGTTTTGTTTTCTGAATTATAGTTTCCGGATTTGACCATATTAATGACCTGAGGCTTGTATTTCTGTGTGTTATTATATTATAATTAAGTCTATGATTTGATAGAGCAGTCTGACTGAGCGGTAGTAGGCAGCAGCAGGTTCGTAAGCATTCATTCAAACAGCACTTTCCTGCGTTTGCCAGCAGCTCTTCTCTGTGCTTCAAGCATTGCGCTGTTTATGACTTCAAGCCTATCAACTCCCGAGATTAGGCTGGCAATACGATAGTGCCTATAAGAACATCCAATAGTCAAAGGTATATGAAATACAAATGGTATAGAGCGAAATAGTCCTATCATTCCTATAATAACTACAACCTAAAACTTCTTACCTGGGAATATTGAAGACTCATGTTAAAATGAACCACCAGCTTTCATATGTTCTGAGCAAGGAACTTAAACGTTAGCTTTTTTAACATGGCAAATATTGCACTTTTACTTTCTTCTCCAACACTGTGTTTTTGCATTATTTAAACCAAATTGAACATGTTTCATTAACTTCTTACATCTAGGCATTCCGCTAGCGGAACCCCGTTCCGCCAGCGGAACCCCTAGCCAATGGGATCGCATGGCGTGAAATACAAAAACAACTAAAATACCACAATTCAATTTTCTCAAACATACGACTATTTTTACACCATTTTAAAGATATACGTCTTCTGAATCCAACCACTTAGTCTGATTTCAAAAAGGCTTTACAGCGAAAGCAAAACTTTAGATTATGTTAGGATACCACCACAGCAAAAAAACAACAACACAGCCATTTTCCTAGCAAGGACAGCCATTTTCCAAGCAAGGGTAGCCATTCAAAAGCACAAAACCAGCTAAAATTATGCACTAACCTTTGACCATCTTCATCAGATGACACTCCTAGGACATTGTTAGACAATACATGCATTTTTTTGTTCCATCAAGTTCATATTTATATTTAAAAAAAAAAACATTTTACATTGGCGCGTGATGTTCAGAAAATGTATTCACCCCAAAATTTCCGGTGAATGTGCACCATAATTTACAGAAATACTCATCATAAACGCTGACACAATATATAACAATTAATTAAAGAAGTATAGATTAAATATTCCTTTATGCAAACGCTTTGTCAGATTTCAAAATAACTTTACGGAGAAAGCACATTGTTCAATATTCTGAGTACTGGGCCCCAAGCTATTCAGTTAGCCGTCCAGCCACGGCATCCACAAAACGCTGAAATATGTTAAAAATATTATCTTACCTTTGCTGATCTTCGGCTGAATGCACTCGGAAGGTCTCCCACTTCCACAAGAAATGTTCATTTGTTCGATAAAGTCCATAATTTATGTCGAAATAAATTCGTTTTGATGGCGCATCCAGATCACCATTCCAAAATGCATCTATCCACCATCGACGAAAAGTTATAAAGTTCCCTCAGCGTTTGTAGAAACATGTCAAACCATGTTCACAATCAATCTTTAGGGTGTTTTAAACGTAGAATTTCGATAATATTCCAACCGGACAATAGCAGATTCATTACAGAAGAAAAATAAAAATGGCTAGCCCTGCGTGAGCGCACGAGGTAAGTCAATGACACCAGGTCGACCACTTACTGTTCCGGGTATTATTCAATCAAATTGCATTGTAGAAGCCTCAAACAAGGTTCTAATGACTGACATCTAGTGGAAGCCTTAGGAAGTGCAATATGACATCACAGACACTGTAGTTTAGATAGAACATCATTTGAAATGACTACAACCATGTGAGGTCAAACTTCCTGGTTGGATTTTTCTCAGGTTTTTACCTGCCATATGAGTTCTGTTATATTCACAGACATCATTCAAACAGTTTTAGAAACTTCAGTGTTTTCTATCCAAATCTACTAATAATATGCATATTCTACCTTCTGAGTCTGAGTAGGAGGCAGTTTAATTTGGGTACGTTTTTCATCCGGCCGTGAAAATACTGCCCCCTATACTCAACAGGTTAAGGGCCTACCCCAAACTGTTGCCACAAAGTTAGAGGCACATATTTGTCTAGAATGTCATTGTATACTGTAGCGTTAAGATTTCCCTTCCCTGGAACTAAGGAAAACATGAAACCATGAAAAACAGCCCCAGACCATTATTCCTCCTCCACTAAACTTTACAGTTGGCACTATGCATTGGGGCAGGTAGTGTTCTCCTGGCATCCGCGCATGGTGATAGGCTTGTGTGTGGCTGCTTGGCCATGGAAACCCATTTCATGAAGCCCCCGACGAACAGTTCTTGTGCTGACGTTGCTTCCAGGCAGTTTGGAACTTTGCAACCAGTGACAGACTATTTTTATGCCCTCCTGCACTCGGCGGTCCCGTTCTGTGTCCTACCATGTCGCGGCTGAGACGTTGTTGCTCCTAGACGTTTCCGCTTCACAATAACAGCACTTACAGTTGACCAGGGCAGCTCTAGCAGGGCAGAGATTTGACGAACTGACTTGTTGGAAAGGTGGCATCACGTTGAAAGTCACTGAGCTCTTCAGTAAGGCCATTCTACTGCAATGTTTGGAGATTGCATGGCTGTGTGCTCAATTTTATATACCTTTCAGCAACGGGTGGGGCTGAAATAGTCAAATCCACTAATTTGAAGGGGTGTCCACATACTTTTGTACATTTACTGTATCTTCATTTTAAGTGGCACACTAGTGTGGGTATTAGAACATAGCTGTCTACAGCCAACGGTCAATTGTTTACTTGGAACACAGTTGCCATGGTTGTGTTAGATAAACTTCAAAAAAGCATTTGTCTTGACCTTGCTGAACATGTTCTAGCTCAGTTTTTCAATGCCCACCCCCCGTGTGTGTGTAGATCTAGTGAGGCGACATGCTGGAGTGTTAGGTCTGAGTGCCTGTATCCTGTCCAGCCCCTACGACGTTCCCAGCTGGATGCCCCAGCTACTGATGAACCTGAGCGTCCACCTCAACGACACACAGCCCATTGAGGTGAGGAGGACTAACACACACAGCTCAACGACATGCTCTCTGTCACTCTCCCTCTCGCTCTCTCTCGCCCCTGAATCTCGCGCTCTCTCTCGCGCCCCTGAATCTCGCTCTCTCTCTCGCGCCCCTGAATCTCGCGCTCTCTCTCGCGCCCCTGAATCTCGCGCTCTCTCTCTCTCTCTCGCCCCTGAATCTCGCGCTCTCTCTCTCTCTCTCGCCCCTGAATCTCGCGCTCTCTCTCTCTCTCGCCCCTGAATCTCGCGCTCTCTCTCTCTCGCCCCTGAATCTCGCGCTCTCTCTCTCTCGCCCCTGAATCTCGCGCTCTCTCTCTCTCGCCCCTGAATCTCGCGCTCTCTCTCTCTCGCCCCTGAATCTCGCGCTCTCTCTCTCGCCCCTGACTCTCGCGCTCTCTCTCTCGCCCCTGAATCTCGCACGCTCGCTCTCTCTCGCCCCTGAATCTCGCACGCTCGCTCTCTCTCGCCCCTGAATCTCGCACGCTCGCTCTCGCTCCTGAATCTCTCTCTCTCTCTCCCCTGAAGATGACTGTGAAGAAGACCCTGTCTAACTTCCGGCGGACTCATCATGACAACTGGCAGGAACACAAACAGCAGTTCACTGACGACCAGCTGCTGGTTCTGACCGACCTGCTGGTCTCTCCCTGCTACTATGCCTAGATACCTGGTAGGACACACACTCCCATCCTAAAATGCTCACTCATTGTAGATCAATTCAAACGTATGCTTGGGTGGAAACCTCACCAACACAAGTTACAGTACATTATAAACTACAAGGCACCAATCATTAATCCAGCCGTCCATTTGGTCTCTCTTTAGGGCCCTGGTACAACTTTCAGATGGAGATTGTTATGTTTTCTTAACGGAGGAACGACACCCTGAATGCCCTCTCTGAGCCACTCAACAGTTCCTCACTCTGTTATTAGTCTGGGAAAGCCTCAGACTGAACAGAACAGGGCCTTATTCACAAAGCGTCTGAGTACAATTGCTGATTTAGGATCAGTTTTGCCTTTCAGATCGTATTGAATACCATTATATGGACATGGTGACCTGATCCTCGATCAGCAGCGCTACTCTGAGACGCTGTGTGAATACCAGAACAGACGAGCCTGCATGAGGGGAGACGGGCCTCACGTCCAGGTCCCTGCCCTCTGACCAGACCAACGGACGACACCTGGGTCGTTTTCACTAGGCACCAAACGTAATGAAACGAGGAGGAACTACCTGGATGTTTCCTTAGAAAAAGGTTTTTGCTACGTTGTGCCATAACGAATACAACCCTGTACCCTGAGGACCTTGAGAAGGGGGAGGGGGGAATATGCATACGTAATGGATGGATGGAATAAAATAGAGTTGTGTATTTGTTTTAGTGCTCATTTACATTTCTACTATACTTAATATTTAAGGATAAACCATAGCATGGATGATTGATCTGCAGTTTGTAATATTACTGTAATATTACTGTAATGTTACTGTACAGTTGATTTCTCTTGTTCTTTTCCTTTGTGTGTCTGTGGGGAAGTGGAATGCTTGACGAAGATGCCTGCAGGTTTCCCCCCTATCTCTGGTCCAACATGTAGTGCGTGTTCCCCCATTAGTGCACCACTACGCCGTAGGACCAGAGCTAGTTTCCCCCGTACTATTGCTCTCAGTACAACATCCCCTCAATGTTATCAACTCTGCACCAACTAACTATATTATCCCACTAGAGCAAGGCTCTCCAGTCCTGTTCCTGGGGAGCTGCCGTCCTGTACGTTTTCACTATGACCCTAATCTAGCACACCTGATTCTAATAACTACGTGGTTGATCAGCTGAATTAAGATAGTTACAACTGGGGTTGGAGTGAAAACCTAGCTCCCCAGGAACAGGTAGCTCTCCAGGAACAGGGTTGGAGTTAAAACCTACAGGAGGCTAGCTCTCCAGAAACAGGGTTGGAGAGACCTGCTCTAGAGGATAGGAACCATATTGTCCCAGGTCTCCAGTGAAGTGTTCTTAGCCACAGTCTATGTGTTCAGATGATCGTTCATTATCATTTAGATTAGGAGTGTTTCACAAATGGACTCTTTTCCTTTTAGTGCACTACTTTTGACCAGGGCCCATAAGGCTCTGATCAAAAGTAGTGCACTATATAGGGAATAGGGTGTCATTTGGGACATTTTAACCTGGCACACACATTTACATACTTGGATGTTTGTGTACTTTGTTTATCTCTGCTATATGCATATTTTATTATGTGTATATAACATGTGTATGTAACATAAATGCACAAACATGTTTATTTATTTGTTTGAAGTGCTGATTTTATTATTCTTAGAGTTGCTGGTAATGAAAGCTTTTGGTTTGTGAGTAGATTGTTCAGCTTGTTAGTGACGGAGCATTTGATGTAATCTGCTCTCGCTTGGGCAATGATGACTATATAGCAGAGTGAGTGTGTGAGTGTGTGTTCATTCCTCAAGGCTATGTGCACGGTTTTCAGCTGATGAGTACAGTTTAATCATCATGGCATGTCTAAACCCCTCTCAAAATCCCAAGGGACTCGTTTCCCGGACACAGGTCAAGCCTGGTCCTGGACTAAAAAAACATGATAATTGTTGAGTCTCCATTGAAACAAAGCTTTTTAGTCCAGGACTAGGCTTGATCTGTGTCTGGGAAATGGGGCCCAAGGAATAGCCAAACATCCTGTCCACCACCTTAGCATCGCACCCCTTCCCCTCTACTCCTCAATATAACATTGTTCTCCATTCTTTTTTAAAACCCCTAGTGAGAGATTTATTTTGGATTCAATATTTACTTTTCCATGAAGACTTGAAAATCTAGTCGCATTGGTTCAGTGTAGTACTTCACACCTGTTCAGTGTAGTACTTCACACCTGTTTAGTGTAGTGCCAAAACTGCAGTGATTCTTTTTAGATGTACTGTTTTCTGAAGAAAATAAAGAAATTCATGGAGTTTGTAACAAACTTTTTTGTGTGTCTTTGTGCTGGTTGGTTCTGGGATGGCTCCTATTCAGTGGTGTAAAGTATTTAAGTAAAAATACTAAAGTAGTTTTTGGGGGTATCTGTATTTTACTTTACTATTTATATTTTTGACAACTTTTACTTCACTACATTCCTAATGAAAATAATGTACATTTTACTCCATACATTTTCCCTGACACCCAATAGTACTGGTTACATTATGAATGCTTAACAGGACAGGAACATGGCCCAATTCATGCACTTATCAAGAGAACATCCCTACTGCCTCTGATCTGGTGGACTCACTAAACACAAATGCTTCAATTGTAAATTTTGTCTGCACTCAAATATGCAATTTTGGCTCCCAAGTGGCGCAGTGGTCTAAAGCACTGCGTCTCAGTGCTAGAGGCGACACTACAGGTTCGAATGCAGGCAGGACCACAACCTGCCGTGATTGGGAGTCCCATAGGGTGGCGCTCAATTGGGCCAGCGTCGTCCGGTTTTGGCTGATGTAGGCCGTACATTGTAAATAAGAATTTGTTCTTAACTGATATGCTTAGTTAAAGGTTAAATAAAAAAGATAATTGGGTACTTTTTCCACCACTGCTCCTATTGAAGTTAGTCACAGCGACATGTATCCTCTATAGTGCAGCAGTAATACAGTTCCTATACCTTCATATCAAGTACATCTTTGATGTGCAGTGCTAATTGTGCAATATTAGATGGCACTTTGACTGGTTTTACCGTAGCCTACCAGGTTGAGAGGGTACCTTAATCCATCGAGGGCTAGGAGTTGGGTCTCAATGTACAAAGATACTGTACCCTACAAAGAGAGGGAATTCTAGAACGAGTTGGAACCCAATATTACCTAAATGTATTTCTAGACTAAATGTTGCAGCATATCGCCCATGAGAATGGATTCGTATCCTTCTGATTCCGTTAGAATGAGATGTTCAAGCTAGAGGTTGACAGCCCAAGGCAGTAACTGATACCCGCAAACGCTGATGTTAAAGATGTACAAACATTAAATAGAAATAGTGACACGAATATATGCACAGTTAATAACATACATGGAGTACCAGTATCGAGTCGAATATGTGGTTAGCTGACATGTAAAATACCTATCCAGGCCTGGTAAGATCTGGCATGCGTCAGCAATACCTAGGCAGGGGAACGCGCCCAGTACTGTATGTCGTATCCCACGTCTTACCGATGAACTGCGCCCGGTCTTCGTCTTCTCCCGGATAAAAACAAAAATGGATACTTCACATCGACAATAAAATACACGCTCTTTTTGAATGTTATACTGTGAATAAAAGTGCGTGTGGTTATAATGCATGCGGACGGTAAGTTGCCAATTCCGAATTTGAAAATGTAACCTATGGGTTGTATAACAATTAGGCCTATGTCTATTTTCGCGTATTTTTTTTCTCTATTAGCGTTCACATCAATATGACAATGCCTTTATCATTTTCAAGTAAGCCGCAATATTAGGTTGCATACAGAATATAAATATCGTATATTATTGCTTCTGATTATCTGTGAAGGAATACTTCGGTGTTTTTTTTTTTCGTTTTCTAATGCCTGTAGCTGTGGTGGTGGCTGGATGGAGAGCAACACCTTGAGTATTGTATTGGTTTTCATAACCATAATCAAATGACCATGATGACTCGACTATCATATTGAAATCGTTTTGGATCGGAGCATTCACACGCACAGACAGATAAATGCAGATGCGGTAAGCCTGTATGTTTCACTAAATAAATGTGATAATTTTAGAATTCCATGTACATTTTCATTATCGATAGTCCTACACAAAAGCTGCACCTCCTATTGTCGTCGTAAGTTCAGCCACATTCTATCATTCTATCCAAATCTATTGTGTAAACATATATGAAAAACCCTCGACAATAATGATAGAAGGATTAGATTACTGTGTAGTCTACACATTTTATTTGCTTGCTCTTGCTTCAGCCTAGGCCAATTTAGACTTCAGTGTTTGTCTGGCAGTAAGGGGAGGGCTTTTTCCATTGAAAGAGCAGAATTATTATCATTCACAATGGTCCTCATAGATGTATTTCATTGTAATAATATGGTGTTGTACTAAACTCAGATTCCTCTGTTTCTATGTAGAAATCTGGGGTCTTTCTCATGACCAAGGGGACCATGTCAATGGAGGAGACAGCAGATACCTTCGCCATCCTGTTCAGTGAAATGATGTGAACACCTGTGAGGCTGTTCTCCAGTCTTTACTAACCCAATGGAGAATCTCCATTCAAACAGCTTTTTAGTCCAGGACTAGGCTTAATCTGTGTCCGGCAAACCAGCCCTATGTGTATGATGAATGTGACCAGTCTGCCGTCAGTCTGCCACCACCACACCTACAACAGCAGCCTGGGCCCGAGGTGCGTGGGTTGAAAAGAAAAAGACACATTTCTGTGAAATGTAAGAAATATGTATCAGCCATCTTCTCCTCCTCCCTCTAGGTCCTCCTCCTCTTCCTCCCCTGGCTGGGCCCTGATCCACACGGCTACCCTCACTTCCTGCTCCCTCCTCCTCATCTTCATCTTCTTTCTGGGCTCTTACGGCAACCTGGTGGTGTTCCTCTCCTTCTTCCACCCGGCCTTCCGCAAGTTCCGCACCAACTTCGACTTCATGATCCTGAACTTATCATTCTGTGATATGATTATATGTTGCGTGACTGCGCCAATGTTCGCATTGGTGCTTTTCCTGGACTCAGGTCAGTAGACTGTATTTACCATAGAATTTGGAATAACAATACCATTCTGGAACTTTGAGGATTTATAACATAGCCTCTATAGTCATTTCATAGGATCTCTATGATATTTACTTCCTTTTGTTCTTGTCTCTTGCTTCAGCTAAGACACTAGGCCCTGTCTGTCTGTTTTGGGTGGCAGGTAGCCTAGTGGTTAGAGCGTTAGAGCATGTTCGAATCCCAGAGCCGACAAGGTGAAAAATCTGTTGATGTACCCTTGAGCAAGGCACTTAGCCCTTATTGCTTGTAAAAATGCTTCAGGATTGCAGTTGATAATGGCTGACCCTGGCCGTGACCTCACTCTCCGAGGCTATCTCGGGGAGTTGGTATATGCCAAAAAAAAACTTTTCTAATTCACATGCATATAATACACACTTGTGTGAAATAGGATGAATGTAATCACCCACCTAATTATTATTATTATTCTGTTGTGTGCCTATTTGAGTTTGCTTGGCTTAATAAACCAATAGAAAAGTCCCAAAACTGCAAACTGTTCCCATCTAGCACTCCATGCTGACTCAACCAAATGATCCAAGTATTTTAAAGTATTTTTCCAAGTATTTGAACCCTGGTCTGATTCTTGAAGGTTTGCAAAAGTCTAAAGAGTAAACTATTTTTTGTTCCAGGAGGAGGGGGTGGCGTGTCAAAGACTTTTTGCTTCACCTTCCACCTGACCAGCTCTGCCTTCATCATCATGTCTCTGGAGACGGTAGCTGTAATCGCCCTCCATCGGCTCCGTATGGTCCTGGGCCAGCAGCCCAACCGCATGGCCTCGCTCCCCTGTACTCTGGCTCTCACCGCCCTCCTCTGGACCTCTAGCTTTACTATGGCTGCCCTGCTCACCCTGCGAGCCTACCCCATGAAGGAGGGACCATGCCTGCCTCACTTCGGCCTAACGGGTGGGCCAGCAAGGGTGGTTCTATATGTCTACCTGGCAGACTTTGCCTTCTGTGTGGCGGTGGTGTCTGTCTGCTACCTGATGATCGCTCAGACGCTGAGGAAGAACGCACAGGTGAGGGAGGGAGGGATGACATTTGATTTTCGTGTCAGGTAAATCACCTTAGCGACCCACCCCTTGCGGGATTATTTGACACGTTTTTAAGAAACTTTAGTCACACTTAATTTCTTAGAACTTGCTATAAGCATGTATAAAGCGAAATAATGTGTTATGACTTATATCATGTTATGTCTCTCTATGCTAAGTGGTTGTTCCCATCCTGTCCCCAGGTGAGGAAGTGCCGCGTCATCACTGTAGACGCCACGCGCCCGCCGCTACCACAAACCCCTCCCCCGCTCATGGCGGCCGGCTTAGAGAGCATGCAGTGTGCCGTCCAGGTTCCTTCACTCTACCGCAACCAGACCTATAACAAGCTCCAACACATTCAGACTCACTCCTACACTAACAGACCCACCAGCCAGGGTCTAGTACCTGGGGCTGCCCAGGGAGCTACCTGCTGCCAGCTTGTCTCTACAGTCAACCTGGCCACAGTTAAAGACTCCAAGGCTGTAGTAACCTGTGTGGTGATTGTATTCTCCGTCCTTCTCTGTTGCCTCCCCATGGGCGTCTCCTTAGCCCAGGACGTCCTCTCTCCAGAGAGCAGCTTCGCTCACTACCAGTTCGAACTGTGCGGTTTCGCGCTCATCTTCCTCAAGTCGTGCATCAACCCATTCGTGTACTCTCGCAACAGTGCCGGGCTTCGCCGGCGTGTCCTCTGCTGCCTTCAATGGGTGGCGCTGGTGTTCCTCTGCTGCAAGCACAAGACGCGGCTCCATGCCATGGGTAAAGGCAGTCTCGAGGTCAACCGTAACAAGTCCTCGCACCACGAGACCAACTCTGCCTATGTCCTCTCACCCAAGCCACAAAGGAGACTGGTGGATCAAGCCTGTGGACCCAGTCACTCCCGGGACTGTGCCCCCAGTCCGAGAGCTACGGGCGGGCATGGTGGGCGTAAGCCCCGGCCCCCTAGCACCTCCACCCCCATCAACACCCGTATCGAGCCCTACTACAGTATCTACAACAGCAGCCCCTCTGCAGGACCCGGCTCCCCTACCAACAGTCTGCAGCCTGCTGCCAACTCCTCCTCCTCCCAGGCCTTTGGGTTCAATAAGTCCTACGTTGCCATGCACTATCACATCCACCAGGAGGTGCTGCAGGACGTTGAGAGCACCTCAGCCCATAAGATACCCATACCTTCAGTCTGACTAACCACCATGATTGATTGGATCCCTTCAGTCTAAACTGATGAATAACCTTGGCTTAGACCTGAAGATTTGTGTTGGCTCGCCAATCTAATGCCAATAGGCTTTAGTTCAGTGGGCTAACATAGTCTTGTGGTTCTGCTGGACTTTGAGAGCACCTCAGTGCATCAGATCTCCATACCTTCAGTCTAACTTACCACAATGATTTATACATGAATTGATTTGTTTATTGATCAGATACTGTACTTTGAGTGTAACCTAGCCACCATGCTGAAACTGGAGAGGGATTGGGAATATAGATCAGGGATGCTAACAGTTACTATAATATTATACGACTATTACCACAAGACACCAGAGAGTAAAGGGATACCAATTGTCTGAATATCATGTGGTATTGAACTGTTAGAGGTAAAGAATAACCCCCATTGACTTTAGAATATAAAATGGGCTCTTAGTGTAGAGGGAGAGAAACAGTACTGATCCCATTTTGTTATTGATGTTACTGAAATAAGTGGAATCCATTTTTACACTGACATGACATTTTTCATATTGTACAATTTAATGGTCTTTCTCGTCATAATAATACTGTATTTGTGAGTCTCATACATGTTCTATGATATCAGTAAATGTTTTGCAAGTGCAATGTGTCCAGTGAGCTCCTGGCAAAGAAAATATCTAAATTGAATTTGTATTGTAGATCCACAAAGGTAAACACCTCTTATGGAGTAAGAGACCTCTGGTGGTCAACTAATCAACCTGCAACTCACTGTCCAAGCTTTTGTCATGTCACACATTGATGTCCAGTACAGTGGTTCTCAACCCCCAGACGTTTCACCATGTTGTTGAACTAACTCACCTAGTCAAGGGTTTGATGATTAGTTGACAAGTTCAATCAGGTGAGCAAGCTGTGGAATAGTTAAAATACATGGAATGTACGGGGTTACCGAGAACCCCTGATCTATTGTATCACATTATCTACCAGTGATCAGACAGAAGTCACTTTTTCTTTAGAGAAAAGCATCAGTTGGCCTTTTACTAAATCTATAATGGTTGAGAGCTGAGGGCCATTCAGGTTATCACATTGTGGCTAGCTATCCAAGACAATGGGGTATGACTAGAATTCATTTTAACCTAACTTTGTTCAGATAGTTTTATTTATTTTTTCAGTGTATCCCTCATTTAAACCACAGAACACACCAGATTTAGAAATCCACAGAAATGACATCCGATTCAGTGCATATCCAATGTTAATCATCAGCGCTCGTCAATAACATCCAGGGATTGAATTCACAAGATACTCTCACTCACCCTGTAACGTAACAACAACCAGGGTTGGGGTCAATTCCTTTTCATCCCAGTCAATTCCAGAAGTAAACTGAAATTCAAATCCTAATTTTCCTTACTGCTTTCGAATGAGGAAATTGGAATTTCAGTTTACTTCCTCAATTGACACCAAAGCCCCAGTCTTAATATGCCCAGATATTGTTTGTCCACATATTTTTTAATTAAAACTGACTTTGTCAGAAGATACTGTATCTACAAAAAAAAAAATGCGTATAATTGTCAAGGACAAGCATGTAATCATACTGAAATTAAACCCAAATAAATACAGTTGAAATGTTGACGATAAAACCAACTACGTATAAAAAACACGAGCAGAGAAAATTATTTTATGTAGAGGTGCTGACTACCGGAGAATAAACTATCAGCTCTAAAAATAAAGAGTCGCACACTCTAAACTCCCAGTAATTTACTGGGTAAATCACCAACGTTTCAGCATCACTGTGCCTTCTTCAGGGTAATGTCATGAATGTTAAAACCAGGTTATATAGACAAACAGTGCGATTAGCGCAACCAATGACAATAGTGAAGAGTGTGTCATAATTAGGTTCATTAGAATGAATTGAGTGAAACTATTAAAAAATAAAAATGATAGGCTATTGTTATCATATGGAAACGTATATATTAGCACCAACATACATTGTTCAATTCCACATATTTGTTTCCTATTTCATTAAAAAAAAAATGGTTACATGTAATCTTTTGGTTCAACCATAATGCATAATCAGAATCATCAACAGGTGTATGCTGATAAGCTGTACAAAGAATATATCCATTTATAAGACTTGTTCATAAAATGGGCCTGAGATCAAAGTCAATATTCAGACCACTAGGGGTCAATGTTTTTAGATAGGATATCCAGTAAGCCTCCCTTTGTAGTAGTAGAATCTCCATGTTACCTCCTCTCCTTGGTAGAGCAACATGCTCAATGCCTGTGTATTTGAGGGAGGAGATAGGTTGATTATCTTCAACAAAGTGAGCTGCTACTGGATAGTCAATGTTCTTTAACAGTTTCACTCAATTAAGTTAATTAGAATGAGTTGAGACACACCCCTCACTATTGTCATTGATTGCGCTAATCGCACTGTTTGTCTGAAGAAGGCACAGTGATGCCGAAACGTTGGCGATTTACCCAGTAAATTACTGGGAGTTATATATATATGTGTTCAACTCTATTTTTATAGCTGATAAAACCAACTACAACATGGAAGCTGGTTCTCCTGATGATGCTGTTTGAATGATTGGTTGTTCCATCCTGGCATCTTGGCCAGAGAACACTAGGGCTAACCTGCCTTAAGAGGAAGATCTGAAGTCCAGTCCATAGAGCCTTGTGGAGTGAACAGGGTCCCATTTCCAACTCAGATCAAATGTAAGGTTTATCATAAGGTTTTTGATGCAACATGGAGTTGGTTCAGTACATAGGAGGTTTAAGCCAGGGTGGAAGAGGGGGGGCTGTGGTCCTGGGTTCCAAGGGCCGTTCCAGGATCAACACGCTCCTCTCCAAGTCCATGTCAGTCTGGACCTCCTGAGTAGTGCCATGGGCCTTGGTTCATCCAGTCTTCCATTTCAGGACGTCTTTGCCTAAATCCCTGTCCTTTATTTTCTAGAACAAAGAATATGTTTTACTAGATGTGCACATCAATTTCTCAATTTAAATGTAGTAAAACATCTTCATTTTTACTTCTGCTCATCCCTCCTTTTTGCCTCTGTCCGTGCTGTTAGCTGGAGATGGATAGAAGGCCTTTCTCATCAGCTGTGTCCAGGATCTGGCATATAACTGGAGACTCAACCTGATGGAGAAAAAAAATGACCTGATCATGTTTATTTGCCAGGTGTAGTGAATACATTGGAAATCTGACTCGCCCAACCGCTTGCGGTAAAAACACAAAAACAGCAAGAATGGGTTCAAGTGTTTAACCATAACATGGTGAGAGTGATGTGTGTGTGTGCATTCTTACCCCAAGGACGTACTGGCAGGTCTGAGGCTCCAGCATGTACACAGTGACGGCATGGGGAGACTCAGACTCCTTACACCTGAGACACAGGATGGGCTTCAATCAGAGACCGGCTGTGTATTCAGAGACATGAAACGTTCTGAACGAGAATGCCAAGTTTGCAAAGCTGTCATCTAGGCAGAGGGTGGCTACTTTGAAGAATCTCAAAATAATTTGGTTTTGTTTAATATTTTTTTGGTTACTACATGATTCCATATGTGTTATTTCATAATTGATGTCTTCACTATTATTCTACAATGTAAAAAATTAAGAAAAATCCTTGAATGAGTAGGTATGGGCAAACTTTTCACTGGTACTGTATATTATATTAAGAGACCCTACTAGACCACACCGATGATGACTCACAATATACAGTACCAGTCAAAAGTTTGGACACACCTACTAATTCAAGGGTTTTAATTTATGTTTTACTATTTTCTACATTTTACAATAATAGTGAAGACATCAAAACTATGGAATCATGTAAACTTGGCAAAAAAAGAAAACAGCCCTTTTTCACCCCGTCTTTCAAAAATAATTAGTAAAAATCCAAATAACTATACAGATCTTCATTGTAAAGGGTTTAAACACTGTTTCCCATGCTTGTTCAATGAACAATTAATGAACATGCACCTGTGGAACGGTCGTTAAGACACTAACAGCTTACAGACGGTAGGCAATTAAGGTCACAGTTATGAAAACAGGACACTAAAGAGGCCTTTCTACGGACTCTAATAAATTGCAATGTCCGTACAGTGAGACACCTAAGACAGGGAGACAGGACAGACAACTGATCGTCCTCGCAGTGGCAGACCACGTGTAATAACACCTGTACAGGATCGGTACACCACACCTGCGGAACAGGTACAGGATGGCAACAACAACTGCCCGAGTTGCAGCAGGAACGCACAATCCCTCCATCAGTGCTCAGACTGTCGGCAATAGGCTTATAGGCCTGTTGTAAGGCAGGTCCTCACCAGACATCACCGTTTCGGGTAGCCTTCCACAAACTTCCCACAATAAGTTGGGTGAATCTTGGCCCATTCCTCCTGACAGAGCTGGTGTAACTGAGTCAGGTTTGTAGGCCTTCTTGCTCGCACACACTTTTATAGTTCTGCCCTCAAATCTTCTAAATGATTGAGGTCAGGGCTTTGTGATGGCCACTCCAATCCCTTGGCATTGTTGTCCTTAAGCCATTTTGCCACAACTTTGGAAGTATGCTTGGGGTCATTGTCCATTTGGAAGACCCATTTGCGACCAAGGTTTAACTTCCTGACTGATGTCTTGAGATGTTGCTTCAATATATCCACATACTTTTCCTACCTCATGTTGCCATCTATTTTGTGAAGTGCACCAGTCCCTCCTGCAGCAAAGCACCCCCACAACATGATGCTGCCACCCCCGTGCTTCACGGTTGGGATGGTGTTCTTCGGCTTGCAAGCGTCCCACTTTTTCCTCCAGACATAACAATGGTCATTATGGCCAAACAGTTCTATTTTTGTTTCATCAGACCAGAGGACATTTCTCCAAAAAGTACAATATTTGTCCCCATGTGCAGTTGCAAACCGTAGTCTGGCTTTTTTATGCCGGTTTTGGAGAAGTGCCTTGTTCCTTGCTGAGCGGGCCTTTCAGGTTATGTGGATATAGATACTTTTGTACCTGTTCCCTCCAGCATCTTCACAAGGTCCATTGCTGTTGTTCTGGGATTGATTTGCACTTTTCGCACCAAAGTACATTCATCTCTAGGAGACAGAACGCGTCTCCTTCCTGAGCGGTATGACTGCTGCGTGGTACCATGGTGTTTATACTTGCCTACTATTGTTTGTACAGATGAACATGGTACCTTCCAGGCGTTTGGAAATTGTTCCCAAGGATGAAGCAGACTTGTGGAGGTCTACAATTGTTTTCTGAGGTCTTGGCTGATTTCTTTTGATGTTCCCATTAGGTCAAGCAAAGAGGCACTGAGTTTGAAGGTAGGCCTTGAAATATACTGCTCAAAAAAATAAAGGGAACACTAAAATAACACATCCTAGATCTGAATGAAAGAAATCATCTTATTAAATACTTTTTTCTTTACATAGTTGAATGTGCTGACAACAAAATCACACAAAAATAATCAATGGAAATCCAATTTATCAACCCATGGAGGTCTGGATTTGGAGTCACACTCAAAATTAAAGTGGAAAACCACACTACAGGCTGATCCAGCTTTGATGTAATGTCCTTAAAACAAGTCAAAATGAGGCTCAGTAGTGTGTGTGGCCTCCACGTGCCTGTATGACATCCCTACAATGCCTGGGCATGCTCCTGATGAGGTGGCGGATGGTCTCCTGAAGGATCTCCTTCCAGACCTGGACTAAAGCATCCGCCAACTCCTGGACAGTCTGTGGTGCAACGTGGCATTGGTGGATGGAGCGAGACATGATGTCCCAGATGTGCTCAATTGGATTCAGGTCTGGGGAACGGGCGGACCAGTCCATAGCATCAATGCCTTCCTCTTGCAGGAACTGCTGACACACTCCAGCCACATGAGGTCTAGCATTGTCTTGCATTAGGAGGAACCCAGGACCAACCGTACCAGTATATGGTCTCACAAGGGGTCTGAGGATCTCATCTCGGTACCTAATGGCAGTCAGGCTACCTCTGGCGAGCACATGGAGGGCTGTGCGGCCCCCCAAAGAAATGCCACCCCACACCATGACTGACCCACCGCCAAACCGGTCATGCTGGAGGATGTTGCAGGCAGCAGAACGTTCTCCACAGCGTCTCCAGACTCTGTCACGTGCTCAGTGTGAACCTGCTTTCATCTGTGAAGAGCACAGGGCGCCAGTGGCGAATTTGCCAATCTTGGTGTTCTCTGGCAAATGCCAAACGTCCTGCACGGTGTTGGGCTGTAAGCACAACCCCCACCTGTGGACGTCGGGCCCTCATACCACCCTCATGGAGTCTGTTTCTGACCATTTGAGCAGACACATGCACATTTGTGGCCTGCTGGAGGTCATTTTGCATTCTGCTGGGTTGTTGCCCTCCTACGGCCTCCTCCACGTCTCCTGATGTACTGGCCTGTGTCCTGGTAGCGCCTCCATGCTCTGGACACGACGCTGACAGACACAGCAAACCTTCTTGCAACAGCTCGCATTGATGTGCCATCCTGGATGAGCTGCACTACCTGAGCCACTTGTGTGGGTTGTAGACTCCATCTCATGCTACCACTAGAGTGAAAGCACCGCCAGCATTCAAAAGTGACCAAAACATCAGCCAGGAAGCATAGGAACTGAGAAGTGGTCTGTGGTCCCCACCTGCAGAACCACTCCTTTATTGGGGGTGTCTTGCTAATTGCCTATAATTTCCACCTGTTGTCTATTCCATTTGCACAACAGCATGTGAAATTTATTGTCAATCAGTGTTGCTTCCTAAGTGGACAGTTTGATTTCACAGAAGTGTGATTGACTTGGAGTTACATTGTGTTGTTTAAGTGTTCCCTTTATTTTTTTGAGCAGTGTACATCCACAGGTACACCTCCAATTGAATCAAATTATGTCAATCAGCCTTCTAAAGCCATGACATCATTTTCTGGAATTTTCCAAGCTGTTTAAAGGCACAGTCAATTTTGTGTATGTAAACTTCTGACCCACTGAAATTGTGATACAGTGAATAATGAGTGAAATAATCTGTCTGTAAACAATTGTTGGAAAAATTACTTGTGTCATGCACAAAGTAGATGTCCTAACCGACTTGCCAAAACTATAGTTTGTTAAGAAGAAATTTGTGGAGTGGTTGAAAAACAAGTTTTAATGACTCCAACCTAAGTGTATGTTAACTTCAGACTTCAACTGTATATAAGAATATTAAGAGACCCTACTTGAGCTTGACGATGACCTGTCTGGGTTTCCCCGTCAGGTCACACACGTCCCCATGGCCGTAGAAGAGGGACACCAGTCTGGGGAGGAAGTACAACAACCATAAAGTCCTTATCCTCACTATCAATCAGGTTTCCTGGACACTGATGAATCCTATTCCTGGACTAAAATGCCCTTTCAATTGATATTCTCCATTGAGCTTAATCTTTGTCCAGGACACCAGCCCCTAATGCCCCAATATTCAGTAACATAGTGCTGATCAGTGAAATACATTTTTTTTTTAAACGTATTGTATAGCTGACGGACGTACTTGACTTTCTGGACCCCGTCGTCTTTGAACTGGTAGGATCGGGCCACGTTCTTCTGAGCCCACTGCAGATGTTCCTCAGCGTTCCAACTGCCCACTACCACAATGTTCTTCCCCTGCTCCTTATCCTGGGAGAGAATCGATTCATCATCCTGTATTAGATACTTTAACATAGCAAAAAATACATGAGGCACCCAGCCAGCCAATACTGTAACATCTTTCGGTCTACAGGAAATATTGTGCTTTAAGCATTTCAACATTACTGAGCTACTAAGTAAATAACCCTTACCTCATGGTACTGATGTACATGCTTCCCATAGCAGAACTCATACTTCCACCATCCCACTCCCTGCAACACACGTTCCAGACATCAGACAGAGGCTACAGTATGAAGAGTTGTGGGAGTTGAATTTACCACAGGTGGGCTCCAATCAAGATGTAGGAACATCTCAAGGATGATCAATGGAAACAGGATGCAGCTGAGCTCAATTTCGAGTCTTATAGCAAAGGGCTGAATACTTATGTAAATAAGCTACGTGTTTTATGTTTTATAAATTTGCAAACATTTCTAAGAAACAGTTTTCGCTTTGTCATTATAGGGTATTGTGTGTAGATTGCTGAGGGTTTTTACTTATTTAATACATTTTTGAATAAGGCTGTAACGTAACAAAATGTGGAAAAAGTCAAGGGGTCTGAATACTTTGAAGGTACTGCATATTACATTGAATTAACAGAAGCCAATGAGCAGTAGCCAATATGTGGCTGTAGACAATGAGCAGGTGTCTCTTTCAACAGCCAGCCTATCAGCAGGCCTCATACTAACCCCATGGAGACAGTAGGAGCCACTCAGGAACTCTTTGATCAGCTGCTCGTCTGTCAGACGGGAGATGTGGGTGGTTCCCACGGTAACCTGGGTCTGCCCGCCCACCACCAGGGGCTTATGGGTAGAGGAGAAGGCCTCCTCTCTCACGGGGGACGTACTCTCCTCCTGGAGGACAAGAGAGGGGAGGAGGTGTTTAGTTAGAAGACATTACACAGACAGCTTCTAAACCTGGGTTGTGTTCAGTACAGACAAAACAGTTTTCAAACAGCGGGAATAGCTACCTACCCAAACTTGTCCAAGACGAACACACATTTTCATTCTTCTGATCATGACCCTGTATTGCCCCATCAGTGGTGTAAAGTATTTAAGTAAAAATACTTTAATGTACTACTTAAGTAGTTTTTTGGGGGTATCTGTATATTTTTGACAACTTTTACATCACTACATCTAAAGAAAATTATGTACTTTACTCCATACATTTTCCCTGACACCCAAAAGTGCTCGTTACATTTTGAATGCTTAAGAGGACAGAAAAGGTCCAATTCACACACTTATCAAGACAACATCCCTGGTCATCCCTACTGCCTATGATCTGACAACTCACTAAACTCAAATGCTTTGTTTCTGAATGATGTCTGAGTGTTGGAGTGTGCCTCTGGCTATCTGTAAAAAAAAATTAAAACATGAAAGATTGTGCCATCTGGTTTGCTTAATATAATGAATTTGAAACAATTTATACTTTTTAGTTTTGATACTAAAGTATATTTCAAACCAAATACTTTTAGACTTTTACTCAAGTAGTATTTTACTGGGTGACTTTTACTTGAGTCATTTCTATTAAGGTATCTTTACTTTTACTCACGTATGACAATTGGGTACTTTTTCCACCACTGTGCCCCACTACCATCGCCTCTTATCTTCAACATTCCCTTCTCGCCTGTCTTCTTTCTCCTCCACTAGTCTCTCTGCTTCCCCTCCCCTAGTCTCTCTCCTTCCCCCCTTCCCTCTCTCCCTCCTCCTCCTTTCTCACTTCTTTTTCCGGGGCAGCGGCAGTGAAGGTAGGTTTCAGCAGCTCCTGCTCCCGGTCCATCTGAGAGAGCCTGTGAGGCCGCAGGGGAGAACCAGACATGGCCTGGCAGAAGATGGCATTCACTGGGGACGACTTGAACCTAACAGACCACGGGATAAAGATATAAGCCTCCATAACATTTCAAACAAGGTAGTCCCCTTTACTTCTAGTTGCATTAGCTAAATCAGCTATGGTAGTTGTGAAATACATCATGAGGGGAATTGGTTCGGGATGCAGTTTACAGTAGACCTGCTGCTACCTATATTTGTAATTAACCCTTACTTTACCAGGTAAGTTGACTGGGAACACATTCTAATTTACAGCAACAACCTGGGGAATAGTTACAGGGGAGAGGAGGGGGATGAATGAGCCAATTGTAAGCTGGGGATGATTAGGTGAATGTGATGGTATGAGGGCCAGATTGGGAATTAAGCCAGCACACCGGGGTTAACACCCCTACTCTTACGATAAGTGCCATGGGATCTTAAGTGACCACAGAGAGTCAGGACACCCATTTAACGTCCCACCCGAAAGATGGCACCCTACACAAGGCAATGTCCCCAATCACTGCCCTGGGGCATTGGGATATTTTTTTAGACAAGAGGAAAGAGTGCCTCCTACTGGCCCTCCAACACTACTTCCAGCAGCATCTGGTCTCCCATCCAGGGACTGACCCTGCTTAGCTTCAGTGGCAAGCCAGCAGTGGGGTGAAGGGTGGTATGCTGCTGTATTTTGGGTGTGTACCTCATTCTCTCTCTACCCACCTGTATTTGGGGTGTGCACAGATCAGAGGGGTCAGCACCACTACTTCGTACTCGCAGGTAGTGACCTCAGCGATAGAGAGGATCTCGTTCTTGGCTTCGGGGTGGCAGACATACAGCACGTTGGTGGAGCGAGGCGTGTTCTGTTTCAGGACGCACGCTGTCCCGTGGGCCATCAACACCGGGTAGTATGGAGTCAGCTGGCCTTCCACGTTCTTAGTGGGAACCTAGAAACATTTATATTTTTGTCGCTTAGCAGAGACATCGGCGCATTCAACTTAGGTAGATAAACTAATCACTGCAAGTAAAACCTTCAAAATAGCGACCCATGATTAGAGAGAGAAATAAAACAAGAAAAGACAAAGTTCAAAGAAGTCTTAAGAAGTGTTTTTTAATTTTCTTTTATGTGTATGAGCCAAAATGTTGAACAACCAACCTCTTTCTCAGCTTCTGGTGTAGGATCCATCTCCTCGACTTTCTCTACCTCTGCAATCTCTGTTCCTGAAGTGGCTGAAGACTCTGTCGACTTGGTCATGCTTCCCAAGACGTACTCCTGAACTTTGATCTGCCAGATCAACACGAAAATCATTTTTTCTTATTTATTGCAACATACTTGATGGTAGACATTATAATGATGCCAATTTTGAAGTAACATAATTTCCCACTGACCTGTCCCGTCTCCTTCTCCTCATGGTATTGTCTCACATGTTTCCCATGACACACCTCATACGTCCAGTATGACTCGATCTATTAATTAACACCACAACAAATGCCATTAGAGACCGTGGTTAGCCTATCCATAGAAAGTGACAGCACAGTACATGACATACACTACCGTTCAAAAGTTTGGGGTCACTTACAAATGTCCTTGTTTTTGAAAGAAAAGCATTTTTTTTTGTCCATTAAAATAACATAAAATTGATCAGTAATACAGTGTAGACATTGTTAATGTTGTAAATGACTATTGTAGCTGGAAACGGCAGATTTTTTACGGATTATCTACAGGGGTGATGGTTGCTGATAATGAGCCACTGTACGCCTATGTAGATATTCCATACAAAAAAATCTGCCGTCTACACTGTATTTCTGATCAATTTGATGTTATTTTAATGGACCAAAAAAAATTGCTTTTCTTTCAAAAATAAGGAAAGTTTTAAATGACCCCAAACTTTTGAACGGTAGTATTTATTTGTATTTATTATGGATCCCCATTAGCTGCTGCCAAAGCAGCAACTACTCTTCCTGGGGTCCAGCAAAATTAAGGTGATTTATACCATTTTAAAACATTGCAATACATTCACAGATTTCACAACACACTGTGTCCTCAGGTCCCTACTCCATATCTACATTACTAAATCCATGTGTATGTTATCGTGTGTGTGTGTGTGTGTGTGTGTGTGTGTGTGTGTGTGTGTGTGTGTATGCATGCGTCTGTGCCAATGCTTGTGTTGTTTCACAGTCCTCACTGTTCCATAAGGTGTTTATCTGTTTTTTTTAAATCAAATTTTACGCTTGCGTCAGTTACTTGATGTCGACTAGAGTACCATGTAGTCATGGCTCTATGTAGTATTGTGTGCCTCCATAGTCTGTTCTGGACTTGGGGACTGTGAAGAGGCCTCTTGTGGCATGACTTGTGGGGTATGCATGGGAGTCCGAGCTGTGTGCCAGTAGTTTAGACAGTGTACATCTTTAGCATGTGATCCCTAGGGGGGAACCCATGACATTAGTGTTGCAGTGGTACTCAATATAGCCTATATTTAGACAGAAGTAGAAGTGAAACGGTTCAGTTCTCACTCTGTAGGAGCAGCTGTTCTGTTTGAACAGTGGGTCCAGCAGATCACCTGGAGTGGGACCAGCGTACACCTTGTCATCATCCTGAGAGAGAAGGGTGAGGAGAGACAGAGAGAAAAAAAGAGAGGGAGGAGAGAGAGAGAGAGAGAAAAGAGAGGGAGGAGAGAGAGAGAAAAAAGAGAGGGAGGAGAGACAGAGAGAAAGACCAACAGACACAGAGGGAGACAGGAGGATCAGCGAGACAAGCAATGTTGTTGAAAAGAGTGAAACTGAAAATGATTAATCTAACTCACGCCATCTCCATTTGACAGGGAAGGCAGGAGACATTTGTATTTCTCCTTCTCTGTTGTTGTCATGATGACAAAGTCATCTTCTTTGTAGAGGGCACCTGAGGTTGGCTATGGAAGGACAGATTTAGGGTCAGATGTGTAAGTGCACTACTTTACAGCAGTCATAACAGGCAAACTATGCATGGTCAGGTTTTGCGTTGGCAGTCATATGACAGCCATAACAAGGAATATCAGCTAGCTAGGCTTAAGCTTAACAGACTTAAAAAACCAATTTAAAACTAGTTAGCTAACGTTCGCTTTTCAATTAAATCATAAATAACCAGCCATGATTTAACGTTAACTATGACAAAAAACTATATTTATTCTCTATCACACAACCACACAACACTCACCAGGGTGAATTCGGCCCCAGGCCAGTTAATTTTGAATGGGATTTCATCAGTAAACGAAGGAGATCCCCCTCTGTTAGCCGACACACCACAATACACCTCCAACAAACCCCCAAACAACACGAACAACAGCCTAGTCCCGTCCATTACCTCTGCAAGGCTCGTTCGCTAACTACCTTCTACGGTGTGTGCCAAGGCATGTGATAGCTAACCTGAGTTAAAACCGGGTTAGCTTCGGAGTTATCGTAAAATTATGAATCCATCTGGCTGTCTCTCTTTCATTTGTCAACACAGCGAACAGGAAGTATCTAGTCGCTTGCCACGTCTATTTCCGGTAGAGCCGGTTTAGCCAGCTTTGGGACACAACATCGACAGTCTGTATTGGTTGGACTCCCTGAGTTGTGAATTGTTCTTGTGGGTCGCGTCGGAAAACAACCCTACAACAATATAGCCGGCTTCACCCCAAAAAATAAGTTTCCTGTCAACAAAAGCATATGTATAATCTTTAGGAACTCTACTTACCAGAAACCAACCTTACTAAAGCACAAACTGTCCGGGTCATTCTATGCTGGCCTACTCACAGGGATCCTAAATTGCTCCCTCGCCCAATGCCCAATGCCCACCCTTCCCTACTTTCCTCAGGGTCTCAGGCGGTAGTTGTAATACTGTTGTACCCTGTATATAGCCTCGGTATTATTATTTTCTTCTTACTTTTTATTAAAATTTTTACTTCAGTTTATTTAGTAAATATTTTCTTAACTCTATTTTTTTAACTGCATTGTTGGTTAAAAAGGATCTGAACCTTTTTTGATACCATTTGAAAGGAAACACTTTGAAGTTTGAGGAAATGTTAATTTAATGTAGGAGAATATAACACATTAGATCTGGTAAAAGATAATACAAAGAACAAACCAAGCGCTTTCTTGTATTTTTTTTGTACCATCATCTTTGAAGTGCAAGAGAAAGGCCAAAAAATTACTTAGGAATCTAAGCGCAATTTAGATTTTGGACACTAGATGGTATCAGTGTATGTGCAAAGTTTTGGACTGATTCAATGAACCATTGCATTTCTGTTCAAAATGTTGTAGCAAGACTGCCCAAATGTGCCTAATTGGTTTATTAATACATGTTCAAGTTCGTAACTGTGCACTCTCATCAAACAATAGCATGGTATTCTTAAACTATACTAGCTACTGTAAATTGGACAGTGCAGTTAGATTAACAAGACTTTAAGCTTTCAGCCAATATCAGATATGTCTATGTCCTGGGAAATGTTCTTGTTACTTACAACCTCATGCTAATCATATTAGCCTACTTTTGTTCAACTGTCCCGCGGGGGACCCACCGATCCGGTACAGGTTTTAAGGGCTTGTAAGTGAGCATTTCAAGGTAAGGTTGTTGTATTCGGCACATGTGACAAATACAATTTAATTTAATTTAATTTTAATAGAATAAATGGAACAGTATCAAACATATGGAAACTAGAGGTCGACCGATTAATCGGAATGGGCGATTAATTAGGACCGATTTCAAGTTTTCATAACAATCGGTAATCGGTATTTTTGGACACCGATTTGCCGATTTCTTTTTTTCAATTATATATATATTTTTTTTACACCTTTATTTAACTAGGCAAGTCAGTTAAGAACACATTCTTATTTTCAATGACGGCCTAGGAACGGTGGGTTAACTGCCTTGTTCAGGGGCAGAACGACAGATTTTTACCTTGTCAGCTCGGGGATTCAATCTTGCAACCTTACGGTTAACTAGTCCAACGCTCTAACCACTTGCTTTACATTGCACTCCACGAGGAGCCTGCCTGTTACGCGAATGCAGTAAGAAGCCAAGGTAAGTTGCTAGCTAGCATTAAACTTATCTTATAAAAAACAATCAATCAATCAATCATAATCACTAGTTAACTATACATGGTTGATGATATTACTAGTTTATCTAGCCTGTCCTGCGTTGCATATAATCGATGCGGTGCGCATTCGCGAAAAAGGACTGTCATTGCTTCAATATGTACCTAACCTTACACATCAATGTCTTTCTTAAAATCAATACACAAGTATATATTTTAAACCTGCATATTTAGTTAATATTGCCTGCTAACATGAATTTCTTTTAACTAGGGAAAATGTGTCACCTCTTGCAACAGAGTCAGGGTATATGCAGCAGTTTGGGCCGCCTGGCTCGTTGCGAACTGTGTGAAGACTATTTCTTCCAAACAAAGACAGCCTGCTTCGCCAAACGGGGGAAGATTTTACAAAAGCGCATTTGCGAAAAAAGCACAATCGTTGCACGACTGTACCTAACCATAAACATCAATGCCTTTATTAAAATCAATACACAGAAGTATATATTTTTCAACCTGCATATTTAGCTAAAAGAAATCCAGGTTAGCAGGCAATATTAACCAGGTGAAATTGTGTCACTTCTCTTGCGTTCATTGCACGCAGAGTCAGGGTATATGCAACAGTTTGGGCCGCCTGGCTCGTTGCGAACTAATTCACCAGAATTGTACGTAATTATGACATAACATTGAAGGTTGTGCAATGTAACAGGAATATTTAGACGTAGGGATGCCACCCGTTACATAAAATACAGAACGGTTCCGTATTTCACTGAAAGGAAAAACGTTTTGTTTTCGAGATGATAATTTCCGGATTCGACCATATTAATGACCTAAGGCTCGTATTTCTGTGTGTTTATTATATTATAATTAAGTCTATGATTTGATAGAGCAGTCTGACTGAGCCGTGGTAGGCACCAGCAGGCTCGTAAGCATTCATTCAAACAGCACTTTCATGCATTTTGCCAGCAGCTCTTCGGAATTGCGCTGTTTATGACTTCAAACATTGCGCTGTTTATGACTTCAAGCCTATCAACTCCCAAGATTAGGCTGGTGTAACCGATGTGAAATGGCTAGCTAGTTAGCGGGTGCGCGCTAATAGCGTTTCAAACGTCACTCGCTCTGAGACTTGGAGTAGTTGTTCCCCTTGCTCTGCATGGGTAACGCTGCTTCGAGGGTGGCTGTTGTCGATGTGTTCCTGGTTCGAGCCCAGGTAGGAGCGAGGAGAGGGACGGAAGCAATATTGTTACACTGGCAATACTAAAGTGCCTGTAAGAACATCCAATAGTCAAAGGTATATGAAATACAAATTGTACAGAGAGAAATATTCCTATAATAACTACAACCTAAAACTTCTTACCTGGGAATATTGAAGACTCATGTTGAAAGGAACCACCAGCTTTCATATGTTCTCATGTTCTGAGCAAGGAACTTAAACGTTAGCTTTCTTACATGGCACATATTGCACTTTTACTTTCTTCTCCAACACTTTGTTTTTGCATTATTTAAACCAAATGGAACATGTTTCATTATTTATTTGAGGCTAAATTGATTTTATTGATGTATTATATTAAGTTAAAATAAGTGTTCATTCAGTATTGTTGTAATTGTCATTATTACAAATACATGTAAAAAAAAATTGGCCGATTAATCGGTATCGGCTTTTTCGGGCCCTCCAATAATCGGTATCGGTATCGGCTTTGAAAAATCATAATCGGTTGACCTCTAATTTAAACGTGTTAACCCTCGCAGGGCTGCTGGCCCGGACGGCATCCCTAGCCGCGTCCTCAGAGCATCCGCAGACCAGCTGGCTGGTGTGTTTACGGACATATTCAATCAATCCTTATCACAGTCTGCTGTTCCCACATGCTTCAAGAGGGCCACCATTGTTCCTGTTCCCAAGAAAGCTAAGGTAACTGAGCTAAAGGACTATCGCCCTGTAGCACTCACTTCCATCATCATGAAGTGCTTTGAGAGACGAGTCAAGGATCATATCACCTCCACCCTACCTGACACCCTAGACTCACTCCAATTTGCTTACCGCCACAATAGGTCCACAGACGACGCAATCTAAATCACACTGCACACTGCCCTAACCCATATGGACAAGAGGAATAGCTATGTAAGAATGCTGTTCATCAACTACAGCTCAGCATTTAACACCATAGTACCCTCCAAACTCATCATTAAGCTCGAGACCCTGGGTCTCAACCCCGCCCTGTGCAACTGGGTCCTGGACTTTCTGATGGGCCACCCCCAGGTGGGGCGGGTAGGAAACAACATCTCCACCCCGCTGATCGTCAACACTAGGGCCCCACAATGGTGCGTTCTCAGCCCTCTCCTGTACTCCCTGTTCACCCATGGCTGCGTGGCCATGCACGCCTCCATCTCAATCATCAAGTTTGCAGACGACACTGCAGTGGTAGGCTTGATTACCAACAACAACGAGACGGCCTACAGGGAGGAGGAGAGAGCCCTCGGAGTGTGGTGTCAGGAAAATAACCTCACACTCAACGTCAACAAAACAAAGGAGATGATCGTGGACTTCAGGAAACAGCAGAGGGAGCAGCCCCCATTCACATGGACGGGACAGTACTGGAGAAGGTGGAAAGTTTTAAGTTCCTCGGTGTACACATCACTGACAAACTGAAATGGTCCACCCACACAGACGACGTGGTGATGAAGATGCAGCAGCTGAAGGAGGCTGAAGAAATTTGGCTTGTCACCAAAAACACTCCAAAACATTTACAGATGCATAATCGAGAGCATCCTGTTGGGCTGTATCACTGCCTGGTACGGCAACTGCTCCGCCCACAACCGTAAGGCTCTCCAGAGGGTAGTAAGGTCTGCACAACGCATCACCGGGGGCAAACCACCTGCCCTCCAGGACACCTACACCACCCGATGTCACAGGAAGGCCAAAAAGATCATCAAGGACAACAACCACCTGAGCCACTGCCTGTTCACCCCGCGATCATCCAGAAGGCGAGGTCAGTACAGGTGCATCAAAGCAGGGATCGAGAGACTGAAAAACAGCTTCTATTTCAAGGCCATCAGACTGTTAAACAGCCATCACTAACATTGAGTGGCTGCTGCCAACATACTGACTCAAATCTCTAGCCACTTTAATAATAATTAAAAATCGGATGTAATAAATGTATCACTAGACACTTTAAACAATGCCACTTTATATAATGTTTACATACCCTACATTAGTCATCTCATATGTATATACTGTACTCTATACCATCTACTGCATCTTGCCTATGCCGTTCAGCCATCTCTAATCCATATATTTTTATGTATATATTCTTATTCCTTCCTTTACACTTTTGTGTATATGGTAGTTGTTGTGACATTTTTAGATTACTTGTTAGATATTACTGCATGGCCGGAACTAGGGCTCCGGGCAGCCGAGCGGAAATGGAGGAAAACTCGCCTCCCTGCGGACCTGGCATCCTTTCACTCCCTCCTCTCTACATTCTCCTCTTCTGTCTCGGCTGCTAAAGCCACTTTCTACCACTCTAAATTCCAAGCATCTGCCTCTAACCCTAGGAAGCTCTTTGCTACCTTCTCCTCCCTCCTGAATCCTCCTCCCCCTCCCCCCCTCCGCGGATGACTTCGTCAACCATTTTGAAAAGAAGGTTGACGATATCTGATCCTCGTTTGCTAAGTCAAACGACACCGCTGGTCCTGCTCACACTGCCCTACCCTGTGCTTTGACCTCTTTCTCCCCTCTCTCTCCAGATGAAATCTCGCGTCTTGTGACGGCCGGCCGCCCAACAACCTGCCCACTTGACCCTATCCCCTCCTCTCTTCTCCAGACCATTTCCGGAGACCTTCTCCCCTACCTCACCTCGCTCATCAACTCATCCTTGACCGCTGGCTACGTCCCTTCCGTCTTCAAGAGAGCGAGAGTTGCACCCCTTCTGAAAACACCTACACTCGATCCCTCTGATGTCAACAACTACAGACCAGTATCCCTTCTTTCTTTTCTCTCCAAAACTCTTGAACGTGCCGTCCTTGGCCAGCTCTCCTGCTATCTCTCTCAGAATGACCTTCTTGATCCTAATCAGTCAGGTTTCAAGACTGGGCATTCAACTGAGACTGCTCTTCTCTGTGTTACGGAGGCTCTCCGCACTGCTAAAGCTAACTCTCTCTCCTCTGCTCTCATCCTTCTAGACCTATCTGCTGCCTTTGATACTGTGAACCATCAGATCCTCCTCTCCACCCTCTCCGAGTTGGGCATCTCCGGCGCGGCCCACGCTTGGATTGCGTCCTACCTGACAGGTCGCTCCTACCAGGTGGCGTGGCGAGAATCTGTCTCCGCACCATGCGCTCTCACCACTGGTGTCCCCCAGGGCTCTGTTCTAGGCCCTCTCCTATTCTCGCTATACACCAAGTCACTTGGCTCTGTCATATCCTCACATGGTCTCTCCTATCATTGCTATGCAGACGACACACAATTAATCTTCTCCTTTCCCCCTTCTGATAACCAGGCGGCGAATCGCATCTCTGCATGTCTGTCAGACATATCAGTGTGGATGACGGATCACCACCTCAAGCTGAACCTCGGCAAGACGGAGCTGCTCTTCCTCCCGGGGAAGGACTGCCCGTTCCATGATCTCGCCATCACGGTTGACAACTCCCTTGTGTCCTCCTCCCAGAGTGCTAAGAACCTTGGCGTGATCCTGGACAACACCCTGTCGTTCTCCACTAACATCAAGGCGGTGACCCGATCCTGTAGGTTCATGCTCTACAACATTCGCAGAGTACGACCCTGCCTCAAACAGGAAGCGGCGCAGGTCCTAATCCAAGCACTTGTCATCTCCCGTCTGGATTACTGCAACTCGCTGTTGGCTGGGCTCCCTGCCTGTGCCATTAAACCCCTACAACTCATCCAGAACGCCGCAGCCCGTCTGGTGTTCAACCTTCCCAAGTTCTCTCACGTCACCCCGCTCCTCCGCTCTCTCCACTGGCTTCCAGTTGAAGCTCGCATCCGCTACAAGACCATGGTGATTGCCTACGGAGCTGTGAAGGGAACGGCACCTCCATACCTTCAGGCTCTGATCAGGCCCTACACCCAAACAAGGGCACTGCGTTCATCCACCTCTGGCCTGCTGGCCCCCCTACCTCTGAGGAAGCACAGTTCCCGCTCAGCCCAGTCAAAACTGTTCGCTGCTCTGGCACCTCAATGGTGGAACAAGCTCCCTCACAACGCCAGGACAGCGGAGTCAATCACCACCTTCCGGAGACATCTGAAACCCCACCTCTTTAAGGAATACCTAGGATAGGATAAAGTAATCCTTCTAACCCCCCCCCCTTAAAAGATTTAGATGCACTATTGTAAAGTGGTTGTTCCACTGGATATCATAAGGTGAATGCACCAATTTGTAAGTCGCTCTGGATAAGAGCGTCTGCTAAATGACTTAAATGTAAATGTAAATGTAAACTAGAAGCACAAGTATTTCGCTACACTCGCATTAACATCTGATCCTAACTGTTAAGGGCCTATTTCTACACTGCTCAAAAAAATAAAGGGAGCACTTAAACAACACAATGTAACTCCAAGTCAATCACACTTCTGTGAAATCAAACTGTCCACTTAGGAAGCAACACTGATTGACAATAAATTCCACATGCTGTTGTGCAAATGGAATAGACAACAGGTGGAAATTATAGGCAATTAGCAAGACACCCACAATAAAGGAGTGGTTGGAGAATATCAATTGAAAGGGGATTTTAGTCCAGGAATAGGATTCATCAGTGTCCAGGAAACCTGATTGATAGTGAGGATAAGGACTTTATGGTTGTTGTACTTCCTCCCCAGACTGGTGTCCCTCTTCTACGGCCATGGGGACGTGTGTGACCTGACGGGGAAACCCAGACAGGTCATCGTCAAGCTCAAGTAGGGTCTCTTAATATTCTTATATACAGTTGAAGTCTGAAGTTAACATACACTTAGGTTGGAGTCATTAAAACTTGTTTTTCAACCACTCCACAAATTTCTTCTTAACAAACTATAGTTTTGGCAAGTCGGTTAGGACATCTACTTTGTGCATGACACAAGTAATTTTTCCAACAATTGTTTACAGACAGATTATTTCACTTATTATTCACTGTATCACAATTTCAGTGGGTCAGAAGTTTACATACACAAAATTGACTGTGCCTTTAAACAGCTTGGAAAATTCCAGAAAATGATGTCATGGCTTTAGAAGGCTGATTGACATCATTTGATTCAATTGGAGGTGTACCTGTGGATGTACACTGCTCAAAAAAATAAAGGGAACACTTAAACAACACAATGTAACTCCAAGTCAATCACACTTCTGTGAAATCAAACTGTTCACTTAGGAAGCAACACTGATTGACAATAAATTTCACATGCTGTTGTGCAAATGGAATAGACAACAGGTGGAAATTATAGGCAATTAGCAAGACACCCCCAATAAAGGAGTGGTTCTGCAGGTGGGGACCACAGACCACTTCTCAGTTCCTATGCTTCCTGGCTGATGTTTTGGTCACTTTTGAATGCTGGCGGTGCTTTCACTCTAGTGGTAGCATGAGACAGAGTCTACAACCCACACAAGTGGCTCAGGTAGTGCAGCTCATCCAGGATGGCACATCAATGCGAGCTGTGGCAAGAAGGTTTGCTGTGTCTGTCAGCGTAGTGTCCAGAGCATGGAGGCGCTACCAGGAGACAGGCCAGTACATCAGGAGACGTGGAGGAGGCCGTAGGAGGGCAACAACCCAGCAGCAGGACCGCTACCTTCGCCTTTGTGCAAGGAGGAGCAGGAGAAGCACTGCCAGAGCCCTGCAAAATGACCTCAAGCAGGCCACAAATGTATATGTGTCTGCTCAAACGGTCAGAAACAGACTCCATGAGGGTGGTATGAGGGCCCGACGTCCACAGGTGGGGGTTGTGCTTACAGCCCAACACCGTGCAGGACGTTTGGTATTTGCCAGAGAACACCAAGATTGGCAAATTCGCCACTGGCGCCCTATGCTCTTCACAGATGAAAGCAGGTTCACACTGAGCACGTGACAGACATGACAGAGTCTGGAGACGCCGTGGAGAATGTTCTCCTGCCTGCAACATCCTCCAGCATGACCGGTCTGGCGGTGGGTCAGTCATGGTGTGGGGTGGCATTTCTTTGGGGGGCCGCACAGCCCTCCATGTGCTCGCCAGAGGTAGCCTGACTGCCATTAGGTACCGAGATGAGATCCTCAGACCCCTTGTGAGACCATATGCTGGTGCGGTTGGCCCTGGGTTCCTCCTAATGCAAGACAATGCTAGACCTCATGTGGCTGGAGTGTGTCAGCAGTTCCTGCAAGAGGAAGGCATTGATGCTATGGACTGGCCCGCCCGTTCCCCAGACCTGAATCCAATTGAGCACATCTGGGACATCATGTCTCGCTCCATCCACCAACGCCACGTTGCACCACAGACTGTCCAGGAGTTGGCGGATGCTTTAGTCCAGGTCTGGGAGGAGATCCCTCAGGAGACCATCCGCCACCTCATTAGGAGCATGCCCAGGCGTTGTAGGGAGGTCATACAGGCACGTGGAGGCCACACACACTACTGAGCCTCGTTTTGACTTGTTTTAAGGACATTACATCAAAGTTGGATCAGCCTGTAGTGTGGTTTTCCACTTTAAATTTGAGTGTGACTCCAAATCCAGACCTCCATGGGTTGATAAATTGGATTTCCATTGATTATTTTTGTGTGATTGTGTTGTCAGCACATTCAACTATGTAAAGAAAAAAGTACTTAATTCAATTATTTCTTTCATTCAGATCTAGGATGTGTTGTTTAAGTGTTCCCTTTATTTTTTTGAGCAGTATATTTTGCCCTGTTTATCAAAAGTGTTGGAAAAACTTGTCAATAATCAACTGACTGTCTTTCTTGATGTCTATAGTATTCTCTCGGGTATGCAATCTGGTTTCCGCTCAGGTTATGGATGTGTCACTGCAACCTTAAAGGTCCTCAATGATGTCACCATTCCCCTTGATTCTAAGCAATGTTGTGCTGCTATTTTTATTGACTTGGCCAAAGCTTTTGATACGGTAGAACATTCCATTCTTGTGGGCTGGCTAAGGAATATTGGTGTCTCTGAGGGGTCTTCAATTCAATTTGCTTTATTGGCAATTCAATTCAATTTGCTTTATTGGCATGACATAACATGTACGTATTGCCAAAGCTTACTTTGGAAATCAACAATATTAAGATAATAAGAATCAAAATTGTCAACGGGACAATTTTGTCTCCCTGTCTCTCTCTCTCTCTCTCCCTCTGTCTTCCTGTCTCTCTCTCTCTCTCTTTCTCTCTCTCTCTCTCTCTCTCTCTCTCTCTCTCTCTCTCTCTCTCTCTTTCTCTCTCCCTGTCTCTCTCTCTCTCTCTCTCGCTCTCTGTGTGAGTAAGTGTGTCTCTCTAGGGGACAGGAGACACATCAATGTTACGACAGCCTTTCCTTTCAGAGGAATGAGTTGGTCTGCTCCATAAGCTCTTACTGACGGATGGAATAAAGACAGAGCAGAGTGGAGAGGAGGAGATGGCTGAACTGGCTAAACCCCCTCAGGTTATGGATGTGTCACTGCAACCTTAAAGGTCCTCAATGATGTCACCATTCCCCTTGATTCTAAGCAATGTTGTGCTGCTATTTTTATTGACTTGGCCAAAGCTTTTGATACGGTAGACCATTCCATTCTTGTGGGCTGGCTAAGGAATATTGGTGTCTCTGAGGGGTCTTTGGCCTGGTTTGCTAACTACCTCTCTCAAAGAGTGCAGTGTTTAAAGTCTGAAAATCTGCTGTCTCAGCAACTGTCTGTCACCAAGGGAGGACCCCAAGGCTCAGTCCTAGGCCCCGCGTTCTTCTCAATTTACATCAACAGCATAGCTCAGGCAGTAGGAATCTCTCTCATCCATTTATATGTAGATGATACTGTCTTATACTCAGCTGGCCCCTCCCTGGATTTTGTGTTAAATGCTCTACAACAAAGTTTTCTTAGTGTCCAGCAAGCTTTTTCTATCCTTAACCTTGTTCTGAACACCTCCAAAACAAAGGTCATGTGGTTTGGTAAGAAGAATGCCCCTCTCCCCACAGGTGTGATTACTACCTCTGAGCGTTAAGAGCTTGAGGTAGTGTCGTGACGTTGTATTAGTTAATGTGACGACTGTTGCTCATCGAATGATTAACGGTTTATAATTGCGTGATTAAATGAATTAAGCAATGAATCAAGCAATTATTAACTCATCAACCTGGGGCACCATGGGAACAGTATTTTGATTGAGTTTCTATTTCCCAAATTAACTCAAAGGATATCAGAATATCGATTTTACAACAGTCGCTAAATTAATCAATTTCCTCTACAGTCTCATTCTGAACGTCGCATAATCCGGGAATCTGCACGGACCCAGGCTTCACCAATGAGTTTACCACACCAATCTTAGTTGATTATTTATTTACTAGCAAGCTAAAATGATGATAAAAATACACATACACAAAACACAGTCTAGCTATTGATTAGGACTTAGTATAACGGGCCAACACACTATGGCGCGTGTTACCCAAAATGGAGATTTAAAAGAGAGAGAAACCAAGAAAGTACACGAGAGAAATATACATTTGGGTTCATTTGTCAGCCATGCTTATTTAAACCTAGCCTTGCCCCGAACTGCCGCTCTTATGGGTCAGAATATAATGATGTAATTACGTGTTGGAGGTCTCAGGTGGGAAGCTCCGCGTGTGTCGTTTAGGCTTCTCAATGACGCACTTCTCCGGCGCAACTCTCTGGTTGTCCTCACGATGTCAGTGTCCTTCTTGGCTAAGTGGTCTGATCCCTCGCCCTTGATCTGAAAGGGGTCTTCTGAGGACAGACAGCTCTGTAGCTCAGAGCTCACAGCTTCGGACTCGAACGGTGTATATACCACGATTCAATGGAGAGTGGAGGCTGGATGGTTCGGCTTGAATTCACCCGCTTAGACACAGCTACTCGTCCGTAGCTCGTGTAGAAAAAGATTTCTTTGTCTTCAACCTTGTGTTTCGTTTTGGGGTTTGTTGACTTTGTTAGACCTTCGCTGCAGCTTGGGGTCAATTAGTCTCCTATGTTAATTCTTCACTCTCCTGTCTTATACCCTAGGGTCATAAGTGTGCGTAACCGCCTTTAGGGCAATTCTCTGGGCGGACCAAGTTAAGGGGCAAGGCCTAGATTTGACTAAAATCCTATTTTAGACACTACCTTCACATCTCATCTTTACCAAAACATTCTCTTTGATTTGGATATTTTCCACACAACGTACAATGTATAAACATCAGGCATATACTGGGAAAACTCTTAAAGGTACAATGTTTTCATAATAACGTCATCTCTTAACCTTTAATAACAATTCAAAAGTTACATACATTTTCATATTCCATCTCTCGTCATGACCACCATTGTGGCTGACGGAAACCATTGTTCCAAAGTCCCTTTATTGCATGTTTTAATGTTCTGAGGCCAGTTCTCCATAGTGAGAGGACAAAGGAATTTCTCAGTGGCCTAAGGTTTATTATGGGCGTGAGGTGTCATAAAACCCCCCACATCTTCAGACCCCTAGATCTCTCCTCCTCTGTTGGGGGTTTGGGAGATAATCTGTAGGGTGGTGGTCTCCTGTACCCTGACCTGATCAGGACAGTCATGACAGTCCCCCTCTGGTAGGTTCAACTTGGAATGATTCTGCATGTTGCAACCCACCATAAGAATGACCATCGGATGTCCTGGTCTGTGGATCATCAGAGCAGCCCCCCCCCCCTTTGGTGGTTCACCCTGGCAGGCTTTCCGCAAGCTGTGGATCACCACCAGAATGGACCTAGGAGGTCTGGCAGTGGCTCTATGTTCCGGCACGTCGTCCGGTTATCCCGGCTAGTGGACCTAGGCAGTAACTTGGCAGACGTTAATAACGCACAACACTCAGGCAATACATCATTACATTTCCTCCCCAAACGAGCGGCGTCTTGGCTCTAAGGCTTCCTAAGTGTCAAAGGTAATGAAACGAAAAATTGGAATAAAAACATAAAAGTATACAAAATATGTCTACCACACCTTAATCATCTAATATGGACTATGTTCTATATATGTCCAAGGTCTTGGCTAAATAGCTCTATCATGGCATTGTCTCTAATGTCATGTCTAGGGTGATCCTACTTGCAGGTGGGTAGTTAAGGCACTTGGAAAAACTTGGCCCCTGAAGGCCAAAGCTTACATTAGGGACATTACTGGGCTGACCTAGCGAGTTCGGGAGAGGAGGCTGGGACTGGGCCCTGTAAGAGGGTTTCCGGATCCATTGCCAACTTTCCAAAAATCGGGATCGCTTCCGTCCCACGGGTGATCCTAGTATAAGACCTCATTAGGTCTTCCATTGCACGTGTGCGCCTGTGTACGTAGTAGGTGCACACGCCAAGGGAAATGAGACCAAGGATCATAGTCACAGTCAGGATACTGTCCGGCACCGTCCAAGAGCGGGCGACAGACCAATCTTTTGGTCTGTAGTCAGTCGGGTCGACTAACAGTGCCTCATCCAGTACGCTAAGATCAACAGTCATGGCTCCCTCGTACTGGATTTGGTATTGAATGGCTTGTGGTAACTCAAGGGAACGTTTAGCAAAAGCGTCCGGCATTTCAATCTCTGTGTCTATCCGGTCGTCGGGAAGGTGGTATAGAGCGAGGTCGTCTACGTGAATAATCGCCCCCTCTGGTACCGTAACAAAAACAGTCTGATTGGGGAGGTTCAATTGGGTGATGGAGTCATGGCGTTCGTAAGTCATAGTGGCGGACGCGAACGGTGTGTTGACCAACCATCGGTTCCCTACCACCTCCACTTGTGTGGTGGTGGCCCCATCCCTGGCTGTTAGTTTGGCTCTACAGCGTTCTTCGCTGGTGATAGCTTTAATACCACAAAGACGCTCGGTGTTATCCCTGACAAATGGTTTGCTAGGACAAAGGTAGTGGACATCTTTGGTTAGAGTACACATTAGCAGGTTAGGGGTGAGATAGAAATCTGGGTTGTTTTCCTGGTAAGCTACAACTGGGGGCGTGGCAATCTTTACGTGGGTACTGTCACGCCAAAATCCTACATTGAGAATCGTTTTCAATCTATAGATATTCTCCAGTTCAACAACCGGCAGCGTCAGTAGAAAACCCACTTCATTACGATCAACATCAACGTGTATTGGGATGGCCGACCCCAGACTATAGGCCAAATGTGACTGTAACGGCCTTATCATGGTTGAAGTAGCTGAGGTCAATATGTCGTGCACCATTGAGAGGGGCACTTGATATGAGGGGATTCTATTCATGGCCAAGTGGTCCATAGAAGAGCTAACTTCACTGAGAAAATCCTCCAGTACCAATCGAACCAATTGGACATGGGCATAGTCATGGTTCATGACCTCTGCTAGCTTTCCTACAGACAGGATAGTTTTGTTCAGGAGAGTAGCGTGTGTGTTGACCACCAGAATAGTGTCCTGGAGAGACTTTCCCACATGTTGCAACCTAAGGGCCTGTGCCTTCATCTGCTGCTGGATAAGTGGCATCTCTTCAGTAATCTCCCTAACATTCCTCTTGACTGTGGCTAGACTGACTGCGTTGACAGCAGTGGTACCTAGGGCAAATAGTGACCCTACGGCTGCCCCTATCGATAGTAGCGCCCCGACGAATCGTTTTTCTCGCCTGGGCTCAGCTAGTTCTGACTGTGTTACTGTGAACTTTTGGAGTTGGGCCAACATATGGGCAGTGTCTAGCTGGGCGTGCTTAATTGCCTGGCTGGTCCAGTCCAGTCAGCCCAACTCAAATGCGCCGCAGGTGGAATGTGTTGGCGGTACACATTCTCTGCATCTAGGCGGACATATACCCTCTGCGTGTGTACTCTGCAGTTAGTTATGAGGAGTCCTGGATCGTCGCAGAGGACAATCCCCGTAGGGGGTCCGTTCGTGATTACGTCTGCTGGGTTGGTTTTGACCAGGGCGCAGAGTGTCAGGATCATCCAAAGGAACTCCATCCTACAGAAGCGCATAATCAGAGATTGTTGGATTATTTCAGTTATTTGTATTCGTAAACAAAAATTGTTTTGACAACTATTTTTCTGTTTTTCTTATTTTTAATCAGTACAGCGCAGGACGATATCACTAGTGACAACAGATGTATATCTGGTAGCTGGGAAGAGAATAAAAGATATTAGGTGCAACGTACTGGTCTCCTGGAAGGGATCAGCTGAGGGTACTTTAGAATTTTCTTAGTACCTCTGGTTTTGCGAGTGGTTTTTATCTATTCGGTGCTGGCTAGCACCCCTTCTATTCCCATGGGGGGAGTGTACAACTTGATTTGGTTCCGGTGGACCCACTTTAATGTGGCGTTTTGTCGACCTTTGCTGATTTTGATCTGGTAAGCTACAGGTGATAGCTTCACCACAATCTCGTGTGGCCCCGTCCAGTGGGGCAGGAACTTTGTTGCGACGCCCGCGGGTTTGGTGTATATGTAGTACCACACCTTATCTCCGACCTCGAACACCTGGTGTGAGGCTTTTTTGTCGTAATAGGTCTTGTCACCTTCTGCACTTCTTTCCAATTTTCCTTGAGCGTACGCAAAGGTAGTCTGGAGATGGTTCCGCAAGTCGGTCACGTATTGATGAGCCGTGTAGGCGGTGGCTGCGGCGACATCTCCCGGTTGGTACAGGAGATGCAGTGGAAGGGTCATTTGCCGGCCTGTCATCATCTCAAAGGGTGTCATTCCCGTAGACCTGTTGCGTGTGGCTCTGATTGCCATGAGTACCAATGGGAGTTTGAGGTCCCAATCTTTGTGGTTGGCTGCCACATATTTCCTCAAGATTCTGACAATTGATTGGTTGCTCCTTTCTACCCCCCCCCCGAGCTCCTAGGGTGGTACGCGATGTGGAGTTTAGCTTTGACTCCCAGGAGTTTCCACAGTTCGGTCATTACAGCTGCCGAAAAGTGGGTTCCTCTGTCGCTGTCCACGGTTTCTCCTGGCAGGCCGAAACGACTGAAAACGTGGTTTAGCAAAAGAACGGCAGTGGTTTCCGCTGTGTCATTGGTCGCCGGCAGGCACTCCACCCACTTTGTGAATGCGCAAGTCACTGTGAGGAGGTACTTGTTGCCTCTGGCCGACCTGGCAACTGGGCTGACCCAGTCGATCTGGATCGAGCTCCAGGGGTAAGACACACCCTTGCGTTGCAGGGGTGCTCTGTGAAGTGGCTTGGTGGGTTGAAACTGGCAGCAAACTAGACACCCCCTCACGTATCGTGCCACGTCTTGTTCCATGTGAGGCCAGTGGGCCACCTGTCGCAATGTTTCACATGTAGCCTTGACCCCCCTATGGCCTCCACATGGCTCGTCGTGGGCATGAGCTATCATTATCCCCCTCTGTGTTTTAGGAACCACCCACCTTCGAGCGGTGTCGGTTTCTGAAACATACACCAATAGGTCATCTACAAGTGTGAGGTGCTGTTTAGTTGCGTACAGTGAACGCAAGTCGTGTGAACCTGCCAAAGCCAGTTCGGACACTGGGTGGTTGACAGGATCCGACAGGAATGCCATCAAAGTGGCGAGGGACTCATCTTGGTGTTGCATTGCTACCAGGTCGCCATTCATGAATGAATGCGTTAGCAGCACATTATGTTCTTGCGAAGATGTTTTCCGTGGTGCTACATGGCTACGCGTTACCGCAGACACCATAGCTTCCTCAGTGGGTTTCTCGTCTCGAGCATCAAACACCCAAGGGGTGCCGTGAATTGCACCAGATTTCGCCATGCTGTCAGCATGGTCGTTGCCAAGTTTGTCACGACCAGGTGATTTGGAGTGTCCCTTGACTTTCTTCCAATACACCTGTATGTCGTGTTTGGTGATGAGGTCATCACAAGCTAGAATGAGCTCTTTGTTTTTCACCTCTTTACCACTTGAAGTAGTCATGTGCTTTTGTTTCCAAAACGGCAAGTGGCATAAGAAGGTGAGTCTCGCGTAGTTTGAGTCGGTGCAGATCGCCAGTTCTGCCAATTCGTGTTTTACCGCTGTTTGCAGGGTGATCAGCACGCCAGCCACTTCTGCAAACTGGCTGGTCTTGTTGCCGAGCTGAAATTGAAGTGGTTTGCACGGAATGTCGTTGTGCCATACCAATCCCACCCCAGCTTGCAAGTGGTCTAGATGGCGGTAAGAACAGCCATCTACAAATGCCATCGGCATGTCGAGACACACGTTCTCTTCGAAATAGTGATGGTTCGAAGACAATGGCGGAGCGATGTCACGCGGGGGTGGTCCGGAGTCGGTTTCATCGTCACCACAGTGTTGACACACCGCCAAAGCACTGCCCAAAGGCAGGTTTTTTGCTTTTGCGTAGTTGATTACTACATCATGGCTCTGCAGCGTCATGAGCCAAGCCGCTATCCTGCTGTTGTGTACAGCACCCTCACGGATTCGTTGGCTTTTCAGAAAAGTCACAGGCTGGTGACATGTTTCTATGATCACCTTTTGTCCGCCGACATAACTGGTGAAGTGTTTGATTGCCCAGACTGTCGACAGCAGCGCTTTTTCGCAGTCTGAGTATTTGTGTTCGGCGGGGTTGAGTGTTTTGATCGCGTAAGCAACCACACGTTTGTCTTGGTCGTATTTTTGGTACAACCCAGCGCTAAGGCAGTGCTCTGAGAAACCGACTTCCAAAAAGAATGTCTTGTCTTTGTTGGGGTATACCAGGCAGGGTGCCTCGCAAAGCAGGTTTTTCAAGGAAGCCACCGCTTCGTTGTGAGTGGCATCCCAAACGAATGGGGTGTCTTTCTGAAGAAGGTGAGTCAACGGTTTTGACAAGTCGGCGTAGTTTTCGATGAATTGACGGGAGTAATTACATACTCCCAAGAAGCTGCGCACCTCGTAAAGGTTTGTAGGTGTTTTGATGTTGCGGACTGCTTGGATTCGGTTAGACTGTGGCAGGATGCCCTCGGCACCCACCAGAAGCCCAACGTAGTTTACCTTGGTCCTGCACCATTGTCCTTTCATGATGGCCAACTTAGCCCCTGCAGTCCCGAGTTGGGTGAGAACGTGGTCCATTTCATTGAGGTGATGTGATGTGACCAAGTCTCACTTCTCATGAGAACGTCGTCCACGTAAATTATCGTCCCCCTAGAGGCTGCGTCTGGCATCGCCTTGTGCAGGAAGATGTTGAACTCTGAGGGGGAGTTCGCATACCCGAATGGGCAACGATTGAATGTGAAGAGCTTGTTCGAGAAAGAGAAAGCCAACTTGTGTTGGTCACGCGGGTCGACTGTCATGGTCCAGAAACCATTTTCCACGTCGACGGTGGAGAAGTACTTGGCGTTTGCCACCTTTGCAACTCTTGGTCGAGCTGTGTCATTGGCCAACGAGAGAACGGAACCAGTTTGTTGAGTTGTCTATAGTCAATGGTAAGACGCCATTTACCCGTTGGTTTCAGAACGGGCCACACGGGAGCGCTGTACGTACTGTTACATTCCCTGATTATCCGTTTAGCTAATAAGGAATCGATAATCTCTTGTACTGCTGCGTATGCTGCGAGCGGGATTTTGTATTGTCTAACAAACGTAGGAGTTGCTCCGGGTGGCGTAGGAATACGCACCACATGGATACCCGTAACCCCGCAATCCAGCGAGTCTGTCGACCAGATCTCACTGTGTTTATTAAACAATTCTCTCAACTGATGGCGTTCAGTGTCATTGACCAGAGCATCAGCCTCCGACAGTAGTTGTATTACCTGTGCATGGAAACCAGGATATGGTTCGGCGACATTGTACAGGTCTTCATCGGGTGGTGACAGCATGTCACTTTTGGAAGAGTCATCGGTTGTTACCTCACAAGAGTGTACTTCGCATGCAGGAGGAGACGCAATATCATCCTCCGTGACGATGGAGTATATTAATAGGTTGCTGTCAGGATCGACATCCAGCCGGAACGCCGATGTGTCGTCCAGTGGCAATACGGGAGTTAGTGCTATTGCTTTTGACTGACAAGTAAACAGTGTACCTCCCTCGCCATCTAGGTCTAGGGAGGACGGAAGAGGCCCAATCACGGGAACAACTAGTTCAAAATCATGGAAGGCGTAATCGATCAATGTTCCTAGCTGAGTGTGCCGAGGAATGGAAATATCCGCTTGAGTCAGATTTTGTACCAGGAGGTAAGTGGATCTAGCGGTTAGTTCCAACAGTGGGTTGCCATTGATAGTTAGCCCCAAGTCGAATAGTTTTGGAGAGGGTTGGAAGAACGCAGTGGTGCCTTCCATCCGGTATCCAGGCGCCAGGTTCAGTCTTACAGAAACCTCTGTGGTTCTTGCCGGTATCAACATGCTGGACTCAGTTATCGCCTTGCAAGCTTCAGGAATAGTCTGCCCGGAAGCCATTCGCACCGGGTCGAAAGACAAGGCATGTTGGGTTGGCTGCGCCAAAGACCAAAGAACTTGGTGTATGGTATCAAGTTTAACACCCAATCTTACCAAGATATCCGCTCCCACATAGACTGTATGTGGGAGGTCCGCGACAACCAGTAGGTAGTGGGATAATTCCTTGGTTCCAATGCGGATCGATAGCGCACACACCCCTATTGCGGTGAGTGTTGTCTGGGGAGTTGTTCCCAGTGGAAATCTAAAAGTTTTCGGCACAAGGGGATGGCAGTTAGCTGTTTTCGAAATTTCGTTGAACATTTCCAAACTGATTGCGGATTTTTCTGACCAGGTGGCCAGCCTGGTATCCTCAGCCATAGTGCCGAGTCGAACTCACATTGTCATTTGCCACAAATGGCGGGCTCATGGCCAAGTTCACCGGGTTTGCGTCAGATGCTGACGTCGGACCCACGTCGTTGCACAATGTATGGCAGGTAGCCTTGGAAGAACGCGGCGAAGTCAACGGAGTTGGCATAGGTATTTGTGACCAGATTTGATTGGTTTTCCAATCCATTAGTGGTACCAAACGGTCAATTAAATCACTCCCAATCAGCATCCGTTCGATTTCGATGCTAGTCACATACACGGGGTGTATCAGTGACACGCTTTCGAAGTTGAGTTTAAGTAGGAGACGTTTGGTAAGGCGCGAGGTAGCTTGAGTGAAACCTCGAAGATTCGTATCGCAATGTTCCGTTTTCAACCAACGTTTTGTTGGGTCCACTGCCCTTTTTAGTTCATCCAGCAAGGTTTCGGATATGAGGGAAATTGTCGAACCCGAATCTATCAGAGCGTGACAGGTCACACAGTCCTCCAGGACTGTTCTAAGGTATGGCCTGTTCGAGTTGGTTTTTCTCGTCATATCCCCAACAAAATGGAGTGGTAATCTGCGTCGATTTCCAAGACAGATAAGTCACCTACGTGACCCAGTGGGTCCTCTATCGGAATGGGAGAGGAATCATCTGTTGCAAAGCTGCTTATCTCGTGCATCTCCACCTCCGTGTCCAAGTCTGTAGACAAAACCTGCGGGCTTGTGTCTAGAACGGGCGGTACCTGGACAGGGATTTGAGTGGGGGCGGGGGGTAATGGAAATGTTTGCGTCCTCTTGAATTGCATGAATTTCGGCGGACTCGGTTTCCAACGATTTTACGCCTAGTCATGAGGACTTATCCTTGTCCTCTTTCTCAAATTACTTACGATGCAGTACATCTTTTATCAGAGCTTCTATATCATTTCGGTTAGCGTTTAAATCATTGTTGAACACTTTGTTGCCCTTGTTACGCTTGTTACCCTTGTGTCCTGACCCTTTGTGAGAGTTAGGCGGAGGGGCATGTCGGCTAGGTTGATCTCTACGGGACCTGTTAGATTGGGGACGTTCATCGTAGCCATTGTTACGGCGGTGGTTGTCGGGGTGGTGGTTACTTGGTAGCCACCCCCTTTGATCGTCATCTTTTACCGCATATGTCCCTGATGCAGCCCCTTCTAATTCGAGTGATGGTTCCCGCCTAAGCTCGAAAGTCGAGGGGTCCGGGCTCTTAGCCCGGCTTGCTTTTGATGCTTCAAAAGCGGTGCTTGCCAGCTCTCGGAGCGTCGAGATTGGCAACCCGACGTGGGCAGTAGGGCCCAAGTAGTTAATGAAGTTGGGAGACATGTTTGACAGAAAAAGTTGTTTGAACGGTAATAGGTCTTCCATTCCTGTTTCAGTGAGCATGCCAAAGTAAGCTGAACGAAGCCGGTGATAGTAGGCTTGTGGGTGTTCATTTTGAGCTTGTCTGATATTGTTAGCCAACGAACTATCGTGTTTGCGAGTCGCAGAACCACTGAATTCTATTTTCAAAACCGTGGCAAGTTTAGCATAGTCGTTTTGCACGTGTTGCTCTTGTAGACGGATGAACCTTGTCACGTGTCTGTTGGACGTTCGCTTCAAAAGATAGAGCCTATCTGCATTCGTAGCGTTTGGGTAGCCATCCAAGGCGTCCTCTATGTCTGCTAAGAATGTCTCAGTGTCGTTTGGCTTTCCCGGAACGGGGTCGAAGAGGCGGAAGTTTTTGACGATTTTGTCAAGGCGATCCCCGCCAAGTGCACGGGGAGCATCTGCACTCTCCCGTGGAGAATTGTGGGCCGAGAGGCCAAGAGGAAAAGTCAAGCTGTGGTTGTGTTGGCGAGGAGGCCCCAATTCACTGTGGGCCGAATGGCCAAGAGAAAGGGGCTGAAATCTCCTGTCATCTACCTTCCCTCGTTCTCTTAGCTCCGGATGTGAGCTAGGTTGCTTGGTTTGGTTGTCCCGCGATAGCGCGTGACTGTTCTGGAGTTCCTCCAGATGATACCTAAGGGTGGTGTTATGCTGCATCGCAGAGTCCACCTGCGAGTTGAGGGTGTTTATTTTCGACACGTAGGTGTCGCCCTTGCTTCGCTCGGCCTCATACTTATCTGTCATGGTTTGCAGGGAGAGGTCGCGAGTGTGGAGTGAGAGATCCAGTGATGCGATGTCCTCCTTTTGTTTAGAGGTCACATTTTCCAACTTTCTCACCTGGTCTTTCTCATCCTTCATTAAATCAGCGACTTCAATGAGTTCTGCTGTTTTGTCCTCCAACTTGGTCATTGTGTTCATTAACTGATCGTCTTTGGTCTGCAGCTTTTGGAAAAGAGCATTATTGCTTTGAGTGGTTTCATTCACAACCGCTTGCAGGGCATCAATTTGCTCGCCCCGTTTTCTAGCTAGCTCGTCCGACTCATCTAGTTTCGCGTGGACTTCATCGTATTTAGTTTTAGCTAAACCGAGTTGTTCTTTTAGAATACGGACTTGGTCAAGAGTTTGTTCGCGTTCTTTGTTATAAGTGTTAGACAGATCTTCCAATTTATCTGTTCTCACACACAGTTCCTCGGCTAGCAGTAGCTTATTTTTTTCTGCTTTCGATGCCAGCTCCCTGGTTCTCTCCACCTGTACCCTGAACTCCCCAGCTTCCTGCTCGTGCCTCTGCTGGGCACTGAGGTACTGGTGCACTGTCCATCTCTGCTGGTGGGCATAGTTGAGGGCTAAACTGGAGAGAACCTTCACAAGGCCTCCGCCTGATGGTCTATTTTGAAGAGCGTCTGTTGCAATGTCTGCATTTTTCTCGCTTATGGCATTGAAATCTAACATTTTCAGCCCCTCAGCATAGTTAGGATTTGCATCGTTGCTGAGGTCCGCGATCAATCTTTCCGTGGGTGAAGGTCCACTGATTAGAGGGGAAATGGGTGGACACCCATCTGATGGATTGCTCATTATTATGATTGTCAGTTATTTCAATTTACATAATGTTTGGGTTTTTTAGTTGGAGGCTGCAAACACGATTTAACTTAGTTTGTAAACGTCCATGAATCATCAAGACTGGGTCAGTAATGTGAGTTGGTTATTACCGAACTTGCCAAAACAGGTTTAATTGATTAAATCGATTTTAATGATAAATCTAACCTGTATAGGCTATTTGGGAATTTTAATTTTAATTCACCTGAAAGAGTTGCTATCTCTAAGTTAACGTTGAGAAGTTTAACTATGTCTCATTGGTTAGAACACATTAGTTTGCGTATTATTCCAATAACCACCCTGGACAGGTAGTGTAGCAATTTAATGTATATTAAATTGAACGAGACAATGATATCCAATCAGTTGAGACTGGTTAGATATCGTACAGCATAACCTGAATTATTTAAAAATAATTACTGGTGATTCTTCACCACCGGAGGTCACTGTTAACACAAGCTAAAATCGACAGGGTACCAGTGAAAATAGAATTTTACAATACTGTTAAAAAGTCTACCTAAACACCATTAAGCTGGTAAAACAGCTTTAATCTATTAATCAATTTGAATGATTAGTCAACCCCGTATAGGCTAAAGGAATTAGCTTTAATTAACCTGAAATAGTTGCTATATCTAAGTTAACGTTGAAAAGTTTAACTATGTCTCATTGGTTAGAACACATTAGTTTGCGTATTATTCCAATAACCAACCTGGACAGGTAGTGTAGCAATTTAATGTATATTAAATTGAACGAGACAATGATATCCAATCAGTTGAGACTGGTTAGATATCGTACAGCATAACCTGAATTATTTAAAAATAATTACTGGTGATTCTTCACCACCGGAGGTCACTGTTAACACAAGCTAAAATCGACAGGGTACCAGTGAAAATAGAATTTTACAATACTGTTAAAAAGTCTACCTAGACACCATTAAGCTGGTAAAACAGCTTTAATCTATTAATCAATTTGAATGATTAGTCAACCCGTATAGGCTAAAGGAATTAGCTTTAATTAACCTGAATTAGTTGCTATATCTAAGTTAACGTTGAAAAGTTTTACTATGTCTCATTGGTTATGGCACATTCGTGTGTGTATTATTCCCATAACCAACCTGGAAAGGTAGTGTATCAATTTCATGTATGTATAAAATTGAACAAGACAATGATATCTAATCAGTTAAGACTGGTTTGATATCCTACAGCGTAACCTGACTTATTTCACGAAAAATGACTGGCGATTCTTCGCCAGAGGTTACGGATAGCCCCAGCTGAGATCTCACAGGATTCCTGCCTAACGCGGGAATTCACTATGAACAAATAGGAAAACAAAAATGGCTGCTCCCCTTTGTTAGCCTAGCATCTGGCGCAATGCTTAGCTTTCCTTGCGCGGGGTTTCCCCCTCGCCGCACAAGGGAAGTTCCCTCCAACAAGGGAACAGGTCTACTTGGTGACGTCTCACGTTCAACCCTTAACCTCTTCCCGTTTACCAAACGCGAGAGGTAGAGAGATAATAACTTCGCTTCGGTCAAACGAATAGATCTACTCTAATTTCCGTAATGGCTGGCTCATATGTCCTCTGCTCTAGGAATTACTTATGACCGAGTCAGATCACTCCTGAAAGCGATCGACAGAAATAACACTACGTTAGGCCCAACGAGTATTATTTCTCAGAATGCCTACATCGGCTGGTACTTATGTCCTAGCTCGTAGCATTCAGTAGACCCCGCTTCACACTGCTTTGGTCAGATATACAACCGGGGTTGTTCTATTCCGACCAGTATCTGGGTGAAATGGAACGACACACACACTTCTCTCCCGCACTAGTCCTGCCTATAGCTATTAATGGAATGTATGTATCTTGCTACACAATTGATATGGAATAACCCAACAGTGCGGCCTAGTCCTATCTTAGACTCCTCACAGGGGGCGCCATATGTCGTCACATTAACTAATACAACGTCACGACAGTAGTCACCTCATACAAGTACTTGGGAGTATGGCTAGATGATACACTGTCCTTCTCTCAGCACATATCAAAGCTGCAGGCTAAAGTTAAATCTAGACTTGGTTTCCTCTATCCTAATCGCTCCTCTTTCACCCCAGCTGCCAAACTAACCCTGATTCAGATGACCGTCCTACCCATGCTAGATTACGGAGACATAATTTATAGATCGGCAGGTAAGCGTGCTCTCGAGCGGCTAGATGTTCTTTACCATTCGGCTATCAGATTTGCCACCAATGCTTCTTATAGGACACATCACTGCACTCTATACTCCTCTGTAAACTGGTCATCTCTGTATACCCGTCGCAAGACCCACTGGTTGATGCTTATTTATAAAACCCTCTTAGGCCTCACTCCCCTTTATCTGCGATATCTACTGCAGCCCTCATCCTCCACATACAACACCCGTTCTGCCAGTCACATTCTGTTAAAGGTCCCCAAAATGCACACATCTCTGGGTCACTCTTCTTTTCAGTTTGCTGCAGCTAGCGACTTGAACAAGCTGCAACAAACACTCAAACTGGACAGTTTTATCTCAATCTCTTCATTCAAAGACTCAATCATGGACACTCTTATTGACAGTTGTGGCTGCTTTGCGTGATGTATTGTTGTCTCTACCTTCTTGCCCTTTGTGCTGTTGTCTGTGCCCAATAATGTTTGTACCATGTTTTGTGCTGCTACCATGTTGTGTTGCTACCATGTTGTTGTCATGTTGTGTTGCTTCCATGCTGCCTTGCTATGTTGTTGTCTTAGGTCTGTCTTTATGTAGTGTTGTGTTGTCTCTCTTGTCGTGATGTGTGTTTTGTCCTATATTTATGTTATTTTTTAAATTTTTTAATCCTAGCCCCGTCCTCGCAGGAGGTCTTTTGCCTTTTGGTAGGCTGTCATTGTAAATAAGAATTTGTTCTTAACTAACTTGCCTAGTTAAATAAAGGTAAAAAAAAAGAATAATGGGGGGGGGCAGTTTTAAAACTTTACAACCACGTCGTAAATTCCTTTTAGAGACTCGTCTCTCTGACCATGCCATATGGGAGTGAGAGGGTCACAATTGAACAAAGGAACTCTCCCGCCAAATTCTACTACATCCCAGAATTTGATAATTAAACAATATTCCTATTTTGGAGAATTTGTAAACGGTCGGTGGAGAAGCCAGCTACAACCCTGTCCGGTTTGTTTCATGTTTGTGACCTCAAGAAAGACACAAATAGCCACATTACCCTAACTCTGTTTTATACAGGTTCCTCAGTTATGAGGCTTGCATCTAATTATTATATAAAATGAATGAGTAAAGATGAAACTATTTGCAAAATGATGTAATGTGATGTTAACCTTTAAAATGAGAGAATTGGCCTTCATTGTAAAGTTTAACTAAGCCAGTAGCCACACCTAAGTGAGTGGACATTGGTTGGAAATGATGAACCAACCCCTTTTCTACATTTCTATAAAAGCCCCCGTGACCCAAAGTCAACTAAGTTCCAAATAACGGGAGGACTTGTCCTCCCATCTAGTTCTGGGTCGGACCCCTTTGACTCCAGAACAGACTGAATTCTTTGGGGCATTCTAGAAGGTTTTTTTTGTCCATGCTGATGCGATGGCATCACACAGTTGCCGCAGATTGGACGGTGGTACATTCATGCTGCGACCAACCTGTTCCATCTCATCCCACAGATGTTCTATTGGGTTGAGGTCTGTGGACTGACCAGGCCACTCAAGTAAACTGAACTCACTGTCATGTTCCAGGAAATGTTTAATCACTCCTCAATTGTCCAGTGTTGGTGATCGCGGGCCCACTGCTTCTTCTAGTTTTTAGCTAATAGGAATGGAACCCGGTGTGGTCGTCTACTGCAATAGCCTCTCCTGTACATGACTCAAAAAAGAAAGTACTCGACTTGTATTTCTCAGTCAGTTTGGGTTCGCAACATGCACCGTTCTTTCTGTCTCGCTTCTTCTCGCCATCCACCCTCTTCCCTGCCTGGGCCTCTGGCATGAATTCCATCTCTGTGTGGGACTTCAGTCAACTCAGTATCGAGCCGCCCGGTGCTGCCATGCTCCCTTTCTTTGAACTTTCTTTTTTCTATCGACCTTGCTTGTAAACAAAATGGAAAATGTCATTCAAAATAGTGATATATGGCACCTGCATACTGTAAAGGAAAGTCATGAATTGTACATACATTTTTCTGAAATAACTTGGTGTGCAGAACACTGTACAAAACAGTGTAAAAAAAAGTTTAAAAAAAAGTAGACTGAAGGTGGTGGAACGGTCTGTTCAATGTCAGTTTCATTCTTTAACACAGAGAGAGATAGAGAGCAAGAGAGCGAGTCAGGCTCCAGCCAGGCAGGTGTGTTTATTAGGATTCCTCTTCCTTCCCCAGACAGGCAGGCAGACAGAGAGACAAACAGACAGACGGACAGGCAGACAGGCTACAGCTCTGCTCTGCTCTCTCTCTCTCTCTCTCTCTCTCTCTCTCTCTCTGTCTGTCTGTCTCTGTCTCTGTCTCTCTCTCCCTCTTTCTCGCTCTTTCTCTCTCCCACCCTCTCTCTTTCTCTCCCCCACCCACCCACCCTCTCTCTCTCTCTCTCTCTCTCTCTCTCTCTCTCTCTCAATTCAATGCAATTTGCTTTATTGGCATGATGTAATAATGTACATCTCTCTCTCTCTCTCTCTCTCTCTCTCTCTCTCTCTCTCTCTCTCTCTCTCTCTCTGTCTCTCTCAATTCAATTCAATTCAATTTGCTTTATTGGCATGACATAACATGTACGTATTGCCAAAGCTTACTTTGGAAATCAACAATATTAAGATAATAAGAATCAAAATTGTCAACGGGACAATTTTGTCTCTCTGTCTCTCCCTCTGTCTCCCTGTCTCTCTCTCTCTCTCTCTCTCTCTCTCCCCTCTGTCTTCCTCTCTCTCTCTCTCTCTCTCTCGCTCTCTGTGTGAGTAAGTGTGTCTCTCTAGGGGACAGGAGACACATCAATGTTACGACAGCCTTTCCTTTCAGAGGAATGAGTTGGTCTGCTCCATAAGCTCTTACTGACGGATGGAATAAAGACAGAGCAGAGTGGAGAGGAGGAGATGGCTGAACTGGCTAAACCCCCTCAGCCCTCTAGTTGTTCAACTCATTTGTCTGGTCTGGTCTGCTGTGACTTTGGATATATTTAATCATGTTAGAAATGCATATTCTATATGTAGAACATACTGTAGGACTATTTGAGGGATTCACAATCCAGGCCTGCTAGGCTAATAAGGCTATTTTTAAAATAACATTCTGTCTAGAATGTTAATAACTCATGACTCATCACATACGCTGCTGCTACTGTTTGTTATCTATCCTCTTGCCTAGTCACTTTACCCCTACCTATATGTACTAATATACCTCAACTATCTCATACTCCTGCACATGGACTCAGTACTGGTATTCCATGTATATAGCCAATTTATCATTACTCAGTACTGGTACACCATGTATCTAGCCAAGTTATCCGTACTGGTACCCCGTGTATATAGCCAAGTTATCATTACTCAGTACTGGTACCCCATGTATATAGCCAAGTTATCATTACTCAGTACTGGTACCCCATGTATATAGCCATGTTATCATTACTCAGTACTGGTACTCCTTGTATATAGCCAAGTTATCATTACTCAGTACTGGTATTCCTTGTATATAGCCAAGTTATCATTACTCAGTACTGGTACCCCGTGTATATAGCCAAGATATCATTACTCAGTACTGGTACTCCTTGTATATATAGCCAAGTTATCATTACTCAGTACGGGTACCCCTTGCAGACAGAATAGCCAAGTTATCATTACTCAGTACTGGTACCCCGTGTATATAGCCAAGTTATCATTACTCAGTACTGGTACCCCGTGTATATAGCCAAGTTATCATTACTCAGTACTGGTACCCCGTGTATATAGCCAAGTTATCATTACTTAGTACTGGTGCCCTGTGTATATAGCCAAGTTATCATTACTCAGTACTGGTGCCCCGTGTATATAGCCAAGTTATCATTACTCACTATTGGTACCCCGTGTATATAGCCAAGTTATCATTACCCAGTACTCGTGCCCCGTGTATATAGCCAAGTTATCATTACTCAGTACTGGTACCCCGTGTATGTACCCCCAATGCAGCAAATATCAATGTTGCAGACAGAGCAGCGACATGATGTCCGTCCCAAATGGTACCCTACTCCCTATGTAGTACACTACTTTTGATCAGAGTGGTAAGGACTATGTTAAAAAGTAGTCCACTATATGGAGAATGGGGTGCCATTTGGGACATAACCACACATTATTTAATTTAACTAGACAAGTCAGTTAAGAACAAATTCTTATTTACTATGACGGCCCACTAGAAGGCAAAAGGCCTCCTGCGGGGACGGGGGCTGGGATTATAGATACAAAGTAAACAGGATATCTCATCTAAGCCACACATAAAACTGCACCAACAGAGAGGCTATTTGCACAAATCACTGAAGTTGGAGACTCATATCTCCCTCACTAGCTTTAAGCACCAGCTGTCAGGGCAGCTCACAATCACTGCACCTGTACATAGCCCATCTGTAAACAGCCCATCCAACTACCTCATCCCCATACTGTATTTATTTATTTATTTATTTATTTATTTATCTTGCTCCTTTGCACCCAGTATCTTTACTTGCACATTCATCTTCTGCACATCTACCATTCCAGTGTTTAATTTTTATATTGTAATTACTTCGCCACCATGGCCTATTTATTGCCTTACCTCCATTATCTTACCTCATTTGCACTCACTGTATGTAGACTGTTCTTTTTTTCTACTGTAGTATTGACTGTATGTTTGTTTATCCCATGTGTAACTTTGTGTTGCTGTATGTGTCGAACTGCTTTGCTTTATCTTGGCCAGGTCGCAGTTGTAAATGAGAACTTGTTCTCAACTAGCCTACCTGGTTAAATAAAGGCAAAATAAAAAATAAATAATTATAATCTGCATGGCTGCTGTGAAACTATATGATATTAAAGGGTCTATAGGCATTTACTACCATCCTTGTTTTCATAATTGTGCAACTATTCATGTCATTCATATTCTGCTTGGTCAGCATCTTCTGGCTCGGCCCTTCCAGAGCAAGAGATAAATGTCAGAGAGGAGCCAAGGAGGAGGCAGAAACTGTGTCCCAAATGGCACCCTATTCCCACATAGTGCACTTCTTTTCAGCAGGACCATAGTGCTCTGGTCAAAAGTGGTGCACTATATAGGAAATAGGGTGTCACTTGGGATGAACACACAGAAAAGGGAGTTTTTACAAGACAAGGGATGCGTTAACTGGAAGACAGAGCACATATAGTTCTATTTTGAAACACACATTGAAAACTTGACAAAGAAGCTGAGATCTATGATTGTTCTTTATGTAGAAACAAATCTTTCCTCAGTTTTGAAAATAGAACGAAGATTGTTCAAACAACGCCTCTCCCTGTGGTAGACTATGGTGACATTATTTATATTCACACGACAGCCTCTGTTTTGAAACCATTGGACTCAGTATTCCATTCAGCAATACATTTTATCACTGGGGCCGGTTTTAGGACTCATCATTGTATTTTTAACATCTGGGATGGATTTCTCTGTCTGTAAGAAGAGAGCTGCAGTCTCTTTTATATATTTACAAAGCAGTCTGAAGAAACTTCCTCTGTAGATTACTTCATTGATTCATTTTAGACATACAAATTACCAAACCCGTTCTCAGGGATGGATAACTCTGGAGATCCCTTTGGTCTCCACAGAATTAGGAAAATATGCTTTTAGTTTTTTTTGCCCCTTATTTGTGGAACAATATGCAGAATTCCTTGCAATTTGATATTCTGGTTCCTTTCAAGCATTTCAAATGTTTGATTGGAGACGTTTATGGAACAGAATGTGATTGCTTTTCTTAAATATGTTTAATGTTGTGTATTATGTGATTTATAGTGTGTTTTGTAGGACTGTTGTGTTTTGTAGGGCTGTTGTGTTTTATAGTGGGGTTTGTAGGGCTGTTGTGTTTTATAGTGGGTTTTGTAGGGCTGTTGTGTTTTATAGTGGGTTTTGTAGGCCTGTTGTGTTTTATAGTGGGTTTTGTAGGGCTGTTGTGTTTTATAGTGGGTTTTGTAGGGCTGTTGTGTTTTATAATGGGTTTTGTAGGGCTGTTGTGTTTCATAATGGGTTTTGTAGTCCTGTTGTGTTTGTAGTGGGTTTTGTAGGCCTGTTGTGTTTTATAATGGCTTTTGCAGGGCTGTTGTGTTTTATAATGGGTTTTATAGGCCTGTTGTGTTTTATAATGGGTTTTGTAGGCCTGTTGTGTTTTATAATGGGTTTTGTAGGCCTGTTGTGTTTTATAATGGGTTTTGTAGGGCTGTTGTGTTTTATAATGGATTTTGTATTGCTGTTGTGTTTTATTTATGTATTGGGTTTTATTTGTAAACGTACACAGGGCTCTCTTGTAAAATAGTTTTATCTCAATGTGACTCCCTGTTTAAATAAAGGTTAATAAAATAAATATGCATACAAGAGGAGGAATTTTGTGAAAAATACCAAAGTTCAACGAGCTCATCCCCAGCTTACGTAGTCATCAGTATATCTCAAATGTTTTATTATTGACTAATTCTAATCAATTCATTTTTTTAAACCAAAACCCCCCAAACAAAGATCTAATTGGATGATATCTGGATGTATGTCAGATTTATTCGGTATATCTGTATTTACATGGGGGGTAAACCCAGCTAGGTATGGTAGAGGAACAGTGTTTTATGTTGGGAGATTGAGGGTTATGATGGAGAGAGATGCACGTGAGGAAGCTTTCTCTACCTCTTGGTGGAGCTGTTGACATGGCTGAGAGAGACAGAGGGAGAGAGAGAGGGAGAGGGGTAGAGAGAGAGGGGGGGAGAGCAAGAGGAGAGAGAGAGGGAGAAGGGGGAGAGAGAGAAGGGGGGAGAGAGCAAGAGGAGAGAGAAAGAGAGAGAGAGAGAGAGGGAGAGAGGCTGAGTAGAAAGGGTGAGAGAGAGAGAGAGAGAGAAATACAGAGAGGAAGTGATCTGGAGGAACAGGGTAGGACACATTCAGAGAATCAACATTTTACATTTACATTTGAGTCATTTAGCAGACGCTCTTATCCAAAGCGACTTACAGTAGTGAATGCATACATTTCACACAAAAAAAAATCCGTACCACTCTATCTTCCCCCTCTCCCCTCCTCGTTCCTCCCTCCTTCCTTCTCTCACACTCCTCCTCCCCTCTACATACACACATCATGACTCTCTCACACAGTGTTGTCTATGGTAACTCCCTCTCTATTTCTACCTGACTCTGACACAGTGTTGTCTATTGTAACTCCCTCTCTATTTCTACCTGACTCTGACACAGTGTTGTCTATTGTAACTCCCTCTCTATTTCTACCTGACTCTGACACAGTGTTGTCTATGGTAACTCCCTCTCTATTTCTACCTGACTCTGACACAGTGTTGTCTATGGTCACTCCCTCTCTATTTCTACCTGACTCTGACACAGTGTTGTCTATGGTCACTCCCTCTCTATTATTTCATGAAGCTAGGAAACGTTTCTTAACTCAACCACCTATTGTTTCACTTAAAGGGACATTCTAAATGTTCTACTTCATATTCATATTCTCCAGCACCGCCCCAACATCTACATATGGGAAAATGGTCAGTTTCTATGTTTTGTAAAAATTCAAAAGGCACTAGCACTTTGTTGCCGGTGCATGGTAACAGTTGAATAAGATGAGACAAAAGAAGAAATCCCACACTGCTTTTGCTAGTATCACTGCTCTTTATTAAGCTTTATTTATTGGCCTCAAGGCCTTCGTCAGAGCGTTTGTGAGTGTTTTCAATTTGCACCCTTATGAGACATTGCTCAACCCACATCTGTTCAATGCATGGAATGGGGTTTGAGTCGAGGGAAAATAAGTAAGTGTTACCAAATGTAACAATGTGCATTTCATAAGTATTCTAATAAAGTGTGAACATAGAACGTATTAAACATGTCTCTAAAACCACAATGAGGACATCGACCTTCCAAGTAAGTTTAAAAAAATCATTGGGTACATAGCAAGAACAAACGCCAGAGTAATCTGAAGTGGTAGCATTAATTCATGTTGACATTTACAACTTAACATGCAGCTCATCATTAAGACCTTATGGGAATAATGTCTGGGAGGTGAAAATCCAAAACATTCTCTTTTGCTCAGAGTATTATTTATATCTCCTCCCCTGTCTGAGATCTTGACTTTCTGTATACCACATATATCTAAAGGTAGAAATGTAATGTTTTAGGTCATTCAAATGTACTGCGACTGGATAATCCATGTCATTTCTCCTGATTGAACTTTTATGTTCACTAATTCTCTGTTTGAAAGAACGAGAGGTTTTACCTACATAACACAGCGCACATGGACATTTAATAATGTAGATAACATGGGTGGAGGAGCACATAATAATGTTATTTATTTGGAACTGTTTTCCTGTATGTGGGTGGCAGAAATACTCACACTTCATCATATTGTTGCACTGCGCGCAACCTCTGCATTTATAGCTACCATTCGGTAGAGGGTGAAAAAGAGCCAGGCTTATTTTCTTTTGTGACTGTCAGTTGGCAAAATCAAATCAAATCAAATGTTATTTGTCACATGCTCCAAATACAACAGATGTAGACCTTACAGTGAAATGCTTACTTACAAGCCCTTAACTAACAATGCAGTTTTAAGAAAATACCCCCAAAAAAGTAAGAGATAAGAATAACAAATAAAGAGCAGCAGTAAATAACAATAGCGGGGCTATATACAGGGGGTACCGGCACAGAGTCAATGTACGGGGCGCCGGTGTCGAGGTAATTTAGGTAATATGTACATGTAGGTAGAGTTATTAAAGTGACTATACATAGATAATAACAGAGAGTAGCAGCAGTGTAAAAGAGGCAATGCAAGTAGTCTGGGTAGCCATTTGATTACCTGTTCAGGAGTCTTATGGATTTGGGGTAGAAGCTGTTTAGAAGCCTCTTGGACCTAGACTTTGTGCTCCGGTACCACTTGCCATGCAGTAGCAGAGAGAACAGTCTATGACTAGAGTGGCTGGAGTCTTTGACAATTGTTAGGGCATTCCTCTGATACCGCCTGGTATAGAGGTCCTGGATGGCAGGAAGCTTGGCCCCACTGATGTACTGGGCCGAGCGCACTACCCTCTGTAGTGCCTTGCGGTCGGAGGCCGAGCAGTTGCCATACCAGTCAATTGATGCAACCCGTCAGGATGCTCTCAATGGTGCAGCTGTAAAACCTTTTGAGGATCTGAGGACCCATGCTAAATCTTTTCAGTCTCCTGAGGGGGAATAGGTTTTGTTGTGCCCTCTTCATGACTGTCTTGGTGTGCTAGGACCATGTTAGCTTGTTGGTGATGTGGACACCAAGGAACTTGAAGCTCTCAACCTGCTCCACTACAGCCCCGTCGATGAGAATGGGGGCATGCTCGGTTCTCCTTTTCCTGTAGCCCACGATCATCTCCTTTGTCTTGATCATGTTGAGGGAGAGGTTGTTGTCCTTGCACCACACACCACACCACATCGTTTTTGGTGATCCGGCCTACCATTGTTGTGTTATCAGCAAACTTAATGATGGTGTTGGAGTCGTGCTTGGCCGTGCAGTCATGAGTGAATAGGGAGTACAGGAAGGGACTGAGCACTCATCCCTGAGGGGCCCCCGTGTTGAGGATCAGCGTGGCACATGTGTTGTTACCCACCCTTACCACCTGGGGGCAGCCTTGAAGTCCAGGACTCAGTTCCAGAGGGAGGTGTTTAGTCCCAGGGTCCTTAGCTGAGTGATGAGCTTTGAGGGCACTATGGTGTTGAATGCTGAGCTGTAGTCAATGAATAGCATTCTCACATAGGTGTTCCTTTTGTCCAGGTGGGAAAGGCCAGTGTGGAGTGCAATTGTGATTGCATCATCTGTGGATCTATTGGTGAGGTATGCATATTGGAGTGGGTCTAGGGTTTATGGGATAATGGTGTTGATGTGAGCCATGACCAGCCTTTCAAAGCGTTTCATGGCTACTGACGTGAGTCCTACGGGTTGGTAGTCATTTAGGCAGGTTACCTTAGTGTTCTTGTGCACAGGGACTATGGTGGTCTGCTTGAAACATGTTGGTATTACAGACTCAGGCAGGGAGAGGTTGAAAATGTCAGTGAAGATGCTTGTCAGTTGGTCAGCGCATGCTCGGAGTACACGTCCTGGTAATCCGTTTGGCCCTGTGGCCTTGTAAATGTTGACCTGTTTAAAGGTTTTACTCGCATCGACTGTGGAGATTGTGATCACACAGTTGTCCGGAACAGCTGATGTACTCATGCATGTTTCAGTGTTACTTGCATCGAATCGAGCATAGAAGTGATTTAGCTCGTCTGGTAGGCTTGTGTCACTCGGCAGCTCTCGGCTGTGCTCCCTTTGTAATCTGTAATAGTTGCAAGCCCTGCCATATCCGACGAGTGTCGGAGCCGGTGTAGTATGATTCGATCTTAGTTCTGTATTGACGCTTTGCCTATTTGATGGTTCGTCGGAGGGCATAGCGGGATTTCTTATAAGCTTCCGGGTTAGTCCCGCTCCTTGAAAGTGGCAGCTCTACCCTTAAGCTCAATGTGAATGTTGCCTGTAATCCATGGCTTCTGGTTGGGGTATGTACGTACAGTCACTGTGGGGACGACGTCCTCGATGCACTTATTGATAAAGTCAGTGACTGATGTGGTGTACTCCTCAATGCCATCGGAAGAATCCCGGAACATATTCCAGTCTGTACTAGCAAAACTGTCCAGTAGTTTAGAATCTGCTTCATCTGACCACTTTTTTATAGACTGAGTCACTGTTTCTTCCTGCTTTAATTGTTGCTTGTAAGCAGTAATCAGGAGGATAATATTATGGTCAGATTTGCCAAATGGAGGGTGAAGGAGAGCTGTGTACGTATCTCTGTGTTTGAAGTAAAGGTGGCCTAGAATTGTTTCCCCTCTGGTTGCACATTTAACATGCTGATAGAAATTTGGTAAAACTGATTTAAGTTTCCCTTCATTAAAGTCCCCGGCCACTAGGAGCGCCGCCTCTGGATGAGCGTTTTCCTGTTTGCTTATGGCGGTATACAGCTCACTGAGTGTGGTTTTAGTGCCAGCATCGGTCTGTGGTGGTATGTAGACAGCTACGAAAAATACAGATGAAAACTCTCTAGGTAGATAGTGTGGTCTACAGCTTATCATGAGATACTCTATCACAGGCGAGCAAAACCTTTAGACTTCCTTAGATATCATGCACCAGCTGTTGATTACATATATGCATAGGCCCCCGCCCCATGTCTTACCAGAGGCTGCTGTTATATCCTGCCGATAGAGTGTATAACCTGCCAGATGTATGTTCTTAATGTCGTCGTTCAACCATGACTAGGTGAAACATAAGATACTGTATTACAGTTTTTAATGTCCCATTGGTAGGATATACGTGCTTTCAGTTCGTCCCATTTATTTTCCAGTGATTGAACGTTAGCTAGCGGGATGTGAGGCAAAGGCAGATTAGCCACTCGTCACCTGATCCTCACAAGGCACCCTGATCTTTTTCCGCAAAATTTCAGCTTCTTTTTCCAGTGAATGCCAGGGATCTGTGTCACACTTGTCGTCGGAAATGGAGGACCAAAATGCAGCAGGTATGTGTATGCTCATCTTGTTTTTTAATAAATCCAAAATGAACACCAAAATAACAAAGAACGAACGATCGACAAAAAACAGTCTGGTAAGGCACAAGGCTAAACAGAACAATCACCCACAAAAGCAAACACAAACACACCCTACTATATGGGACTCTCAATCAAAGGCAGATAGACAACACCTGCCTTCAACTGAGAGTCCCAACCCCAATTAATCAAACATAGACATACACTCACTAGACTCCACATAGAAATACCTAAACATAAACCAAAACCCAGAATTACTAAATCAAACACCCTTTTTACAAAACACACCACCCTGAACCACATAAAACAAATACCCTCTGCCACGTCCTGACCAAACTACAATACTAATTAACCTTTATACTGGCCAGGACGTGACAATCTGGGTCTGGTCGGGTGTCTGTAGTTTATCCTTCCCGTCCAACTTATTGAAGAAAAACTCTCTGCCTAATCTAAGGTGAGTAATCACAGTTCTGATGTCCAGAAGCTCTTTTCGGTCATAAGAGATGGTAGCAGCAACATTATGCACAAAACAAGTTACGAACAACGCTAAAAAACAAATAAAATAGCATGGTTGGTTAAGAGCTGATAAGACGGCAGCCATCCCCTTCGGTGCCATCCTTGTTACAATTGGCATGGACCAATTATTCGCTTAAATTGCAACCTCTCCTATATACAATAAGTGGTGGGTTCTTAAATTCAGCTGGTCCGATGATAAAACATGGAAGTGTTTCTTGACAGCATCCCCCACTTTGTGCAAGTTCATAGTACATGTGGTGGTGAACATTACAGAGTGTTCTTTAGCTCTAGTGGGTCTTTTTGTTGCAGTTCATCTCATGTTTTCTCTAATGTCAAATTAAGAGCTTCATCCACACATTGTGTAGAGTAGCTTCTTCTTAGAAACCTATTGTGCATCTCTGCTGCTTTTTCTAGATAGTCCTCTGTGGAGTGGGACATACGGCACAGTCTGAAAAACAGGCTTCTTGGAAGTCCTCTTTTAAATGGCTCAGGGTGGGCTATCCCCCTGTAATAGAGTAATTATGTCAGTTTCTTTGCTGTACAGAGTTGTAAACAGGGTTCCATTTGATTTGTCAATCCACATATCGAGATAGTGAACACATTTAGTGTCACATTCAATAGTGAATTTGAGATTGGGGTCAATGTCATTGAGTAATGCAGTAAAGTCTGACAGCTCTCTTCTCCCGTTCTTCCCCATATGCATCAAATGTCGTCAATATATCGATACCACTTCAGGATTTTATTCTAAACCAGAAGTTCTTCGAAACAGCCCACATAAAGGTTAGCATAGTTTGGAGCGAATGTGGAGCCCATCAATGTTCCATTACATTTACATTTCTACCTTTAGATATATGTGGCATAGAGAAAGTCAAGATCTCAGACAGGGGAGGAGATATAAATAATACTCTGAGCAAAAGAGAATGTTTTGGGATTTTCACCTTCATACCGCTCAGGAAGGAGACACGTTCCATTTCTTAGAGATGAACGTACTTTGGTGCGAAAAGTGCAAATCAATCCCAGAACAACAGCAAAGGACCTTGTGAAGATGCTGGAAGAAACAGGTACAAAAGTGTCTATATCCACAGCAAAAAAGAGTCCTATATCAACGTAACCTGAAAGGCCGCTCAGCAATGAAGAAGCCACTGCTTCAAAACCGCCATAAAAAAGCCAGACTACGGTTTGCAACTGCACATGGGGACAAAGATCGTACTTTTTGGAGAAATGTCCTCTGGTCTGATGAAACAAAAATAGAACTGTTTGGCCATAATGACCATCATTATGTTTGGAGGAAAAAGGGGGAGGCTTGCAAGCTGAAGAACACCATCCCAACCGTGAAGCATGGGGGTGGCAGCATCATGTTGTGGGGGTGCTTTGCTGAAGGAGGGACTGGTGAACTTCACACAATAGATGGCATCATGAGGTAGGAAAATGACGTGGATATATTGAAGCAACATTTCAAGACATCAGTCAGGAAGTTAAAGCTTGGTCGCAAATAGGTCTTCCAAATGGACAATGACCCCAAGCATACTTCCAAAGTTGTGGCAAAATGTCTTAAGGACAACAAAGTCAAGGGATTGGAGTGGCCATCACAACACCCTTACCTCAATCCTGTAGAACATTTGTGGGCAGAACTGAAAAAGTGTGTGTGAGCAAGGAGGCCTATAAACCTGACTCAGTTACACCAGCTCTGTCAGGAGGAATGGGCCAAAATTCACCCAACCTATTGTGGAAAGCTTGTGGAAGGCTACCTGAAACGTTTGACCAAAGTAAAACATTTTAAAGGCAATGCTACCAAATACTAATTGAGTGTATGTGAACCTCTGACCCACTAGGAATGTGATGAAAGAAATAAAAGCTTAAATAAATAATTCTCTCTACTATTATTCTGACATTTCACATTCTTAAAATAAAGTGGTGATCCTATCTGACCTAAGACAGGGCATTTTTACTAGGATTAAATGTCAGGAATTGTGAAAACTGAGTTTAAATGTATTTGGCTGAGGTATATGTAAACTTCCAACTTCAACTGTATACAGTGCCTTCTGAAAGTATTGACACACTTTGACTTTTTCCACATTTTCTTGTCTTACAACCGGAATTTAAAATTGATTAAATTGAGATTTTGCATCACTGGCCTACACACACTACCCCATAATGTTAAAGTGGATTTTTTTTATTTTTATATTTTAAATAAATAATAAAAACTGAAAAGCTGAAATGTCTTGAGTAAATAGGTATTCAACCCCTTTGTTAAGGCAAGCCTGAATAAGTGCAGCAGTAGAACATTGCTTAATAAGTTGCATGGACTCACTCTGTGTGCAATAATAGTGTTTAACATGATGTTTGAATGAGAAACTCATCTCTGTACCCCACACATAAAACTATCTGTAAGGTTCCTCAGTCGAGCAGTGAATTTCAAACACAGATTCAACCACAAAGACCAGGGAGGTTTTCCAATGCCTCGCAAAAAAGGGCCCCTATTGGTAGATGGGTAAAATAAAAAAAGCAGACATTGAATATCACTTTGAGCATGGTGAAGTTATTAATTACACTTTGGATGGTGTATCATCCAAAGGGGCGGCAGGTAGCCTAGCAGTTAGAGCGTTGGGGCCAGTAACCGAAAGGTTGCTAAATTGAATCCCCGAGCTGACAAGGTAAAAATCTGTCGTTCTGCCCCTGAACAAGGCAGTTAACCCACTGTTCCTAGGCCGTCATTGTAAATGAGAATTTGTTCTTAACTGACTTGCCTAGTTAAATAAAGGTGAAATAAATAAATCAATACACCCAGTCATTACAAAGATGCAGGTGTCCTTCCTAACTCAATTGACTTTGTCATTATGAGGTATTGTCTGTAAATGGTCGCGAAAAAGCATCTATTTAATCCGTTTTGAATTTATGCTGTAAATGTGGAATAAGTCAAGGGGTATGAATACTTTCTGACAACTGTATTTGAGTCATACAGTATATACAGTACCAGTCAAAAGTTTGGACACACCTACTCATTCAAGGGTTTTCTTTATTTTTACTATGTTCTACATTGCATACAGAAGAAAGCCCTATTTGCAAAATACCAAGCCCATATTATGTCAAGAACAGCTCAAATAAGCAAAGAGAAACGACAGTCTAAGACATGGAGGTCAGTCAATCTGGAAAATGTAAAGAACTTTAAAGGTTTCTTCAAGTGCAGTCGCCAAAACCATCAAGCGCTGTGATGAAACTGGCTCTCATGAGGACCGCCACATGAAAGGAAGACCCAGAGTTAGGATAAGTTCATTAGAGTTAACTGCACCTCAGATTGCAGCCCAAATAAATGCTTCACAGAGTTCTAGTAACAGACACATCTACTGTTCAGAGGAGACTGCATGAATCAGGAATTCATGGTTGAGATGGTTTGAGATGGTTTGGAATAAGTTGGACTGCAGAGTGAAAGAAAAGCAGCCAACAACTCCTTCAAGACAGTTGGAAAAGCATTCCAGGTGAAGATGGTTGAGAGAATGCCAAGAGTCTGCTAAGCTGCCATCAAGGTAACTGGTGGCTACTTTGAAGAATCTCAAATATAAAATATATTTTGATTTGTTTTACACTTTTCTGGTTACTACATAATTCCATATGTGTTATTTCATAGTTTTGATGTCTTCACTATTTTTCTACAATGTAGAAAATAGTCAAAATAAAGAAAAACCCTTGAATGAGTAGGTGTGTCCAAACTTTTGACTGGTACTGTATTTAAAAAATAATATGGATTATATGTTATGGTTACTAATGGCATATGAATTTGCATAGTGGCCTGTCAGGGAATTCTTTTGGAACAAATGGGTTAACAGACAGAACCTTTGCCAGCCTTATCAGTGCTAGAGTTAGTCTACTGTGTGTGTGTGTGTGTGTGTGTAATGCTTTATGCACCCCTACTGAGAGGGTAATGAGAGACGCTGTTGTTTGAATCGATCTGGACTTGCTCTAACGGGCTCCAGCATTTCTACTGCTGTTGTATGTGTCTGTACCAGAGCCCAGTGTGAGTCATGATGTGGGAACAACCAATGGAGGGGGATAAGAGAAGGGAGATCAGCAGAATTGGAACACTCAGTCCATAGCCCCTTCCCCCACACTGCTGAGACTCAGTCCATAGCCCCTTCCCCCACACCGCTGGGGGGGGGGGGGGGGGGGGTTAGGGTCTAGGTGGGAGGGTCTAGGGGGAAAGGCTAGGTGGTTTTTGCCCTAGCACTACAAAGTTGATTCAAATAATTAAATTTACATTTTAGTCATTTAGCAGACGCTCTTAAATAGAGCGACTTACAGTAGTGAATGCATACATTTCATACATTTATTTTCCCCGTACTGGTCCCCCATGGGAATCGAACCCACAACCCTGGCGTTGCAAACACCATGCTCTACCAACTGAGCCACACGGGACTATAATAATCAACTAATCATCAAGCTTTGATCATTTTAATCAACTGTGTAGTTTTAAGGCAAAAATCAAAATGGGGCTTGGGCCTAGAGGGGAAAGGCTAGTGGCTAAGAGCTAGGAGGAAGGGCTAGGGGGAGGGCTAGAGGCTAAGATCTAGGTGCTAGGGGGAGGGGCTATGGGTTGAGCTAGGGACTAGGGGGGAAGAGCTAGGGGTTGAGCTAGGAGGAAGGGCTAGGGGCTAGGGGTTGAGCTAGGAGGAAGGGCTAGGGGAGGGCTAGAGGCTAAGATCTAGGGGCTAGGGGGGAAGGGCTAAGGGTTGAGCTAGGGACTAGGGGGGAAGGGCTAGGGGTTGAGCTAGAGACCAGGGGAAGGGCTAGGGGTTGAGCTAGGGACTAGGGGGGAAGGGCTAGGGGTTGAGCTAGGAGGAAGGGCAAGGGGCTAGGAGGAAGGGCAAGGGGCTAGGAGGAAGGGCTAGGGGTTGGGCTAGGAGGAAAGGCTAGGGGCTAGGTGGAAGGGATAGGGGCTAGGGTGTTGCTTCTGTACAGAGCCTGTTGGGTATGGTTAAATTCCATGTGTCCATAGGTAGAACTTAGCCTCTTAGGTAAACTCTCCTGAGGTTAAGGGTCACCGGTTGTAACTCAGCTATGGTGGTCTGGAAAGTTACTGCTAAGGACTGATTGCCTGGGGTTGGTACCAAGAGAACAAACAGAGAGAATATTTATATCTTCCCCCTTTGTTTTATTACTTAAAAATATAGCTGTGGTTCACTTCATCCTTTAAATCCAGCATTTCCAAACATGAACAACCTAGAATTCCCAACAAGCCTCTCATGTGGAACGAGAGAGAGCTCGGTTTGTTGTTTTGAAAGTTTCTCCTTGACAAAGTTTGTTTACTAGAATGCCTGTTTAATTTGGATCCCTCGACGTGGTTAGCCTCAGTTGCAAGGACCGCTACTATCTGTCCTGGGATAACTGATAGCTATCAAGCTAGCCAGGTTTCCTTGACAGTTCAAACACAGCCCATGAAGCTGTTAGCCCTTGTGGCTGGGACTGCGGATACTCTGAGGCTTGTGGCTGTTTAAATCCCTGCTGTTTGTTGCTGTTTCACAGTTCATTATCCACCCTCCCTCCCAAAAGGGGGCAGTATTTTCACGGCTGGATAAAAAACATACCCGATTTAATCTGGTTACCACTCCTACCCAGTAACAAGAATATGCATATACTTATTACATATGGATAGAAAACACTCCAAAGTTTCTAAAACTGTTTGAATGGTGTCTGTGAGTATAACAGAACTCATTTGGCAGGCAAAAACCTGACAAGGTTTCAGGCAGGAAGTGGCCTGTCTGACAAGGTGTCGTTCTTCTTGTCTCTGTTTATTGAAGAGTGAGGATCTTAGCTGTCCCGTGACACTTCCTACGGCTGCCATAGGGTCTCAGAAGGCGGTAAAAAGCTGAATCGTGGCTTTGCAGGCTCTGGCTGAAACAAAGTAGCGCGTTTGGGTAGTGGCTGGTTACAGTACTGTGAGACTCAGGCTCGTGCCCGCGTCGACCGAAAGCTTTGTTTACTTTTCTCAGTTTAGCTAAAAGGAGATTCCCGGTCAGAATATTATCGCTTTTTTACGAGAAAAATGGCATAAAAATTGATTTTAAACAGCGGTTGACATGCTTCGAAGTACGGTAATGGAATATTTAGATTTTTTTTGTCACGAATTGCGCCATGCGCACGACCCTGATTTACCATTTCAGATAGTGTCTGGGACGCACGAACAAAACGCCGCTATTCGGATATAACGATGGATTATTTTGGACCAAACCAACATTTGTTATTGAAGTAGCAGTCCTGGGAGTGCATTCTGATGAAGACAACAAAAGGTAATGAAACTTTTATAATAGTAAAGCTGATATTGGTGAGTGCTAAACTTGCCGGGTGTCTAAATAGCTAGCCCGTGATGCCTAGGCTATGTACTTAGAATATTGCAAAATGTGCTTTCACCAAAAAGCTATTTTAAAATCGGACATATCGAGTGCATAGAGGAGGTCTGTATCTATAATTCTTAAAATAATTGTTATGCTTTTTGTGAACGTTTATCGTGAGTAATTTAGTAAAACGTTTAGCGAATTCCCCGGAAGTTTGCGGGGGGTATGCTAGTTCTGAACGTCACATGCTAATGTAAAAAGCTGGTTTTTGATATAAATATGAACTTGATTGAACAAAACATGCATGTATTGTATAACATAATGTCCTAGGGTTGTCATCTGATGAAGATCATCAAAGGTGAGTGCTGCATTTAGCTGTCTTCTGGGTTTTGGTGACATTATATGCTGGCTTGAAAAATGGCTGTGTGATTATTTCTGGCTTGGTACTCTGCTGACATAATCTAATGTTTTGCTTTCGTTGTAAAGCCTTTTTGAAATCGGACAGTGTGGTTAGATAAAGGAGAGTCTTATCTTTAAAATGCTGTGAAATAGTCATATGTTTGAAAAATTGAAGTTTTTGTATTTTAGAGGAGTTTGTATTTCGCGCCACGCCCATCATTGGATATTGGAGCAGGTGTTCCGCTAGCGGAACGTCTAGATGTAAGAGGTTAAAAGAAGGTGTTTACATCAAAAAGTTTGCAATGACTTTTCTCCCCATAGGAATAGATTGCCTATTCCCCTAAATTCAACCTGAAACCTATGTGGGTTATGAATTCCTTATGAACCTGTCTTCGATGACATACCATCAGACCACTATGAGGTCTACCTGTGTCAATTCTAAGCGTCCTGGAGCAACCGGAAGTGGTTAAAAACACCCTAAACGTGTTTTTCTATAACCAGCCTGCAGATTGTGAAAATCCCTGCATTCAACCCTATGTAGATCAGTCAATTCTTAACGTAAAGACTTAAAACTCGATTCTGTGATAGCATACCCCAATCAGGATATGTGTTTACTTATAGCTTCCTGTGCCAACCGGAAGTGCCTTAAATATGGGTCACAGGGGCTGTTTCGAGGGTTAAAAAAGTCCGATAATTTCAAAACTTCATATGTGTGACTAGGTAACCCTCATGAACTGTAAATCAGTCATTTATCCCATCAGATTTGCAAAACAAACTAGCACACACACACAGCTAGGACATAGTGACACAGTGTGGGGCTTAGAGGCATACAGTGCCTGCAATAGTTACCTTCGTTTGAACGATCAAAGAACCGTCAGACCTAGAGCTCTGAAACTTTAGAAACCTGTTCTAGAGCTCAAGTCGATAGTGCTCGGTGAGTTATGTGGCTCTAGAAGGTTCTCAGACCGTGAAACAGCCTCGTACATTTGCAATATGTTCAATTCATTTTGACCATCACGAAAATGGCGACATTTAGAAGTGTCCCAGAGTAGCAAGACTAGGTGCATTGAAACCGCCTCGGCCCATAGAGACGGACCCCAACGTTTCTGTCCGATAGCTCATTCAAGGACCCCGTAGCAATGCCCGGAAAAAGTGGATTTTCAGCACCAATTAAGGTCGTTGCTCGGGCACCGAATGACCTATCAAGCTGAAACTTGGGATTCGGGGTCACCTCACATAGGCCTACACATATGTCAGAGCTGGACCCGCAGCTAGAATGTAACTACGTGTTTTATGGTTTTTTTATGGTTTAAACTGAAGACGCAATTAATTATGGGCCTGCTCTGATATATGTCATAGTTGTCTTCTAAACGAGTTGGAGAAAGTGGATTTGGTGTCAGATGGTATCAGTTTGGTGTCAGAATGATATCTAATTGACTGATGGACGTTGACTTGCTGGGTGACGAGCGATGGAGAGGAACCAGAGTCACTGCCCGGCCATCCCGAGTTCATCGGGCCAGTCAATTATGCATTTCTGCAGTATTTTTGAGCCTGTCAAATTCGTGATGTAATGGTCATTTTGGACGTTTTTCAAAAAATCATTAAAAAACAACAGAGTCCCACTTCTCCCTCATCATACATAGACCATCTAGGTTGATTCATGGCTTAACATAGGGCTATATATTATTTGGGCAGTATAAATGCCATTTGGACATGGTTCACTGACTTTTGGGTTAGGAAACCGACTTCCTATGATCGTACATGGCAATTGGACAAACATCCTGATTTGGCACATTCAATATTTTCAATGATGTATAATTGCCCAAAAAATTATTGGACATTTCATTTGGACATTTCTTATGGCATTTGGCAAAAAAGAAAAGATTATGTCACTTTTGACTTCCTATCAAATCATATTGCAAATGGACAAAACATGCCTTATTTACAAGCAAAAACAACCCAAAAAATCATGTCAATAAAATATGTCAAAAGTATGTTCATACAGCTCTTATACATGTGTAATTGACAAAAAAATCGAAAACATTAAAAAAAAAACGGTCCAGAAAGCACTTTTTTTTTATTAAGGGGGTGATAAGTTGAAAAAAAATATATATATTTTTTTCTAAATTTCACTCTTGGGGATTGACTTGTGTTACATTTGCAATAAGAAAATCCACGGTGGAGTGCGCTCGCCATCTATAGGATTTTTGGGGTGTGACTCTTGGCATTTGCCATATGAAATTTGCAATATGATTTTGATGAATGTGGACCAAATTGGGTGGTATTGGCATTAGGGTGTAGGATTTGTGCGGTGCCAATATGTTCCCATTCATTTTTGTCCATTTCATGGGGGAATTCCCTTACTTACATAATTACTTTGATACAGCACTAGCAATACAAGGATATAACACTACATAAAATACAGAAATACCTATGGGGAGGTTTTGCTGTATATGTTCAGAGCCATATTCCTGTAAAGCTTAGAGAGGATCGAATGTCAAATTTTGTTGAATTGTTGTGTTTGCAAGTTCACCTGCCTCGTCTTCTTGGATGCTGCTATAGGCCAAAAAGTGCTAGACAGTATTTGGATAATATGTTTCCAATGCTTTATAATGTGTGTGATGTTAAGAGAGGTCTATTTTCTGGGTGACCTGAACATTGACTGGTTAGCAACTAGCTGTCCTCTCAATAGGAAGCTTCTAACTTTGACTAATGCCTGTAATGTGACCCAGGTTATCACTCAACCAACTAGAGGGCATACCAATAATGTTGGAACTGTGACATTCACTTGTATTGATTATATCTTCACTAATGCTGCAGAGCTTTGCTCCAAAGAAATATCAGCTCCCATTGGCTGTAGTGATCATAACATTGTGGCATTAACAAGGAAAGCCAAAGTTTAGGTCTACAGTAATTTACTGTAAAATAGATAATAGAAAATGTTTTCTCAGGACTCTTTTTTGATGAAGATGTAAAACATACATGTATATGTTGGTCTGATGTGTATGAGTGTCACATTCCTCTTCGTCAGAAGATATGTTGAAATCGCTGTCGGACAAAGTGGACCAATATGCAGCGGATTGCGTGCTCATCATCTTTTATTTTAAATGAGAACACGAGGAAAAAAAATAATAAACAAAACTCACGACAGGAACAGTGTAGCAGGCTAAGCAAAAGCAGTGCTAACATACAACTACCCACAAGTGACAAACAAAACACACACCTACTTATAGGACTCCCAATCAGAGGCAACTAGAAACACCTGCCTCCAATTGAGAGTCCAGCAACCAAATCTGCACATAGAAAACTTAACCTAGAACCTACTCATACAAAAACATACACCACAAAACCCCAGAACACATAAATAACACACTAAGCTATACACAAAAAAAAAACACCATACAAAACAAACATACCTCTGCCACGCCCTGACCAAATAATACAAATAATCCTCTATACTGGTCAGGACGTGACAATGAGGAAGTGAAACCAGATGCAGCACTGGAAGTATTTGTAAAATGTTTCATGCTAATTGTTGACAAGCATGCACTTGTTAAAAAATTAACTGTGAGAACTGTTAGAGCCCCCTGGATTGATGATCAATTGAACAATTGTATGGTTCAGCTAATTGATGCAAAAGAGGTGGCAAACAAGTCAGGCTCAATGACTATTTCACTAGCAAAGTGGAAAAACTCAGAAGTGAAATTACGACATGGAACAGTCAACCATCATATTTTTGTATTAAAGATCTAGTAATTAAAGAGAAGGATTGTTTTGAATTCAGTCAAGTTAGTGTGGGAGAGGTGGAAAAATTACTGTTATCCATCAACATTGATAAATCACCAGGTATAGACAATCTTGATGGGAAACTATTGAGAATGTTAGAAGACTGTATTGCCACTCCTATTTGCTATACTTTTAACCAAAGCATAAAGGAGGGTGTGTCAACAGGCGTGAAGGGAAGCAAAAGTAATTCCACAGCCTAAAAATAGTAAAGCACTCTTTGCTGGCTCTAACAGCCTCCCAATAAGTTTGCTTCTTGATCTTAGTGAACTGATGGAAAGCATTGTGTTTGACCAAATAAAATGCTATTTTTCAGAAAACAAGTTGACTACTGACTTTCAGCATGCATTTAGAGAAGGGCACTCAACTTGTACTGCACTGACTCAGATGACTGATGATTGGTTAAAATAAATGCATAATACGATGATAGTTGGAGCTGTATTGTTAGATTTCAGTGCAGCCTTTGATGTTAGTGATCCAAAATGGTTATTGAAGAAACTCACTTGCTATGGCTTTACATCACATGGTTGGTGAGTTATTTATTCATTAAAACCCAGAAAGTGTTATTCAATGGAAGCATCTCTAACATCAGATATGTACAGTGCTGTGTCCCTCAGGGCAGCTGCCTTGGGATGTTACTCTTCTCTATTTTTGCAAATGATTTGCCACTGGTCTTACATGAAGCTAGAATGACTATGCATGTTGATGATTCCTCACTCTACATGTCAGTACCCAAAGCCAGTGAGCTCACTAAAATTCTAAATAACAAGTTACAGTCAGTATCAGAATGGATGATTAATAATAAACTGTTCTAAAAATACACCAAATGCTAAAAGTGTTTTATTTGGTTCAAAACATTCTCTAGGACCTAAACTTCAACTGGAGTTGTGTGACCATTAAGGGTGTGACCATTGAGCAAATTGAGGAAGCTGAACTCTTACGTATAACATTGGATAGGCAATTATCATGGTCAAGTCATATTGACAAAGTTGTTGTGAAGATGGGGAACTGTACTAGTGTAACTGTACTAGTTGTTCAGGCTCTGGCCTTGTCCCATCTTGATTACTGTCTGTTAATATGGTCAAGTGCAGAAAAGAAAGACCTAGCAAAGCTGCAGCTGTCTCAAAATAGAGCAGCATGGCTTGTGCTTAACTGCACATGTAGAACTAACATCAACAACATGCATGCCAGTCTTTGCTGGCTGAATGTTAACAAAATATTAACTGCTTCTCCTAGGTTTTATGAGAAATATTACTGTGATGAAAATTCCAGATTGTCTGCGTAATCAAATAACATACAGCTCAGACACCCATACATACCCCACAAGACATGCCACCAGGGGTCTCTTCACAGTCCCCAAGTCCAAAAGGAATTCACGGTAACCCACAGTTATATACAGAGCCATGATCACATGGAACTCCCTTCCATCTCCATTTACTCAAGCAAACAGAAAAATGACCTTTAAAAAATTTATGAAACAACATCTCATGGCACAATAGGGACTGTGAAATGACACACAAACACATTCTATCACTTAACACACACAATTTATACACACACATTATTATTTAGTTGTATTGTGTGTATATTGTTGTATTTTAATATGTGTGACAGTTCTTGTATGTCAGTGTATCAGTGTTGTGTTACTTGTCATGTTTTATGTTTTTGTGTGGACCCCAGGAAGAATAGCTGCTGCTTCAGCAAAAGCTAAAGAGGAATAAGTCCCCTCCTAGAAAAGTGGTCTGAGATTGACTCAGCCATCACACATAGACGGGATGATGCAACGAGATGACATTGAGCCTTGTCAATCTCCCTATGTAAACCTCAAAGGTCTTTTAATAATTACATGAGTGGGAGGAGTAGTGTGTTTGTGTGTCTCCAGAAAGCATGTCATCCAGGCTATTTGGAGCACATGTAAATCAAGACACACACACACTTTGGCTATAGGGATGCTATGTCTGAAATGTCATGTTAAATTGGGTAACTTATAACCATTTTAGACCCATACGGGCATCTAATTGTTATTTTTTCTAGGCAGACTTGTGCGCTACTGATGTTCCAGACTTGTGCGCTACTGATGTTCCAGACTTGTGCGCTACTGATGTTCCAGACTTGTGCCCTACTGATGTTCCAGACTTGTGCGCTACTGATGTTCCAGACTTGTGTGCTACTGATGTTCCAGACTTGTGCGCTACTGATGTTCCAGACTTGTGCGCTACTGATGTTCCAGGCTTGTGCGCTACTGATGTTCCAGACTTGTGCCCTACTGATGTTCCAGACTTGTGCCCTACTGATGTTCCAGACTTGTGCCCTACTGATATTCCAGACTTGTGCCCTACTGATGTTCCAGACTTGTGCCCTACTGATGTTCCAGACTTGTGCCCTACTGATGTTCCAGACTTGTGCCCTACTGATGTTCCAGACTTGTGCGCTACTGATGTTCCAGACTTGTTTCCATGATATGTAGTACAACAGGAACAACAGGAACTATAGGAACTAGGTAGAAAACACTCATCCAGAATACTCTTGCTCACTTTAAGACATTTCTAGAGGAGTTATGTTTTACAAATGGAGTTGGAATAAGATAATTCAAATGAAGAACAGAACATTCTTGGAACGTGTTCCCTATTAGGTCTGTAAGTGTTGTTGGCTATATATTGTATTCCACAGAACCTATATATGTAATTTTATGGAGCAATGAACGAAGGTTTTGAGTAGCTGCGCTTGAGTGAAAAATCACAGAAAACCCCAGAAGTACGTTTTGTCTGTAAACTAGAACAGAAAGTGTCGTAACCACCTTGTAAACGTAGCCTAAGCATTGTGCATAAGCTGGAAGAGCTTAGGGATGACGGAGAGCATTTTCAGAGACAGGGAAAGTGGAGCAGTGTTTCCAGAGCAGAAAGTAATTTTTTTATAAGTGCCGTGTGGTGATGTTAGTGAGTGGAAGTCATTGTAGAACAAAACAGTTTTGATTATTGTTATAAACTTTGAGGCATGACCAGCCAATGTGCTGGAAAATTAAGTATCACTCTCTCTCACTTTAGAGTGGTTTCTCCTCAAGCCAACATTTCCAACTGAAGCATCAAGTGCATTTGGGATTTGACTAATTTCTAAAAGGAAACCAACTTAAATATTTGACAGGGATATACAGCATTAGTTCTTCCTCTCCAAAGCAACACCAAAGGGTTTGAATATCAACAATGTTCTGCTATTAGAATATAAAAATACGACACAAAATACTATACAAAACCTTTACGTATAGGATTTCCCACTGGAACTTGAAACACACTTCCCTCGCTGTACACAAACGCTAAGGTACAGTAGGATCTGTACTCCAAGGGGAAATAAGACAGCTTTTTAAAACAGAATAGTTAAATCATTAACAGTGAAGATGGTATTAAAGCTGTCTGGATGTCCTACATAGTTGGAGGGGCTAAGTGCTGCTCTGTGGCAAACTGTCTCATAGTGGCTTTGTGAAAAACATGTACACACACACACACACATGCACATGCACACACACACACACACACACACACACACACACACACACACACACACACACACACACACACACACACACACACACACACACACACACACACACACACACACACACACACACACACACACACACTCACACACAGTATCTGTTTACTGTAGAAGTGTGTGTTTGTGTGTGTGTTTCTATATGTGTGAGTGTTTGTGTGTGAGTGTGTGTCTGTGCATGCATGCCTCTTTGTGTGTGCGTGCGTGCGAGCATACATCTCGGTGTGTGTGTGTGTGTGGGAGAATGCCTCTGTGTGTGTGTGTGTGGGCATGTTCGAGCATGCCTCTGTGTGTGTGTGTGGGCACGTTCGAGCATGCCTCTGTGTGTGTGTGCGTAGGTGTATGTGCGGCGTGCGTGCGTGCGTGCGTGCGTGCATATGTGTGTGTGTGTGTGTGTGCCGTCTCGGCCCAGTGGCCAATTATCCACCTGGAAACACTCTGCACCAGGCCTAGGGGTATTTTAAAACCCCTTCATTGATTCCTTGTATTTACTATAAAATGTGATTGCAAATACACTTATAAGAAATATAACTTTAGAGGTAGGTGATGAGAGAGTGGGTGAGGAATCGTGGAAATACTTTTGAGATTCACCCAAGGATTTCATCATCCATGTTTAGAGGTCATGATGTCATGATGAATAAACATCAACAGGAGGAAAACAGTCAGAATGGAAAACCTGCCAGAGTTAATAAATAGTTTTTCCTCTTAATAAACATGATGTTCAGAATGATCTCACATCTGAAAAGATAAATTAGATTTTCATTCTTCTGTGAGTAATCATAAGTGACATATGATAAACTAGAAGCTCATTAAAATGTCTGCCAAGAAAATGACTTGAATATAACAAGTTATAAACGTATGCATAAAACTGTAGACACCGACTTGATCTAACCTGTGTCTAACAAATGAAAGCTGAGACGATTTAAACAGTAATCAAATCAAACTTTATTTATGAAGCACGTCATACATCAAAAGCAGTACTAAGTGCTTCACATACATCAAATAAAAGTGAGAAAGATAAAAACATAATACATTTCCAGAGTAAATATCTACATTTACTGTATATAGTAAAACAACAGTGAACTAATTAAGAAATATAAAGATCTAGTGTTGTCCGCTGTCTGTCTGTCTTTATATGTGGTAGTAATTAACCTGTGGACGAGGTAACAACATAACAAAAGGGTTTTCAGAGGACAAAATGGAGTCAGAATGGAGTCAGAATGGAGTCAGAATCTTTTTGCGGTTCTGTCTGTTCTGCACAACTGAAGCCAAGGCAACTTCCTAACTTCTTCACTGAGAAGCTGCACCTAATTAAAACTACTGGAGTGTGTGTGTGTGTGTGTGTGTGTGTGTGTGTGTGTGTGTGTGTGTGTGTGTGTGTGTGTGTGTGTGTGTGTGTGTGTGTGTGTATCTCAGAATTATGCCTTGTGTGTACAATTTTACTTTTCCACAATTATGTTATAATTGTTTGATCATTAAGCCACAATTGTGCATGGTTTTACTTTTCATTACAGTGTGGCTGTGCTGTTAATTCAACAGTTTGATATTATAGGGGGAAGAGAATGTAATGAACACGATGGGAGACAGAGAGCTTGTTTCGTAGGGTGCAGCAGGTGTTTATTGTATGTGACCACAGGAGGAGGCAGGTAGCTGGGTCCAGGGGCAGGCAGAAGGTCATACACAGGGGGTCCAAAAAGGCAACAGTACAGGCAGGGAAAAGGCTAGTAACGTTGTCCGGGAGATCAGGCACTAGATTGATAACAACAGGAAATCCAATAGGCTAAAGTACAGGCGGGGAATAGGGAAAAGGCATCGTTAGTGAGGCAGGCAAAACTATCATACACATGAGGATTTAGACTATGGTGGAAAACCAGAGCTCAGAATAGAAGTATGTCACAAAACAAACAATACCTCACAACGATGGGGTGCAAAGAACTGAACTAAATAGTGTGTGAAATGACATACAGGTGTGTGAACAGGTGATCAGAATTCAGGTGATTGGGATCTGGAGAGTGAGCTGCGTTCAGGGGATCTACGTGTTTGAGAGTGTGAGTTGGAAGCAGACCTTACAGAGAACTGTTGTTTATGGCTGTACTGTTAATTCACCAGTTTGATATTATAGGGGGAAGAGAACTGTTGTTTATGGCTGTACAAATAGATAATGAAGCATCATTGACACAACAACACCCAAAATATAGGATATTTTTATACACTTCTTAAATGGACACACACACACACACACACACACACACACACACACACACACACACACACACACACACACACACACACACACACACACACAGTATCCATCTCAGAGCGACTCTATGCCCACCTCACCCTCGCCCTGTGCCCACGTTCAACCCCCAAGCCAAGGTCCTGTCCTCCAGCCAAGTCTCCAGTGGTCAAAAAATAGTTTTATATAATGCAGAGGATACATACACTTCTGATTTTTAATGGAATATTTACATAGGCGTACAGAGGCCCATTATCAGCAACTATCACTCCTGTGATCCAATGGCACGTTGTGTTAGCTAAATCAAGTGTATAATTTTAAAAGGCTAACTGATCCTTAGAAAACCCTTTTGCAATTATGTTAGCACAGCTGAAAACTGTTGTGCTTATTAAAGAAGCAATAAAACTGCCCTTCTTTAGACTAGTTGTGTATCTGGAGCATCAGCATTTGTGAGTTCGATTACAGGCTCAAAATGGCCAGAAACAAATAACTTTCTCCTGAAACTCATCAGTCTATTCTTGTTCTTAGAAATGAAGGCTATTCCATGCAAGAAATTGCCAAGAAACTGAAGATCTCGTTCAACGCTGTGTACTACTCCCTTCACAGAACAGCGCAAACTGGTTCTAACCAGAATAGAAAGAGGACTGGGACCCCGGTGCACAACTGAGCAAGAGGACAAGTACATTAGAGTGTCTAGTTTGAGAAACAGACGCCTCACATGTCCTCATCTGGCAGCTTCATTAAATAGTACCCACAAAACACCAGTCTCAACGTCAACAGTGAAGAGGCGACTCCTGGATGCTGTCCTTCTAGGCAGAGTTGCAAAGAAAAAGCTATATCTCAGACTGGCCAATAAAAAGAAAAGATTAAGATGGGCAAAAGAACACAGACACTGGACAGAGGAACTCTGCCTAGAAGGCTAGCATCCTGGAGTTGCCTCTTCACTGTTGATGTTGAGACTGGTGTTTTGCAAGTACTATATAATGAAGCTGCCAGTTGAGGACTTGTGAGGCGTCTGTTGTCTCATTGACGTGTCCAGTCCTCTGTTGTCTCATTGACGTGTCCAGTCCTCTGTTGTCTCATTGACGTGTCCAGTCCTCTGTTGTCTCATTGACGTGTCCAGTCCTCTGTTGTCTCATTGACGTGTCCACTAAATTTAAATAAAATGTATTTATAAATGTATTCTTATTACTCGGCCCAAACCAACATGCTTTCTATAACTTTTAGGCCCCTCTGCTTTTACGTTTCTACTTTTAGCAGCCTTGTCCTCCCCTGTGGTCAATGCCCATATTCAACCCCCACGCCAAGGCACCACCCAAGGTCTGTCCCCCAGCCAAGACTCCATGAATACTGACCAGCAGCACTCCTGGTTCTACACTGACCAGCAGCACTCCTGGTTCTCCACTGACCAGCAGCACTCCTGGTTCTCCACTGACCAGCAGCACTCCTGGTTCTCCACTGACCAGCAGCATTGCCTTATAATATGCTTTTATTTGTTTTCTGTTGGCTCATTTGTTGTCAGTTTTTCTATTTACATTTTACAGTATCCCCACACCACCCAGTAATCTTGTAAATTATGTAAAAGTATAATTTTTTTTTAATGAGGACAGTATTATGAGACTGTAGAGGCTGTATAGAATTCGGTAGGTAGGTAAGAGATGCAGAGCCTCTCTTGATTAAAATCAGTGGTGATAGCTGGCCGATGCCCTTTCACATTGACGAGACAGAGATGGTCCTATCATAATAAATAGGTTATTTTTATTAAAACTTCCATGACAAACCAGCCGTCACCTTCAAACATTGAATACCATCCTTCACTAATACAAATTGAAGTGCTTGAGGCAGGAGGGCACAGGTGTGTGCAATCAGCTAATTAGCAAGGCTTGAAAGCAGTCATCTGACAATTAAAAGGAGATTCCACTCAATCTAACATTCGAACAAACAGGTAAAGGTTGAGCTGATTACAACTGGATTTAGATGGGATAATGAATTGACATTGTAGGATATATAAACACACAATAAATAAAAATGACTGTGACTCCTTCATACCTGTCTCATTATCGTTTACATATGAATGATTATAGAAAATAACCTTTGCCAGCCAATTTGGAGTCGGGTCATGGCAAATTGAAATTGAAAATTAAGGGGCAAATGAATCAAAGCCGTCTTGACGGATGGGAGGTTGACTGATTGAACTGATTGAACCTCCGAACAGCCCTTCCAGGCTGTTAGGCCACACACATCCCATCATGCACCCTCAATTGTGTCTTTATGTGTCATGTCCTGACCATAATAAGTTGTTATTTTCTATAGTAGAGTGGTCAGGGCGTGACAGAGGGTGTTGATGTGTTTTTTGTTGATGTGCGTATCTACAGCCCGGTGCGCTCGGTGCAAGCTCCTCACAGGTGCCGTGCTAGAGTTGGCATTCAGCCAAGACGGGTTGTGCCAGCCATAAGCTCTAGACCTCCAGTGCGCCTGCCCAGCCCTGTTCGTCCTGTTCCTGCTCCCCGCACTCGCCCTGAGGTGCGTGTTACTAGTCTGGCACCTCCAAAGCCAGCCCCACGCATCAGGCCTCCAGTGCGCCTGCCCAGCCCAGCCCAGTACATCCTGTTCCTGCTCCCCGCACTCGCCCTGAGGTGCGTGTTACAAGTCTGGCGCCTCCAAAGCCAGCCCCACGCATCAGGCCTCCAGTGCGCCTGCCCAGCCCAGTACGCCCTGTTCCTGCTCCCCGCACTCGCCCTGAGGTGCGTGTTACTAGTCTGGCGCCTCCTATGCCAGTCCCACGCATCAGGCCTCCAGTGTACCTGCCCAGTCCAGTACGTCCTGTTCCTGCTCCCCGCACTCGCCTTCCAGTGCGCCTCCATAACCCGGTACAGCCAGTGCCTGCTGTGAGCACTCGGCCATTAGTGCGTCTTCCCAGTCCGGTGAGACCGATTCCTGCTCCACGCACTCTCCCTCCAGTGCGCATCCATAACCCAGTACAGCCAGTGCCTGCTGTGAGCACTCGGGCCATTAGTGCGTCTTCCCAGTCCGGTGAGACCGATTCCTGCTCTACGCACTCTCCCTCCAGTGCGCATCCATAACCCGGTACAGCCAGTGCCTGCTGTGAGCACTCGGCCCTCAGCGGTGGTCTGCAGCCCAGAGCCTTCAGCGGCGGCTTTTAGCCCAGAGTCTTCAGTGGCGGTTGGTGGTCCGAAGCCTCCGATGATCCATGGTCTGGTTCCTCCGGGCAAACAGAAGCGGGGGGATCAGTGGGCGGTGAGGGTAATGTCTATGGCAGAGCCGCTGCCATAGACATTTTTCACCCACCCTACCCTCCCTTGGTGTTTTTTTGTTGGGGGGGTATTGTGTTTGCATTCGGAGTCTGCACCTTTGGGGGGGGGGTACTGTCCTGACCATAATACGTAGTTATTTTCTATGGTAGAGTGGTCAGGGGGTTGATGTGTTTTTGTGTTCTGTTTTCTATTTCTATGTTGTAGTTCTAGTTTGTCTATTTCTATGTTGGGGTTTATTGGGTTGACCTCCAATTGCAGCTGGTCCTCGTTGCCTCTAATTGGAGATCATATTTAGTAGGGTGTTTCTTCATGTTTGTGGGTGATTATCCTTTGAGTAGTGTTTCTTCCCCCCCTCTCTACATCACGGTTTGTTTTGGTATTCAAGTGTTCTATATTGGCATTACGTTTCACGAATATAACAAATATGTGGAACACAAACGCTGCATCTTGGTCCGATCCTTATAACAGCCGTGACATTATGGTTTCTGTTAATTGAAGTTTAAATGTTTTAACACCATGTTTAATATTTGATAGGAGTTTTCTCATTTCATTCTCAATAAATTAATTCATATTCATACATAACTGGTGTTGCTATTAAGTTTCTACTTGAAAAGAGGAGAGCTGATTGGGTATTGACAGTTTGGCATCAGGCTGCCTCTCTTAAAAATGACAGACAGGGATTATGCCCTTTCAATGATCCCTATGCTGTCAGAGAATTACCTTTTCGGAGCAGATCCCATGGATTGCAGTCTTAGTTAGAACCTGTGACAACTCACTCACTTCTCAAGCAACTCAGCATTGAAAGCCAAGCTGTGAGCAAAATCTGCCCCAAAAAATGGCTCGGATGATTCCAAGTTGCTATAACGATGATAAAGGTTCATACATCACCAAATGAACGCTAAAGGGAAAAAAGTTATATCCAAAGACATTTCAGCCCAGCTTAAACCAAAAAGGGGGAATCAGATGCTCGACTGAGGGAGTTTGGGAGCGCTTTACTTAAAGGGTCAATCAGCATTAGAAACAATAACAAAAAATCTCCCCACCACTGTTTCGGTAAAAAGCTGAGGGATGGGGCATATTCAATCAAATGTATTTATTAAAGCCTTTTTTACATCAGCAGTTTTCCCAAAGTGCTTATACAGAAACCCAGCCTAAAACCCTAAACAGCGAGCAATGCAGATGTAGAAGCACATTGGCTTGGAAAAACTCCCTGGAAAGACAGGAACCTAGGAAGGAACAGAGAGAGGAACGAGGCTATGAGGGGTGGCCGGTACTATTCTGTCTGCGCAGGGTGGAGATGTTAAAAGTACATTGCCATTAAGGCCAGATCATTCTTCATAGATGAGCTATGGATGCATGGCCATCCATGATGTAAAAATTATAGCTTTAATCCTGTCTTGAGGCTATACAGTGTTTGTTTACATGTACTTTGTTTACAAACATTGGATTAAAACAAGTTATATATTGAGTTCTGATGGATGAAGCTAAGCTCATGAGGCATCTATAAGTTCTATTCTTCAACAATCAATGGGTACATATTGTTAATTTATAAGTCCAGAAATGGATGTAGGAACTGCTGATTACCCCTTTTATCTTGGGTTCATATCAGCCTCATAAAGCAAGCTTTAAGTGTTACAGAGAGTTTCACATGCTGCCCATTGGTGACGACAGGCAACTGAACATAGCATAAACCAACATGAAACAAAACCCTAATCCAATTCAGCAGCATTTAAGGCCATGCTTTAAACCTCCCACTTTGGGCTGGGTGTTTCAATGTGTAGTTCATATATGCACACTCTATGAACAGAATTACTGTTTAACCTCAATTAGCCACGAAATTCCTCATTTGAAGTGACGGTTTTCTGGAAGCTGTGCAGTGCCATTTTTCCTACATTTACTCCCACGCGGGCCAGCCAATGAGCTTCAGGCCTTCACCATTTGAGTGACAGCTAGCAAGACGAACAGACAGTAGAGAGAGAGAGAGAGAGAGAGAGAGAGAGAGAGAGAGAGAGAGAGAGAGAGCAATGACGTGGTGCACATGTCTACCACATTTGTGATGTAATATGCCATTTTCGGGGACCACTTCTGGCTCGTGGGTGCTACTTTCAGAACTACTGACTAACAAGTATACAAAAGTACTAGAGAATCTCTTTAACAAATAAAGACACCGACAGCATTCATTCCTCTCTCTTCCAGTAAAGGACAGAAAATTTAATCCAAGACATAACTATTCTGCCTCTAAAACACACATACATTCTGTCTATGCTTTTATCCTCACGCCCCCTTGCTTTAACTTCTTATCCTGTGAGTGGAGGAGTCGAGGAGAAGAGAAACTTGATCTGTTGAAGTGGGAGGGGGAGGAGGAGAGGGGGAGGAGGAAGAGAGGAGTGGACTGGTTCTCCGGAGGATCCAGGAGAGTCTGTTAGCCTGTCGGGAACATGGGTTGGCGTTGCGACACTGCAGATGTCACTGGTTCTTTATCCTGGAGCAGCCATCTGGTCCTTCCTAGTGGGGCCTGCCGGATACACACACACACGGTCCGGTCTGAGTGACAGAAGCCATGCTGCTCTTCCTTCCCACTCCCACACACCTCCACCTGGCTGCAGAACTCTTACCCACACACCTCCACCTGGATGCAGAACTCTTACCCACACACCTCCACCTGGATGCAGAACTCTTACCCACACCTGGCTGCAGAACTCTTACCCACACACCTCCACCTGGTTGCATAACTCTTACCCACACACCTCCACCTGGCTGCAGAACTCTTATCCACACACCTCCACCTGGATGCAGAACTCTTACCCACACACCTCCACCTGGCTGCAGAACTCTTACCCACACACCTCCACCTGGATGCAGAACTCTTACCCACACACCTCCACCTGGATGGAGAACTCTTACCCACATATCTACACCTGGCTGCAGAACTTTTACCCACACACCTACACCTGGCTGCAGAACTCTTATCCACACACCTCCACCTGGCTGCAGAACTCTTATCCACACACCTCCACCTGGATGCAGAACTCTTATCCACACACCTCCACCTGGCTGCAGAACTTTTACCCACACACCTCCACCTGCCTGCTGGGGGGAGGAGAGAAATGGGAGGACACACACAGGGGTACAAAAAAAGGGGAGGTTTAAAGTCTTGCCCACAAACGAAACCCTGGGAATTAATGATGCATTGGTGGTTTTCAACTGTTTCCCCCACTGGCTGGTGGGTCGTTTGGCTTCTCAATGCTGCTGGGATAGGAGAGGTTTGTTGTCAACCTGAACTCACCCCCACCACTGACAGAGAGAGAGAGAGAGAGAGAGAGAGAGAGAGAGAGAGAGAGAGAGAGAGAGAGAGAGAGAGAGAGAGAGAGAGAGAGAGAGAGAGAGAGAGAGAGAGAGAGAGAGAGAGAGAATGAAAGAAGCGAAAGAGAGATTATAGTGAGAGTAGAAAATTGGTTTGTTGCCAACCTGAACCCCGTCACTGACTGAGAGGGAGAGTCAGTACCCAACAGACAGCAACATGTCCTACTTCTTTTCAACCAGAAAGAACTCCATGTTATCATCCGCCCTACTCACAATGGAGGCATTGTTTTATCGTAATACTTAGATATTGTTCTATTAAAGAGAATGTCCAGATGATGTCATCTATGCAATTTAGAATGCTGTGACCATTTTTAGAAGTTAGCGTACAATAATGTGTAGTCCAAATAAGCATGTTATGATTCAGGGGATGGGTCTATAATTTAATATTGAAATGAAAGGCCAACTTTGAGACAGTTTAATCATTGGGTCCCTAAAGGTGTGACATTTTGTAATGAATTCTAGTTGGAGATAAGGTTGTAATTAGATAGCAGGTTAATCTCTCTGGTTCATTAAACAGAGTTCATTTCTCTAACGAGAAGAGAGAAATCCTTTAAGCTATGACTGCAGAATGAACCAAATTCTCCTATGTGTGAATCAAACACACACACAGACACACACACACACACACACACACACACACACACATGCACATTCACACGCAGACACAAGCATGTAAACGCACACACACACACACACACACACACACACACACACACACACACACACACACAAGCACATTCACACGCAGACACAAGCATGTAAACGCACACACACACACACACACACACACACACACACACACACACACACACACACACACACACACACACACACACACACACACACACACACACACACGGACACACGGACACATGGACACACATGGGAAGACCATCTTTTAACCTGCCTGTGTGTCCCTCTGGCATGCCAAACCACACCAGCTGGTTCCGTTCTGATTGGCTGTCTCCAGACAGAAGACCTGCTGACTGGACACTTTTAGAACTGACTTTTAACCCCTCCGCCATCCATTACCCTTGTTTTTAATAACATGTTTGGCATGACAATGACCATAGCAGTTGGCAAGACAGCACAACCAGATCTGGAACCACCAGGCTACCATTACCTAATTACACTTGTCCTCCAACTCTATCTGAACGATAGACGAAAATTGACTTCCATAATCTACTAACCAAACTCTAAAATAAAGTGCTTCCTTTAAAATGAAAGTTTCACTTGAAAGGAAACTGAACATTTTGGCCGCCCTCACATAAATGAACAACTTGAGATTACCTTTTCATTTTTCATTCCTCTCAAATTCTTTTGAAAAAGCTGTTGCGCAGCAACTCACTGCCTTCCTGAAGACAAACAATGTATACGAAAGGCTTCAGTTTGGTTTTAGACCCCATCATAGCACTGAGACTGCACTTGTGAAGGTGGTAAATTACCTTTTAATGACGTCAGACCGAGGCTCTGCATCTGTCCTCGTGCTCCTAGATCTTAGTGCTGCTTTTGATACCATCGATCACCACATTCTTTTGGAGAGATTGGAAACCCAAATTGGTCTACATGGACAAGTTCTGGCCTGGTTTAGATCTTATCTGTCGGAAAGATATCAGTTTGTCTCTGTGAATGGTTTGTCCTCTGACAAATCAATTGTAAATTTCGGTGTTCCTCAAGGTTCCGTTTTAGGACCACTATTGTTTTCACTATATATTTTACCTCTTGGGGATGTCATTCGAAAACATAATGTTAAATTTCACTGCTATGCGGACGACACACAGCTGTACATTTCAATGAAACATGGTGAAGCCCCAAAATTGCCCTCGCTAGAAGCCTGTGTTTCAGACATAAAGAAGTGGATGGCTGCAAACTTTCTACTTTTAACCTCTCTGGGCTAGGCGGGACGAATTCGTCCCACCTACGTAACAGCCACTTGAAGCCTGTGGCGCGATTTTCAAAACCTTAAAAATCCTATTACTTCAATTTCTCAAACATATGACTATTTTACAGCTATTTAAAGACAAGACTCTCGTTAATCTAACCACACTGTCCAATTTCAAAAAGGCTTTACAACGAAAGCAAAACATTAGATTATGTCAGCAGAGTACCAAGCCAGAAATAATCAGACACCCATTTTTCAAGCTAGCATATAATGTCACAAAAACCCAGAAGACAGCTAAATGCAGCACTCACCTTTGATGATCTTCATCAGATGACAACCCTAGGACATTATGTTATACAATACATGCATGTTTTGTTCAATCAAGTTCATATTTATATCAAAAACCAGCTTTTTACATTAGCATGTGACGTTCAGAACTAGCATACCCCCCGCAAACTTCCGGTGAATTTACTAAATTACTCACGATAAACGTTCACAAAAAACATAACAATTATTTTAAGAATTATAGATACAGAACTCCTCTATGCACTCGCTATGTCTGATTTTAAAATAGCTTTTCGGTGAAAGCACATTTTGCAATATTCTCAGTAGATAGCCCGGCATCACAGGGCTAGCTATTTAGACACCCACCAAGTTTAGCCCTCACCAAAATCAGATTTACTATAAGAAAAATGTTATTACCTTTGCTGTCTTCATCAGAATGCACTCCCAGGACTTCTACTTCAATAAGAAATGTTGGTTTGGTTCAAAATAATCCATAGTTATGTTCAAATATCCTCTGTTTTGTTCGTGCGTTCAAGACACTATCTGAATGGTAAAGAAGGGTGACGCGCACGACGCATTTCGTGAAAAATGTCTAAATATTCCATTACCGTACTTCGAAGCATGTCAACCGCTGTTTAAAATCTATTTTTATGCCATTTTTCTCGTAAAAAAAGCGATAATATTCCGACCGGGAATCTGTGTTTAGGTTCAAAGACGAAATAAAATAAAAACATAGGGTCGACTCGTGCACGCGCCTCAGCCCATTGTCCTCTGATAGAGCACTTGCCAAAAGCGCTGATGTGTTTCAGCCTGGGGCTGGAATTACATCATTCAGCTTTTTGCCGCCTTCTGAGAGCCTATGGGAGCCCTAGGAAGTGTCACGTTACAGCAAAGATCCTCAGTCTTCAATAAACAGAGTCAAGAAGCTCAAGGAATGGTCAGACAGGCCACTTCCTGTAAGGAATCTTCTCAGGTTTTTGCCTGCCATATGAGTTCTGTTATATTCTGTTATACTATAAACTTTAGGGTGTTTTCTATCCAAAGCCAATAATTATATGCATATTCTAGTTACTGGGCAGGAGTAGTAACCAGATTAAATCGGGTACGTTTTTTATCCGGCCGTGCAAATACTGCCCCCTATCCCCAACAGGTTAAGGCAAGGGCTGATTTCAAGGTTTTACTGCTAACCTACAAAGCATTACATGGGCTTGCTCCTACCTATCTTTCCGATTTGGTCCTGCCGTACATACCTACATGTACGCTACGGTCACGAGACACAGGCCTCCTAATTGTCCCTAGAATTTCTAAGCAAACGGCTGGAGGTAGGGCTTTCTCCTATAGAGCTCCATTTTTATGGAATGTCTGCCTACCCATGTGAGAGACGCAGACTCAGTCTCAACCTTTAAGTCTTTACTGAAGACTTATCTCTTCAGTAGGTCCTATGATTAAGTATAGTCTGGCCCAGGAGTGTGAAGGTGAATGGAAAGGCTGGAGCAACGAACCGCCCTTGCTGTCTCTGCCTTTACGGTTCCCCTCTCTCCACTGGGATTCTCTGCCTCTAACCCTATTACAGGGGCTGAGTCACTGGCTTACTGGTGTTCTTCCATGCCGTCCATGGGAGGGGTGCGTCACTTGAGTGGGTTGAGTCACTGACGTGGTCTTCCTGTCTGGGTTGGCGCCCCCCCTTGGGTTGTGCCGTGGCGGAGATCTTTGTGGGCTATACTCGGCCTTGTCTTAGGACGGTAAGTTGGTGGTTGGAGACATCCCTCTAGTGGTGTGGGGGCTGTGCTTTGGCAAAGTGGGTGGGGTTATATCCTGCCTGTTTGGCCCTGTCCGGGGGTATCATCGGATGGGGCCACAGTGTCTTCTGATCCCTCCTGTCTCAGCCTCCAGTATTTATGCTGCAGTAGTTCATGTGTCGGGGGGCTAGGGTCAGTCTGTTACATCTGGAGTATTTCTCTTGTCTTATCCGGTGTCCTGTGTGAATTTAAATATGCTCTCTCTAATTCTCTCTTTCTCTCTTTCTTTCTTTCTCTCGGAGGACCTGAGCCCTAGGACCATGCCTCAGGACTACCTGGCATGATGACTCCTTGCTGTCCCCAGTCCACCTGGCCGTGCTGCTGCTCCAGTTTCAACTGTTCTGCCTGCGGCTATGGAACCCTGACCTGTTCACCGGACGTGCTTGTTGCACCCTCGACAACTACTATGATTATTATTATTTGACCATGCTGGTCATTTATGAACATTTTAACATCTTGACCATGTTCTGTTATAATCTCCACCCGGCACAGCCAGAAGAGGACTGGCCACCCCTCATAGCCTGGTTCCTCTCTAGGTTTCTTCCTAGGTTTTTGGCCTTTCTAGGGAGTTTTTCCTAGGGAGTTTTTCCTAGCCACCGTGCTTCTTTCACATGCATTGCTTGCTGTTTGGGGTTTTAGGCTGGGTTTCTGTACAGCACTTTGAGATATCAGCTGATGTACGAAGGGCTATATAAATACATTTGATTTGATTTGATTTGATTTTAGTGGAGAATAACTTTACATAATGCTCTCTGTATCCCCATTTTCAACCATTATGAAATATAGCAACATTCGGGAGAAGTTTGATTTGATATGTGTAATCTTCCAGACAGTGTCTGCTAGCTCCCGTAGGGCTCCTGAGAGGTGGAGAGAAGGTACATTGATAAACTATTGAAGATACCATAGATGGTGGGGCAGAGTGCATCTTTTAGGTCTACAATAACAGTACTTAACCTCCATCTTCTATGAAAGCAGAATCTGTATATTATTTTCCTAAGGCAGCAGCAGTCATGGTCTGCTTCCCCAATGGCCCCTTATTCCCACTATGATCAAATATATATGCAGTCTCCTGATTCAAATCCCTCCTTGGTCGAGTGCCATCACCAACAAAAAGGTGTTTGCTGAGTACCAGTCACCTTAAAGTGCAGCCAAAATTAGACCATTCAGTCACTTTAAAGGGGAAGAGAGGAATTCTGTTTGAAAGGCGCATGGTTTATCTGCATTTCTCCATGGCTGAGTCCCAAAGGGCAACCTATTTCCTTAATGGACCATATGGGCTCTTATCAAAAATAGTGCACTATAAAGGGAATAGGTGCCATTTGGAGCTCGATCCATGGCTGGAGGGGCAAACATGACTTAAGTAGGCCTTGAAAGAGTATTGTGGTTGCTAATTTCTGTATTACCAAATGAGGAGAGACAAACTTCACACACACCAGTCAGAGTTTATACTTAAACTACAATTTGAATTATAAGAGCTTTGCATTAGCACTTGACTTTCAATGATTCAACATTTCTAATGACCCGTTGAGAGTGTTGAACACAATGACTACTGAGATCTTTATAGTAAGATCCACCCCCTTTTGACATGACAAACCACAGATAGTAAGGAACGGTTCACAAAAAAAAGTTTATTTTAGAGAGTTTATTTTAGAGAGGAGTATCCACAGCTAGATAACATTCGCTAAAAATTATCGTTCAGTTTGATCCCTAATGACGAGGTTCTAATCTCGTCCCTGGTACTTCATAGAACAAAACCACCATTTCATCCAATGGCATATATCAATTGTCAACTCTAGATACTCCCATCTCAAGCAACCCCCCTCTTGACCCCACTCCTGGACAGGCTCACTGGGGGGAGTGAGCCTCTAGGCCATATACTATCACAGGATAAGTGCGAGATCTAAGAGACAATGGTCCCAGACACTGCCATAAACCTCCCCACAATAAAGAAAAGGAGGGAGTGACTTGCTCACAGACATTGTGGAGACAAGTCATTGGTTCCCTATTAATCACGCCATCCCTTCACATGGTTTAAGAATAGGTAAAGAGACATTCACATATGAAGACAATATTTCATTCTGTCCTCCTCTCTTGCTGATATTCTGCAGAGCAACAGAGACATGTAAAAAACAAGTCTGACCTCTCCCCTCTCTGGGCCCCAAGTGACTGAGCCCCAGCTAAAGGAAACGTGCAACTGAAAGACACCATAGTCCAAAGGACACTTTCCAATGACAAGTATCTCACACAAGCATATTATACTAATAAAACATCTTAATTATCTATGTTACCCAACTAATTCTGATTCATCCACTACAGTATGGATGCAGGCTAAGAGATAACACCACAGTTATAACTGACAGTCAGTGAAAAAACAGAAAAACAAATGGTACCCTATTCCCTACATACAGTGACTTGTGAAAGTATTCACCCCCCTTGGCATTTTTCCTAATTTGTTGCCTTGCAACCTGTAATTAAATTGATTTTTAGGGGGGTTGTATTATTTGATTTACACAACATGCCTACCCCTTTGAAGATGCAAAACGTTTTTTATTGTGAAACAAACAAGAAATGACACAAAAAAACAGAAAACGTAAGAGTGCATAACTATTCACCCCCCCAAAGTCAATATTTTGTAGAGCCACCTTTTGCACAAATTACTGCTGCAAGTCTCTTGGGTTATGTCTCTAGAAGCTTGGCACATCTAGCCACTGGGATTTTTGCCTATTATTCAAGGCAAAACTGCTCCAGCTCCTTCAAGTTGGATGGGTTCCGCTGGTGTACAGCAATCTTTAAGTCATACCACAGATTGATGTCTGGGTTTTGACTATGCCATTACAAGACATTTAAATGTTTCCCCCTAAACCACTCGAGTGTTGCTTTAGCAGTACGCTTAGGGTCATTGTCCTGTTAGAAGGTGACCCTCCGTCCCAGTCTCAAATCTCTGTAAGACGGAAACAGGTTTCCCTCGAGAATTTCCCTGTATTTAGTGCCATCCATCATTCCTTAAATTCTGACCAGTTTCCCAGTTCCTGTCGATGATGATTTCCCAGTCCCTGCCGGTGATGATGCCACCACCATGCTTCACTGTGGGGGTGGTGTTCTCGGGGTGATGAGAGGTGTTGGGTTTTTGCCAAACATAGTGTTTTCCTTGATGGCCAAAAAGCAACATTTTTGTCTCATCTGACTTATGTTTGGGGAGTCTCCCACATGCCTTTTGGGGAACACCAAACATGTTTGCTAATTATTTTCTTTAAGCAATGGCTTTTTTTCTGGCCACTCTTCTGTAAAGCCTAGTTCTGTGGAGAGTACGGCTAAAATTGGTCCTATGGACAGATACTCCACTCTCCGCTGTGGAGCATTGCAGCTCCTTCAGGGTTATCTATGGTCTCTTTGTTGCCTCTCTGATTAATGCCCTCCTTGCCTAGTCCGTGAGTTTTGGTGGGTGGCCCTCTCTTGGCAGGTTTGTTGTGGTGCCATATTCTTTCCATTTTTTAAATAATGGATTTAATGGTACTCCGTGAGATGTTCAAAGTTTCGGATATTTTTTAAAACCCAACCCTGATCTGTACTTCTCCACAACTTTGTCCCTGACCTGTTTGGAGAATTCCTTGGTCTTCATAGTGCCGCTTGCTTGGTGGTGCCTCTTGCTTAGTGGTGTTGCAGACTCTGGGGCCTTTCAGAAAATGTGTATATGTACTGAGATCATGTGACAGATCATGTGACACTTAGAATGCAAACAGGTGGACTTTATTTAATTAATTATGTGATTTCTGAAGGTAATTGGTTGCACCAGATCTAATTTAGGGGCTTCATAGCAAAGAGGGGAATATATATGCACGCACCAGTTTTCTGTTTGTAATTTTTAATAAGTAATTTTTGTTCAATTCACTTCACCAATTTAGACTATTTTGTGTATGTACATTACGTGAAATCCAAATAAAAATCTATTTCACTTAAAGGTTGCAATGCAACAAAATATGAAAAACGCCAAGGGAGGTAAATACTTATGCAAGGCACTGTAGTGCACTACTTTTGACCAGAGCCCTATGGGTAGTAGAGCCCTTTGGGTAGTAGGAGGAAGAGGAGGAGGAGGAGGGAGGAGAATGAGGAGGTGAGTGGACAGGTGGGTGGAGGAGGATAGGGAGGGAGGAGGAGGGAGGAGGAGGGAGGAGGATAGGGACAACAGCATATGAGGCACAAACCAAAGAAATTCCCCCTTAAAGTGATTATGTTTCTCAAGAGATTGCCTTAAAGCCGTAACATTGATATGTGTAACATTGAAATTATTCTCTTCCATCCACCCCTCATATCAATTCTGTTGGAACAGGTATGTGGTTGAAGCCTGGATGTGTTTGGAGGAAAATATGAATTTGTTCATAGACCAGTCAGTCTGTGACATTGTGTATCTCATTTCCACCTGCAGTCAGATTTTGTGTTCATATTTTTTATTGATAACAATCATAAACAATAACAATGGTAAAAGATGTACAAACAGACAATATGGTCCAATGTATTTTTAGGGTTCCAAATTGTAATGGAAGGGTAAGAAAAATAACATTAGTGCCAGAGTTTTCTGTGACCTAACTTAGCTTGTGTCTCTATAGGAACCTGTTTCAGTACAACAACTCTTGATTGACGTGGCTGATTTGTTTAGGAAAATAGCCAATGAGGTAGATTTTCAATTACCAGCAGCTGACAGATCATCTCTACATGCCACATACTGACTGGTGTGTGTGTGACAGACATAGGAGAAAGCCAACTGTGTTTAATTAGTGTCGCTAGCGTGAGTGATTGACAGTTGTGATGTGCCTGTGTGTCATCACTAGACTAGATTGATAGGGACATTACAAGTGACTCTCATGGTAAGTAGCCTATTTTATAGTCATGGTGTATTTCACTTTTCTACAATGACAACTGGTTTTAGAGGTTTCCCATTTTTTCTGTTTACATTATGGAGATGAGAACCTCAAAGATTTCCAACTCAAGAGTACTCAAAAGAATGAATAAAATGACCGTACAACAACATCAGAGAGAAGGAGAGTTGAATACATACACATCATCTCTGAAAGAGGTTTCAAGCTGTGCCCTTCAACAATAATTAGAGTATGTTTTTCTGCAGCCAAACAGGAGACAAAGAGAGTTATCTGCCATCTACAGAGGTGGACTACAGTGATTCGACACTCTAATCTCTTTTAAATATGTTGGGCTTGTAAATGTGTAATGAAGCCCCTAAGCAAGTAAATAATCAGTTACACTCTCTATACCTAATCTATGTTGGCTACATTTTAGCAGTGTGAAAAGCAGCCAAATGGATGATAAAGACAGCTGCTTATGAATATGCTATGAATGTGTTATAGTCCTGGTGGTTTGTTTATTTCAGCATCAATGAAAATTGTTTTTAGAGGTGTCTTTTTGTTTACATTCTGGAGATATTTTGCAAGAGGGGGGTTGATAAGAACCTTAATATTTCTTCTGAAACTCGTCAGTCTATTCTTGTTCGTGTTCTGAGAAATTAAAAGAAACTGAAGAGCTCGTACTACGCTGTGTACTACTCTGTTCACAGAACAGTGCAAACTAGCTCTAACCAGAACAGAAAGAGGAGTGGGAGGCCCCGGTGCACAACTGAGCAAGAGGACAAGTATATTAGAGTGTCTAGTCTTCTAGGCCAACATCCCAGAGTCGCCTCTTTACTGTTGACTTTAAGACTGGTGTTTTGCGGGTACTATTTAATGAAGCTGCCAGTTGAGGATTTGTGAGGTGTCTGTATCTCAAACTACACACTCTAATGTACTTGTCCTCTTGCTCAGTTGTGCACTGGGGCCTCCCACTCCTCTTTCTATTCTGGTTAGAGCCAGTTTGCGCTGTTCTGTGAAGGGAGTAGTACACAGCGTTGTACGAGATCTTCAGTTTCTTGGCAGTGTCTCGCATGGAATAGCCTTCATTTCTCAGAACAAGAATAGACTGACGAGTTTCAGAAGAAAGCTCTTTGTTTCTGGCCATTTTGAGCCTGTAATCAAACCCACATATGCTGATGCTCCAGATACTCAACTCGTGTAAAGAAGGCCAGTTTTATTGCTTCTTTAATAAGCACAAAAGTTTTCAGCTGTGCTAACATAATTGCAAAAGCGTTTTCTAATGATCGATTAGCCTTTTAAAATGATACACTTGGATTAACTAACACAACGTGCCATTGGAACACAGGAGTGATAGTTGCTGATAATGGGCCTCTGTACGCCTATGTAGATTTTCAATAAGAAATCAGCAGTTTCCTGCTACAATAGTCATTTACAACATTAACAATGTCTACACTGTATTTCTGATCAACTTGATGTTATTTTAATGGACAAAAATTTGCTTTTCTTTCAAAAACAAGGACATTTCTAAGTGACCCCAAACTTTTGAATGGTAGTGTACATACACAGCCATGATTAGCTGATAGGATGGTCTAGAACAACAACAACAACAAAAGCACCTGTCAGTTGGAGCTGGAGCCAGACCCTGAAAAGCAACACACTTCCACAGGTGTGTAGACTACTTTGTCTTGTCATCAAAACAAAAGGCATTAACAATCTATCTTCATTATCATTGTTGTACAGTTTTCAACGTGTCACCAAAAGATGCCGGACCTGAGCAGCTTGTTTGTATGGTGGAACATCCTGGCCTATACCCTGTCGGCCGTCTATTCATTGCATCATGCTATGCTTATTTACAGGGAAGACTATGGTATAATTGTCAATATCATCACAAAGTCTATTTCATCATTTTAAGAAATAAACTTTGTGATAACACTGGAGATGATCATTTATTTCAATTCCTCAAATGATTAAACAGTCTTGAATTACACATTTGGAATGTTTTCTGCTGCTGAAAGTAAATACAGAAACCAGAATGGAAGGTTGTTGTCATTCTTCATAAATATTTATTTTTATTTAACCTTTATTTAACTGGGCAAGTCAATTAAGAATAAATTCTTATTCACAATGACAGCCAAACCCTAACCCGGATGACGCTGGGCCAATTGTGTGCCGCCCTATGGCTCTCCCAATCATGGCCAGTTGTGAAACAGCCTGGAATCAAACCAGGGTCTGTAGTGACGCCTCTAGCACTGAGATGCAGTGCCGAAGACTGCTGCGCCACTCGGGCGCATATATCAGTTATTTACGGAACATAATAAACAGATCGTAAACAAGATTACAATAAAAGTCTAAACAATGGCATATAAGTATCTTTTCAAGTTATTGTTTTACATGTGTTCAAGCTCTGTAAACTGTTCCTGTGAGAGGAAAACAGATGATGGTGAACGTTAGAGGGTGTTACTGTAGCTAAACATACTGTAAACTGTTCCTGTGAGAGGAAAACAGATGATGGTGAACGTTAGAGGGTTTTACAGTAGCTAAACATACTGTAAACTGTTCCTGTGAGAGAGAAACAGATGATGGTGAACGTTAGAGGGTGTTAGCTAAACATACTGTAAACTGTTCCTGTGAGAGGAAAACAGATGATGGTGAACGTTAGAGGGTGTTACTGTAGCTAAACATACTGTAAACTGTTCCTGTGAGAGGAAAACAGATGATGGTGAACGTTAGAGGGTTTTACAGTAGCTAAACATACTGTAAACTGTTCCTGTGAGAGGAAAACAGATGATGGTGAACGTTAGAGGGTGTTACTGTAGCTAAACATACTGTAAACTGTTCCTGTGAGAGGAAAACAGATGATGGTGAACGTTAGAGGGTGTTACTGTAGCTAAACATACTGTAAACTGTTCCTGTGAGAGGACGAGAGGGACGAGAGGGACGTGCACTCGCGTCCGGAGAGGCGTGTGGGACGAGGGGTGTTACTGTAGCTAAACATACTGTAAACTGTTCCTGGGGGCGGGGGCGTGGGGTGACGAGCACCGAAACGCCGGAGAGAGCTGATGGTGAACGAGGGGGCTGTGCTACCGACGCCGGGGGCTGTGGTGACTGGGGTGCGAGCTAAACATACTGTAAACTGTTCCTCTGAGAGGAAAACAGATGATGGTGAACGTTAGAGGGTTTTACAGTAGCTAAACATACTGTAAACTATTCCTGTGAGAGGAAAACAGATGATGGTGAACGTTAGAGGGTGTTAGCTAAACATACTGTAAACTGTTCCTCTGAGAGGAAAACAGATGATGGTGAACGTTAGAGGGTGTTAGCTAAACATACTCAGATAGGTGGTGTAGAGCAGCAGTAGAGTAGTCAGCAATGGTAGAAAGTACAAACAGTGGTTTTATTTACATTGTCTCTCCAACTATACACAACTACAGCGTAATCTCATCCTGTGACAGAATAATTAGAAGATGTAGTATTTCATATTTAATGCAACACATAACTACAGTATACCTAGCTTCTCAACAACAACTTGCTTGGCGGAATCTGTTGTGAAATGTGATTGTTGAACAATGTGATTGTTGGGGTAAAAATCTACTGGAGAATAGATCTCCAGGGAGATGGTTGCTTACCGCTGAATCTACACACTACAAATGTATTTTAAAATAGTCATACAGTCAATCACAGATAGACCCATAGCCTCTAACCATTGACAATTCCTAGTAATCAGTTATAGGGCATGGTTCAACCACTACACTCTCTGAAAAACAGTAACATATAGAAATGTTGTCCCCATAGCAGGGGCTAGGGCTGGGCGATATATCACCATATGTTTCATCTTTTTGACAGTATGAAGTATTTGACAGTATTTTATATGTTTTGAACAATAAAAGTTCTAAATATGTTTTATGAGTAGTTCATGACCCTAGGGTGGCAACACATGAATGATATGTTATTTCAATGGGGCTTTCTCAATTCTGATTGCTTTATACTGTTTAATCCATTTTTACATTTCCTGCACTTTTATCATTTCCACACTGTTGAAACATTCACTCCATCATCTGCTCATACACACATAACATGCACATACATTTATACTGACACCACACACACACACACACACACACACACACACACACACACACACACACACACACACACACACACACACACACACACACACACACACACACACACACATCATCATATATCCTGATGCCTAGTCTTCTTACCTCGATACATATCTACCTCAGTCCATCCAGTATCCCTGCACATTGTAAATATGGTACTGGAACTGACCCTATATATAGTATGCTTACTTACTTTATTGTGTTCTTCTTATTTATTTATTTTTATATCTCATGTGTTTTTGTTCTACCTTGTTTTTTTTTGTATTACATTGATATTGATTACTGCGTTATTGGGGTTAGAGTTTGCAAGAAAGGCATTTCACTGTACTTGTGCATGTGACATTAAAACTTGAAACTTGAATCTAAGGTAGCCTGCACATTAGAATCTTTATCGACTACCCACCGAAAACTGAACTTTTCTTAGAGGTGACCAAAAGAAAGAAAGCTCCAACAGCAGAAACATGAGGAAAGGGGACAAGGCAATGTATTAGAAGCAGTAACCTCTCTCTTTGATGGATGTAGCCTGTCAGAAACAAATCTCTGCACACCGAGCTTTGTGAATGTTTTTGTACCCTCCATTTTGAAAGCCACTAATATTATTAGAGATTATTCTGTACACCCCCTCACTACACGACAACACTATTTTGACAGTTTTTTCAGAAAAGGTTGCGTCTCAAATGGCACCGTATTTCCTTTTGTCAAAGTAGTGCACTATATAGAGAATAGGGTGTCATTTGGGACAAAAAAAAGTTATAGAAAAAAGGTCTGATTTCAGTCAAGGCTAGAACCTCCATCCGTGTTATTGACTGAAAGCCAAATTCAATGGAAATACAATCAGTTGGATGAGAGGTGTCTGATTCAGTTATCAGAATGCTGGCATCACCTCTTGGTACCAGGGAACATATTTCCTGGGATAGTGAAGGTTGATAGGTTGCCATATTCCAACTATTCTCAAACTAATATATTTCAACTCTTCTCAAGCACAAACAGAAACGAAAAGTGAAACAGCAATTCAAAGCTACATGAAACACACAAATCCTTTTTTTCTCAATATTTGTCATTTTAATTAGAATATACTATGTACAACAGTCACACGAGGACTCTAGCCTCCTCTAATATTATAATATATGCCATTTAGCCCATGTTTTTATCCAAAGTGACTTACAATCACGCATGCATATATTTTTTCACATGGGTGGCCTCGGGAATCAAAACCTACAATCTTAGTGTTGCAAGTGCCTTGCTCTACCATCTGACTCTAAAATATGTATTTGCCTTTCATGAAATGATCCCTCAATTCGTTTGTGTGTGATAGATTTCAACATTTTGCTGCAACAATGTCAATATCTTCAACTATAAGATTTGACAAGCAAAGACACTGTAATCCCCTGGGTAACCCTCATTCCAACCTCTACTGCAATTCTTGGAATTCAGTTACTAATTTATGTCATACCTGGATGTTCGATCTCATTATGTCTAACCTTAATCTGTGTGTGTGTGTGTGTGTGTGTGTGTGTGTGTGTGTGTGTGTGTGTGTGTGTGTGTGTGTGTGTGTGTGTGTGTGTGTGTGTGTGTGTGTGTGTGTGGTGTGTGTGTGTGTGTGTGTTTGTGTGTCATGCCTGCCATATGTCAATATCACCCTACTTAGAGTAGGACTGTACAAGTAAGATTGACAGGGAGATCACACATCAATTTAAATATGCCGGAGTTAACATAAAACCTCATTTTCATGGGATAAAGCAAAGCAATGGCTGAGTCAGAAGATGTGTGCCTACCTGGGTATATCTCTAGATTCTTTCTCAAGACTTTTCTTCTTTCTCACTGATCATTCCCACTCCCCCTCTTCTCTTCCCCTTTCATTGGATTGATAACCAAGACAAACACATGGGAGCATTAATAAATAAGGGATACCAAAGAGACCACACACGGTCGTAGTGGTCAAGAATGATGTCCCTCTCTATATTGAACATGGTCTAGAACATACATTTTTTTTATAAATAATAATTAGTATTTTCTCTTTATATTGAACATGTTCTCTGACGTGAAAAGATGTATAAATAATAGTCTTTCCTATTTTTATTGAACATGGGCTCTGACATTTAAAATATGTATAAATAATAAATAGTATTTGCTCAGTAACGTACATTTCACAGATAGGCATAGAATAATCCCAGTCCTCCATCCCTCCCTGTCCTCCATAGAATACTCCCTGTCCTCCATCCCCTCCATGTCCTCCATAGAATACTCCAAGTCCTCCATCCCCTCCCTGTCCTCCATAGAATACTCCCTGTCCTCCATCCCCTCCCTGTCCTCCATAGAATACTCCCTGTCCTCCATCTCCTCCCTGTCCTCCATAGAATACTCCCTGTCCTCCATAGAATACTCCTTGTCCTCCAACCCCTCCCTGTCCTCCATAGAATACTGCCTGTCCTCCATCCCCTCCCTGTCCTCCATAGAATACTCCCAGTCCTCCATTCCTTCCCTGTCCTCCATAGAATACTCCCTGTCTTCCATTCCTTCCCTGTCCTCCATAGAATACTCACAGTCCTCTATCCCCTCACAGTCCTCCATCCCCTCCTTGTCCTCCATAGAATACTCCCAGTCCTCCACCCTCTCCCTGTCATCCATCCCCCCCTGTCCTCCATAGAATACTCCCTGTCCTCCATAGAATACTCCTTGTCCTCCAACCCCTCCCTGTCCTCCATAGAATACTGCCTGTCCTCCATCCCCTCCCTGTCCTCCATAGAATACTCCCAGTCCTCCATTCCTTCCCTGTCCTCCATAGAATACTCCCTGTCTTCCATTCCTTCCCTGTCCTCCATAGAATACTCACAGTCCTCTATCCCCTCACAGTCCTCCATCCCCTCCTTGTCCTCCATAGAATACTCCCAGTCCTCCACCCTCTCCCTGTCATCCATCCCCCCCTGTCCTCCATAGAATACTCCCTGTCTTCCATCCCCTCCCTGTCCTCCATCCCCTCACTGTCCTCTATCCACTCCCTGTCCTCTATCCCCTCCCAGTCCCCCATAGCATGCTCCCTGTCCTCCATAGAATACTCCCTGTCCTCCATCCCCTCCCTGTCCTCTATCCCCTCCCAGTCCCCCATAGCATGCTCCCTGTCCTCCATAGAATACTCCCTGTCCTCCATCCCCTCCATGTCCTCCATCCCCTCACTGTCCTCCATGCCTTCCCTGTCCTCCATCCCCTCCCAGTCCTCCATCCTCTCCCTGTCCTTCACAGAATACTCCCTGTCTTCCATCTCCTCCCTGTCTTCCATCCCCTCCCTGTCCTCCATCCCCTCCCTGTCCTCCGTCCCCTACGTGTCCTCCATAGATTACTCCCTGTCCTACAAAGAATACTCCCTGTCCTCCATAGAATACTCCCTGTCCTCCATCCCCTCCGTGTCCTCCATCCCCTCCTTGTCCTCCATAGAATACTCCTTTCCTCCATCCCCTCCCTCCCTCTCTATTTCTTCCTACCTTTCCATCTCTCTCCCTCTCTCCTTCTCTATCCTCTCTCCTCCTTCCTGTTCCACCCCTCTCTCTTTCCATCTCTCTCCCCTTCTCTCCTTCTCTAACCTCTCTCCTCCTATTCCACCCCTCTCTCTACTCCATCTCTCTCCCCTTCTCTCCTTCTCTAACCTCTCTCCTCCTGTTTCACCCTTCTCTTTTTCCTTCTCTCTCCCCTTCGCTCCTTCTATAACCTCTCTCCTCCTGTTCCACCTCTCCCTCTTTCCATCTCTCCCCCTTCTCTCCTTCTTTAACCTCTGTCCTCCTGTTCCACCCTTCCCCTCACTCCCCCTTCCACACTCTCCCTACCTCCTCTCTCTCTCTCTCTCTCTCTCTCTCTCTCTCTCTCTCTCTCTCTCTCTCTCTCTCTCCTCTCTCTCTCTCTCTCTCTCTCTCTCTCTCTCTCTCTCTCTCTCCTCTCTCTCCTCTCTCTCTCTCTCTCTCTCTCTCTCTCTCTCTCTCTCTCTCTCTCTCTCTCTCTCTCTCTCTCTCTCTCTCTCTCTCTCTCTCTCTCTCTCTCTCTCTCTCTCTCTCTCTCTCTCTCTCTCTCTCTCTCTCTCTCTCTCTCTCTCTCTCTCTCTCTCTCTCTCTCTCTCTCTCTCTCTCTCTCTCTCAGGATGCTCTAAGGAATTCTCTCTCATTTTATTTCTTGAGACTCCATATGTCCTTGTTTCCTCAGTAGACTTTCTCCATATATATTATCTCAAGTGCCCTTTAAAACAGAATCTATTAAACTCATCACACTTCTCCTGGAGATGGTGATACGTGCAGGAACGAGGGATGACGAAGAAAGATACAGGGGAGAGAGAGAAATAGACAGAGAGAGAGAGAGAGAGACAGAGATAGATAAATTGGGAGAGTTAAATTGTAAGAGAGAGATCAAATGTTTGTTCTGTAGGGTTGATGACATAACAGGACACAATCCCATTGCTCCAGGAGAACATTGTGACCTTCAGTTGTTAGTATAGTAGAGTTTTCACAGGTGAAGATTTAACTTTTTATTTTAAGACTTTATCTCTCTTTGTAAACCACAATTTATTAATGTACTTGCAATTTGAATGTTCTCAGTATGGCATGCTTCTTTGTTGTAGTTCAGTATCATTTTCATTTAATGGCATGAGACAGCAGCGGTGTGTGTGTGTGTGTGTGTGTGTGTGTGTGTGTGTGTGTGTGTGTGTGTGTGTGTGGGTGTGCATGAGTTTGTGTGTGTGTATGTGTGCATGAGTTTGTGTGTCTGTCTCTCTCATCTCCTCCTCTCTCGTACCTGCCATGGCAGACACATCAGTCAACATCTGCCAGTACCCTGAGGCCCTCAGAACAGCCATCATCACTTCATGACAAATGCCTCTGTTAGTATTCACAATTTAATACCTCCAAAAGCAAGATGGTGGTGAAGGGAAGGCATCTCACTAAATACTAGCCTGACGTATGGTAGTCCCTTTGAGTTTAATCATACTGTCAGAGCACTGGTAAAAATACACTGTATGGCTTTCTTCTTCCCTGTTTGCTCTGATGACAATACTTTAGGGTTTAACCCGTTAGTGTTTTGAACTTGTTGTCACACGCTTATACAGTGCTGTGAAAAAGTATTTGCCCCTTTCCTGATTTCTTATTTTTTTGCACATTTGTCACACTTAAATGTTTCAGATCATCAAACAAATTTAAATATTACACAAAGATAACCCAAGTAAACACAAAATGCAGTTTTTAAGTGATGATTTTATTTATTAAGGGAAAAAAGCTATCCCAACCTTCATGGCACTACGTGGAAAAGTAATTGCCCCCTAAACCTAATAACTGGTTGTGCCACCCTCCGCAGCAACAACTGCAATCTTGTTTATGCGATAACTGGCAATGAGTCTTTCACATCGCTGTGGAGGAATTTTGGCCCACTCTTCTTTGCAGAATTTCTTTAATTCAGCCACATGGGAGGGTTTTCAAGCATGAACCGCCTTTTTAAGGTCACGCCACAGCATCTCAATCGGATTCAAGTCCGGACTTTGACCAGGCCACTCCAAAACCTTAATTTTGTTTTTTTAAGGCGTTCAGAGGTGAACTTGCTGGTGTGTTTTGGATCATTGTCCTGCTGCAGAACCCAAGTGCGCTTCAGCTTGAGGTCACGAACTGATGGCCGGACATTCTCCTTCAAGATTTTTTAGTAGATAGCAGAATTCATGGTTCCATCAATCCCAGCAAGTCGTCCAGGTCCTGAAGCAGCAAAGCAGCCCCAGACCATCATACTATCACCACCATATTTGACTATTGGTATGATGCTCTTTTTCTGAAATGCTGTGTTACTTTTATGCCAGATGTAACGGGACGCACACCCTCCAAAAAGTTCAACTTTTGTCTCATCAGTCCACAGAATATTTTCCCAAAGGTCTTGGTGATCATCAAGATGTTTTTTGGCCAAAAATGAGACGAGCCTTTGTTCTTTTTGGTCAGCAGTGGTTTTCGCCTTGGAACTCTGCCATGGATGCCATTTTTGCCCAGTCTCTTACTTATGTTTGAGTCATGAACACTGACCTTAACTGAGGCAAGTGAGGCCTGCAGTTCTTTAGATGTTGTTGTGGGTTCTTTTGTGAGATCTTGGATGAATCATTGCTGTGCTCTTGGGGTAATTTTAGTAGGCCGGCCACTCCTGGGAAGGTTCACCACTGTTCCAAATTTTCTCCATTTGTGGATAATGGCTCTCACCTTGGTTCGCTGGAGTCCCAAACCTTTAGAAATGGCTTTGTAACCCTTTCCAGACTAATAGATATCAATTACTTTGTTTCTCATCTGTTCCTGAATTTCTTTGGATCGTGGCATGTCTTGCTTTTTGAGATCTTTTGGCCTACTTCACTTTGTCAGACAGGTTCTATTTAAGTGATTTCTTGATTCAACAGGTCTGGCAGTAATCAGGCCTGGGTGTGGCTAGTGAAATTGAACTCAGCTTTCCAAAAAATGTGATTAACCACAGTAAATTAATGATTTAACAAGGGGGGGCAATTACTTTGTCACATAGGGCCATGAAGATTCGGATAGCTTTTTTCCCTTAATAAATAAAATTATCACTTAAAAACGTCATTTTGTGTTTACTTGGGTTATCTTTGTGTAATATTACAATTTGTTTTTGATGATCTGAAACGTTTAAGTGTGACAAATGTGCAAAAAAATAAGAAATCAGGAAGGTGGCAAATAGTTTTTCACAGCACTGTATAAAGAACTAGAAAATAAAAACATGGCCGCAGAACATCGCAATGATACAGCAACTTGACAGTATGGAGGCAGTGTTAGTAGGTGGTGGTCAGCCTGGTATCAGTTATATGCAGTGGCAGAGTACTGTAATGTTTTGAGGAACACCCTGTAAGCAGTCTGTGATGTGTAGATGAAGAATAATTCAAGGAGTGTGCCTGTGGACACAGCTGTCAAATCACCCAAATGATGATAGATTACACAGTACACAATCAGTAAATGAGACAATGGACTCAATTTGTGTCTGCATTAAGCCAGCGCAATTGTCAAATGCATGTTCTTTTGCAATTTCAACCTGTTAATTAAGGATCTGACCTTTTTTTCCATTTTCGCCTAAAATGACTCATACCCAAACCTAATTGCCTGTAGCTCAGGACCTGAAGCAGTGATATGCATATTCTTGATACCATTTGAAGTTTGTGGAAATTTGAAATTAATGTAGGAGAATATAACACATTACATCTGGTAATAGATAATACAAAGAAAAAACGTGTTTTTATTTTTTCCCCCATCATCTTTGAAATGCAAGAGAAAGGCCAAAATGTATTATTCCAGCTTAGGCACAATTTAGATTGTGGCTACTAGATGGCAGCAGTGTATGTGCAAGTTTTAGACTGATCCAATGAACCATTGTATTTCTGTTCAAAATGTTGTATCAAATCACCCCAAATGTGCCTAATTGGTTTATTATTACATTTTCAAGTTCATAACTGTGCACTCTCCTCAAACAATAGCATGGCATTATTGTACTGTAATAGCTACTGTAAATTGGACAGTGCAGTTACATTAACAAGAATTTAAGCTTTCTGCCCATATCAGATATGTCTATGTCCTGGGAAACGTTCTTGTTACTTACAACCTCATGCTAATCACATTAGCCTATGTTAGCTCAACCGTCCCACGGGGGACACACCGATCCCATAGAGGTTAAAGACGGCACTCTTCTGTTATCAAACCCTAGCGAAAGGATTTGGAATTTACCTGAGATCGCTTGCACTGAGGTGGGGTGGCAATATCTGAGGTTGTTTCCTTAAAAACATGAGACAAAGTGCCAAATTCAATATTTAAATTATTATTATTATTTTTTATTTAACCATTATTTCACTAGGCAATGCAGTTAAACCCCAACGCTCTAACAACTAGGCTACCTGCCGCCCCAAGTATGCACTGGCGGAGATTTTTTTTCACTTTAGTTTATTTAGTAAATATTTTCTGAACTCTATTTCTTGAACAGCATTGTTGGTTAAGGGCTTGTACGTAAGCATTTCACGATAAGGTCTACACCTGTTGTATTCGGCGCATGTGACAAATACGATTTGATTTGATATTTAAGACCAAACAAAAGCAGGTTTTAGCGGTAACCCGGTTGGTTATGGCATTTTGGTTAGGCATGGATTTTGACAGCGGAACCCCAGCCTATCCAGGCATGACACACAGTGCCCATACATGCATAGAACAAGAGAGATGTGCTTTCTGTGCCCATAAACCTCATATTAGAAACATTAAAAAAAATGTGATTAAAAAAACAAGCATAGCTGCCACTCTTCTCAATGAAAGCTGTTTTTTTCCCTGCCCAATGCATTCGCCAAGTAGTCAAGACTATCTATAAAGGGCTTTGCCAGTGAGACCGCTTTTTTTAATCACCAAAACTATAATAAAAGATCAAGTTTGGCAAAATAGTGAGCTGACATCCCGTTTTTTTCTATATAGTCTATTAGAATATTTTAGCCAGCCCCTCTTATTGTTTCAGATGTGTGTAAAAAACCCTCCAGGCTACTTAGTTGAAGTCAGAAGTTTACATACACCTTAGCCAAATACATTTAAACTCAGTTTTTCACAATTCCTGACATTTAATCCTAGAAATATTCCATGTCTTAGGTCAGATAGGATCACCACTTTATTTTAAGAATGTGAAATGTCAGAATAATAGTAGAGAGAGTGATTTATTTCAGCTTTTATTTATTTCATCACATTCCCAGTAGTTTATATACACTCAATTAGTATTTGGTGGCATTGCCTTTAAATTGTTTAACTTGGGTCAAACGTTTCGGGTAGCCTTCCACAAGCTTCCCACAATAAGTTGGGTGAATTTTGGCCCATTCCTCCTGACAGAGCTGGTGTAACTGAGTCAGGTTTGTAGGCCTCCTTGCTCACACACGCTTTTTCCGTTCTGCCCACACATTTTCTATAAGATTGAGGTCAGGGTTTTGTGATGGCCACTCCAATACCTTGACTTTGTTGTCCTTAAGCCATTTTGCCACAACTTTGGAAGTATGCTTGGGGTCATTGTCCATTTGGAAGAGCCATTTGCGACCAAGCTTTAACTTCCTGACTGATGTCTTGAGATGTTGCTTCAATATATCCACATTGTTTTCCTTCCACATTTTCCTCCTATTTTGTGAAGTGCACCAGTCCCTCCTGATGATGGAGCCACCCCCGTGCTTCACGGTTGGGATGGTGTTCTTCGGCTTGCAAGCCTCCCCCTTTTTCCTCCAAACATAACAATGGTCATTATGGCCAAACAGTTCTATTTTTGTTTCATCAGACCAGAGAACATTTCTCCAAAAAGTACGATCTTTGTCCCCATGTGCAAACTGTAGTCTGGCTTTTCATGGCGGTTTTGGAGCAGTGGCTTCTTCCTTGCTGAGCGGCCTTTCAGGTTATGTCGATATAGGACTCGTTTTACTGTGGATATAGATACTTTTGTACCTGTTTCCTCCAGCATCTTCACAAGGTCCTTTGCTGTTGTTCTGGGATTGATTTGCATTTTTCGCACCAAAGTACATTCATCACTACGAGACAGAATGCATGTCCTTCCTGAGCGGTATGAAGGCTGCGTGGTCCCATGGTGTTTAGACTGATCCAATGAACCATTGTATTTCTGTTAAAAACAATAGAAATGTCAAACACACAAACTGAGTGTGGGGATGGTGGATGAACATCACCGGGTCATATTTAAATGTACTATTGTTTGTGCAGATGAACGTGGTACCTTCAGGCATTTAGAAATTGCTCCCAAGGATGAACCAGACTTGTGGGAGGTATACCATTTTCTGTCTGAGGACTTGGCGGATTTTTTTTGATTTTCCCATGATGTCAAGCAAAGAGGCACTGAGTTTGAAGGTAGGCCTTGAAATACATCCACAGGTACACCTCCAATTGACTCAAATTATGTCAATTAGCCTATCAGAAGCTTCTGAAGCTATGACATCATTTTCTGGTATTTTCCAAGTTGTTTCAAGGCAGTCAACTTAGTGTATGTAAACATTTGACCTACTGGAATTGTGATACAGTGAATTATAAGTGAAATAACCTGTCTGTAAACAATTTTTGAAATGATCACTTCTGTCATGAACAAAGTAGATGTCCTAACCGACTTGCCAAAACTATAGTTTGTTAACAAGAAATTTGTGGAGAGGTTGAAAAACAACATTTAATGACTCCAACCTAAGTGTATGTAAACTTCCGACTTCAACTGTACATCCATTAGGGTACGGGAGATGAGATAATCCGGTGACTCTAGAATTTAGAAATATTTAAGTTGTTTTCCTTTAACAATTGCTTGTTTTCTGTTTTGTTTTATTAAAAACAAGTCCTTAGTAGGTTACCCTTTCCCTGCTACATTGAAAGCTGGTTCAAAAGAAATGTCTGGTGTCTTTCTTCTGTCGTGTCTTTGGCATCATTAAAACTGAAGACGTATTTATCAAATAACTCTCTGTAATTATTATTACGCGATTAAACTGATTAATCATGTAACTGTAATTAACTAGGAAGTCAGGGCACCAAGGAAAATATTCAGATTACAAAGTTAAAATTTTCCTAATATAACTTTCAGATATTTTAATATATGATCAATTAGTCTTCGAATTAATGAATTATTATTTACCTCACGTTAGTCTCATTCCAAATGTCGTAAATTGTTGGTTATCTGCACGAACCCAGTCTTCACTATGAGTCATCCATACATCAATTGTCTTAAAATCATTTATTTACTAACTAGGTAATTCACAGAAATGCATAACAAACAGTAGATATGGTTACAAGGAAATGAGAGGAGAATGTGCCCTAGTGGGCTAAACCGGCATGGCGGCTTGTCTTCGCGTTCAATGATACTGAATTCCTAGCTGCAGACTAGTAATTAATATCAAACACTTGTTCTTATTCTGTCGGTATCGATAGTCTAAGAGTTTAACCACGTGGTATGGTTAAAAGTTCAGCAAGATAAATGCATGGTCTGCAACCTTTAGCCATCTCGTAATTGAGGTAAGCTCGGTCTCCTCTCAAACCTTGGCCCTCTCGTTCTCGAGGTAAGCTGGTCTGGTGATAGAAAACCTAGGTGGGGGTTTTAATCGAAAGAGCAGAAAAAGGCCTGTCCCATGATGCCAGACCATAACTGTGCTCATGGGCGGTCCTCTGATTTAGTTAAACTCCAAAGGTAATTGGAGTTTCCTTCATTAACCTGTTTGGGATAGGGGGCAGTATTGTCATGGCAGGATAAAAAACGTACAAGATTTAATCTGGTTATTACTCCTGCCCAGAAACGAGAATATGCATATAATTAGTAGATTTGGTTAGAAAACACGCTAAAGTTTCTAAAACCGTTTGAATGGTGTCTGTGAGTATAACAGAACTCATATGGCAGGCCAAAACCAGAGAAGATTCTATATGGGAAGTGCCCTGTCTGACAATTTGTTGGCCTTCTGTAGCCTCTTTATTGAAAATACAGGATCTCTGCTGTAACGTGACAGTTTCTAAGGCTTTCATTGGCTCTCAGAAGGCGCCAGAATGAAATGATAACTCTGCAGTCTCTGGGCGAAAAACAGTAGGGGTTTTGGTGAGTGGTACTTCTGAGAACAATGGCACTGGTGCGCGCGTGCATGTGACGACTCCATTTTCTTCTTTCAGTGTTTGAACGGATACAACGTCTCCCGGTTGGAATATTATCGCTATTTTACGAGAAAAATCGCATAAAAATTGATTTTAAACAGCGTTTGACATGCTTCGAAGTACGGTAATGGAATATTTCGAATTTTTTTGTCACGATACGCGCCGGCGCGTCACCCTTCGGATAGTGATTTGAACGCACAAACAAAACGGAGCTATTTGGATATAACTATGGATTATTTGGAACCAAAACAACATTGGGTGTTGAAGTAAAGTCCTAGGAGTGCATTCTGATGAAGAACAGCAAAGGTAATCCAATTTTTCTTATAGTAAATCTGAGTTTGGTGAGTGCCAAACTTGGTGGGTGTCAAAATAGCTAGCCATGATGGCCGGGCTATCTACTCAGAATATTGCAAAATGTGCTTTCACTGAAAAGCTATTTTAAAATCGGACACTGCGATTGCATAAAGGAGTTCTGTATCTATAATTCTTATGCTTTTGTGAACGTTTATCGTGAGAAATTTAGTAAATTCACCGGAAGTTTTCGGTGGGTATGCTAGTTCTGAACAAAACATGCTAATGTAAAAAGCTGGTTTTTGATATAAATATGAACTTGATTGAACAAAACATGCATGTATTGTATAACATAATGTCCTAGGAGTGTCATCTGGTGTAGATCATCAAAGGTTAGTGCTACATTTAGCTGTGGTTTGGGTTTATGTGACATTATATGCTAGCTTGAAAAATGGGTGTCTGATTATTTCTGGCTGGGTATTCTGCTGACATAATCTAATGTTTTGCTTTCGTTGTAAAGCCTTTTTGAAATCGGACAGTGTGGTTAGATTAATGAGTGTCTTGTCTTTAACCTGTTAGGGCTAGGGGGCAGCATTGACACGGCTGGATAAAAAACATACCCGATTTAATCTGGTTACCACTCCTACTCAGTAACTAGAATATGCATATACTTATTACATATGGATAGAAAACACCCTAAATTTTCTAAAACTGTTTGAATGGTGTCTGTGAGTATAACAGAACTCAAATGGCAGGTCAAAACCTGAGAGATTCCTTTACAGGAAGTGGCCTGTCTGACCATTTCTGGAACTTCTTTGCCATCTCTATCATTTACTAAGGATCTCTGCTCTAACGTGACACTTCCCACGTCTTCCATAGGCTCTCAGAGCCCGGGAAAAAACAGAATGTCGTCATTCCAGCCCCAGGCTGAAACACATTATCGCCTTTCTCAAGTGGCCCATCAAGAGACACTAGCTTATGCGCGTGACCCCGACCGCCCCCGCCTTTGGGATTTTTTCCTCTGTTTGCCGAAAAGGAGATTCCCTGTCGGAATATTATCGCTTTTCTACGAGAAAAATGACGTAAAAATTGATTTTAAACAGCGGTTGACATGCTTCGACGTACGGCAATGGAATACTTTGAATTTTATTGTCAGGAATTGCGCCAAGCGCGCGACACTTCTTTACTATTTCGGATAGTGTCTGGAACGCACGAACAAAACGCCGCTATTCGGATATAACGATGGATTATTTTGGACCAAACCAACATTTGTTATTGAAGTAGCTGTCCTGGGTGTGCATTCTGACGAAGACAACAAAAGGTAATGACATTTTTATAATAGTAAATATGATTATGGTGAGTGCTAAACTTGCCGGGTGTCTAAATAGCGAGCCCGTGATGCCTGGGCTATGTACTTAGAATATTGCAAAATGTGCTTTCACCAAAAAGCTATTTTAAAATCGGACATATCGAGTGCATAGAGGAGGTCTGTATCTATAATTCTTAAAATAATTGTTATGCTTTTTGTGAACGTTTATCGTGAGTAATTTAGTAAAATGTTAGCGAATTCCCCGGAAGTTTGCGGGGGGTATGCTAGTTCTGAACGTCACATGCTAATGTAAAAAGCTGGTTTTTGATATAAATATGAACTTGATTGAACAAAACATGCATGTATTGTATAACATAATGTCCTAGGGTTGTCATCTGATGAAGATCATCAAAGGTGAGTGCTGCATTTAGCTGTCTTCTGGGTTTTGGTGACATTATATGCTGGCTTGAAAAATGGGTGTCTGATTATTTCTGGCTTGGTACTCTGCTGACATAATCTAATGTTTTGCTTTCGTTGTAAAGCCTTTTTGAAATCGGACAGTGTGGTTAGATTAACGAGAGTCTTATCTTTAAATGGCTGTAAAATAGTCATATGTTTGAGAAATTGAAGTAATAGGATTTTTAAGATTTTGAAAATCGCGCCACAGGCTGGCAGTGGCTGTTACGTAGGTGGGACGAATTCGTCCCGCCGGTCCCATAGAGGTTAAATAGCTGTAAAATAGTCATATGTTTGAGAAATTGAAGTAATAGCATTTCTAAGGTATTTGAAAATCGCGCCACAGGATTCAACTGGCTGTTACGTAGGTGGGACGATTTGGTGCCACCTAGCCCAGAGAGGTTAAAATGGTGTAAAATAGTCATATGTTTGAAAAATTGAAGTTTGCATTTTTGAGGTATTTGTAATTCGCGCCACTCTATACCATTGGATATTGGTGAGGCGTTCCGCTAGCGGAACATCTGTCCCTAACAGGTTTTAAACAGTCCAAAATCACATTACACAATTTCACAAACAGTTCCATCCCCACTCATTAATTTTATACAACAATTAGATGTAAGCCTCATAGCTGAGGCTATTGTATAAACAGCGTTATGGTAATGTGGCCGTATTGTCTCTCATGAGTTTCACAAAATTGTACCAAACGGACCAGTTCGTAGCTAGATTCTTCACCGATCTTTTATACCTTCTCCAGAACATAAATGTCGTTCGGTTCTCCAGTTCTGTGAGGTGGAAGAAATTCCTTTGTTCTCTCTATGAAACTCACTCTCTCTCTCTATACTGTGGCCATGAGGAGAGGATCTCCTCATAGGAATTTGCAACCTCTCTTACAGAGCCTGGTGAAAGGGGTATAGAGAGGGAGAGGGGGATAGTTCTCGCTGTACGCAAAGAGGGCAACGTCATGACACTTCTCCAGGCCATGCATTAGCCACGAGCCTATCCATGAAGGGTTTCTAAATGATATACTCCTGAGGCTTTTGCAATCATGCTTTTGCATTATTCACAATTCACACAGACCTACCGGCAGTGCATACTCCATATGGCTTGTATCCATCCCCATTTCCAAAGACCGCCTCTTGTCCGGTTACCAAAGACATAGGCTATGAACAGTGAGGGAAAAAAGTATTTGATCCCCTGCTGATTTTGTACGTTTGCCCACTGACAAAGAAATGATCAGTCTATAATTTTAATGGTAGGTTTATTTGAACAGTGAGAGACAGAATAACAACAAAAAAATCCAGAAAAACACATGTCAAAAATGTTATAAATTGATTGCATTTTAATGAGGGAAATAAGTATTTGACCCCTCTGCAAAACATGACTTAGTACTTGGTGGCAAAACCCTTGTTGGCAATCACAGAGGTCAGACATTTCTTGTAGTTGGCCACCAGGTTTGCACACATCTCAGGAGGGATTTTGTCCCACTCCTCTTTGCAGATCTTCTCCAAGTCATTAACCTGTCAGGGCCAGGTGGGACATCATCATCCCACTCTACTCAACAGCCAGTGGCAGTGCGTGGCGCGATATTCAAAACCCTTAAAAATGCTATAACTTCAATTTCTCAAACATATGACTATTTTACACCATTTGAAAGATAAGACTCCTTGATGTAACCACGTTGTCCGATTTCAAAAAGGTTTTACAGCGAAAGCAAAACATTAGATTATGTCAGGAGAGTACCCAGCCAGAAATAAATCACACAGCCATTTTCAAACCAAACATATATGTCACAAAAAGCAAAACCACAGCTAAATGCAGCACTAACCTTTGATGATCTTCATCAGATGACACTCCTAGGACATTATGTTATACAGTACATGCATGTTTTGTTCAATCAAGTTCATATTTATATCAAAAAACAGCTTTTTACATTAGCATGTGATGTTCAGAACTAGCGTACCCCCTGAAAACTTCCGGTGAATTTACTAAATTACTATGCATAAACCTTCTCAAAATACATAACAATGACTTTAAGAATTATAGATACAGACCTCCTCTATGCAACCGCTATGTCAGAATTTAAAATAGCTTTCTGAGTACATAGCTTAGCCATCACGGCTAGCTATTCAGACACCGCAGCTCACAAAACTCATAATTACTATTACAAAAATTGGATTACCTTTGCTGTTCTTCGTCAGAATGCACTCCGAGGACTTCTACTTCAACAACGAATGTTGTTTTGGTCCCAAATAATCCATAGTTATATTTAAATATCCTCCGTTTTGTTCGTGCGTTCAGGTGACTATCCGAAGGGTGACGCGCAGACGCATGTCATGACAAAAAATTTCAAAATGTTCCTTTACCGTACTTAGAAGCATGTCAAACGCTGTTTAAAATACATTTTTATGCGATTTTACTCGTAAAATCGTTGTATTGATTCAAACAGGTGAAGAAAAACATGGAGGACTCGCGAGCATGCGCCTCTCCTGTCTCTGAGCCACTACGCTGACCACTCAGAAACAGAGCTCCTGTATTCTGCCCAGAGACAGAAGACGCTCCATTTCACTTTCTGGCGCCTTCTGAGAGCCAATGGAAGGCTTAGAAAGTGTCACGTAGCAGCAGAGATACTGTATTTTCGATTGAGAGGCAAGAGAAGCACCAGAAATTGTCAGACAGGTCACTTCCTGTTTGGAATCTTCTCAGGTTTTTGCCTGCCATATGAGTTCTGTTATACTCACAGACACCATTCAAACAGTTTTAGAAACTTTAGAGTGTTTTCTATCCAAATCTACTAATTATATGCATATTCTCATTTCTGGAAAAGAGTAGTAACCAGTTTAAATCAGGTACGTTTTTTATCCGGCCGTGCAAATACTGCCCCCTAGCCCCAAGAAGGTGTCGAGGCTGACGTTTGGCAACTCGAACCTTCAGCTCCCTCCACAGATTTTCTATGGGATTAAGGTCTGGAGACTGGCTAGGCCACTCCAGGACCTTAATGTGCTTCTTCTTGAGCCACTCCTTTGTTGCCTTGGCCGTGTGTTTTGGGTCATTGTCATGCTGGAATAACCATCCACGGGGGGCCAGTACAAAAAAAAAGCAAAAGAAAATGCATGAAATTAAATGTAAGAAATGTATGCATTCACTACTGTAAGTCGCTCTTGATAAGAGCGTCTGCTAAATGACTAAAATGTAAAATGTAAATGTGAGGTGGTTCTCACCCAAGATTTGATGGTACATGGCCCCGTCCATCGTCCCTTTGATGCGGTGAAGTTGTCCTGTCCCCTTAGCAGAAAAACACCCCCAAAGCATAATGTTTCCACCTCCATGTTTGACGGTGGAGTTCTGGGCTGATTCCTCACCGTTCTCATGATCATTGCAACTCCACGAGGTGAGATCTTGCATGGAGTCCCAGCCCGAGGGAGATTGACAGTTATTTTGTGTTTCTTCCATTTGCGAATAATCGCACCAACTGTTGTCACCTTCTCACCAAGCTGCTTGACGATGGTCTTGTAGCCCATTCTAGCCTTGTGTAGGTCTACAATCTTGTCCCTGACATCCTTGGAGAGCTCTTTGGTCTTGGCCATGGTGGAGAGTTTGGAATCTGATTGATTGATTGCTTCGTGGACAGGTGTCTTTTATACAGGTAACAAGCTGAGATTAGGAGCACTCCCTTTAAGAGTGTGCTCCTAATCTCAGCTCGTTACCTGTATAAAAGACACCTGGGAGCCAGAAATCTTTCTGATTGAGAGGGGGTCAAATACTTATTTCCCTCATTAAAATGCAAATCAATTTATAACATTTTTTTACATACGTTTTTCTGGATTTTTTTGTTGTTATTCTGTCTCTCACTGTTCAAATAAACCTACCATTAAAATTATAGACTGATCATTTTTTTGTCGGTGGCCAAACGTACAAAATCAGCAGGGGATCAAATACTTTTTCCCTCACTGTAAATTATTTAGTCCAATAACACCATTTTAACAGTAGTCCTAGGCTATATTCGGCTTACTGAGAACATGCCTCTCACATACAATACCATTTATGGGAGCCTAGTAGTTTTTATACTTCTCTGGTCAAAAGTAGTGCACTACATAGGGCTCTGGTCAAAAGAAGTGCACTACATAGGGCTCTGGTCAAAAGTAGTCCCTTCATAGGGCTCTGGTCAAAAGTAGTGCACTGCATAGAGAATAGGGTGCCATTTGGGATGTAACCTACCTCCTTGTAACCTCTCTTAAAAACAACTGCTTGCAGAAAATTGAGTCATCAGCCGGAGTGTGGCGTAAAATATCTCCCTCTCTCATCCCAGATTCAGATTCTGAGTGTTTAATAGTCACATGTTCAGGGTTACAGGTGGGATTGTTGTTCATATTCAGAGTGTTTAATAGTCACATGTTCAGGGTTACAGGTGGGATTGTTGTTCAGATTCAGAGTGTTTAATAGTCACATGTTCAGGGTTACAGGTGTGATTGTTGTTCAGATTGAGTGTTTAATAGTTACATGTTCAGGGTTACAGGTGGGATTGTTGTTCAGATTCAGAGTGTTTAATAGTCACATGTTCAGGGTTACAGGTGTGATTGTTGTTCAGATTCAGAGTGTTTAATAGTCACATGTTCAGGGTTACAGGTGGGATTGTTGTTCAGATTGAGTGTTTAATAATCACATGTTCAGGGTTACAGGTGGGATTGTTGTTCAGATTCAGAGTGTTTAATAGTCACATGTTCAGGGTTACAGGTGTGATTGTTGTTCATATTCAGAGTGTTTAATAGTCACATGTTCAGGGTTACAGGTGTGATTGCAGGGCACAGTAGAAATCTTAGGCTCCGAGCTCCAACATGCAGGACTAAATGAAATAAAATCATGAAAATGGTCCTAAATACAATAGAAATAGCAGTGTAAATTCAGAACTGTAGCAGGGATGATGAATACATGTCCTTTGGGGTGCAGGCAGAGTAAAGACTATGACCATAGAGGAGGTGGGGGGACCAAGTCAAATAAACACTATACAAATGATAACAGTAGTTATAATAATCCAGGAGTGGATGCGGAGCTGATTGTTTATTACTGTGTCCCTGAGAGAAACCATTATTTACCACACAATTATCTTAATAGTCCCATTTGCTATTTCTATTTTTAAACTGTAGTTAGAGATTTTCTGTTTTTGTGTGTTTGTGTGCTAAAGCATAAAACAATTACAAGATCAAATTAAAGATTTTAAATCAACCAAAAAGCAAGGAACTGTATTATTTAAAAGCCACTTAAAATGTATATTTGTTATGTGCAGAGTACCTAAATATTTTATAGCTACAGAATTCGACAGCCCCCTGAGACCAAACCTTGTCTTCCGAAACAAAGGAGTGTGCATCCCACCTATTCTCCTTATAGTGCACTACTGTTGACCTACCTCAGCATTCATATCACTTTACAAACAGTGGCATCCTCACTGACACTGCTCCTGAAACTAAGTGGAAAGTGTCAACTTGATGCAGTTTAGATGATTGGCATCCATAATGCATGGGTAGAGAAATTGTACCCAGTGTGAGGAGAATCCATAGAGATGGATAGATGGCACCCTGTGTGAGGAGAATTCATAGAGATGTATAGATGGTGCCCTGTGAAGAGAATCCATAAAGATGGATAGATGGTACCCTGTGTGAGGAGAATTCATAGAGATGTATAGATGGTGCCCTGTGAGGAAAATCCATATAGATGCATAGATGGAACAATGTGTGAGGAGAATCCATATAGATGTATAGATGGAACACTGTGTGAGGAGAATCCATAGAGATGTATAGATGGTACCCTGTGTGAAGAGAATCCATAGAGATGGACAAAGGGCACACTTGACACAAACGACTGTTTGGGTTTGGAGTGATCAGTTAATGATCATTGCAGGGTCTTCTTCCTGAAATGGGTTAGAAAGGCCCTCTTCCCATCTCTATGAATCCCTTACATAAATGTTTACACAGATTGATTCATTGCTTTCTTATTATTTATAAAGATCTCTTAAACTGTTTTGTAATTTTGTAATTTGTATTATGTTGTATTTGTAAATTGTGTTATTGCAGGGCTCCCTTGTAAAATAGATCTACATCTCAATGGGACTCTGCTAAAATAAAATATTAGGAGAATCTTTACACATATTTCAGAGTAACTCAACTCAGTTTGTCTTGTTTACAGTTGCTTGGGCTGCACATCCCATATCCATCTGCACAGCACAACTGCAAAAAAGACAACCTTGAACGCCCCCATTATCTTGTGAGTTGGGGATGCAGCCAGCCAGGGCTCAGTTTGTGACAGCATCTGTCTTGGTCTAATTTAGCCCTGCCAGACTAGCCGCCACAGCCGGTGGATTGGCCAACTGGCAGCCTGCTGTTAGTGTCCAAGGTGCAATCTGTGTGTGTGGCCCAAATGGAACCTTATTCCCTATGTAGTGCACTACTTTTGACCAGGGCCTATAGGATGCACTCTATAGGGAATAGGCTGCCATTTAGGACACAACCTGTGTAATTAATTGATTGGATTTATATAGCGTTTTTTTTTTACCAACTGAGATTCTCAAAGCTCTTTACATGGTAGGGGGAAACTCACCTCATCCACCGCCAATGTGTAGCACCCACCTGGGTGATGCACAGCGACCTTTTTTTTGTGCCAGAACGCTCACCACACAGCAATTAGGTGGAGAGGTGAGGAGTGTACTGTTCTGCCACATGACACTGCAGTATTCACTGGCTCCAGACTCTGAGCTTTGTTTTTAGCAGAAGAGGTGAGTTTTTTACTTGGCTCCCTTCTGTATTCTGTTCCAAGGTCTCCAAGGTCACTGAGCTACCTAAGATAGACTCTGACCTTGCTCGCTAATTGCAAACTGACTCTGAAGCTGTAGGTACTGACGAAAGAAGGATGTTGTCCAGAGATTTTTAGTGCAGTGTTGCATTGAAATATAGAGGAACATACAAACTCAAATATTGGATGAAAATCATGCAAACTCCAAGGCAAGTACTAGCCATCATGTTAGACACACACGTACACCAAAATAAATGTGCAGATATAAAATCCATATTTTCATATTGGATAAAAACCTTCAGGGCTATTGAGATAAGTTTCTTCAAATCTATATTCATAAAGTTGCAGTATACAGCTTGTTGAATCTAACTGAAGTATCTCTATCTGAAGTGAATGTGAAGCTCTGCATTTTGAATTTGACCTTTACCAAAACAAGTATAGGGTCATGGAAACACAAGCACACATTACTCGGTGTTAAAATATCATACACTCCTGAGATACAGGAGGCACGCACACACACACATATACACACACACACAGACCTTGGTATCCATGCCAACGGGTCTTGTCTTGCGGCATTTATCTAATTAGGCTGAGTTGGGAATTCATCTTGCCTGACGATGCACCCCAAATCCAGACTCACCGTGGAACAGAAACATTAGTTCAAGTTTCACGTTTTTACTAGTATAGTGAAATGCCCTCAGTAGCTATATACAGGGACAGTTCCAGGGTCAGTAGCTATATACAGGGTCAGTTCCAGGGTCAGTAGCTATATACAGGGTCAGTTCCAGGGTCAGTAGCTATATACAGGGTCAGTTCCAGGGTCAGCGCCAATGCCATATTTACAATGTGCAGAGATACTGGAGTGGTAGTTATGTATAAAATTAGGTATCAGGTTAAATGATTGAGGACCTTATTACTATTACCATGTTTTTTTCTGTATTTTTTTATTTAATATACAGTTGAAGTCAGAATTTTACACAGTCAACTTAGTATATGTAAACTTCTGACCCACTGAAATTGTGATACAGTGAATTATAAGTTAAATAATCTGTCTGTAAACAATTGTTGGAAAATTACTTGTGTCATGCACAAAGTAGATGTCCTAACCAACTTGCCAAAACTATAGTTTGTTAACAAGACATTTGTGGAGTGGTTAAAAAACAAGTTTTAATGACTCCAACCTAAGTGTACGTAAACTTCTGATTTTTTACCCCCTTTTCTCATCAATTTCATGATATCCAATTGGTAGTTACAGTCTTTTCCCATTGCTGCAACTCCCATGCAGACTCGGGAGAGGTGAAGTTCCAGAGCCATGCGTCCTCCAAATCACAACCTCACCAAGCCACACTGCTTCTTGACACACTTCTCGCTTAACCCAGAAGCCAGCTGCACTAATGTGTCAGAGGAAACACGGTACAGCTGGCGACTGAAGCCAGTGTGCATGCACCCGGCCCACCACAAGAAGTCACTAGATCACAATTGGACAAGGACATCCCAGCCAGCCAAACCCTCCTCTAACCCGGACGATGCTGGGCCAATTGTACGCCGCCTCATGGGTCTCCCGGTCACAGCCGGCTGCGACACAGCCCGGGATCGAACCCGGATCTGTAGTGACACCTCTAGCACTGATCAGTGCCTTAGACCGCTGCGCCACTCGGGAGGCTCTTGTATTTATATTTTGATCTGTAAAAGAGACTTTGGTCTCAGTGTGACTCCCTGATAAAAGAAAGGTTCAATAAAATAATATGATAAACAGAGTAGCAGCTGCATATATGATGATTGTATGTGAGTGTGTGGGTGTGTGTAGATTCAGAATGAATGTGTGTGTGGGTTATGTATGTGTGAGCAACTTATGTGTGTGTGTGGTGTGTGTGTGTTGGAGTTTCAGTATGAGTGTGTGTGAGTGTGCATAGAGTCAGTGCAAATATAAAATAAAAGGGTCAATGCACATAGTCTGTTTATGCAGATAATAGCTATTTATCAGTCTTATGGCTGTTCAGGAGCTGTTCAGGAGCCTGTTGGTGTCAGACTTGTTGCGCTGAGACTGCTTGCCATGCAGAAGCAGTGAGAACAGTCTGGCTTGGGTGGCTGGAGTCTTTAACAATTTTCTGGGCCTTCCTTTCACACTGCCTGATATAGAGGTCCTGGATGGCAACGAGCTCAGCCCCGGTGATGTACTAGGCTGTCCGAACCACCCTCTGTAGTGCCATTTGATCGAGGGCGGTGCAGTTGCCATACCAGGCAGTGATGTAGCCAGTCAAGATGATCTCAATGGTGCAGCTGTAGAACCTTTTGAGGATTTGTGGGCCCCATGCCCTCCTGAGCGGGAAGAGGCGCTTTCGCGATGTCGATGGGTAGCCAGGCATGACTCCACCTACATGACTCCACCTGACATCCCAGTCAGACAATCCAAAATAAAGGAACCACCTAGCTGGAAACTTTGAGGGATAAGTTGGAAACGCCAAATGGCCTAATTCTGAAGTGGTGGTGTTGTTTTGTTTTTCACACAACCGCGAGTAAGCAAAATGCAGGTTTTAAACAACTTTAAATTAACATGAACAATGACTCGGCTGGTTTTTTATTTTAAAAACCGTGTGACAGCACTAACATAGTATTACACCACACCAAACACCTACCATCTACTACACAACCTGCAAGACACCTAGACACATTTCTCCCTTAAAGGTTACATTTTAGTTTCTGACATCACAGCCACCTGAATTACCTAGCGAGACAACATCTTGTTTACTATCCACAGTTTGTATTCTGTACCCTTCTGAAATACAATCAAATTAACAAAGTTCAGCTAAGATCAATAACACTTCCCCTTTCCAAGTGAAGGCATCTCCAATATAACCCAGAGCCACTTAGTTACTTATCAACTGTGTGTGTATGTGTGTGTGCATGTATATCTGTGTGTGTGCGTTTATGTGTATGTGTGTGTATGCGTATGTGTGTGTGTGTAGACTCAGATGCTAAAGGTCGTCCTGAGACATTGCGGCTCAGGAGATTCACCCTATAGTGACCTTACCCTACAGTATTCTAATCAGACTTCTAGAGGGACTATACAGAACTTTTGCCACTAGTGGTGCCTCTGATCTAAAAATGGGTAAAGAATTAGAAACTGAACTTCCATAGTATCTTTAACTCTGAAGTTAACATTGTATGTGCAGCAGCCAAGCACGTTTTGCTTTCTTGTTGTCTATATATCATAAGACATATTTTGCCAAGAACAGAAAGTAGGCAAACCTTTCTCCCTGTGCTGTCTGGCCTGTATTTACAATAAAACACCCACATCTATAGCACCTCTGCATTGCCAAACATACAGTATCTACTCCAAAAACTCTCTTATAAAAGGCCAATATAGGGGTGTAGTTTGGATGAAAATGAAGTTGAATATAGCAATAAACTACATTCATCAATCCGACTCCAATATTATCTGAATAAATGCAACAGGCACTGTATGTCTCTGGAGGATCTAGTCAAGGTAGAGCCTTACATCACCTCTCAGTTTGACTGTAATGAACATGTGTCTAACTTGCACTATTATGCAGATATTAAGATACTAAATTAAAATAGCTAATCCTGACGACCAATGTTGTAGCATTCATTTATTGAGTGAAGTAGACCAGAGATGTTAAGGTGGAACCCAAGCATATACAATGTGTAGTGTAGTGAGGGAGGGAGGAAGGGGGTGGAGGGGGTTAGGAGGGAAGGGAGGAACGGGGGGGAGGGAGGGAGGAGGGAAGGTAAGGGAGGTGAGGGAAGGAAGGGAGGGAGGAAGGGGAGGGAGGGAGGAGGGGAGGAAGGAAGGGAAGGAGGGAGGAGAGAAGGGAAGGAGGGAGGAGAGAAGGGAAGGAGGGAGGGGAGGGAGGAGGGTTCGAAGGAAGGAAGGAAGGAAGGAAGGAAGGAAGGAAGGAAGGAAGGAAGGAAGGAAGGAAGGAAGGAAGGGGAGAGAGGAGGGGGAGGGAGGAAGGAAGAGGAGGGAAGGAAGGACGCGGTGGGAGGGAGGGGGCAATCTAGGAAGTGCCATCAGAGTAAGTTAGGATACCAGCCCACTAAGCTGGGGGAGGGAGGAAGGAAGGGAGGGAGAAGGGATGGAGGAGAGGAGTAGAGGGGAGAGGAGAAGGGATGAAGTAGAGGGGAGAGGATAAGGGATGGAAAAGAGGAGTAGAGGGGAGAGGAGAAGGGATGAAGTAGAGGGGAGAGGATAAGGGATGGAAAAGAGGAGTAGAGGGGAGAGGAGAAGGGATGGAGGATAGGAGGGGAGGGGAGCGGAGGGGAGGGCCCTGTTGATACAAACCAGTAAACTAAAACAGCTACAATCATCAGGGAATAGTGATAGCCCTGATTCCAACTTTTCCACTGTACAACTATCACAAGTAATTTACTAGACTATTCATGGGTTGCACCTCTGAAACTCAGTCGCGTCGCTGCCATTGTTAGCTATGTTCTACAGATGCCGCAGCATATTGATGCTTAAAGGTAGAACTGGGGCTAATAACTTTGAACTGAAGCTAATGACTGTGACATCTAAATTACCCTATAGGGGCTTGGGAATACCATGACATTGCTAAAATAGGCACATAGTAGGAAACAACTTTGCCGTCATAATCATGTTGTCAAATTTACTTTAGACAGATGGAAATGTTGTCAATAGCTAGCAAAGTTAGTAAAAAAGCAATAGCTAGCTAGCTACTGTCATGACCCTCCTGTGAGGATATGAAGGATCAGGTTACAGTGAGTCCACTCCACAGCGCTCTCTCTCTCGCAGAGGGGGAGAAAGGTGAAGTCAGCTGTTTTATGACAGTCGTAAACACCTGCAGGAACTTTTATTTGACCTTTATTTAAGTAGGCTAGTCAGTTAAGAACAAATTCATATTTTCAATGACAGCCTAGTAACAGTGGGTTAACAGCCTTGTTCAGGGGAAGAATGACAGATTTTTACCTTGTCAGCTTGGGGATTTGATCTTGCAACCTTTTGGTTACTAGTCCAACGCTCTAACCACTACGCTACCTGCCAAACACTCTCTCACACTCTTTCAGAAATGGAAGTTAAAAATCTGTGTAACAACAGAGAGAGATTTTGTAGTACTGTGACATTCAAGGTTGGATAATGAAAGACTATTTCTGTAATACAAACAGTTGGAATGGTCCATCGGTACTTAAAGAACAGTTATGTCAGATCAGTTGTTGTTTAGGGATCTCATTAAGGATGGTATAACAACATAACTGCATCTCTGAATGTGTATATTTCCCAGCTGTCAGGTTTACATCCAAATGTTGTGGAATTTATAGGATTAAATATTTACATTTACATTTACATTTAAGTCATTTAGCAGACGCTCTTATCCAGAGCGACTTACAAATTGGTGCATTCACCTTATGATATCCAGTGGAACAACCACTTTACAATAGTGCATCTAAATCTTTTAAGGGGGGGGTTAGAAGGATTACTTTATCCTATCCTAGGTATTCCTTAAAGAGGTGGGGTTTCAGGTGTCTCCGGAAGGTGGTGATTGACTCCGCTGTCCTGGCGTCGTGAGGGAGCTTGTTCCACCATTGGGGTGCCAGAGCAGCGAACAGTTTTGACTGGGCTGAGCGGGAACTGTGCTTCCTCAGAGGTAGGGGGGCCAGCAGGCCAGAGGTGGATGAACGCAGTGCCCTTGTTTGGGTGTAGGGCCTGATCAGAGCCTGAAGGTATGGAGGTGCCGTTCCCTTCACAGCTCCGTAGGCAATCACCATGGTCTTGTAGCGGATGCGAGCTTCAACTGGAAGTCAGTGGAGAGAGCGGAGGAGCGGGGTGACGTGAGAGAACTTGGGAAGGTTGAACACCAGACGGGCGCGGCGTTCTGGATGAGTTGTAGGGGTTTAATGGCACAGGCAGGGAGCCCAGCCAACAGCGAGTTGCAGTAATCTAGACGGGAGATGACAAGTGCCTAGATTAGGTCCCTGCGCCGCTTCCTGTGTGAGGCAGGGTCGTACTCTGCGAATGTTGTAGAGCATGAACCTACAGGATCGGGTCACCGCCTTGATGTTAGTGGAGAACGACAGGGTGTTGTCCAGGATCACGCCAAGGTTCTTAGCACTCTGGGAGGAGGACACAAGGGAGTTGTCAACCGTGATGGCGAGATCATGGAACGGGCAGTCCTTCCCCGGGAGGAAGAGCAGCTCCGTCTTGCCGAGGTTCAGCTTGAGGTGGTGATCCGTCATCCACACTGATGTGTCTGATAGACATGCAGAGATGCGATTCGCCGCCTGGTTATCAGAAGGGGGAAAGGAGAAGATTAATTGTGTGTCGTCTGCATAGCAATGATAGGAGAGACCATGTGAGGATATGACAGAGCCAAGTGACTTGGTGTATAGCGAGAATAGGAGAGGGCCTAGAACAGAGCCCTGGGGGACACCAGTGGTGAGAGTGCATGGTGCGGAGACAGATTCTCGCCACGCCACCTGGTAGGAGCGACCTGTCAGGTAGGACGCAATCCAAGCGTGGGCCGCGCCGGAGATGCCCAACTCAGAGAGGGTGGAGAGGAGGATCTGATGGTTCACAGTATCAAAGGCAGCAGATAGGTCTAGAAGGATGAGAGCAGAGGAGAGAGAGTTAGCTTTAGCAGTGCGGAGAGCCTCCGTGACACAGAGAAGAACAGTCTCAGTTGAATGCCCAGTCTTGAAACCTGACTGATTAGGATCAAGAAGGTCATTCTGAGAGAGATAGCAGGAGAGCTGGCCAAGGACGGCACGTTCAAGAGTTTTGGAGAGAAAAGAAAGAAGGGATACTGGTCTGTAGTTGTTGACATCGGAGGGATCGAGTGTAGGTTTTTTCAGAAGGGGTGCAACTCTCGCTCTCTTGAAGACGGAAGGGACGTAGCCAGCGGTCAAGGATGAGTTGATGAGCGAGGTGAGGTAGGGGAGAAGGTCTCCGGAAATGGTCTGGAGAAGAGAGGAGGGGATAGGGTCAAGTGGGCAGGTTGTTGGGCGGCCGGCCGTCACAAGACGCGAGATTTCATCTGGAGAGAGAGGGGAGAAAGAGGTCAAAGCACAGGGTAGGGCAGTGTGAGCAGGACCAGCGGTGTCGTTTGACTTAGCAAACGAGGATCGGATATCGTCAACCTTCTTTTCAAAATTGTTGACGAAGTCATCCGCAGAGAGGGGGGGGGGGGAGGGGGAGGAGGATTCAGGAGGGAGGAGAAGGTAGCAAAGAGCTTCCTAGGGTTAGCCTGTTAGGGCTAGGGGGCAGTATTGACACGGCTGGATAAAAAACATACCCGATTTAATCTGGTTACCACTCCTACCCAGTAACTGGAATATGCATATACTTATTACATATGGATAGAAAACACCCTAAATTTTCTAAAACTGTTTGAATGGTGTCTATTAGTATAACAGAACTCAAATGGCAGGTCAAAACCTGAGAGATTCCTTTACAGGAAGTGGCCTGTCTGACCATTTGTTGAACTTCTTTTCCATCTCTATCATTTACTAAGGATCTCTGCTCTAACGTGACACTTCCCACGTCGTCCATAGGCGCTCAGAGCCCGGGAAAAAACAGAATGTCGTCATTCCAGCCCCAGGCTGAAACACATTATCGCCTTTCTCAAGTGGCCGATCAAGGGACACGGGCTTATGCGCGTGACCCCGACCGCCCCCGCCTTTGGGATTTTTTCCTCTGTTTGCCGAAAAGGAGATTCCCTGTCGGAATATTATCGCTTTTCTACGAGAAAAGTGTCGTAAAAATTGATTTTAAACAGCGGTTGACATGCTTCGAAGTACGGTAATGGAATATTTAGAATTTTATTGTCACGAATTGCGCCATGCGCGTGACACTTCTTTACTATTTCGGATAGTGTCTGGAACGCACGAACAAAACGCCGCTATTCGGATATAACGATGGATTATTTTGGACCAAACCAACATTTGTTATTGAAATAGCAGTCCTGGGTGTGCATTCTGACGAAGACAACAAAAGGTGATCAAACTTTTATAATAGTAAATATGATTATGGTGAGTGCTAAACTTGCCGGGTGTCTAAATAGCGAGCCCGTGAAGCCTGGGCTATGTACTTAGAATATTGCAAAATGTGCTTTCACCAAAAAGCTATTTTAAAATCGGACATATCGAGTGCATAGAGGAGGTCTGTATCTATAATTCTTAAAATAATTGTTATGCTTTTTGTGAACGTTTATCGTGAGTAATTTAGTAAAATGTTAGCGAATTCCCCGGAAGTTTGCGGGGGGTATGCTAGTTCTGAACGTCACATGCTAATGTAAAAAGCTGGTTTTTGATATAAATATGAACTTGATTGAACAAAACATGCATGTATTGTATAACATAATGTCCTAGGGTTGTCATCTGATGAAGATCATCAAAGGTGAGTGCTGCATTTAGCTGTCTTCTGGGTTTTGGTGACATTATATGCTGGCTTGAAAAATGGGTGTCTGATTATTTCTGGCTTGGTACTCTGCTGACATAATCTAATGTTTTGCTTTCGTTGTAAAGCCTTTTTGAAATCGGACAGTGTGGTTAGATTAACGAGAGTCTTGTCTTTAAATGGCTGTAAAATAGTCATATGTTTGAGAAATTGAAGTAATAGGATTTTTAACGTTTTGAAAATCACGCCACTGGATTACACTGGCTGTTACGTAGGTGGGACGAATTCGTCCCGCCTAGCCTAGAGAGGTTAGAGGCAGATGCTTGGAATTTAGAGTGGTAGAAAGTGGCTTTAGCAGCAGAGACAGAAGAGGAGAATGTAGAGAGGAGGGAGTGAAAGGATGCCAGGTCCGCAGGGAGTCGAGTTTTCCTCCATTTCCGCTCGGCTGCCCGGAGCCCTGTTCTGTGAGCTCGTAGTGAGTCGTCGAGCCACGGAGCAGGAGGGGAGGACCGAGCCGGCCTGGAGGATAGGGGACAGAGAAAATCAAAGGATGCAGAAAGGGAGGAGAGGAGGGTTGAGGAGGCAGAATCAGGAGATAGGTTGGAGAAGGTTTGAGCAGAGGGAAGAGATGATAGGATGGAAGAGGAGAGAGTAGCGGGAGAGAGAAAGCGAAGGTTGGGATGGCGCAATACCATCCGAGTAGGGGCAGAGTGAGAAGTGTTGGATGAGAGCAAGAGGGAAAAGGATACAAGGTAGTGGTCGGAGATTTGGAGGGGAGTTGCAATGAGATTAGTGGAAGAACAGCATCTAGTAAAGATGAGGTCAAGCGTATTGCCTGCCTTGTGAGTAGGGGGGGAAGGTGAGAGGGTGAGGTCAAAAGAGGAGAGGAGTGGAAAGAAGGAGGCAGAGAGGAATGAGTCAAAGGTAGACGTGGGGAGGTTAAAGTCACCCAGAACTGTGAGAGGTGAGCCATCCTCAGGAAAGGAACTTATCAAGGCGTCAAGCTCATTGATGAACTCTCCAAGGGAACCTGGAGGGCGATAAATGATAAGGATGTTAAGTTTGAAAGGGCTGGTAACTGTGACAGCATGGAATTCAAATCAGGAGATAGACAGATGGGTCAGGGGAGAAAGAGAGAATGTCCACTTGGGAGAGATGAGGATTCCAGTGCCACCACCCCGCTGGCTCGATGCTCTAGGGGTATGCGAAAACACGTGGGCAGACGAAGAGAGAGCAGTAGGAGTAGCAGTGTTATCTGTGGTAATCCATGTTTCCGTCGGCGCCAGGAAGTCTAGGGACTGGAGGGTAGCATAGGCTGAGATGAACTCAACCTTGTTGGCTGCAGACCGGCAGTTCCAGAGGCTGCCGGAGACCTGGAACTCCACGTGGGTCGTGCGCGCTGGGACCACCAGGTTAGAGTGGCAGCGGCCACACGGTGTGAAGCGTTTGTATGGCCTGTGCAGAGGGGAGAGAACAGGGATAGACAGACACATAGTTGACAAGCTACAGAAGTGTTGTTTCTTGTATTATTGTCTCTTGTGTCTTTAGAGAACTGTTTCACTTTGATATCCTTTTTCTTCTGTCCTGATTTTCTCTTTCTTTTCTTCTGTTAACTAGATATTCTTTGTTGTTCTTCGTTAGCTAGCTAGCTTCTTCCAAAAGAGTCCCTAGCAACTGCTTAGCAACTGGTAAACAATTCAGCTAGCTAAGATAACTATTTTTCATAAAATTGTAGTTATTTTTCAAAAGCCTATCTTCTTTGTTTGTTGCTTGTTTTTTCTCCTATTCAGTAAATACGAAACTATTTGTGAGAAGATGAAATTTGATGTTGGCCTTCTACATGAGAATTGTTTTTAATATAAAAGTTTTATCAAGTCAGTAACCATGCCCCCGTGAGCACAGACAATGTGGCAATGGGATGGAACCGCCCTCCAAGTGGAGTGCTCGCAACAAAGCCTCCTTCACTCATGCTGCCAAACATACACTCGTAAAACTGACTATCCTACCGATCCTTGACTTCGGCGATGTCATTTACAAAATAGCCTCCAACACTCTACTCAGCAAATTGGATGCAGTCTATCACAGTGCCATCCGTTTTGTCACCAAAGCCCCATATACTACCCGCCATTGCGACCTGTATGCTCTCGTTGGCTGGTCCTCGCTTCATATTCGTCGCCAAACCCACTGGCTCCAGGTCATCTATAAGTCTTTGCTAGCCTCTCTAGGGTAGGGGGCAGTATTTGCACGGCCGGATAAAAAACGTACCCGATTTAATCTGGTTATTACTACTGCCCAGAAACTAGAATATGCATATAATTGTTTGATTTGGATAGAAAACACCCTAAAGTTTCTAAAACTGTTTGAATGGTGTCTGAGTATAACAGAAACCTGAGAAGATTCCTTACAGGAAGTGCCCTTGGCCTTCTACACTCTCTTTATTGAAAACTGAGGATCTCTGCTGTAACGTGACACTTCCTACGGCTCCCATAGGCTCTCAGAAGGCGGCAAACTGTTGAATGATGACTTTGCAGGCCATGGCTGAAAAACAGTAGCGCATTTGGATAGTGGTCGATCAGAGAACAATGAGACTGGGGGCGTGTGCACGAGCCGACACCATGTTTTTATTTTTTCGTCTTTGAACGAAAACAGGGTTTCCCGGTCGGAATATTATCGCTTTTTTACGAGAAAAATTGCATAAAAATTGATTTTAACCTGTTGGGGCTAGGGGGCAGTATTTTCACGGCTGGATAAAAAAACGTACCCGATTTAATCTGGTTACTAATCCTACCCAGTAACTAGAATATGCATATACTTATTATATATGGATAGAAAACACCCTAAAGTTTCTAAAACTGTTTGAATGGCGTCTGTGAGTATAACAGAACTCATTTGGCAGGCAAAACCCTGAGACATTTTCTGACAGGAAGTGGATACCTGATGTGTTGAATTACCTTTAAGCCTATGCCATTGAAACACACAGGGGTTGATTCATGTTTTGGCACTTCCTATTGCTTCCACTAGATGTCACCAGCCTTTACAAAGTGTTTTGAGTCTTTTACTGTGAGATCTGACCGAACAAGAGCCATGGAACGGTGATGGCCGATTAGACTCTGGCGCGCGAGTTCATGTTGGGTACCCTCGTTCCAATACGTTATAAAAGAGAATGCATTCGTCCACCTTGAATATTATTCATGTTCTGGTTAAAAAAGGCACTAATGATTTATGCTATACAACGTTTGACATGTTTGAACGAACGTAAATATATTTTTTTCCCCTCGTTCATGACGAGAAGTCCGGCTGGCTTAGATCATGTGCTAACAACACGGAGCTTTTTGGATATAAATGATGAGCTTTTTTGAACAAAACTACATTCGTTATGGACCTGGGATTCCTGGAAGTGACATCTGATGAAGAGAATCAAAGGTAATGGATTATTTACATAGTATTTTCGATTTTAGATCTCTCCAACATGGCCGTTTGTCTGTATAGCAAAGCATATTTTTCTGGGCGCAGTGCTCAGATTATTGCAAAGTGTGATTTCCCAGTAAGGTTATTTTTAAATCTGGCAAGTTGATTGCGTTCAAGAGATGTAAATCTATAATTCTTTAAATTACAATATAATATTTTACCAATGTTTTCTAATTTTAATTATTTAATTTGTGGTGCTGACTTGACTGCCGGTTATTGGAGGGAAACGATTTCCTCAACATCAATGCCATAGTAAAACGCTGTTTTTGGATATAAATATGAACTTGATAGAACTAAAAATGCATGCATTGTCTAACATAATGTCCTAGGAGTGTCATCTGATGGAGATTGTAAAAGGTTAGTGCATCATTTTAGCTGGTTTTATGGTTTGGTGACGCCCGTCTTTGAATTGACAAAACATTACACACAGCTATTGTCAATGTACTCTCCTAACATAATCTAACTTTATGCTTTCGCCGTAAAACCTTTTTGAAATCGGACAACGTGGTTAGATTAAGATGTTTATCTTTCAAAGGGTGTAAGATAGTTGTATGTTTGAAAAATTTGAATTTTGACATTTATTTGGTTTCAAATTTGCCGCTCTTGAAATGCACCTGCTGTTGATAGGGTGCACCACGGGTGGCACGCTAGCGTCCCACATAGCCCCAAGAAGTTAAACAGCGGTTGACATGCTTCGAAGTACAGTAATGGAATATTTAGATTTTTTTTGTCACGAAACGCGTCAGGCGCGTCACCCTTCGGATAGTGTCTTGAACGCACGAACAAAACAGAGGATATTTGAACATAACTATGGATTATTTTGAACCAAACCAACATTTGTTATTGAAGTAGAAGTCCTGGGAGTGCATTCTGACGAAGAACAGCAAAGGTAATAACATTTTTCTTATAGTAAATCTGAGTTTGGTGAGGGCCAATCTTGGTGGGTGTCAAAATAGCTAGCCCGTGATGGCGAGCTATCTACTCAGAATATTGCAAAATGTTCTTTTGCCGAAAAGCTATTTTAAAATCGGACATAGCGATTGCATAAAGGAGTTCTGTATCTATAATTCTTAAAATAATTGTTATGTTTTTTGTGAACGTTTATCGTGAGTAATTTAGTAAATTCACCGGAAGTTTGCGGTGGGTATGCTAGTTCTGAACGTCACATGCTAATGTAAAAAGCTGGTTTTTGATATAAATATGAACTTGATTGAACAAAACATGCATGTATTGTATAACATAATGTCCTAGGAGTGTCATCTGATGAAGATCAAAGGTTAGTGCTGCATTTAGCTGTGGTTTGGGTTTATGTGACATTATATGCTAGCTTGAAAAATTGGTGTCTGATTATTTCTGGCTGGGTACTCTGCTGACATAATCTGCTGTAGATAACCGTTTTAAAAATAGTTAAGGAAAATGTATTATATGGCCATGGACAGATCCTTCAGATCGTCCCACCTACGTAACAGCCAGTGGAATCCTGTGGCGCGTTATTCAAATACCTTAGAAATGCTATTACTTCAATTTCTCAAACATATGACTATTTTACACCATTTTAAAGACAAGACTCTCCTTAATCTAACCAAACTGTCCAATTTCAAAAAGGCTTTACAACGAAAGCAAAACATTAGATTATGTCAGCAGAGTACCCAGCCAGAAATAATCAGACACCCATTTTTCAAGCTAGCATATAATGTCACAAACCCAATCCATAGTTATATCCAAATAGACAGGGCACTTCCCATATAGAATCTTCTCAGGTTTTGGCCTGCCATATGAGTTCTGTTATACTCACAGACACCATTCAAACAGTTTTAGAAACTTTAGAGTGTTTTCTATACAAATCTACTAATTATATGCATATTCTAGTTTCTGGGCAAGAGTAATAACCAGATTAACCTCTATGGGCTAGGTGGGACGCTTGCGTCCCACCTACTCAACAGCCACTTTAATAATAAAAAATTGGATGTAATAAATGTATCACTAGCCACTTTAAACAATGTCACTTTGTATAATGTTTACATACCCTACATTACTCATCTCATATGTTTATATTGTACTCTAAACCATCTACTGCATCTTGCCGTTCGGCCATCGCTCATCCATATATTTATATGAACATATTCTTATTCATTCCTTTACACTTGTGTGTAAAAGGTAGTTGTTGTGAAATTGTTAGATTACTTGCTAGATATTACTGCATGGCCGGAACTAGAAGCACAAACATTTCGCTTCACTCGCGTTAACTTCTGCTAACCATGTGTATGTGACCAATAACATTAGATTTGATTTGATTACATGTTCCTAGGTTGTCTTATAACTGTAAAAATGTTAGTACATTTCATAGGTTGTCTTATTACTGTAAAGATGACAGTACATGTTCCTAGGTTGTCTTATAACTGTAAAGATGTTAGTACTTGTTCCTTGGTTTGTTTATTACTCTAAAGATGCTTGTACATGTTCATCGGTTGTCTTATAACTGTAAAGATGCAAGTACGTTTTCCTAGATTGTCTTTTAACTGTAAAGATGATAGTACATGTTCCTAGGTTGTCTTATAACTGTAAAGATGCTAGTACATGTTCCTAGGTTGACTTATAATTATAAATATGTTAGTACATGTTCCTTCAGTGTAGCAGTAAATACAGTATTAATGTAATCAACTTCCTCTACAGCACTTTTCTGCATAAAAAAACTAAAGATAAGGCACATTAAGAAAGCCTTCAACTAAATTTAAACTTTCACAACATTTATGCAAGATAATTATTCAAATCGACATGCAACTCTATACTAATTGTTTGTGCACAATTGTGCTTTGACCATTTCAATCAAGCACTTGTCAAGTAGAAGTATGAACAAGTAGTTTACTTACTATGACTGAGATACTGTATGTGGTTCACACCTATCTACCCAACCTGGCCTCAGAGCATCTCGTATTATTCTTTAAATTCCATTTAGTATGATATTTTACGAATTCCAATTCATATGATATGTTATGAATTCCAATGTGTTGTAGCTAATGTTAGCTAGGTAGCTGTTAGCAAGGGTAGTTAGGGGTTAGGAGTTAAGGTTAGGGTTAAAGTTAAGGTTAGGTTTAGGAGTTAGGTTAAAGGGTTAAGGTTAGGGTTACTTTGCAACTAGCTAAGTAGTTGCAAAGTAGCTACTGTAGCTAAAAAGTTGTAAGTAGTTGCAATGTTGGTAATTAGCTAAAATGTTAAAGGTGTCCATGATGGGATTGAAACAAGCAACCTTAGGGTTGTTAGATATTCATGTTAACCTCTATGGGCTAGGTGGGACGCAAGCGTCCCACCCGTGGTGCACTCCATCAACAGCAGGTGCATTTCAAGAGCGGCAAATTTGAATCCAAATAAATGTCAAAATTCCAATTTTTCAAACATACAACTATTTTACACCCTTTGAAAGATAAACATCTCCTTAATCTAACCACGTTTTACGATTTCAAAAAGGTTTTACGGCGAAAGCATAAATTTAGAGTATGTTAGGACAGTACGTTTACAAGAGTTGTGTGTAATGTTTTGTCAATTCAAAGACAGGGTCACCAAAACCATAAAACCAGCTAAAATGATGCACTAACCTTTTACAATCTCCATCAGATGACACTCCTAGGACATTATGTTAGACAATGCATGCATTTTTAGTTCTATCAAGTTCATATTTATATCCAAAAACAGCGTTTTACTATGGCATTGATGTTGAGGAAATCGTTTCCCTCCAATAACCGGCAGTCAAGTCAGCACCACAAATTAAATAATTAAAATTAGAAAACATTGGTAAAATATTATATTGTCATTTAAAGAATTATAGATTTACATCTCTTGAACGCAATCAACTTGCCAGATTTAAAAATAACCTTACTGGTAAATCACACTTTGCAATAATCTGAGCACTGCGCCCAGAAAAATACGCGTTGCGATACAGACTAGCCGTCATGTTGGGGAGATCTAAAATCGAAAATACTACGTAAATAATCCATTACCTTTGATTCTCTTCATCAGATGTCACTTCCAGGTATCACAGGTCCATAACGAATGTAGTTTTGTTCAAAAAAGCTCATAATTTATGTCCAAAAATCTCCGTCTTGTTAGCACATGATCTAAGCCCGCCGGACTTCACTTCATGAACGAGGGGAAAAAATATATTTACGTTCGTTCAAACATGTCAAACGTTGTATAGCATAAATCATTAGGGCCTTTTTTAACCAGAACATGAATAATATTCAAGGTGGACGAATGCATTCTCTTTTATAACGTATTGGAACGAGGGTACCCAACATGAACTTGCGCGCCAGGTGTCTAATGGGCCATCATCGTTCCATGGCTCTTGTTCGGTCAGATCTCCCTCCAGAAGACTCAAAACACTTTGTAAAGGCTGGTGACATCTAGTGGAAGCAATAGGAAGTGCCAAAATATTCCTCAGCCCCTGTGTTTTTCAATGGCATAGGTTTAAAGGTAATACAACACATCAGGTATCCACTTCCTGTCAGAAAATGTCTCAGGGTTTTGCCTGCCAAAGGAGTTCTGTTATACTTACAGACACCATTCAAACAGTTTTAGAAACTTTAGGGTGTTTTCTATCCATATATAATAAGTATATGCATATTCTAGTTACTGGGTAGGATTAGTAACCAGATTAAATCGGGTACATTCTTTTATCCAGCCGTGCAAATACTGCCCCCTAGCCCTAACAGGTTTTAAGTAATATTCTTCATTACTCAACGCGAAAATAACCTTCTGGCTTATGTGACTATACAAAACGTGACACATCATACTAATTACAGTGTCCCGGATGTAATGTACTATGTTACATCTAGTCTGTGAAACCAGGATGAGCTACCTTAAGATGAATGCACTAACTGTAAGTCGCTCTGGATAACAGAGTCTGCTAAATGACAAAAATCCAAATATAAAATGTAATTGTCATCACCCATCATATAGATTGTTACAATTGTCATAACACATCCCAGACATGACTGTTTGTCAACATCCAATTGTGAAGTGTTATAACAGAATTAAAATGGTTAATGCATTTTCAAACCATTTACTATGTGAGAATGACATGCCCATTCCATTGACAAAAAATAGACAATTTCATCATCAGATCAGATCCTGGCACACAGGCTAAGAGGAGGGGAGGTTGTGTGACTGTGTGTGTTTCTTCATCTGTACATTGCCATTCATCATTATTAGCCAGGGAGTGGGCCTAGAGCACATTGTTTGAGAATAGGTGGAGGAGAGGAGGAGTTGAGGGAAGAGGGTGTGGAGGGAGAGAGAGGTGGTGCAGGAGGAGAGAGGTGGTGCAGGAGGAGAGGATGATGATGATGATGATGATGATGATGGAGGGGAGGAGGAGGAGGGGAGGGAGGTGGAGGAGGAGGGGGGAGATTGAGGAGGAGAAGAGGGAGGGTGCCGTAGCCTCAGGTCAGACCTTTTTACTGCTGCAGTCACAGTCTCACACACACACAAGTCACTGCAGCTATGTTACACACAGACACACAGAAATCACTGCAGCTATGTTACACACACACACACACGCCACTGCAGCTCTGTCCTGTCTGGCATACCTAACGGAGTTATCTATCTCCCAGCAGTGACCCGTCCAGGAGGAGGAGGACATGGAGGTAGGGTGGAGGAGGAGGAGGAGGAGGAGGTGGTGGTGATGGGGCAGACGAAGAGGAGAAAGAGGAGGTGGTTGTAGGGCAGACGAAGAGGAGGAAGAGGAGGTGGTGGTAGGGCAGAGGAAGAGGAGGTGGTGGTGGTAGGGCAGAGGAAGAGGAGGAGGTGGTGGTGGAGCAGAGGAAGAGGAGGAGGAGGAGGTGGAGGAGGAGGAGGAGGTGGTGGTGGTGGGGAAGAGGAGGAGGTGGTGGGGCAGAGGAAGAGGAGGGTGGGATCTTCCTAATTTTCCTCTCTCTCACCGTCTCAACAGAATTCAGTCTGAAACCTTTCCACTGACGTGGATCCTCTCCAAACATATAGGTGTTTCATCAGTAATGGATTCAGTGTTGTTGAATCACATACTCATGCTCTGAAACAAATAATGCATATTCAAATCAAATCAAATCAAATTGTATTAGTCACATGCGCCAAATACAACAGGTGTAGACCATACAGTGACATGCTTACTTACAAGCCCCTAACCACGAACAGTGCGGGGGGGGGGGGGGGGGGGGGGGGGCAGCAATGTGAATATTCTGGGTAGCCATTTGACTAGAGGTTTCAGGGGTCTTATGGCTTGGGGGTTTGTCATTGCAAATTAGGAGATATATAATTACAACTGTGCATTGGATAAAATCATTATTATTAAGTGCACTTATTCAGTGAACTGAAACTACAGATTAGCTAAACAATAATTGTTGTTGTCATGTGTTTTTTAAGTGAAGAGATAACATCCACATAGACAAATGACTCCAAGACCCTCCTGGGTTCTAGGTCATATATGATGCCTGCTCTTTCTGTCACCAATTGGCTGCACAGCCAAAGGACTTATAAATGAGGCCCCAGGTTTTATAAACGAGGCCCCAGGCTTTGTAAATGAGGCCCGAGGTTTTATAAACGAGGCCCCAGGCTTTATAAACGAGGCCCCGTGCTTTATAAATGAGGCCCCGTGCTTTATAAATGAGGCCCCAGGCTTTATAAATGAGGCCCCAGGTTTTATAAACGAGGCCCCAGGCTTTAGAAACGAGGCCCCAGGCTTTAGAAATGAGACCCCAGGCTATATAAATGAGGCCTTGGCCTTTATAAACAAGGCCCCAGGTTATATAAACGAGACCCCAGGCTTTGTAAATGAAGCCCCAGACTTTATAAACGAGAGCTTAGTGCAGGCAGCGATGGTATATCAGTCAGTCAGTCAGCTTGGAGCTGGCAGCAGTGGTATATCAGTAAGTCAGTCAGCTTGGAGCTGGCAGCAGTGGTATATTAGTCAGTCAGTCAGCTTGGAGCTGGCAGCAGTGGTATATCAGTCAGTCAGTCAGCTTGGAGCTGGCAGCAGTGGTATATTAGTCAGTCAGTCAGCTTGGAGTTGGTAGCAGTGATATATTAGTCAGTCACTCAGCTTGGAGTTGGCAGCAGTGGTATATTAGTCAGTCAGCTTGGAGGTGGCAGCAGTGGTATATTAGTCAGTCAGCTTGGAGCTGGCAGCAGTGGTATATCAGTCAGTCAGTCAGCTTGGAGCTGGCAGCAGTGGTATACTAGTCAGTCAGCTTGGAGCTGGCAGCAGTGGTATATTAGTCAGTCAGCTTGGAGCTGGCAGCAGTGGTATATTAGTCAGTCAGCTTGGAGCTGGCAGCAGTGGTATATTAGTCAGTCAGCTTGGAGCTGGCAGCAGTGGTATATTAGTCAGTCAGCTTGGAGCTGGCAGCAGTGATATATTAGTCAGTCAGTCAGCTTGGAGTTGGCAGCAGTGATATATTAGTCAGTCAGTCAGCTTGGAGTTGGCAGCAGTGGTATATTATTCAGTCAGCTTGGAGGTGGCAGCAGTGGTATATTAGTCAGTCAGCTTGGAGGTGGCAGCAGTGGTATATTAGTCAGTCAGCTTAGAGGTGGCAGCAGTGGTATATTAGTCAGTCAGCTTGGAGGTGGGAGCAGTGGTATATTAGTCAGTCAGCTTGGAGGTGGCAGCAGTGGTATATTAGTCAGTCAGCTTAGAGGTGGCAGCAGTGGTATATTAGTCAGTCAGCTTGGAGGTGGGAGCAGTGGTATATTAGTCAGTCAGCTTGGAGGTGGAAGAAGTGGTATATTAGTCAGTCAGCTTGGAGGTGGGAGCAGTGGTATATTAGTCAGTCAACTTGGAGGTGGCAGAAGTAGTATATTAGTCAGTCAGCTTGGAGGTGGCAGCAGTGGTATATTAGTCAGTCAGCTTGGAGCTGGCAGCAGTGATATATTAGTCAGTCAGTCAGCTTGGAGTTGGCAGCAGTGATATATTAGTCAGTCAGTCAGCTTGGAGTTGGCAGCAGTGGTATATTAGTCAGTCAGCTTGGAGGTGGCAGCAGTGGTATATTAGTAAGTCAGCTTGGAGCTGGCAGCAGTGGTATATCAGTCCGTCAGTCAGCTTGGAGCTGGCAGCAGTGGTATATTAGTCAGTCAGCTTGGAGCTGGCAGCAGTGGTATATTAGTCAGTCAGCTTGGAGCTGGCAGCAGTGGTATATTAGTCAGTCAGCTTGGAGGTGGCAGTAGTGATATATTAGTCAGTCAGTCAGCTTGGAGTTGGCAGCAGTGATATATTAGTCAATCAGTCAGCTTGGAGTTGGCAGCAGTGATATATTAGTCAGTCAGTCAGCTTGGAGTTGGCAGCAGTGGTATATTAGTCAGTCAGCTTGGAGTTGGCAGCAGTGGTATATTAGTCAGTCAGCTTGGAGCTGGCAGCAGTGGTATATTAGTCAGTCAGCTTGGAGCTGGCAGCAGTGGTATATTAGTCAGTCAGCTTGGAGCTGGCAGCAGTGGTATATTAGTCAGTCAGCTTGGAGCTGGCAGCAGTGATATATTAGTCAGTCAGTCAGCTTGGAGTTGGCAGCAGTGATATATTAGTCAGTCAGTCAGCTTGGAGTTGGCAGCAGTGGTATATTATTCAGTCAGCTTGGAGGTGGCAGCCGTGGTATATTAGTCAGTCAGCTTGGAGGTGGCAGCAGTGGTATATTAGTCAGTCAGCTTAGAGGTGGCAGCAGTGGTATATTAGTCAGTCAGCTTGGAGGTGGGAGCAGTGGTATATTAGTCAGTCAGCTTGGAGGTGGCAGCAGTGGTATATTAGTCAGTCAGCTTAGAGGTGGCAGCAGTGGTATATTAGTCAGTCAGCTTGGAGGTGGGAGCAGTGGTATATTAGTCAGTCAGCTTGGAGGTGGAAGAAGTGGTATATTAGTCAGTCAGCTTGGAGGTGGGAGCAGTGGTATATTAGTCAGTCAACTTGGAGGTGGCAGAAGTAGTATATTAGTCAGTCAGCTTGGAGGTGGCAGCAGTGGTATATTAGTCAGTCAGCTTGGAGCTGGCAGCAGTGGTATATTATTCAGTCAGCTTGGAGCTGGCAGCAGTGATATATTAGTCAGTCAGTCAGCTTGGAGTTGGCAGCAGTGATATATTAGTCAGTCAGTCAGCTTGGAGTTGGCAGCAGTGGTATATTAGTCAGTCAGCTTGGAGGTGGCAGCAGTGGTATATTAGTCAGTCAGCTTGGAGCTGGCAGCAGTGGTATATCAGTCCGTCAGTCAGCTTGGAGCTGGCAGCAGTGGTATATCAGTCCGTCAGTCAGCTTGGAGCTGGCAGCAGTGGTATATTAGTCAGTCAGCTTGGAGCTGGCAGCAGTGGTATATTAGTCAGTCAGCTTGGAGCTGGCAGCAGTGGTATATTAGTCAGTCAGCTTGGAGGTGGCAGTAGTGATATATTAGTCAGTCAGTCAGCTTGGAGTTGGCAGCAGTGATATATTAGTCAATCAGTCAGCTTGGAGTTGGCAGCAGTGATATATTAGTCAGTCAGTCAGCTTGGAGTTGGCAGCAGTGGTATATTAGTCAGTCAGCTTGGAGTTGGCAGCAGTGGTATATTAGTCAGTCAGCTTGGAGCTGGCAGCAGTGGTATATTAGTCAGTCAGCTTGGAGCTGGCAGCAGTGGTATATTAGTCAGTCAGCTTGGAGCTGGCAGCAGTGGTATATTAGTCAGTCAGCTTGGAGCTGGCAGCAGTGATATATTAGTCAGTCAGTCAGCTTGGAGTTGGCAGCAGTGATATATTAGTCAGTCAGTCAGCTTGGAGTTGGCAGCAGTGGTATATTATTCAGTCAGCTTGGAGGTGGCAGCCGTGGTATATTAGTCAGTCAGCTTGGAGGTGGCAGCAGTGGTATATTAGTCAGTCAGCTTAGAGGTGGCAGCAGTGGTATATTAGTCAGTCAGCTTGGAGGTGGGAGCAGTGGTATATTAGTCAGTCAGCTTGGAGGTGGCAGCAGTGGTATATTAGTCAGTCAGCTTAGAGGTGGCAGCAGTGGTATATTAGTCAGTCAGCTTGGAGGTGGGAGCAGTGGTATATTAGTCAGTCAGCTTAGAGGTGGCAGCAGTGGTATATTAGTCAGTCAGCTTGGAGGTGGGAGCAGTGGTATATTAGTCAGTCAGCTTGGAGGTGGCAGCAGTGGTATATTAGTCAGTCAGCTTAGAGGTGGCAGCAGTGGTATATTAGTCAGTCAGCTTGGAGGTGGGAGCAGTGGTATATTAGTCAGTCAGCTTGGAGGTGGAAGAAGTGGTATATTAGTCAGTCAGCTTGGAGGTGGGAGCAGTGGTATATTAGTCAGTCAACTTGGAGGTGGCAGAAGTAGTATATTAGTCAGTCAGCTTGGAGGTGGCAGCAGTGGTATATTAGTCAGTCAGCTTGGAGCTGGCAGCAGTGGTATATTAGTCAGTCAGCTTGGAGCTGGCAGCAGTGATATATTAGTCAGTCAGTCAGCTTGGAGTTGGCAGCAGTGATATATTAGTCAGTCAGTCAGCTTGGAGTTGGCAGCAGTGGTATATTAGTCAGTCAGCTTGGAGGTGGCAGCAGTGGTATATTAGTCAGTCAGCTTGGAGCTGGCAGCAGTGGTATATCAGTCCGTCAGTCAGCTTGGAGCTGGCAGCAGTGGTATATTAGTCAGTCAGCTTGGAGCTGGCAGCAGTGGTATATTAGTCAGTCAGCTTGGAGCTGGCAGCAGTGGTATATTAGTCAGTCAGCTTGGAGGTGGCAGTAGTGATATATTAGTCAGTCAGTCAGCTTGGAGTTGGCAGCAGTGATATATTAGTCAATCAGTCAGCTTGGAGTTGGCAGCAGTGATATATTAGTCAGTCAGTCAGCTTGGAGTTGGCAGCAGTGGTATATTAGTCAGTCAGCTTGGAGTTGGCAGCAGTGGTATATTAGTCAGTCAGCTTGGAGGTGGCAGCAGTGGTATATTAGTCAGTCAGCTTAGAGGTGGCAGCAGTGGTATATTAGTCAGTCAGCTTGGAGGTGGGAGCAGTGGTATATTAGTCAGTCAGCTTGGAGATGGCAGCAGTGGTATATTACTCAGTCAGCTTGGAGATGGCAGCAGTGGTATATTAGTCAGTCAGCTTGGAGGTGGGAGCAGTGGTATATTAGTCAGTCAGCTTGGAGGTGGCAGCAGTGTTATATTAGTCAGTCAGCTTGTAGGTGACAGCAGTGGTATATTAGTCAGTCAGCTTGGAGGTGGGAGCAGTGGTATATTAGTCAGTCAACTTGGAGGTGGCAGAAGTGGTATATTAGTCAGTCAGCTTGGAGGTGGCAGCAGTGGTATATTAGTCAGTCAGCTTGTAGGTGACAGCAGTGGTATATTAGTCAGTCAGCTTGGAGGTGGCAGCAGTGGTATATAAGTAAGTAAGCTTGGAGCGTGGATTTGCGTATATTATATTGTATTGTTACCCTGTTGGAGCTAGGAACATAAGCATTTAGTTAGGTATTACTGCACTGTTGGAGCTAGGAACATTAGCATTTAGTTAGGTATTACTGCACTGTTGGAGCTAGGGACATTAGCATTTGCTACACCTGCGATAACATCTGCAAAATATGTTTACACCACCAATAAAAATAAATTTTGATTTGATGTCTTCAAATAAAGTTTTTCATCTGACTTGTGAATGTGACTTAGTTTTTTTTTTTGCCAGCTGTTCTTTGGGCCTCCCATGCTCCCCTGGCTGTTCCACCCATCTGCCCCACTGGAGGGAAACATCCACGGCTTCTTTACAAACACACACGTACCTGACAACTAAGTAAACACCATCTGAGAGACTACCTGATTGACTCCCTGGTCATTTGGAGCTGCTTGATGGGAAGGTTTGATTGCTGTTTATACATTCGGTTTATTGTTGTGTAAGTGTACCTACAGATGTGAACACATGTAACATTTACATGCTATTATAGGTACAGTCTGCTTTGAATTTCAATTAATGGCACGCAGTATACTCATTAATTGTTGAAGAACATAATTTAGAAATACCTCATGAGGGGCTGCCGTTTGGCTGAAAAACTAATGACAGATAGTGGCTTTAATGTTCCTTCATTCCTTTGTTCTTAGTTCGTTTTTTTTCTTCATATTGTCTGCCTATTAGCAGCTGTATCCCTGGCCATGTTTATTCTTCTCATCCATGAGAGTTAATGTGTTTGTGGCTTCAAATAATTCCTCCAGTACTGTACAATGCATTAATCTGTGCAGTGACATGTAATCCATAACCTGCTGAAGCCTTACCTTGAAGGGCAGAGGCAGGGTTTTAAATACAATATGATGAAAGTACAGCAATGGAGAGTGAGGTGTGCTCCTTTCTATCCAACGAGGCACCCCCATTTGGAGAGTACAGAGAATCTACACAATGGAACCAGAAGAAGGTCAGCATATGAAAAATGATTAGTATGGCATAGTAACATGTTAATGATTGGTATGGAGTACTAACATGTTAATGATTAGTATAGAATATTAACATGTTAATGATTAGTATGGGATATTTACATGTGAATGATTAGTATGCTATATCTACATGTTAATGATTAGCATGGTATATGTACATGTTAATGATTAGTATGGCTTATTAACATGTTAATGATTAGTATAGTATATTAACATGTTAATGGTCAGTATGGTATATTATCATGTTAATAGTCAGTATGGTATATTAACATGTTAATGGCCAGTATGGCGTATTAACATGTTAATGGTCAGTATGGCATATTAACATGTTAATGATTAGTATGGAATATTAACATGTTAATGGTTTAGGTAAGAGTTGCTCTCCGTAACTCAGTTGGTAGTGCACGGTGTTTTAAATGGCAGGATGCTGGGTTTGTATCCCAAGACTACCTGTATGTAAAATGTATGTTCCTATGACTAAAATGCGTTGGATAAAAGCGTCTGCTAAATGGCTTACATTAGCATATATTATACTAGTGGCATTAGGGGTTGAAACATTACATTTGCTAACGAAAATGTACTTAGATAGGCTACTCTGATCAAGATCGTTAAAGAAGCTTGACATTACAGTAAGAGTCCAATAACATTTAACCATACCATAATGTACAGTATATGATTAGCCTATGTATATGACTGTAACATACTTAATGGATAGGCCTCTAGATGTGGAGCCTCTCTGTTTGACCATTACTGAAGTCATTATACCATAACCCTTAAGATTCACATCTTCACTATATCTGCTGTGAGGGTTAAAATTGAAGTGGTTGAGACCGCCTTAGATTCACTGTGAGGGTTAGAAGACAAGACGCTAACATGTTCCAAAATGCTCCCTATTCCCTATTTAGTGCAGTACCTTTCACCAGGTCCCATAGGGTATTGCAATATGTAGGAAATAAGATGCCATTTGGAAAGACAGCCTAACACTGTTGGGTTCCATGTCCATTTGAGGAGCGAGCGCACACACACACACACGCACACACACACACACACACACACACTTTTAACCTTTAATTAAAACCTGTCGAGGTGTAGGGAGCAGTATTTTCACGGTCCGGTTGAAAATGTACCCAAATTAAACTGGTTACTACTCTTGCCCAGAAACTAGAACATGTATATTATTAGATTTGGATAGAAAACACTCTGAAGTTTCTAAAACTGTTTGAATGGTGTCTGTGAGTATAACAGAACTCATATGGCAGGCAAAAACCAGAGAAAAAGTCAACCAGGAAGTGGAGGATCTGAGAATTGTAGTTCTTTCTAGTCTCTTTCGAAACTACAGTATCTGTGGGGTCACGTTGCACTTCCTAAGGCTTCCATTGGCTGTCAAAAGCCTTCAGAAAGTTGTTTGAGCATTCTCCTGTCACTGGGCAGAGTATAGTAGCTCATTCACTGAGTGGACTGCCTGGGGACAAAGAGATTGGATATGCGCTGTCCCGCACTGTTCCTTCTTTTTCTCCTTGAATGAATACGCCATTGTCCGGTTGGAATATATACACTGCTCAAAAAAATAAAGGGAACACTTAAACAACACAATGTAACTCCAAGTCAATCACACTTCTGTGAAATCAAACTGTCCACTTAGGAAGCAACACTGATTGACAATAAATTTCACATGCTGTTGTGCAAATGGAATAGACAACAGGTGGAAATTATAGGCAATTAGCAAGACACCCCCAATAAAGGAGTGGATCTGGAGGTGGGGACCACAGACCACTTCTCAGTTCCTATGCTTCCTGGCTGATGTTTTGGTCACTTTTGAATGCTGGCGGTGCTTTCACTCTAGTGGTAGCATGAGACGGAGTCTACAACCCACACAAGTGGCTCAGGTAGTGCAGCTCATCCAGGATGGCACATCAATGCGAGCTGTGGCAAGAAGGTTTGCTGTGTCTGTCAGCGTAGTGTCCAGAGCATGGAGGTGCTACCAGGAGACAGGCCAGTACATCAGGAGACGTGGAGGAGGCCGTAGGAGGGCAACAACCCAGCAGCAGGACCGCTACCTCCGCCTTTGTGCAAGGAGGAGCAGGAGAAGCACTGCCAGAGCCCTGAAAAATGACCTCCAGCAGGCCACAAATGTGCATGTGTCTGCTCAAACGGTCAGAAACAGACTCCATGAGGGTGGTATGAGGGCCCGACGTCCACAGGTGGGGGTTGTGCTTACAGCCCAACACCGTGCAGGACGTTTGGCATTTTCCAGAGAACACCAAGATTGGCAAATTCGCCACTGGTGCCCTGTGCTCTTCACAGATGAAATCAGGTTCACACTGAGCACGTGACAGACGTGACAGAGTCTGGAGACGCCGTGGAGAACGTTCTGCTGCCTGCAACATCCTCCAGCATGACCGGTTTGGCGGTGGGTCAGTCATGGTGTGGGGTGGCATTTCTTTGGCGGGCCGCACAGCCCTCCATGTGCTCACCAGAGGTAGCCTGACTGCCATTAGGTACCGAGATGAGATCCTCAGACCCCTTGTGAGACCATATGCTGGTGCGGTTGGCCCTGGGTTCCTCCTAATGCAAGACAATGCTAGACCTCATGTGGCTGGAGTGTGTCAGCAGTTCCTGCAAGAGGAAGGCATTGATGCTATGGACTGGCCCGCCCATTCCCCAGACCTGAATCCAATTGAGCACATCTGGGACATCATGTCTCGCTCCATCCACCAACGCCACATTGCACCACAGACTGTCCAGGAGTTGGCGGATGCTTTAGTCCAGGTCTGGGAGGAGATCCCTCAGGAGACCATCCGCCACCTCACCAGGAGCATGCCCAGGCATTGTAGGGAGGTCATACAGGCACGTGGAGGCCACACACACTACTGAGCCTCATTTTGACTTGTTTTAAGGACATTACATCAAAGTTGGATCAGCCTGTAGTGTGGTTTTCCACTTTAATTTTGAGTGTGACTCCAAATCCAGACCTCCATGGGTTGATAAATTGGATTTCCATTGATTATTTTTGTGTGATTTTGTTGTCAGCACATTCAACTATGTAAAGAAAAAAGTATTTAATGAGATTATTTCTTTCATTCAGATCTAGGATGTGTTGTTTAAGTGTTCCCTTTATTTTTTTGAGCAGTATATTTTAAACAGCGTTTGACATTCTTCTAAATACGTTAATGGAACATTTTGACTTTGTGTCTCGAATTGCACTCGCGCATTAGCCTTTAGATAGTGACCTGAACGCACGAATAATACAGAGGTATTTGGACATAAATATGGATTATTTCGAACAAAAAACATTTGTGAAGTAGCAGTCCTGGGAGTGCATTCTGACGAAGATAAGCAAAGGTAAGAGCATATTTATAATACTAATTCTGAGTTTAGGTGACCCCGAACTTGGCGGGTGTCTGTATAGCTTTCTGTGATGGCCGGGCTATGTACTCAGAATATTGACTTGTTTTCTTGGTAAAGCTAATTTAAAATCTGACACAGCGGTTGCATAAAGGAGTACTGTATCTATAATTCTTAAAATAATTGTTATGTATTTTGTCAACGTTTATGATGAGTATTTGTAAATTCACCGGAAGTTTTTGGTGGGAATACATTTTCGGAACATCACGCGCCAATGTAAAATGCTGTTTTTGGATATAAATATGAACTTTATCGAACAAAACACACATGTATTGTGTAACATGATGTCCTAGGAGTGTCATCTGATGAAGATCAAAGGTTAGTGCTTCATTTAGCTGTGTTCTGGGTTTTCGTGACATATCCGTGTTTGGAAAATGGCTGTGTGGTTATTTTGGTCTATGTACTCTCCTAACATAATCTAATGTTTTGCTTTCGCTGTAAAGCCTTTTGGAAATCGGACAATGTGGTTGGATTAAGGAGAAGTCTATCTTTAAAATGGTGTGAACTAGTCGTATGTTTAAGAAATTGAAGTTATTGGATTTTAAGTTTTGTATTTCGCGCCATGCTGTTCTATTGGATATTGGTTATGCGTTCCGCTATTGGCTAGGCGTTCCGCTACATTAAACTGAACAAAAATATAGTCTATGGGTATCTACTAGCCAGCACCTCTCAAAAGCAGAGAAATATACCTTCTAACAACTTAAAGGCTGGGTGGTTAGCACTGTAACGGGTGTCATGTGTGGAGGACCAAGACGCAACAGGGAAGTGTATACTCGTCTTCTCTTTTAATATATAAGAAGGAGAAACAAGATAAACACGTATACTATTAACAGAAACGACACTAACAGTTCTGTCAGGTGACAAGCACAAAACAGAATACAACTACCCACAATACAAACACACCCCTAATTATAGGACCTTCAATCAGAGGGAACGATAGACAGCTGCCTCCAACACCAATTAACTAAACATAGAAATACAAATAACTAGACAGAACATAGAAATAAACTAACAGAACAATAACCAAAACCCTGGACTAATAAATCAAATACCCCTCTCTACATGAACACATACACACAACCACCATGAACCACATAAAACAAATACCCCCTGCCACGTCCTGACCAAACTAAACACTAACAAATAACACCTTTACAGGTCAGAACGTGACAGTACCCCCCCCCCCCCCCCCCCCAAAGGTGCAAACCCCGGATGCACCTAACAAAAAGAAAATACAAAAATAAACCCCAAAACAAAAAAATTCCCAGCTTATATGGGAGGGAAGGGAGAGCGGCCACCGTCACCGACGATGCCTCTGCAGCGCACCGGACTGTGCGTGCGCATGGGCGAGATCTTGCGTACCTCTTCGTACTTCGGCGCTCTCCACTCCATGTGCTCCCCATAATAAGCACAAGGTGTTGGCTTCAGGGGCATCCTTTGCCCAGCCACCCACCCCTTGTGCCCCCCCCCAAAAAAATGATTGGGGCTGCCTCTCAGGCTTCCTTGCTAGCCTCGTCCCAACGTACTTCTCCTGTCCTCACCACCTTCTCCCGCCAGGATTTTCTCCCATGACCATGATTCCCTGTAGTCCTCCTGCTTCCTTGGCTGCTCCCTCTTCTGTTGCTTGGTCCGGTTGTGGTGGGTAGTTCTGTAACGGGTGTCGTGTGTGGAGGACCAAGACGCAACAGGGAAGTGTATACTCATCTTCTCTTTTAATATATAAGAAGGAGAAACAAATAAACATCTATACAATTAACAGAACCGACACTAACCTGTTAGGGCTAGGGGGCAGTATTGACACGGCTGGATAAAAAACGTACCCGATTTAATCTGGTTACTACTCCTGCCCAGTAACTAGAATATGCATATAATTATTGGCTTTGGATAGAAAACACCCTAAAGTTTCTAAAACTGTTTGAATGGTGTCTGTGAGTATAACAGAACTCCTATGGCAGGCCAAAACCTGAGAAGATTTCAAGCAGGAAGTGGCCTGTCTGAGAAGTAGTGTTTCATCTTGGCTCTTTTTATTGAAGACTCAGGATCTGTACAATAACGTGACACTTCCTACGTCTTCCATAGGGTCTCAGAGCCCGGGAAAACGTTGAACGATATCGAGGCAGGCTGAAACACTTTATCGCTTTTGGCAAGTGGCCACTCAGAGTACTATGGGCTTAGGCGCGTGCCCGCTTCGACCGAATGGTTTCTTTTCCTTTGTCTGTTTATTTAAACGCAGATTCCCGGTCGGAATATTATCGCTTTTTTATGAGAAAAATGGCATAAAAAATGATTTTAAACAGCGGTTGACATGCTTCGAAGTACGGTAATGGATTATTTAGAATTCTTTTGTCACGAATTGCGCCATGCTCGTCACCCTTATTTAGCCTTTAGGATAGTGTCTAGAACGCACTAACAAATCGCCGCTGTTTGGATATAACGATGGATTATTTTGGACCAAACCAACATTTGTTATTGAAGTAGAAGTCCTGGGAGTGCATTCTGACGAAGACAACAAAGGTAAGAACATTTTTCTTATAGTATATCTGACTTTGATGAGTGCTAAACCTGCTGGGTGTCTAAATAGCTAGCCCTGTGATGCCGGGCTATCTACTGAGAATATTGCAAAATGTGCTTTCACCGAAAAGCTATTTTAAAATCGGACATATCGAGTGCATAGAGGAGTTCTGTATCTATAATTCTTAAAATAATTGTTATGCTTTTTGTGAACGTTTATCGTGAGTAATTTAGTAAATTCACCGGCAGTGTTCGGTGGGAATGCTAGTCACATGCTAGTCACATGCTAATGTAAAAAGCTGGTTTTTGATATAAATATGAACTTGATTGAACAAAACATGCATGTATTGTATAACATAATGTCCTAGGGTTGTCATCTGATGAAGATCATCAAAGGTTAGTGCTACATTTAGCTGTGGTTTGGGTTTATGTGACATTATATGCTAGCTTGAAAAATGGGTGTCTGATTATTTCTGGCTGGGTATTCTGCTGACATAATCTAATGTTTTGCTTTCGTTGTAAAGCCTTTTTGAAATCGGACAGGCTGGTTAGATTAACGAGAGTCTTATCTTTAAAATGGTGTAAAATAGTCATATTTTTGAAAAATTTAAGTAATAGCATATCTAAGGATTTGAATAACGCGCCACAGGATTCAACTGGCTGTTGAGTAGGTGGGACGCAAGCGTCCCACCTAGCCCATAGAGGCTAACAGTTCTGTCAGGTGACAAGCAGAAACAGAATACAACGATCCACAATACAAACACAACCCTAATTATAGGACCTTCAATCAGAGGCAACGATAGACAGCTGCCTCCAACTGAAGGCCCCAACACCAATTAACTAAACATAGAAATACAAATTACTAGACAGAACATAGAAATAAACTAACAGAACAATAACCAAAACCCTGGACTAATAAATCAAATACCCCTCTCTACATGAACACATACACACAACCACCATTAACCACATAAAACAAATACCCCCTGCCACGTCCTGACCAAACTAAACACTAACAAATAACACCTTTACAGGTCAGAACGTGACAAGCACTTTGTACTCCGTATTACTGTATTATTTACAAGTATGTATGAAATTATAATATTTTGATTATAGTTTGAAAAACATTTATTTTTGGAACTATTTTCTCAGAACTATGCATTTCATTAATCTGCTGTGATGGTGGTGCAAGGGTAGGTTGTGTCAACACAGCTGGCCAGCTGAGACAGCGGCAGTTTTGAACAACTAGCTAGACATCAAGTAAACAACGTGTGAGAAGAGTACAGTATATCAACTATAAAATCCACAGAAGAAGAAGTGTACATCAACTATAAACCCCACAGAAGAAGAAGAGTACATCAACTATAAACCCCACAGAAATAGAAGAGTACATCAACTATAAACCCCACAGAAGAAGAGTACATCAACTATAAACCCCACAGAAGAAGAAGTACACATATAAACCCCACAGAAGAAGAAGAGTACATCAACTATAAACCCCTCAGAAGTAGAAGAGTACATCAACTATAAACCCCACTGAAGAAGATAAGTACATCAGCCATGACTGTGAAGATTGTTGACACTGCTGTATTTTCAAGCTATTAGTTAGATTACATTTTACATTTAAGTAATTTGACAGACACTCTTATCCAGAGCAACTTACAGTCCCCCTTGGGAATCAAACACACAACCCTGGCATTGCAAGAGCCATGTGCTACCAACTGAGCTACATTGAACAATTACGTTAGCAAGACAGCTGAACAATTACATTAGCAGACTTGTATTACATTGAACGACTACTGTCACTTGTCCAATATCGAATGTGGTTTGTGGGTGTGTTGTAAAGACTAGCAATAACAAACCAAGGAAGTGGTCTTTCACAGACTTCCATTGAATGATCCGGACCATTTGAAACTGGCTAGTTGCCATGAATATAGTAGATGACGACACACCGACCAAGGACCTAAGGAAGTTAGTAGTTTGCTCTACTGGGGGACTATTATGACAGGATGAGACGTTTCCTGAGATGCAGCAGCACCATCATCAGTGGGCATTCTACACAGGTCAGAACAAAGGGGGGAGTGTGATCTGACGTTATCTGATTGAATAGTAGCTAACTGTTATCATGATACAGTGTGATGGACCTGTCAATTTTATTGTGAATAGGCTGTCCATGTCATCCGTTACATCTGTGTGAAGCCAGGGAATAGACGAGTACAACAACACGACTAACAATGCTCAAAACTATGTGCTGTCATTTGTTCATTATTCCAAGTTGAGTGGTGCCATTATTTTCATCTCTATTCAAGTACTTTCCAACTAATTATACAATGTACACATGCTTGACTTCACAATATGTTGGAAAGCCATGTCATAGATGACAGCATGCTATGAAAACAGAACAGCTGTAATGGCCTTCTTTAAGTCTGACCTACTGTGTTTATTTCAAATGATTACCAACATTTCCTGTTCCCTTTTCTTTTATTTCTCCCTCAGGTTGAGATGAGAAACGTGCCTGCTGTGGACAGTCCACAAGGAACAGACTCCATGTCTGCTGGATTAACATCACATACTGAACCAGAATAGAAGACAAGCCTCAACTGTTATGGTTAGTACTCAAAATATGTCATCAATGTTCTGGTTAAGCAACAAGGCCCGAGGGGGTGTGGTATATGCGCCAATATAGCACTGCTAAGGGCTGTTCTTATGCACGACGCAACGTGGAGTACCTGGATACAGCCCTTAGCCGTTGTATATTGGCCATAATATACCACAAACCCCCAAAGTGCCTTATTGCTATTATAAACTAGTTAAGAACGTAATTAGAGCAGTACAAATACATGTTTTGTCATACCTGTGGTATACTGTCTGATATACCACGGCCGTCAGCCAATCAGCATGCAAGGCTCGAACCATCCAGTTTATAATTTACACTTTAGCACTTCTTTTGCCATATTGGGATGGTTATGCAATCATTGGCCTGTCCAGACAGATATATTCTAACAAAGGACAGGTAGCCTAATTGCTCCTGAAGGATAGTTTGGTTAACTTGGGGAAAGTGAGGGATGTCTTTGGGGGATGGTGCTCCCTTTCAAGTGTGCTCACAGACACAATTTTTCTAGTGTGGGACCTGACTATATCCACTACACCAGTGGTTCCCAAAAGTTTTATAGTCCCGTACCCCTACAAACATTCAACCTCCAGCTGCGTACCCCCTCTAGCACCAGGGACAGCAAACTCTCAAATGTTGTTTTTTGTCACAGAAAATGTTGTTTTGAATAGACCAAGGCGCAGCGGGAATGTGGATACTCATATTTTAATTTAAAAAAAGAGTAAAGCATCCACCGGACAAAAAACAATACACACGACAGGAACAGTCTTGCAGGAACACAAAACACAATGCAAGAACAACTACCCACAACCCCAAAGAAAAACACACACTACTATATAGGACTCCCAATCAAAGGCAACTCAACACACCTGCCTTCAATTGGGAGTCTAATCACCAACACAACACTTAACACACAAAAACCTGCCACGTCCTGACCAAAACTAATACAATTGCTCCCTCTGCTGGTCAGGACGTGACAGTACCCCCCCTCAAGGTGCAGACCCTGGAATGCACCTTAACCTGTTAGGGCTAGGGGGCAGTATTTGCACGGCTGGATAAAAAAAATGTACCCGATTTAATCTGGTTACTAATCCTACCCAGTAACTAGAATATGCATATACGTATTATATATGGATAGAAAACACTCTAAAGTTTCTAAAACAGTTTGAATGGTGTCTGTGAGTATAACAGAACTCATTTGGCAGGCAAAACCCTGAGACATTTTCTGACAGGAAGTGGATACCTGATGTGTTGTATTACCTTTAAACCTATCCCATTGAAAAACACAGGGGCTGAGGAATATTTTGGCACTTCCTATTGCTTCCACTAGATGTCACCAGCCTTTACAAAGTGTTTTGAGTCTTCTGGAGGGAGATCTGACCGAACAAGAGCCATGGAACGATGATGTCCCATTAGACACCTGGCGCGCGAGTTCATGTTGGGTACCCTCGTTCCAATACGTTATAAAAGAGTATGCATTCGTCCACCTTGAATATTATTCATGTTCTGGTTAAAAAAGGCCCTAATGATTTATGCTATACAACGTTTGACATGTTTGAACGAACGTAAATATATTTTTTCCCCTCGTTCATGACGAGAAGTCCGGCTGGCTTAGATCATGTGCTAACAAGACGGAGATTTTTTGGACATAAATGATGAGCTTTTTTGAACAAAACTACATTCGTTATGGACCTGTGATACCTGGAAGTGACATCTGATGAAGAGAATCAAAGGTAATGGATTATTTACATAGTATTTTCGATTTTAGATCTCCCCAACATGACGTCTAGTCTGTATCGCAACGCGTATTTTTCTGGGCGCAGTGCTCAGATTATTGCAAAGTGTGATTTCCCAGTAAGGTTATTTTTAAATCTGGCAAGTTGATTGCGTTCAAGAGATGTAAATCTATAATTCTTTAAATGACAATATAATATTTTACCAATGTTTTCTAATTTTAATTATTTAATTTGTGGTGTTGACTTGACTGCCGGTTATTGGAGGGAAACGATTTCCTGAACATCAATGCCATAGTAAAACGCTGTTTTTGGATATAAATATGAACTTGATAGAACTAAAAATGCATGCATTGTCTAACATAATGTCCTAGGAGTGTCATCTGATGGAGATTGTAAAAGGTTAGTGCATCATTTTAGCTGGTTTTATGGTTTTGGTGACCCTGTCTTTGAATTGACAAAACATTACACACAACTCTTGTAAATGTACTGTCCTAACATACTCAAAATTTATGCTTTCGCCGTAAAACCTTTTTGAAATCGTAAAACGTGGTTAGATTAAGGAGATGTTTATCTTTCAAAGGGTGTAAAATAGTTGTATGTTTGAAAAATTTGAATTTGGACATTTATTTGGATTCAAATTTGCCGCTCTTGAAATGCACCTGCTGTTGATGGAGTGCACCACGGGGGGGACGCTAGCGTCCCACCTAGCCCATAGAGGTTAAAAAAAAAATCCCCAATACCCCAACAAAACCAATAAACAATAACCCCTAAACAATAAGGGAGGGAAGGGAGGGTGGCTGCCGTCAACGACGGCACTGTGCTACACCCTCCCTCCCCAACCCACCTATCCTGGAGGTGGCGCAGGTACGGGACGTGGACCTCGCTCCACCTTCGGCGTCGCCCACTTCGGTGGCGCCGATAGCTGCGCCGGGCAGACGGGCCACTCGAGCTGACCCTGGCAGACGGGCCACTCGGGCTGGGCCGGAGGACAGGCGGGCCACTCGGGCTGGGACGGAGGACAGGCGGGCCACTCGGGCTGGGCTGGAGGACAGGCGGGCCACTCGGGCTGGGCCGGAGGACAGGTGGGCCACTCGGGCTAGGCTGGAGGACAGGCGGGCCACTCGGGCTGGGCCGGAGGACAGGCGGGCCACTCGGGCTGGACCGGAGGACAGGCGGGGCACCCTGGCAGATCCGGGCAGGCGGGCCACTCTGGCAGATCCGGGCAGTCGAGCCACTTTGGCAGACCCAGGCAGTCGGGCCACTCTGGCAGCTCCGGGCAGTCGGGCCACTCTGGCATCTCCGGGCAGACGGGCCACTCTGGCAGCTCCTGACTAGCGGGCGGCTCTGGCGACTCCTGACTGGCGGCGGCTCTGGCGACTCCTGACTGGCGGGCGGCTCTGGCGACTCCTGACTGGCGGGCGGCTCTGGCGACTCCTGACTGGCGGGCGGCTCTGGCGGCTCTGGCGACTCCTGACTGGCGGGCGGCTCTGGCGACTCCTGACTGGCGGGCGGCTCTGGCGACTCATGACTGGTGGGCAGCTCTGGCGACTCATGACTGGCGGGCAGCTCTGGCGACTCATGACTGGCGGGCAGCTCTGGCGACTCTTGACTGGCGAGGCTGGGCTGACGCACTATACGCCTGATGCGTGGGGCTGGTACTGGACGTGCCAGCCTGGAAACACCACCTCATTGCTAGTGCGTATAGCGGGAAACACCTGACCGTAGAGGCGTACTGGCGGTCTTGAGCGCAGGGTTGGCATCACCCCTTCAGGCTCGATGCTTACTTCGCCCTGGCACATGCGGGGCGCTGGTACTGTGCCTACCAGCCTGAAAATCCCAGGCCTCACCACAGCCCCAACCCCAAAGCACGGGACCTGTCCAGTCTGTTTCAGCCTAAACAGGGTACGGCGAGCTGGCCTGGGGCTCCCTTCTCGCCCCGTCAAACAGCCCTTTTGCCCCCCCCCAAAAAAATTATTGGGGCTGCCTCTCGAGTTTACTAAACTCTTCCATAGCCCTGGAAACGCTCATCCTTATCTCCGCCCACGTCCATCCTTCTTCCTCGTTCGTCCGCTGTTTGGTCCTTTGGTGGTGGGTAGTTCTGTCACAGAAAATGTCGTTTTGAATAGACCAAGGCGCAGCGGGAATGTGGATACTCATATTTTAATTTTAAAAAAAGAGTAAAGCATCCACCGGAGAAAAAACAATACACTCGACAGGAACAGTCTTGCAGGCACACAAAACACAATGCAAGAACAACTACCCACAACCCCAAAGAAAAACACACACTACTATATAGAACTCCCAATCAAAGGCAACTCAACACACCTGCCTTCAATTGGGAGTCCAATCACCAACACAACACTTAACACACAAAAACCTGCCACGTCCTGACCAAAACGAATACAATTGCTCCCTCTGCTGGTCAGGACGTGACATTTTTTGCCATTTGTAAGCCTGCCAAACACACACTATACAATACATTTATTAAACATAAGAATGTGTGTGAGTTTTTGTCACAACCTGGCTCATGGGAAGTGACAAAGAGCTCTTATAGGACCAGGGCACAAATACTAATATAATAATAATCAGTAATTTTGCTCTATATTTTACCATCTTCCATATAAAACCTTATTTGTTCATCGAAAATTGTGAATAACTCACCACATGTTAATGAGAAGGGTGTGCTTGAAAGGATGCACATATCTCTGCAATGTTGGGTTGTATTGGAGAGAGTCTCTGTCTTAAAACATTTTCCACACACAGTCTGTGCCTGTATCTAGTTTTAATGCTAGTGAGTGCCGAGAATCCACTCTCACATAGGTGCGTGGTTGCAAAGGGCATCACTGTCTTAACCTGTTAGGGCTAGGGGGCAGTATTGACACGGCCGGATAAAAAACGTACCCGATTTAATCTGGTTAATACTCCTGCCCAGTAACTAGAATATGCATATAATTATTGGCTTTGGATAGAAAACACCCTAAAGTTTCTAAAACTGTTTGAATGGTGTCTGTGAGTATAACAGAACTCAAATGGCAGGCCAAAACCTGAGAAGATTCCATGCAGGAAGTGGCCGGTCTGACAAGTTGTGTTTCATCTTGGCTCTTTTTATTGAAGACTGAGGATCTTTGCTCTAACGTGACACTTCCTACGGCTCCCATAGGCTCTCAGAGCCCGGGAAAAAGCTGAACGATATCGAGGCAGCCTCTGGCTGAAACACATTATCGCTTTTGGCAAGTGGCCGATCAGAGTACTATGGGCTTAGGCGCGTGCACGAGTCGACCCCGTGCTTTATTTTCTTTCGTCTGTTTACCTAAACGCAGATTCCCGGTCGGAATATTATCGCTTTTTTATGAGAAAAATGGCATAAAAATTGATTTTAAACAGCGGTTGACATGCTTCGAAGTACGGTAATGGAATATTTCGAATTTTTTTTGTCACGAATTGCGCCATGCTCGTCACCCTTATTTACCCTTTCGGATAGTGTCTTGAACGCACGAACAAAACGCCGCTGTTTGGATATAACTATGGATTATTTTGAACCAAACCAACATTTGTTATTGAAGTAGAAGTCCTGGGAGTGCATTCTGACGAAGACAGCAAAGGTAATAACATTTTTCTTATAGTAAATCTGACTTTGATGAGTGCTAAACTTGCTGGGTGTCTAAATAGCTAGCCCTGTGATGCCGGGCTATCTACTGAGAATATTGCAAAATGTGCTTTCACCGAAAAGCTATTTTAAAATCGGACATATCGAGTGCATAGAGGAGTTCTGTATCTATAATTCTTAAAATAATTGTTATGCTTTTTGTGAACGTTTATCGTGAGTAATTTAGTAAATTCACCGGAAGTTTGCGGGGGGTATGCTAGTTCTGAACGTCACATGCTAATGTAAAAAGCTGGTTTTTGATATAAATATGAACTTGATTGAACAAAACATGCATGTATTGTATAACATAATGTCCTAGGGTTGTCATCTGATGAAGATCATCAAAGGTTAGTGCTGCATTTAGCTGTGGTTTGAGTTTATGTGACATTATATGCTAGCTTGAAAAATGGGTGTCTGATTATTTCTGGCTGGGTACTCTGCTGACATAGTCATATGTTTGAAAAATTGAAGTTTTTGCATTTTTTAGGTTTTTGAATAACGCGCCACGGGATTACACTGGCTGTTACGTAGGTGGGACGATTTGGTGCCACCTACCCTAGAGAGGTTAACAGCGTGATTTGCCAAGGCAGGATACCCTGAGCACAACCCAATCCAGAAATCTGCCAGTGGCTTCTGATTAAATTCAATTTTCACAGAACCGCTTGTTGCAATTTCGACAATGCTCTCTTGTTCAGATATCGGTAAGTGGACTGGAGGCAGGGCATGAAAGGGATAACGAATCCAGTTGTTTTTGTCATCCGTTTCAGGTAAGTACCTGTACCCAACTCACTGAGGTGCTTCGCTATATCACATTTGACATTGTCCATAAGCTTGAGTTCATTTGCACACAAAAAAAATCATACAATGATGGAAAGACCTGTGTGTTGCCTTTGTTAATGCAGACAGAGAAGAACTCCAACTTCTTAATCATAGCCTCAATTTTGTCCCGCACATTGAATATAGTTGAGGAGAGTCCCTGTAATCCTAGATTCAGATCATTCAGGCGAGAAAAACCATCACCCAGAAAGGCCAGTCATGTGAGACTGCAAGCAGTCAGACAAGTGAAAATGATGGTCAGTAAAGAAAACTTTAAGCTTGTCTCTCAATTAAAAACAATGTGTCAATACTTTGCCCCTTGAGAACCAGTGCACTTCTGTATGTCGTAAAAGCGTTACATAGTCGCTGCCCATATCATTGCATAGTGCAGAAAATACACAAAAGTTCAGGGGCCTTGCAAAGTTAACCATTTTCACTGTAGTGTCTAAAATGTCTTTCAAGCTGTCAGGCATTTCCCTTGGCAGCAAGAGCCTCTCGGTGGATGCTGCAGTGTACCCAAGTGGCATCGGGAGCAACTGCTTGTTAATTATTTGACTAGGCTACCTGCATTTGACATTGTGCTGTTATTTCGCTGAAAACTAGATGACTTCATTTTATTTTGGGCAGTGAAACATGGCTACTCAGGTGAGATAAAAACCTTAGATTGTTTTCACTGGTTTGTCTCCTTCTTCTTCCTAATTTCAGACACTCCAAGATCCAAGATTCAACATTGTCTACCTCAAACAGTCAATGCATGGCCAATACAGTATATCAGCCCACCACTTAAAGATCCAGGAATAACCTGATGGAGCACGTCGTGCAGAGACTCATGCACAGATACTGGGAGCCCAAATCCTGTGGAAGAAGCCGTCGTCTAGCTGCCCCATCCCAAAACCAAACAATGTCATTGCAGCACACGCATCAAGATTCAAGGACACTTGCGGGCTATTCTGACGCCCCCAACTCCCCTGCTATCCATGGACATGGTCCTTCTTGCACTACTACCTGATGCAAACAGTGTAATGTAGAAGCATCTGCTAGCCTCTAGTTGTTATCACTCTGCATCTGCAGCAAAAAAACACATATGTGTACTGTAGACTACTACTGTATATAACCGAACTGCCATACCTACTTTGTACTGTCTATTTTATTGAATATTTGACATTTTATTGGTGTGGATACCTTGCCTATACTGTCTATAGTACATTATGCAGTGATCTGTATTGTTTTGTAAAAAATAAAGTATTGTCTTTGCCGGTTCATCGATTGTCATTACATAGGTCTACAATATAGGTTCTTGGCTTTTACCAATTTACCTTCAGTATTCAAATGTTACTGATTCATTTATCTGACTGCTATATCTCATACACAACATGATCTCATGTGGCATACTGTAATGAATCACTTATAGAAGATAGTAACAAAACAGTTGGTACTGGTTCAATTGGCATTTATTACAGTGATTTGACAGAATTCTAACAAAATAGTTTGTAGTTGTTCAAATGGCATTTATTACAATGATTTGACAAAATTGGTTAGGCAATGTCTGGCTGTAAATCTGAATCCGAGTGTAATTACCACAGACCCATTACGTCCTCTGCCTCCTTGAATCCCATGGCACAAACAACACATGAAGACAAGACTCTTCTGTTTCCTTATCCCAGTCTCTGTCCCTTCAGTGCCCACTCAAACACCAGTCGATATGGAACCAGCCTGTCATGACTGAGAACAAATAAGTTGTTAACCATGAATAGCTAGAAAAAATGATCTAATAAATGGCGATTCATGAGTAGCTAGATAAAATAATCTAATAACAAGAAACTATTTGATTTGATCAGAGTACAATTATAAAACAACAAAATATCTTCTTTGTATTTTGTTACTGTGTGCTTGGACAAGCAAGACTAATGTTACTCGATAGACAGTTGTCTATCCGGTCCAGCAGTTATGGTCTGCATCCGGTCCACCAGGTATGGGCTGCATCCGGTCCAGCAAATATGGGCTGCCTCCGGTCCAGCAGGTATGGGCTGCATCCGGTCCACCAGGTATGGGCTGCATCCGGTCCACCAGGTATGGGCTGCATCCGGTCCACCAGGTGTGGGCTGCATCCGGTCCACCAGGTGTGGGCTGCATCCGGTCCACCAGGTGTGGGCTGCATCCGGTCCACCAGGTATGGGCTGCATCCGGTCCAGCAGGTATGGGCTGCATCCGGTCCAGAAAATATGGGCTGCATCCGGTCCACCAGGTATGGGCTGCATCCGGTCCACCAGGTATGGGCTGCATCCGGTCCAGCAAATATGGGCTGCATCCGGCCCAGCAGGTATGGGCTGCATCCGGTCCACCAGTTATGGGCTGCATCCGGTCCACCAGTTATGGGCTGCATCCGGTCCAGCAAATATGGGCTGCATCCGGTCCACCAGGTATGGGCTGCATCCGGTCCAGCTGGTATCCAACAGTTAACTCAGGGATTTATAAACGGAAAAGTCCTCTGTGTTTGTTACACAGTCTCTGGGTGTGCTGCTTTCTTTGGCGTAGATATCAAGCCCCCCCAATCGATTGCATTAACAAGTCCCTCTCTGTGCAGCACAAACACTCATCATCTGTTGCCATGGGTTGACATGCCCCGCAGTAGCACAACCAGTTCCCCTCAGACCTGGCCCTCGCCAACACTTCTGGTAGCTCGTCTACCGGCTCCGCTGATTCAGCATCCCTCTGTACTTGATCAGCATCCAACTGCACAAGTTCCTCCTCAGTAAATTATGTCTCTAATAAATTTGTCTCTGAATAAATGTGTTGTTATTTTTTTACTTCAAAGTCCGTCATTATTTAAAAAATATTATTATGATTTGCCAATAAGCAGGCTAGCTAGCTACCAGAGTACGTAATAGCTAGCTGCCTCCCGGGAGTTTTGTTTACAAAACCACACCAAGTCTCGTGGGAAGAGAGTGCAGACAGAACCCAAAGTAGTCTGTAAATGAGGAAGTTGATAGAATCTAATTTCTTACGATTAACATTGATATTAACACATTTATAAAATATTGATTACTCTGTATAGCTTTGTTAGACTATAAATGACCAACCACCCTGCTTTGGAGTAGTTAGGTCTATTTCCCTGCTTTTGAGAGGAGCTGGCTAGTAGATACCCATAGACTTCTACCAATTGTGCTAAGCTAATGATATGCTAACATAAAAATGGTATCCATGCGCGGGAGGCTGGTAGCACCTTGATTGGGAAGGACGGCCTCGTCGTAATAGCTTGAGTGGAATAAGTGGAATGGTATCAAATACATTTAGCCTGCTAAAAATACATGAATGTGTTTCATTTCAATCCATTCGCTCCATTTCAGCCATTATTATGAGCCATCCTCCCCTCAGCAGCCTCCACTGTATCCACGAGACTCTGGGTAAGTAGGAAATTACCCATAATACCTAAGTATCCCTTTAACAAACCACATAAAACTTTACATGTACTGACTGTGTAAAATAATGGGGGTTGACAACATTTTTTAATGACTAACCCTTGTTCTGTCCCCCATACGCACAACATCTGTAAGGTCCCTCAGTCAAGTATTGAATTTCAAGCACAGATTCAACTACAAAGACCAGGAAGATTTTTGAAAGCCTCGTAAAGAAGGGCAGTGATTGGTCGATGGTTAACAATAACTAAGCAGACATTGAATATCTCTTTAAGCATGGTTAAGTTAATAATGATGCTGTGGATGATGTATTAAACCATCCAGACATATCAAAGATCATTCTGAACTGAGCTGCAGGACAGGAATGAAACTGATCAGGGATGTTACCATGAGGCCATTGGTGATTTTCAAACAGCTACAGAGTTCAATGGCAGTGATGGGAGAGAACTGAGGATGGATCAACAACATTGTATTGACTCCATAATAATGACCTACAGTAATGACCAAAACATGCATCCTGTATGCTACAAGGGACTAAAGGAATACACTGTTTGGACTAAATGCAAAGCCCTATGTTTGGGGGCAAATCCAACACATCACTGAATAACTGCCTCCTTATTTTCAAGCATGGTGGTGGTTGCATCGTGGTATGGATATGCTTGACTTCGGCAAAGACTGGGGAGTTTTTCAGGATACAAAGAAACGGGATTGGACTAAACACAGGCTAAATCTTAGAGGAAAACCTTGTTCAGTCCACTTTACACCAGACACTGGGAGATGAATTCACCTTTCAGCAGGACAATAACCTAATATACAAGGCCAAATCTATACTGGAGTTGCTTACCAAGAAGACAGTGAATGTTCTTAAGTGGCCAAGTTACAGTTTTGACTTAAATCTGTTTGAAATACTATGGAAATACTGGAGCAGATTACCTGATGTAAGCCCTCTACTATTTTTCAAGCTGCTTGCAAGGTTGGGTAGGTTACTTTCGAAATATAATCCATTAAAGTTACTTAGTTACTGGTCCAAAATTGTATTACCCAAACTCAGTAACATAATCAGATTGCTTTCCCCTTATGAGGAATTAGAAGAAGACAAAAAGGATCCATCAAACGTATTTGGTGTATCATAGTGGTTTATGACTTGTGGTCAGATTCCCTCAGGTGGAACCAACTTTATTAACTTGCACCTTTTTTGAATGCTGAATTGAATGTCATTGAGAAAACAGAAAGGTGTCAGAGTATTTTTTTGCAAACATCCTTTCTGAATTAAAAGTAATCCAATATGTAATCATCTAGTTTTTTCAAAGGATCTGTAATCTGTAAAAGTATCTGTAATTAATCACAATATTTTTGCTGGTAATTTAACAGATTACAGCTGGAGTTTTTTCTTTGTTTTTATCAGATCAGATGTAATCAGTTACACCCTGCCTGGTTATGTGTGTGTTTTCCTTAATCCAATTAAGCCTAACAGTGTAAGGCACACACACACACACACACACACACACACACACACACACACACACACACACACACACATTAATTTAGCCTAACCGTTTAAGGCACACACACACGCATACACACACGCACCACACACCACATGCTCACACACACGCACTCACTCAGACACACACGCACACACACAGGCAAGGCAACAACATGAAGCACAATAATGTAGACTTTACATGCAGTGGCACAGACCTGCTGCTGCCTCCCAGACCTGCCAGACAACCTTTTGTTTTCAAAGACATTCTGATTCAGATTTATGGGTACATATTTATTTTGTTATCCAAGTCAATGTGCACACAATAGTACTTTTATGTCTTCAAGATTTCAGATTCAGATTTATAAAATGTATGGGCATATTGTATTTATTATCCAAATAAAAGTGCACACAAGTAAACAGATTGTATTCTGTGTTTTGTTGTGGTATGATGGCAGATTTAAATTCATAACATAAAATGTTTGGGCATATTTATTTATTTAGAATCCAGATCAATTCACATACAAGTATACAGATTATATTCTGTGTACTGTTTCTGTTTCTGTGAGGTGCTGATCCATACCTTTGATTAAACTTTAAATTGAATGCATATAATCATACCTCTCTTTCCATCCCAACTATAAATTGTGTTACTGCAGCTTCAATCTCCCAAATTGTGATTATTGATCGTGATGAAACCCATTGCCAACATGGCATCCACTGGGTAGCAGACCTAAGTTCAAATACTATTCAGAATCATTTCAAATACTGTATCTGTGCTTGATTAAGCTTGCATGGCTTTATGGAACCAAGAGAATAGTTGCAAATAGCTAACCTCAGCCTATGGGACTCTAGGCAGGCTGGAGCAAACTCTCAAAGCATTTGAAAGATTTCCAGTAGTATCTGAACCCAGGTTTGTTCAGCAGCAGGTCATTCACCCCATTTACTGAGGACATGCTGGAACTTAATCTTTAATAGGTTTTCCATCTTCCACCCTGGTGAGAGATGAATCTTTCTCTTTTGCTTTTCTTTCTCTCTCTGTATCTCTCTTTATCTCTCTCTCTCTCTCTCTCTCTCTCTCTCTCTCTCTCGCTCTCTCTCGTCACTCTCTGTCAAATATCTTTCTCTCTCTCATCTCATTCTCTGTGTCTCTCTCTCGCTCTCACTCTCTGTCTTTCTCTCTCCCTCCATCTCTCTCTCTACCTTTCTCCCTCCATCTCTCTCTCTCTCCCTCTCACTGGTGCAGTAGGTAGTCTGGCAGGTAGGAGTGTTGGGCCAGTAACCGAAAGGTTGCTGGATTGAATCCCCGAGCTAAAAATGTAAAAATGGTTTGTTCTGGCCTTGAGCAAGGTAGTTAACCCCTAACAACAACTGCTCTCCGGGCACTGATGACATGGATGTCGATTAAGGCAACCGCCCCCACGCAACAGCTCCCCGGACACCGATATCCATTAAGGCAGCACCCCGCATCTCTCTGATTCAGAGGTTAAATGTGGAAGACACATTTTGGTTGAAGGCACCCTGTCCTCAACCACCACTCCATCCTCACCCACCACCCTGTCCTCAACCCCCATCCTCAACCCCCACCGTATCCTCAACCCCCACCCCGTCCTCATCCACCACCCTGTCCTCATCCACCACCCTGTCTTCACACCTCACCCTGTCCTCAACTCCCACCCCATCCTCATTCACCACCCCATCATCAACCCCCACCCCATCCTTACCCCTACCCTGTCCACACCCTGTCCCATGGGTTTTGGGTTTTGTTTATTTTCTGTATATGAAAGAACAACAATATTCAGCAAACATATACACACACACACACACACTTTAGGGACTCAACATTTCTGTTTGGTGGTAGGACAGCAGTCAGCCAGCTATAAATTAATTAGTGTTCTCTGCCCTGATAGGTACCCACCATGAGGAGACAAGAGTGTGATGAGTCTTACCAGGGGGTTTAATTGTTGGCTTTCTCCTTATGGGAATTTCACTCATTGAGCTGTTCTCCACAAGAATACTAATGTAAGCCAAACACAGTCAACTCACAACAACATAATACAATTTATTGTACCCATTCAGGTGGCCTCTTCTGGAAAACAAATGCAAGAAAAGCACAGTCAACTGGCAGACACTAGACAACAGCATATAGCAGAATATGACCTGTTTTGACACTTATCAGTAATGTGAGAGCAGTTGACAGGTAGTCAAGTTAAGTGTTGGGACGTAAACAACAGATAATAAGTGGTAATGGAGCTGTATGGAAAATGCAAATAGGAGTGCAAATCCCAGTGATATTAAAGGTACAGGGTTATTCATCGCTTCAAGTTTCTGCAATAAGGATTTCCATTTATTTGTACTATTTTTCTACATTGTAGAATAATAGAGAACACATCAAAACTATGAAATAACACATATGGAATCAAGTTTTAAACAAATCAAAATATATTTTATATTTGAGATTCTTCAAACCATTGCCTTGATGAAATCTTTGCACACTCTTGACATTCTCTCAACCAGCTTCACCTGCAATGCTTTTCCAACAGTCTTGAAGGAGTTCCCACATATGCTGAGCACTTGTTGGCTGCTTTTCCTTCACTTTGCGATCCAACTCATCCCAAACGATCTAAATTGGGTTGAGATTAGAGGTCGACCGATTATGATTTTTCAACGCCGATACTGATACCGATTATTGAAGGGCCCAAACAAAAAGGGCCGATGCCGGTTAATCGGCCGACATTTTATTTATTTATTTATTTGTAATAATGACAATTACAACAATACTGAATGAACACTTATTTTAACTTAATATAATACATAAATACTATCAATTTAGCCTCAAATAAATAATGAAATGTTCAATTTGGTTTAAATAATGCAAAAACAAAGTGTTGGAGAAGAAAGTAAAAGTGCAATATGTGCCATGTAAAAAAATCTAACATTTAAGTTCCTTGCTCAGAACATGAGAACATATGAAAGCTGGTGGTTCCTTTTAACATGAGTCTTCAATATTCCCAGGTAAGAAGTCTTAGGTTGTAGTTATTATAGGAATTATAGGACTATTTCTCTCTATACGATTTGTATTTCATATACCTTTGACTATTGGATGTTCTTATAGGCTCTTTAGTATTGCCAGTGTAACAGTATAGCTTCCGTCCCTCTCCTCGCTCCTACCTGGGCTCAAACCAGGAACACATCGACAACAGCCACCCTCGAAGCAGCTTTACCCATGTGGAGCAACTGGAATAACTACTTCAAGTCTTAGAGCGAGTGACGTTTGAAACGCTATTAGCGCGCACCCGCTAACTAGCTAGCCATTTCACATCGGTTACACCAGCCTAATCTTGAGAGTTGATAGGCTTGAAGTCATAAACAGCGCAATGCTTGAAGAATTGCGAAGAGCTGCTGGCAAAACGCACGAAGGTGCTGTTTGTATGAATGCTTACGAGCCTGCTGCTGCCTACCATCGCTCAGTCAGACTGCTCTATCAAATATCAAATCATAGACTTAATTATAACATAATAACACACAGAAATATGAGCCTTTGGTCATTAATATGGTAGAATCCAGAAACTATCATTTCGAAAACAAAACATTTATTATTTCAGTTATGTATTTTATCTAACGGGTGGCATCCCTAAGTCTAAATATTCCTGTTACATTGCACAACCTTCAATGTTATGTCATAATTATGTACAATTCTGGAAAATTAATTATGGCCTTTGTTAGGAATAACTGGACTTCACACAGTCCGCAATGAGCCAGGCGGCCCAAACTGCTGTATATACCCTGACTGCTTGCACGGAACGCTAGAGAAGTGGCACAAATTCATGTTAGCAGGCAATATTAACTAAATATGCAGGTTTACAAATGTATACTTGTGTATTGATTTTAAAGAAAGGCATTGATGTTTATGGTTAGGTACATTGGTGCAACAACAGTGCTTTTTTCGCAAATGCGCTTGTTAAATCATCACCCGTTTGTCGAAGTAGGCTGTGATTCGATGAGAAATGAACAGGCACCGCATCGATTATATGCAACGCAGGACACATTAAATAAACTAGTAATATCATCAACCATGTGTAGTTAACTAGTGATTATGTTCAGATTGATCCTTTTTTTATAAGATAAATGTAATGCTAGCTAGCAACTAACCTTGGCTTCTTGCTGCCCTTGCATAACAGGTAGTCAGCCTGCCATGCAGGCTCCTCGTGGAGTGCAATGTAAGGCAGGTGGTTAGAGCGCTGGACAAGTAACCGGAAGGTTGCAAAAACGAATCCCCGAATCCCCCCTGAACAAGGCAGTTAACCCCCGTTCCTAGGCCGTCATTGAAAATAAGAATGTGTTCTTAATCTGACTTGCCTAGTTAAATAAAGGTGTAAAAAAAAAACGGAAATCGTTGGCCAAAAATACCGATTACCGATTGTTATGAAAACTTGAAATCGGCTCTAATTAATCGGCCATTCCGATTAATCGGTCGACCTCTAGTTGAGCTCAGGTGATTGTGGAGGCCAGGTCATCTGATGCAGCACTCCATCACTCTACTTTTTGGTCAAAGAGCCCTCGCACAGCCTGGAGGTGTGTTGGGTCATTGTCCTGTTGAAAAACAAACAATTGTCCCATTAAGCGCTAACCAGATGGGATGGCGTATTGCTGCAGAATGCTGTGGTAGCCATGCTGGATAAGGGTGCCTTGAATTCAAAATAAATCACAGACAGTGTCACCAGCAAAGCACCCCCACACCATCACTCCTCCATGCTTCACGGTGGGAACTACACATGCGGATAACATCTGTTCACCTACTCTGCGTCTCACAAAGACACAGCGGTTGGAACCAAAAATCTCAAATTTGATCTCATCAGACAAAAGGACAGATTTCCACCAGTCTATTGTCCATTGCTTGTGTTTCTTGGGCCAAGCAGGACCATTAATTACTGATTCACTCAGTCTCCTCCTCCTTGATGTTGAGATGTGTCTGTAACTTGAAATCTGTGAGGAATTTATTTGGGCTGCAATTTCTGAGGTTAGTAACTCTAATGAACTTACCCTCTGCAGCAGAGGTAACTCTGGGTCTTCCTTTCCTGTGGCGGTCCTCTAGAGAGACAGTTTCATCATAGCGCTTTATGGTTTTTGTGAATGCACTTGAAGAAACTTTCAAAGTTCTTGAAATTTTCCGGATGTGGATGATGTACTGTCGTTTCTTTTTGCTTATTTAAGCTGCTCTTGCCATATATGGACTTTGTATTTTACCAAATAGGGATATCTTCTGTATACCACCCCTACCTTGTCACAACACAACTGATTGGCTAAAAGCATTAAGAAGGAAAGAAACTCCAAAGATTAGCATTTAACAAGGCACACCTGTTAATTGAAATGCATTCCAGGTCTCAATTTACATCAACAACATAGCTCAAGCAGTAGGAAGCTCTCTCAGCCATTTATATGCAGATGATACAGTCTTATACTCAGCTGGCCCTTCCCCGGATATTGTGTTAAACGCTCTACAACAAAGCTTTCTTAGTGTCCAAACAAGCTTTCTCTGCCCTTAACCTTGTCTGAACACATCCAAAACAAAGGTCATGTGGTTTGGGAAGAAGAATGCCCCTCTCCCAACCTGTTTGATTAATTCCCCTTTGAGGTTTTAGAGCTTGAGGTAGTCACCTCATACAAGTACTTGGGAGTGTGGCTAGATGGTACACTGCCCTTCTCTCAACACATATCAAAGCTGCAGGCTAAAGTTAAATCTAGACTTGGTTTCCTCTATTGTAATTGCTCCTCTTTCACATTAGCTGCCAAACGAACCCTGATTCAGATGACCGTTCTACCCATGCTAGATTATGGAGAAATAATTTATAGATCAGCAGGTAAGGGTGCTCTCGAGCGACTAGATGTTCTTTACCTATCGGCCATCAGATTTGCCATCAATGCTCCTGATAGGACACATCACTGTACTCTATACTACTCTGTAAACGGGTTGTCTCTGTATACCTGTCGCAAGACCCACTGGTTGATGCTTATTTATAAAAACCCTCTTAGGCCTCACTCCCCCCAATCAGAGATACCTACTGCAGCCCTCATCCTCCACAGACAACACCCGTTCTGCCAGTCACATTCAGTTAAAAGTCCCCAAAGCACACATCCCTGGGTCGCTCCTCTTTTCAGTTCGCAAGCGACTGGAACGAGCTGCTCAAAAACACTCAAACTGGACCGTTTTATCTCCATTTCTTCATTCAAAGACTCAATCATGGACACTCTTAATGACAGTTGTGGCTGCTTCGAGTGCATTTTGTTATCTCTACATTCTTGCCGTTTGTGCTGTTGACTGTGCCCAATAACGTTTGTACCATATTTTGTGCTGCTACCATGTTGTGCTACTGCCATGCTGTGTTTCTACCATGTTGTTGTCATGTTGTGTGCTACCATGCTGTGTTTTCATGTGTTGCTGCAATGCTGTGTTGTTGCCTTAGGTCTCTATTCATGTAGTGTTGTGGTGTCTCTTGTTGTGATTTTTGTCCTATATTTTATTTTATTTTTAATCCCAGCCCCGTCCCCCAGGAGGCCTTTTGCCTTTTGGTAGGCGGTCATTGTAAATAAGAATTTGTTCTTAACTGACTTGCCTAATTAAATAAAGTTTAAATAAAAAAATAAACAGCTAGTTGAGAGAATGCCAAGAGTGTGCAAAGCTGTCATCAAGGCTACTTTGGCTACTTTGATGAATCTCAAATATAAAATATATTTGGATTAGTTTAACACTTTTTTGGCTAATACATGATTCCATATGTGTTCTCTCATAATTTTGATGTCCACTATTATTCTACAATGTTAAAAATAATAAAAATGAGGAAAAGGCCTTGAATGAGTAGCTGTGTCCAAACTGTTGACTGGTACTGTGCGTATGTCTGTCGAAACGTTGGTTTGTAGGTTATTCAATCATTGCATCTGACCTCCTAGAGTGTGCGGCTGTCTTTTTCTTTTTCAGGCCCTGTTGTTACGTCATATCCCATCAATAATGCATTGCATTACGCCTGGAAAGAAAACAATTCAATTTGCTCAACATGCAATTGGCTCAACCATTGGCTCAACTTACCCCAAGGCAAACATTTGACTATATTAGCCCACACAGCTACAAGGATGCACTTTCATGCTAGGTTTAGGACCTCATATTGATGCTTACAGAGACTCCAACTGATGTATAGAACAATCATAAAATTATATACTTTGTTTAAGATACAAGCTCCATAAAACCTCTAACACTATCAATACATTTGACTCAGAGTCAATCAATTTGCTTAATACTTGTTCTTCCCTCACAGACTCCATGAAATTATGACTTCTTAAATATTTGGTCAAATTAATAATTTTGTGTATCGTTTCCTTGAAACAAGGGTGACTCCACTTACCCCTTGGCTCAACTTACAGGTAAGACACAATGAATTAGATAGCAAGTGTTCGGCATTGCATGCCTTGATCGTGATGAGCTATCCTTATTCTCAGCTTACAGTACCATCAGACATTTTCTTTGGATTTGCGTGTTTGGATCTGTATTATTATTATTTTATTTAACCTTTATTTAACTAGGCAAGTCAGTTAACTAATTCTTATTTACAATGACAGCCTACCCCGGCCAAAGCCTAACCCGAATGTCACTGGGCCAATTGTGCGCCGCCCTATAGGACTCATAATCACGGCCGGTTGTGATACAGCCTGGAATCAAGCCAGGCTGTGTGCTTAGGGTCGTTGTCCAGTTGGAAGGTGAACCTTCACCCCAGTCTGAGGTCATGCTCTTGAGCAGGTTTTCGTCAAGGATCTTTCTGTACTTTTCTCTGTTAATCTTTGCCTCGTTCCTGACTAGTCTCCCAGTCCCTGCCACTGACAAACATCCATACAGCATGATGCTGCCACCACCATGCTTCACCGTAGGGAAAGAGTTCAATCTTGGTTTCATCAGACCAGAGAATATTGTTTCTTAGATGCCTTTTGGTCTTTAGATGCCTTTTGGCAAACTCCAAGTGTGCTATCATATGCCTTTTACTAAGGAGTGGCTTCCATGTGGCCACTCAACCATGAAAGCCTGATTGGTGTAGTGCTGCAGAGACGGTTGTCCTTCTGTGAATGTAAATCCATCTCCACAGAGGAACTCTAGAGCTCTGTCAGAGTGACTATCGGGTTCTTGGTCACCTCCCTGACCAAGGCCCTTCTCCCCAGATTGCTCAGTTTGGCCGGGCAGCCAGTTCTAGGAATAGTCTTGGTGATTCCAAACTTCTTCCATTTAAGAATGATGGAGGCCATTGTGATCTTGGGGACCTTCAATGCTGCAGACATTTTTTGGTTCCCTTCCCCAGATCTGTGCCTTGACACTATCCTGTCTCGGAGCTCTACGGACAATTCCTTCGACCTCATGACTTGGTTTTTGCTCTGACATGCATTGTCATCTGTGGGACATTATATAGACAGGTGTGTGCCCTTCCAAATCATGTCCAATCAATTGAATTTACCACAGGCGGACTCCAATCAAGTTGTAGAAACATCTCAAGGATAATCAATGGAAACATGAGGCACCGGAGGTAAATTTCGAGTCTCATAGCAAAGGGTCTGAATAATTACATAAATAAGGTATTTCTTTGTTTTCACTTTGTCATTATGCTGTATTGTGTTTAGAATGCTGAGAAAAAAAAATATTTCATCCATTTTAGAATAAGGCTGTAACATAACAAAATGTGGAAAAAGTCATGGGGTGTGAATACTTTCTGAATGCACTGTACGTGTGTGTGTGTGTGTGTGTGTGTGTGTGTGTGTGTGTGTGTGTGTGTGTGTGTGTGTGTGTGTGTGTGTGTGTGTGTGTGTGTGTGTGTGTGTGTGTGTGTGTGTGTGTGTGTGTGTGTGATTCATCAAAAGAAACCTCATTCCAACTCACAGAGAAGGCGCTTTAATCTCACTCCTTGAGAGTAATCTTGCCTGTGTGGAAAACGGAACGCAGCCTGTCGCCTCAGCCTGCCAGCAGGAGTCTAAGAACAGCAGCAGCGATGCCTTCCAAACAAGCCTCTATAAGATCACCTAGTTCACAGCCACTGCTCTGTCAGTAGCAGAGTTGATCACAAAGAAGGGAAACAAGAAAGTGACAAGAAAGCATGATTAGAATTGTTTTTGTCACTAAACACTAGTTACTACTTCTTCCTAACACTAGCTACTACTACTACTACTACTACTACTACTACTACTACTACTACCACCTAACACTAGCTACTTCTACATCTATTAGTTTTACTACTACCTAACACTAGCTGCTACTGCCTACTACTTGTATTACTACCACCCAACAATAGCTATTAATTATACTACTAGCAATGCTTGACTTGGGCATGAAATCCCTGGAGCTGAGCAGCATTATATTTTCTACTGCTTGAGCTCTGCCACCATGTCAACACCTATATTATTCCAGTTTACTTAAGGGCTTTGTCCACTGCAACATTGACAGCACAACCAAGCTAGTTCAATGATCTCAATATGGTCAACAAAGAAGCTGCAGTTAGTCATACAGTATCTCATATGAACACACTAGTGGCTCCATCTCACCTGGCTTATACCAACACTAGCTACTACTACTACTGCTACCTAACACTACCTACTACTACTACCTAACACTAGCTACTACTACTACCTAACACTACCTACTACTACTACTAGGTAGAAGTAGTAGTAGTTAGTGTTAGGTAACAACTTTAGGAATCAACAGCATGGAACAACAGCAGGGAACAACAACAGGGAACAACAGCAGGAAACAACAGCAGGGAACAACAGCAGGGAACAACAAAAGGGAACAACAAAAGGGAACAACAGCAGGAAACAACAGCAGGAAACTGTTCTGTGTATTTTGGAAATGTCTTACAAATGGAAATAAAATATCACATTTACGTAAGTTAAGACCCTTTACTCAGTACTTTGATGAAGCATCTTTGGCAGTGATTACAGCCTCGAGTCGTCTTGGTATGACACTAAAAGCTTGGCACAACAGTATTTGGGGAGTTTCTCCCCTTCTTCTCTGCAGATCCCCTCAAGCTCTTTCAGGTTGGATGGGGAGTGTCGCTGCACAGCTATTTTCAGGTCTCTCCAGAGATGTTCGATCGGGTTAAAATCAGGGCTCTGGCTGGGCCACTCAAGGACATTCAGAGACTTGTACTGAAGCCACTCCTGCATTGTCTTGGCTATGTGCTTCGGGTTGTTGTCCCATTGGAAGGTGAACCATAAACCCAGTCTGAGGTCCTGAGCACTCTGGAGACAGTTTTCATCAAGGATCTCTCTGTACTTTTCTCCATTTATCTGTCCCTCGATCCTGACTAGTCTCCCAGTCCCTGCCACTGAAAAACATCCCCACAGCATGAGTATGCCACCACCATGCTTCACCATATGTATGGTGCCAGGTTTCCTCCAGACGTGATGCTTAGCACTCAGGCCAAAGAGTTCAATCTTGGTTTCATAAGACCAGAGAATCTTGTTTCTTATGGTCTGAGTGTCACGACCGCCGTATGAATAATTGGACCAAGGTGCAGCATGAGTAGAGTTCCACATTTGAATTATAGTGAAACTTCCAAAACAACAAAGATATAACGATTGTGAAATATGTAGCGCACATAGGCACGCATACAAAACAATATCCCACCTAGCAGGTGGGAAAAAGGACACACCAAACATGATCCCCAATTAGAGGTAACGATATACAGCTGCCTCTAATTGGGAACCATACACACACACCAACATAGAAAAATAATACCTATAAACCCCCCTAGTCACGCCCTGACCTAAGGGCGTGACACTGAGAGTCCTTTAGGTGCCTTTCGGCAAACTCCAAGCGTGCTGTCATTTGTATTTTTCCGAAGAGTATTTGTATTTGTATATGTCTTTATTATGGATCCCCATTAGTTCCTGCCAAGGTAGCAACTGCTCAAAATTAAGGCAGTTATACTTTTTTTTAAACATTACAATACATTCACAACATATTTCACAACATATTAAGTGTGTGCCCTCAGGCCCTTACTCTACTGCTTCATATCTACAACACAAAATTCCAAGTGTACGTGTGTATGTAGTGCGTATTTTATTGTGTGTTTGTATGCATGTGTCTGTGCTTATGTTTGTGTTGCTTCACAGTCCCTGCTGTTCTATAAGGTTAATTTTTCTCCGTTTTTTTAATCTAATTTTACTACTTGCATGAGTTACTTGATGTCGAATAGAGTTCCATGTAGTCGTGGGTCTATGTAGTACTGTGCGCCTCCCAAAGTATTTACTGGACTTGGGGACAGTGAAGAGACCTCTGGTGTCTTGTGGGGTATGCATGGGTTTCCGAGCTGTCTGCCAGTAGTTCAAACAGACAGCTCTGTGCGCTCACAACATGTCAATACCTCTCTCACAAATGCGTGCTTCCCTATTCTGAGCCAATTGCAATTTTCCTAAGTCGCACTTGTGGCACCTGACCACACAACTGAACATAAGTCCAGGTGGGACAAGACTAGGGCCTGTAGGATCTGCCTTATTGACAGTGCTGTTATTAAGAATGCAGAGCTACGCTTTATTATGGACAGACTTCTCCCCATCCTAGCTGCTGTTGTATCTATATGTTTTGACCATGACAGTCATCTGAACTTGCTCAATTTCCACATTATTCATTACAAAATTTAGTTGAGGTTCAGGGTTTAGTGAATTATTTGTCCCAAATACAATGCTTTTAATTTCTGAAACTATGTCACGGCTGTTCAAATGATCGGACCAAAGTGCAGCGTGGTTGTAGTTCCACATTTTATTAAATCCGTGAAACTTTTGCAATACACAAAATAACTGAATTTACAAAAAACAACAAACCGTGACGCAGCGAGAAACAAACACTACTCAAAAGATAATCACCCACAAAACCCAGAAAGAAAAACCCCTACTTAAATATGATCTCCAATCAGAGGTAACGAGGACCAGCTGCCTCCAATTGGAGATCAACCCCCCAAAAAAAACATAGAAATAGAAAAACTAGAACTAAAACATAGAAATAGAAAACATTGAAAAACACAAAACACCCCCTGTCACGCCCTGACCTACTCTACCATAGAAAATAACCTCTTACTATGGTCAGGACGTGACAAACTAACTGACTCAAAGCCAGTGCCATGTGGTTAGTAAAGATTGAAAAAATTAAGGGGAATAGAAAGCTGCCCTGGGGAATTCCTGATTTTACCTATTTGTTGGAAAAGCTTCCATTAAAGAACACCCTCCGTATTCTGTTAGACAGGTAAATCTTTATCCACAATATAGCAGGGGGTGTAAAGCCATAACCCAGAAGTTTTTCCAGCAACAGACAATGATTGATAATGTCAAAAGCCACACTGAAATCTAACAAAACACCACCACAATCATTTTATCATCAAATTCTCCCAGCCAATCATCAGTAATTTGGGTAAGTGCTGTGCTTGTGGAACATCCTTTCCTTGCTGAAAGTCTGTTGTCAATTTGTTTATTGTAAAATAGAATTGTATCTGTTCAAAGACAATTTTTCCCAAAAGTTTACAAAGGGCTGGTAACAGGCTGATCGGTCGGCTATTTGAACCAGTAAAGGGGGCTTTACTGTCCTTTAACTTTTGCTTCCCTCCAGGCCTGAGGGTACACATTTTCTAGTAGGCTTAGATTGAAGATATGGCGAATAGGAGTGGCAATATCGTCCACTATTATCCTCAGTTACTTGCTTCTGTCTGGCCACTCTACTATAAAGGCCTGATTGCAGGAGTGCTGCAGAGATGGTTGTCCTTCTGGAAAGGTCACCCATCTCTACAGAGGAACTCTGGAGCTCCGTAAGAGTGACCATCGGGTTCTTGGTCACCTCCCTGACAACGGCACTTCTCCCCCGATTGCTCAGTTTGGCCGGGAGGCCAGCTCTAGGAAGAGTCTTGGTTGTACCAAACTTTTTCCATTTAAGAATAATGGAAGCCATTGTGATCTTGGGGACCTTCAATGCTGCAGACATGTTTGGTACCCTTCCCCAGATCTGTGCCTCGACACTATCCTGTCTCGGAGCTCTACGGACAATTCCTTCGACCTCATGGCTTGGTTTTTGCTCTGCCATGCATTGTCAAGTGTGGGACTTTACAGTGGGGCAAAAAAAGTATTTAGTCAGCCACCAATTGTGCAAGTTCTCCCACTTAAAAAGATGAGAGAGGCCTGTAATTTTCATCATAGGTACACTTCAACTATGACAGACAAAATGAGAAAAAAAATCCAGAAAATCACATTGAAGGATTTTTAATGAATTTATTTGCAAATTATGGTGGAAAATAAGTATTTGGTCAATAACAAAAGTTTATCTCAATACTTTGTTATATACCCTTTGTTGGCAATGACACAGGTCAAACGTTTTCTGTAAGTCTTCACAAAGTTTTCACACACTGTTGCTGGTATTTTGTCCCATTCCTCCATGCAGATCTCCTCTAGAGCAGTGATGTTTTGGGGCTGTCGCTGGGCAACACGGACTTTCAACTCCCTCCAAAGATTTTCTATGGGGTGGAGATCTGGAGACTGGCTAGGCCACTCTAGGACCTTGAAATGCTTCTTACGAAGCCACTCCTTCATTGCCCGGGCGGTGTGTTTGGGATCATTGTCATGCTGAAAGACCCAGCCACGTTTCATCTTCAATGCCCTTGCTGATGGAAGGAGGTTTTCACTCAAAATCTCACGATACATGGCCCCATTCATTTTTTCCTTTACACGGATCAGTCGTCCTGGTCCCTTTGCAGAAAAACAGCCCCAAAGCATGATGTTTCCACCCCCATGCTACACAGTAGGTATTGTTTCTTTGGATGCAACTCAGCATTCTTTGTCCTCCAAACACGACGAGTTGAGTGTTTACCAAAAAGTTATATTTTGGTTTCATCTGACCATGTGACATTCTCCCAATCCTCTTCTGGATCATCCAAATGCTCTCTAGCAAACTTCAGATGGGCCTGGACATGTACTGGCTTAAGCAGGGGGACACGTCTGGCACTGCAGGATTTGAGTCCCTGGCGGCGTAGTGTGTTACTGATGGTAGGCTTTGTTACATTGGTCCCAGCTCTCTGCAGGTCATTCACTAGGTCTCCACGTGTGGTTCTGGGAGTTTTGCTCACCGTTCTTGTGATAGTTTTGACCCCACAAGGTGAGATCTTGCGTGGAGCCACAGATCGAGGGAGATTATCAGTGGTCTTGTATGTCTTCCATTTCCTAATAATTGCTCCCACAGTTGATTTCTTCAAACCAAGCTGCTTGCCTATTGCAGATTCAGTCTTCCCAGCCTGGTGCAGGTCTACAATTTTGTTTCTGGTGTCCTTTGACAGCTCTTTGGTCTTGGCCATAGTGGAGTTTGGAGTGTGACTGTTTGAGGTTGTGGACAGGTGTCTTTTATACTGATAACAAGTTCAAACAGGTGCCATTAATACAGGTAACGAGTGGAGGACAGAGGAGCCTCTTAACCTGTTAGGGCTAGGGGGCAGTATTGACACGGCCGGATAAAAAACGTACCCGATTTAATCTGGTTACTACTCCTGCCCAGTAACTAGAATATGCATATAATTATTGGCTTTGGATAGAAAACACCCTAAAGTTTCTAAAACTGTTTGAATGGTGTCTGTGAGTATAACAGAACTCAAATGGCAGGCCAACACCTGAGAAGATTCCATGCAGGAAGTGGCCGGTCTGACAAGTTGTGTTTCATCTTGGCTCTTTTTATTGAAGACTGAGGATCTTTGCTCTAACGTGACACTTCCTACGGCTCCCATAGGCTCTCAGAGCCCGGGAAAAAGCTGAACGATATCGAGGCAGCCTCTGGCTGAAACACATTATCGCTTTTGGCAAGTGGCCGATCAGAGTACTATGGGCTTAGGCGCGTGCACGAGTCGACCCCGTGCTTTATTTTCTTTCGTCTGTTTACCTAAACGCAGATTCCCGGTCGGAATATTATCGCTTTTTTATGAGAAAAATGGCATAAAAATTTATTTTAAACAGCGGTTGACATGCTTCGAAGTACGGTAATGGAATATTTAGAATTTTTTTTGTCACGAATTGCGCCATGCTCGTCACCCTTATTTACCCTTTCGGATAGTGTCTTGAACGCACGAACAAAACGCCGCTGTTTGGATATAACTATGGATTATTTTGAACCAAACCAACATTTGTTATTGAAGTAGAAGTCCTGGGAGTGCATTCTGACGAAGACAGCAAAGGTAATAACATTTTTCTGATAGTAAATCTGACTTTGGTGAGTGCTAAACTTGCTGGGTGTCTAAATAGCTAGCCCTGTGATGCCGGGCTATCTACTGAGAATATTGCAAAATGTGCTTTCACCGAAAAGCTATTTTAAAATCGGACATATCGAGTGCATAGAGGAGTTCTGTATCTATAATTCTTAAAATAATTGTTATGCTTTTTGTGAACGTTTATCGTGAGTAATTTAGTAAATTCACCGGAAGTATGCTAGTTCTGAACGTCACATGCTAATGAAAAGCTGGTTTTTGATATAAATATGAACTTGATTGAGCAAAACATGCATGTATTGTATAACATAATGTCCTAGGGTTGTCATCTGATGAAGATCAAAGGTTAGTGCTGCATTTAGCTGTGGTTTGGGTTTATGTGACATTATATGCTAGCTTGAAAAATGGGTGTCTGATTATTTCTGGCTGGGTACTCTGCTGACATAATCTAATGTTTTGCTTTCGTTGTAAATCCTTTTTGAAATCGGACAGTGTGGTTAGATTACCGAGAGTCTTGTCTTTAAAATGTTGTAAAATAGTCATATGTTTGAAAAATTGAAGTTTTTGCATTTTTGAGGTTTTTGAATAACGCGCCACGGGATTACACTGGCTGTTACGTAGGTGGGACGATTTCGTCCCACATACCCTAGAGAGGTTAAAGAAGTTACAGGTCTGTGAGAGCCAGAAATCTTGCTTGTTTGTAGGTGACCAAATACTTATTTTCCACCATAATTTGCAAATAAATTCCTAAAAAATCCTACAATGTGATTTTCTGGATTTTTTTTGTCATTTTGTCTGTCATAGTTGACGTGTACCTATGATGAAAATGACAGGCCTCTCTCGTCTTTTTAAGTGGGAGAACTTGCACAATTGGTGGCTGACTAAATACTTTTTTGCCCCACTGTATATAGACAGGTGTGTGCCTTTCCAAATCACGTCCAATTAATTGGATTTACCGCAGGTGTACTCCAATCAAGTTGTAGAAACAGCTCAAGGATTAGCAATGGAAACAGGATGCACCTGATCTCAATTCAGAGTCTCATAGCAAAGGGTCTGAATACTTATGTAAATAAGGTATTTCTGTTTTATATTTTGTATGAATGTGGAATAAAAAAATAACTCATGTTTTCGCTTCGTCATTATGGGGCATTGTGTGTAGATTGATGAGGGGGGGAAATGTAATCGATTTTAGAGTAACTGTCACGTCTCATGCACCTGAGGCAGGGGATGAGGAGCGCACAGGAGTTCGCATTGGACTTCCGGACCCTGGCCGCCGGCGCGGGGTGGAACGACAGGGCCCTGATCGATCACTACCATTGTAGTTTGCGTGAGGACGTCCGTCGGGAGTTGGCCTTTAGGGACACAACTCTGACCTTCGACTAGCTGGTGGACATGTCCATAAGGTTGGATAACCTACTGGCTACCCGCGGACATCCAGATCAGGGTCCATTGATTCCATGCCCCAGCACTACCGCTCCGACGCCCATGGAGCTGGGAGGTGCTGCAATTAGGGCGACCGGAGGAGGGGGCCGATCCATGCACAATCTGAGGCCATAGAGGGCACACTGCCGGTCGGTGCTGGGGAGGATCCTCTAGGTGAGTCGGTACCAGGCTAACCCAGAGCCCCCTGTTGCTCACATGTTTTTGTTTATTAATTTTCCTGAGTTTTCCCCGCATTCCCAGCATAAGGCGCTCGTAGATTCAGGCGCAACTGGGAATTTTATTGACTGAACATTTGCCCATAGTTTAGGGATCCCCATTGTTCCTGTGGATATGCCTTTCCCTGTGCGTGCCCTAGATAGTCGACCATTAGGGTCGGGGCTAATTAGGGAGGCCACTGCTCCACTAGACATGGTTACGCAGGAGGGTCACAAGGAGAGAATCAGTCTCTTTCTTATTGATTCTCCTGCATTTCCCGTGGTGCTGGGCCTACCCTGGTTGGCCTGTCATGACCCCACTATTTCGAGGCAACAGAGGGCTCTCACAGAGTGGTCACGAAAGTCAGAGGGAGATGTTTAGTGGTTTCCGTCAGTGCTACTACTCTCCACCGTGCGCATCCCCTCTGAATATGCCGATTTGGCTCTCGCCTTCTGTAAAAAGAAGGCGACTCAATTACCACCCCATCGACGGGGGGATTGTGCGATAAATCTCCTGGTAGATGCAGCACTTCCCAGGAGTCACGTGTATCCCCTGTAGCAAGAGGAGATGGCGACTATGGAAACATATGTCCCCGAATCTCTGGGGTAGGAGTACATTAGGCTCTCCACTTCACCTGCCTCCTCGAGTTTCTTTTTTGTGAAGAAGAAGGACGGAGTTCTGCGCCCATGTATTGACTATCGAAGCATCAACCAAATCCCTGTGAGGTATAGTTACCCGCTGCCTCTCATCGCCAGTGCGATCGAGTCAGTGCATGGGGTGTGCTTCTTCACAAAATTGGATCTCAGGAGCGCTTACAACCTGGTGCGTATCCGGGAGGGGGACGAGTGGAAGACGGCATTTAGTACCACCTCAGGGCATTATGAGTACCTCGTCATGCCGTACTGGTTGATAAATGCTAAATGTAGACGAGATTTTCCGGGACCTGCACGGGCAGGGTGTAGTGGTGTATATCGACGACATTCTGATATACTCCGCTACACGCGCTGAGCATGTGTCCCTGGTGCGCAAGGTGCTTGGTCGACTGTTGGAGCATGACCTGTATGTCAAGGCTGAGAAATGCCAGTTTTTTCAACAGTTCGTCTCCTTCTTAAGGTACCGCATTTCCACTTCAGGGGTGGAGATGGAGAGTGACCGCATTTCAGCCGTGCGTAATTGGTCGACTCCCACCACGGTAAAGGAAGTGCAGCAGTTTTTAGGGTTTGCCAACTACTACCGGAGGTTTATCTGGGGTTTTGGTCAGGTAGCGGCTCCCATTACCTCACTGCTGAAGGGGGGACCGGTGCGGTTGCAGTGGTCAGCTGAGGTGGAGAGGGCTTTTGGCTCTGTTTACCTCGGCTCCGGTGCTGGCTCATCCAGATCCCTCTTTGGTGTTCAGAGCTGAGGTGGACGCGTCCGAGGCTAGGATAGGAGCCGTGCTCTCTCAGCGCTTGGGTACGCCACCAAAGCTCCGCCCCTGTGCCTTCTTTTCAAAGCTGCTCAGCCCGGCGGAGCGAAACTATGACGTGGGGGACCGGGAGCTGTTGGCTGTCATCAAGGCCTTGAAGGCTTGGAGACATTGGCTTGAGGGGGCTAAACACCTTTTTCTCATCTGGACCGACCACCGCAATCTGGAGTACATCCGGGTGGCGAGGAGACTGAACCCTCGCAAGGCAAGGTGGGCCATGTTCTTTACCCGTTTTGTCTTCACCCTGTCCTACAGACCAGGTTCCCAGAACGCTAAGGCAGACGCACTGTCCCGGATGTATGACACAGAGGAGCGGCCCATGGATCCCACTCCCTTACTCCCGGCCTCTTGCCTGGTGGCACCGGTGGTGTGGGAGCTGGACGCGGACATCGAGCAGGCGTTACGTACAGAGCCCACTCCCCCCCAATGTCCAGCTGGGCATCTGTACATTCTGTCTGCTGTCCGTGACAGTCTGATCCATTGGGCCCATACGTCACCTTCCTCTGGTCATCCGGGAATCGGTCGGACAGTGCGCTGTCTTAGTGGGAAGTATTGGTGGTCCACTTTAGCAAAGGACGTGAGGGTTTATGTCGCCTCCTGCTCGGTGTTCGCCCAGTGCAAGGCCCCTAGCTACTTGCACAGAGGGAAGTTACAACCCTTACCCGTTCCACAACGGCTGTGGTCGCACCTGTCAGTGGATTTCCTAACGGATCTTCCTCCCTCACAGGGTAACACCACAATCCTGGTCGTTGTGGATCGGTTTTCTAAGTCCTGTCGTCTCCTCCCTTTGCCGGGTCTCCCTACGGCCCTGCAGACTACGGAGGCCCTGTTTACACACGTCTTCCGGCACTACGGGGTGCTTGAGGACATAGTATCTGATCGAGGTCCCCAGTTCACGTCAAGGGTCTGGAGGGCGTTCATGGAACGTCTGGGGTCTCGGTCAGCCTTACCTCGGGTTTTCATGCCGAGTGTAACGGGCAGGGGGAGAGAGTGAACCAGGATGTGGGTAGGTTTCTGTGGTCCTATTGCCAGGACCGGCCAGGGGAGTGGGTGGCGTTCATGCCCTGGGCAGAGATGGCCCAGAACTCGCTCTGCCAGTCCTCCACTAACCTCTTCCCCTTCCAGTGCATACTGGGGTACCAGCCGGTCCTGGCGCCTTGGCATCAGAGCCAGATCGAGGCTCCTGCGGTGGATGACAGGTTTAGGCGTGCTGAGGAGACCTGGGACGCCGCTCATATGTACCTTCAGTGGGCCGTGAGGCGCCAGAAAACCTGAGCAGATCGCCACCGCAGTGAGGCCCTGGTGTTTGCACTCAAAACCTGCCCCTCCGCCTGCCCTGGTGGAAGCTGGGCCCGCGGTTTGTGGGGCCATTCAAAGTCCTGAGGAGAATGATCGAGGTATGTTACAGGTTACAGCTTCCACCCGATTACCAAATTAACCCCTCATTCTATGTGTCTCTCCTCAGGCCGGTAATGGCTGGTCCACTCCAGGAGTCTGAGGTGCGGGAGGTTCCTCCCCTCTGGACATCGAGGGGGCCCTGGCGTATGCAGTTTGATCGATACTGGATTTGAGGCATCGGGCGAGGGGCCTTCAGTACCTCATGAAGTGGGAGGGGTAGAGTCTGGAGGAGAGATGCTGGGTGCTGGTGGAGGATGTATTGGACCCCTAGCTTCTCAGGGCTACGTGGGACACTACCGTCCCACCCACGGTTCACACTATTTAACAGCCAGTGAAAAATCAGAGCGCCAAATTCAAAACAACAAAATGTCATAATTCAAAGTTCTGAAACATACAACTATTTTACAACATTTTAAAGATAAACCTCTCCTTAATCCAACCACATTGTCCGATTTCAAAAAGGCTTTCGGGCGAAAGCATAAAGTTAGATTATGTTAGGACAGTGCCAACACAAGAAAAACCACACAGCCATTTTCCAAGCAGGAGAGGGTTCACAAAAACCATAAATACAGCTAAAATTAAACACTAACCTTTGACGATCTTCATCAGATGACACTCCTAGGACTCGCTACACAATACATATATGTCTTGTTTGATAAAGTTCATATTTATATCCAAAAACCCCATTTTACATTGGCGCATAATGATCAGAAAATATGTTTCCTCCAAAACTGCCGGTGAATCAGCACAACAATTTACAAAAATACTCATCATAAACGTTGATAAAATATTAAACTGTTATTCAAAGAATTATAGATAAACATCTCCAGAATGCAACCGCTGTGACAGATTTCAAAAAAGCTTCACGGGGAAAGCACACTTTGCAATAATCTGAGTATGGCACTCAGAAAAATACATCATACAATACAGATACCTGCCATTTTGGAGTCATCTAAAATCATAAATAGCGTTAGAAATATTCACTTACCTTTGATGATCTTCATCAGAAGGCACTTCCAGGTATCCCAGGTCCACAATAAATGTTGTTTTGTTGGATAAAGTCCCTAATTTATGTCCAAATACCTCCTTGTTGTTTACGCGTTCAGTAAGCTACTCCAAATGTACGAAGCGCGCCGAAAATTTCACGACGAAAAGTAAAAAAAAATTATATTTACGTTCGTTGAAACATGTCAAACATTGTATAGCATAAAACTTCAATAATATTCCAACCGGACGATTCCAATGTCTTGAAAAACGTTATGGTACACAGCTACCTCATCACGTGAACGCGCGCCAATGAACTCATGTCATTTTCTGAGTCACCAAATTCCCAGTCTTCTTGTTCGCTCTCTGTTCACTGCAAAAGCCTGAAACAAGTGGAAGTGGAAGCCGTAGGTAGTGCAAAATGAACCCTAAGTCACTGTGTGTTAGATAGGCAATGACTTGAAAAGACTACAAGCATCAGATTTCCCACTTCCTGGTTGGATTTTTCTCAGGTTTTTGCCTGCCATATGAGTTATGTTATACTCACAGACATCATTCAAACAGTTTTAGAAACTTCAGAGTGTTTTCTTTCCAAATAATATAATAGTCAAATATGCAAATATTTGACTCAGGGCCCGAGTATTAGGCCGTTTACTCTGGACACGCTTTTCATCCGAAATCGAAAATACTGCCCCCTATATCTTGACAGGCTAGATGCTGCGGGAGTTCCACCGTCTCCATCCGGATCGCCCTGCGTCTCGTCCTCTGAGGTCGGTGTCAGTGCGCTGATGGAGCCGCGCGTCAAGGGGGGGTACTTTCATGACTTCCGCCGAAGTCTGTCCCTCTCCTTGTTCGGGCGGCATTCGGCGGTCGACGTCACTGGCTTTCTAGCAATCGCCGATCCACTTTTCTTTTTCCATTTGTTTTGTCTTTGTTTTCTACACACCTGGTTTCTATTCCCCAATTACATGTTCATTATTTAACCCTCTGTTTCCCCCAGTTATTTCACACACCTTTAGTATTTGTTTTATACTGGTGCTGTTCGTGGAATAAATTACCTTGTACACTCATCTCTGCTCTCCTGCGCCTGATTCCATGCACCAGTTACCCACAGCCTGACAGTAAGGCTGTGACGTAGCAAAATTTGGAAAAAGGGAAGGGGTGAGAGTATAAGGGCACAAGGCGAGACCCAAATGCAGACACAGGAGGCAGATGGTTGAGCACTGATATTTATTATCACAGAAGGGGTAGGCAAAAGGCAGGTCAGGTACAGGTGAGAGTTCATAAACCAGGTCAGAGTCCAAACAGTACCAGGCGATAGGCAGGCTCAAGGTCAGGGGCAGGCAGAGTGGTCAGGCAGGCGGGCTCAGTCAGGACAGATAGGGTAAAAACCAGGAGGGCGAGAAAAGAGAGATTGGGAAAAGCAGGAGCTGAGACACAAAAACTCAGGTTGACTTGACAACCCAAGACGAACTGGCACAGAGAGACAGGAAACACAGGGATAAATACACCGGGGATAATAAGCGACACCTGGAGGGGGTGGAGACAAGCACAAGGACAGGTGAAACAGATCAGGGCATGACAGAGAGAGAGATGAGAGAGAGAGAGAGAGCCCAACCCTCTAAAACAAATATACCAATTAATTGGCGAGGGCACTAGAACTGTCTGCAGCACCCAGCCTCACCCTACTAGAATCTGAACTCAAATGTCTTCTGTTTGCTGATGATCTGGTGCTTCGGTCCCCAACTAAGGAGGACCTACAACAGCACTTAAATGTTCTGCACAGATTCTGTCAGACCTGGGCACTGACAATAAATATCAGTAAAACAAAAATAATGGTGTTCAATTTTTTTCTCCAGTTGCCAGAACCACAAATACAATTTCCATCTAAACACTGTTGCCCTAGAGCATACAAAAAACTATACATACCTCAGCCTAAACATCAGCGCCACAGGTAACTTCCACAAAGCTGTGAATGATCTGAGACAAGGCAAGAAGGCCATCGATGGCATCAAAAAGAACATACAATTCAACAAATCAATTTGGATCTGGCAAAAAATACTTGACTCAGTTATAGAATCCATTGCCCTTCGTGGTTGTGAGGTCTATCGTCCGCTCACCAACCAATACTTCACTAAATGGTACAAACACCAAATGCATGAGACTGCATGCAGAATTCTGCAAAAATATTTTCAGTGTACAATGTAAAATACCAAATAATGCATGCTGAGCAGATTTAGACCGATACCCACTAATTGTCAAAATCCAGAAAAGAGCAATTAAATTCTACAACCACCTAAAAGGAAGCGATTCCCAAACCTTCCTTAACAAAGCCATCACCTACAGAGAGATGAACCTGGAGAAGAGTCCCCTAAGCAAGCTGGTCCTGTGGCTCTGTTCACAAACACAGACCCCTCAGAGCCCCAGGACAGCAACACAATCAGACGCAACCAAATCATGAGAAAACATAAATATAATTACATGACACATTGGAAAGAATTTACAACAAAATAAACAGAGCAAACTAGAATTATATGTGGCCCTAAACAGAGAGTACACAGTGGCAGAATAACTGACCACTGTGACTGACACAAAATGAAGACAAACTTTGACTATGTAAAGACTCAGTGAAGCATAGCCTTGATATTGAGAAAGGCAGCCATAGGCAGACCTGGCTCTGAAGAGAAGACAGGCAATGGGCACACTGCCCACAAAATGAGGTGGAAACTAATCTGCACTTCTTAACCTCCTGCCAATTGTATAACCATATTGAGACACATATTTCACTCAGATTACACAGACCCACAAAGAATTGATAAAACAATTAAAATTTCCCATATCTATTAGATGAAATACCACAGTGTGCATTCACAGCAGCAAGATTTGTGACCTGTTACCACAAGAAAAAAGCAACCAATGAAGAACAAACACAAATGTTTTCCAAGATGGCGTAGCAGTCGGACGTGTGTTTGTCTTTGTCTTATCCTGTCTTATCCCATGTAAATAGTCATTTTTTCATGTATATTTTCATCTCATTTTCTATCTACGAACGAAATATACTTTCCTGCAACACACCTCACCCAATCTGGTACGGGTCTGATATTTTTAATCCTTATAACTGGAACCTCCATCAGGAGCTAGCCAGCGAACTAGCTACTAACTGTCAGTCTTTGTTAGACACGGCTAGCTGTCTTCACCTTTAGCTCGGACACCAGCCAGCTTTAGCTCGGACAATACCTGCCAGTCTGCACAGCGTGATGTCAACCCAGAGCAAATAGGACTGCTTCTCTCTATCACATCACCAGATTCCTGACGCAAGCTCTGGACCATTACACCGGATCATCGCAGCTTAGCTCGAGGCTAGCTCAAGGCTAACTGGTGCTTGCTTCGGTACAGAGGCGTTAGCTAACAGTAGCCACTTGATTGCAGCTAGCTGTTAGCCTTGAGCTGGCCTCGAGCTAAGCCCATATAGCAGCTAACTTCTTGGGCTACCATACCTCCTTTGCCAATTGGCCTGGAACCTTTATTGTCAACACGTAGCTCTGCCGATACATCACGACTGGTCTGCCGACGTAATTGTCCGATGTGGTTTTAACAGGCTTTTCCAATGCGATGTCGCTGAAGACCCATCCGCTAGCCCATGCCTGATTGCTTTCTGAATGCCGTTGTCTCCCGCTCGCCTAGCGTAGTAGCGACTACCGAACGTCTCCCGGACACACCAATTGCTGCTCATTGGACCCTATGATCATCCGGCTACACAGCTGATGCCTGCTGGACGATTCACTAACGCGGTACCTCTTTTTGTTCATCTGTCGGCCCCAGCCTCGAAATCAGGTCCTGTGCACACCTAACTGACCCTCTCTGCCCATTCATCGCCATTTACCCGTTGTTGTCTTAGCTCTCTGATCAACACCCGTGATTGCTTTATGCCTCTCTCTAATGTCAATATGCCTTGTCTACTGCTGTCTCGGTTAGCACTTATTGTTTTGTTTCACTGTAGAGCCCCCAGTCCCGCTCAACATGCCTTAGATAGCACCTTTGTCCCACCCTCACACATAAGGAGACCTCACCTGGCTTAACTGGTGCATCCAGAGATGCAATCTCTCTCATCGTCACTCAACGCCTAGGTTTATCTCCACTTTACACACATCCTACCATATCTTGTCTGTACATTATGCCCTGAATCTATTCTACCACACCCAGAAATCTGCTCCTTTTATTCTCTGTTCCCAGCGCACTAGACGACCAGTTCTTATAGCCTTTAGCCGTACCCGTTTCCTAGTCTTCCTCTGTTCCTCTGCTGATGTAGAGGTTAACCCAGGCCTTGTAGATCCCAGTACCACACCTATTCCCCAGGCGCTCTCATTTGCTGACTTCTGTAACCGTAAAAGACTTGGTTTCATGCATGTCAACCTCTCTAGGCTAGGCGGGACGAATTCGTCCCACCTACGTAACAGCCACTGCTATCCTGTGGCGCGATTTTCAAAACCTTAAAAATCCTATTACTTCAATTTCTCAAACATATGACTATTTTACAGCCATTTAAAGACAAGACTCTCGTTAATCTAACCACACTGTCCGATTTCAAAAAGGCTTTACAACGAAAGCAAAACATTAGATTATGTCAGCAGAGTACCAAGCCAGAAATAATCAATCACCCATTTTTCAAGCCAGCATATAATGTCACCAAAACCCAGAAGACAGCTAAATGCAGCACTCACCTTTGATGATCTTCATCAGATGACAACCCTAGGACATTATGTTATACAATACATGCATGTTTTGTTCAATCAAGTTCATATTTATATCAAAAACCAGCTTTTTACATTAGCATGTGACGTTCAGAACTAGCATACCCCCCGCAAACTTCCGGGGAATTCGCTAACATTTTACTAAATTACTCACGATAAACGTTCACAAAAAGCATAACAATTATTTTAAGAATTATAGATACAGACCTCCTCTATGCACTCGATATGTCCGATTTTAAAATAGCTTTTTGGTGAAAGCACATTTTGCAATATTCTAAGTACATAGCCCAGGCATCACGGGCTCGCTATTTAGACACCCGGCAAGTTTAGCACTCACCATAATCATATTTACTATTATAAAAGTTACATTACCTTTTGTTGTCTTCGTCAGAATACACACCCAGGACTGCTACTTCAATAACAAATGTTGGTTTGGTCCAAAATAATCCATCGTTATATCCGAATAGCGGCGTTTTGTTCGTGCGTTCCAGACACTATCCGAAATAGTAAAGAAGTGTCACGCGCATGGCGCAATTCGTGACAATAAAATTCTAAGTATTCCATTACCGTACTTCGAAGCATGTCAACCGCTGTTTAAAATCAATTTTTACGACATTTTTCTCGTAGAAAAGCGATAATATTCCGACAGGGAATCTCCTTTTCGGCAAACAGAGGAAAAAATCCCAAAGGCGGGGGCGGTCGGGGTCACGCGCATAAGCCAGTGTCTCTTGATCGGCCACTTGAGAAAGGCGATAATGTGTTTCAGCCTGGGGCTGGAATGACGACATTCTGTTTTTTCCCGGGCTCTGAGCGTCTATGGACGACGTGGGAAGTGTCACGTTAGAGCAGAGATCCTTAGTAAATGATAGAGATGGAAAAGAAGTTCAACAAATGGTCAGACAGGCCACTTCCTGTAAAGGAATCTCTCAGGTTTTGACCTGCCATTTGAGTTCTGTTATACTCACAGACACCATTCAAACAGTTTTAGAAAATTTAGGGTGTTTTCTATCCATATGTAATAAGTATATGCATATTCTAGTTACTGGGTAGGAGTGGTAACCAGATTAAATCGGGTATGTTTTTTATCCAGCCGTGTCAATGCTGCCCCCTAGCCCTAACAGGTTAACATCAGAAAACTCCTCCCTAAGTTTGTTTTATTCACTGCTTTAGCACACTCCTCCAACCCTCATGTCCTAGCCGTGTCTGAATCATGGATTAGAAAAGATCCCAAAATTCTGAAATCGCCATCCCCAATTACAACATTTTCCATCAAGACGGAACTGCCAAAGGGCAGAGTTGCAATCTACTGCAGAGACACCCTGCAGAGTTCTGTCAAACTATCCAGGTCTGTACCCAAACAGTTCAAGCTTCTACTTTTAAAAATCCACCTTTCCAGAAATAAGTCTCTCACCTTTGACGCATTTTATAGACACCTCAGCCCCCAGCTGTGCCCTGGACACCATATGTGAATTGATTGCCCCCCCATTTATCTTCAGTTGGTACTGTTAGGTGACCTAAACTGGGATATGCTTAACACCCCGACCATTCTACAATGTAAGGTAGATGCCCTCAATCTCACACAAATTATCAAGGAACATACCAGGTACAACCCTAAATCCGTAAACACAGGCCCCCTCATAGATATTATCCTGACCAACCTGCCCTCCAAATACACCTCTGCTGTCTTCAACCAGGATCTTAGCGATCACTGCCTCATTGCCTGCATCCGTAATGGGTCCGCGGTCAAAGGACCACCCTTCATCACTGTCAAACGTTCACTAAAACACTTCAATGATCAGGCCTTTCTAATTGACCTGGCCCGGGTATCCTGGAAGGATATTGACATCATCCCATCAGTAGAGTATACCTGGTTGTTCTTTAAAAGTGCTTTCCTCACCATCTTAACCCCTGGTCTGGCTCCGTCCCGTATGCGGGACGGACATCCAGCGAAAAATCCTATCGCCATTAGCATAACGAAATTTAATTTAAAAAAATTTCAAATATAGGACTATGTTATATCGTTTTATAGATACACCTCTCCTGAATCGAACCACGTTGTCCGATTTCAAAAAGGCTTTACAGCAAAAGCAAAACATTAGATTATGTTAGAGGAGTATATCGTAAAAGTAGCCACATAGCCATTTTCCGACCAACCACATGCATCACAAATAACCAAAAAACAGCTAAATGCAGCACTAACCTTTGACAATCTTCATCAGATGACACCCCTAGGACATCATGTTACACAATACATGCATTCTTTTGTTCGATAAAGTTCATATTTATATATAAAAACAGCATTTTACATCGGCGCGTAATGTTGACTAACTATTTTCCCTCAAATGCATCCGGTGAAATAGCGCTACAATTTACTAAATTACTATTCGAAAACATTTTTTAAATGTAATATTGTCATTCTAAGATTTATAGATGAATATCTCTTGAAAGCACCTGTAATGCCAGATTTAAAAATAACTTTACTGGGTAATCACACTTTGCGATACACAGAAAATAGGCTACCGTTACAGGTCAGCGCCATCTTGGAACAATCGCATATCAAATCTAGTCTTGTATACTATTGTCAATAATCCCTTACCTTTGATTATCTTCATCAGAAAGCACTTCTAGGCATCCCAGGTCCACAACAAATGTATTTTTGTTCGAAAAAGTTAATCCTTTATGTTCCAATAGCTTGTTCTTGTTAGCACGTTCTGAAGGCTGCACCAAAAGTTCCGTCGTGCGCGGGACTCCACTTTCGAAAAAATGCATTTTTTTTTATTTAGGTTCGTTCAAACATGTCAAACGTTGTATAACATAAATCTTTAGGGCCTTTTTCAACCAGAGCTCCAATAAGATTCAAGGGGGATGATTGCATTGTGTTTCAAAACGTTTCGAAAGGGGAGGGTAGCCAGGGGCGCCGCCGTCATAATGGTGATGGCCCTCTCCGTGTGACCACGTTCCACTGCGTCTCATTCATTCAGTTTTCACAGAAGAAGGCTCAAATCACTTTGTAAAGACTGAGGACATCTAGTGGAAGCAATAGGAAGTTCTCAATGAACCATTGCTCACTGTTTGATTTACAGGCAAACTGATGAAGTTGAGTCCGCAATTCAGAATTCCACTTCCTGTTACGATCGATCTCGGGGTTTTGACTGCCATATGAGTTCTGTTATACTCACAGACACCATTCAAACAGTTTTAGAAACTTTAGGGTGTTTTCTATCCACAAGTATTAATTATATGCATATCCTAGCTTCTGAGTTTGAGTAGGAGGCCGTTTAAAATGGGCACACATTTTTTTCAAAAATCGCTGTAGCGCCCCTATCCTAGGCGAACGACAAGAGGTTAAATAAGCATGCCCCGTTCAATAAATGTTGAACTAAGAACAGATATAGCCCTTCGTTCACTCCAGACTTGACTGCCCTTGACCAGCACAAAAACATCCTGTGGCGTACTGCATTAGCATCGAATAGCCCCCGCGATATGCAACGTTTCAGGGAAGTCAGGAACCAATAGACACAGTCAGTGAGGAAAGCAAAGGCTAGCTTATTCAAACAGAAATGTGCATTCTGTAGCACAAATTCCAAAAAGTTCTGGGACACTGTAAAGTCTATGGAGAATAAGAGCACCTCCTCCCAGCTGCCAACTGCACTGAGGCTAGGAAACATTATCACCACCGACAAAGCTACGATAATTGAGAAATGATTTGTCTATGGCTGGCCATGCTTTCCACGTGGCTACCACTACCCCGGCCAACAGCTCTGCACCCTCCGCAGCAACTTGCCCAAGCCCCTCCCCGGCTTCTCCTTCACCCATTTCCATATAGCTGATGTTCTGAAAGAGCTGAAAAATCTGGACCCCTACAAATCAGCTGGGCTAGACAATCTGGACCCTCTCTTCCTAAAATGATCTGCCGCAATTTTTGCAACCCCTATTACTAGCCTGTTCAACCTCTCTTTTGTATCGTCTGAGATCCCTAAAGATTGGAAAACTGCCGCGGTCATCCCCCTCTTAAAAGGGGGAGACACTCTAGAACAAAACTGTTTCAGACCTATATCTATCCTGCCCTGCCTTTCCAAAGCCAAGTTAACAAACAGATCACTGACCATTTCGAATCCCACCGTACCTTCTCTGCTATGCAATCTGGTTTCCGAGCTGGTCATGGGTGCACCTCAGCCACGTTCAAGGTCCTAAACAATATCATAACCGCCATCGATAAAAGACAGTACTGTACAGCTGTCTTCATCGACCTGGCAAAGGCTTTTGACTCTGTCAATCACTACATTCTTATCGGCAGACTCAATAGCCTTGGTTTCTCAAATTACTGCCTCGCCTGGTTCACCAACCAACTCTCAGATAGAGTTCAGTGTGTCAAATCGGAGGGCCTGTTGACCGGACCTCTGGCAGTCTCCATGGGGGTGCCACAGGGTTAAATTCTTGTGCCGACTCTTTTCTCTATATATATCAACGATGTCACTCTTGCTGCTGGTGATTCTCTCATCCACCTCTACGCAGACGACTCCATTCTGTATACTTCTGTCCCTTCTTTGGACACTGTGTTAACAAACCTCCAAATGGGCTTCAATGGCATACAACACTCCTTCCGTGGCCTCCAACTGCTATTAAATGCTAGTAAAACTAAATACATGCTCTTCAACCGATCGCTGCATGCATCTGCCCGCCCGACTAGCATCACTACTCCGGATGGTTCTGACTTAGAATATGTTGACATCTACAAATACCTAAGTGCCTGGTTAGACTGTAAACTCTCCTTCCAGACTCACATTAAGCATCTCCAATCCAAAATTAAATCTAGAATCGGCTTCCTATTTCACAACAAAGCCTCCTTCACACATGCTGCTAAACATACCCTCGGAAAAACGTACCCTCATAAAACTGACTATCCTACCGATCCTCGACTTCGGCGATGTCATTTATAAAATAACCTCCAACACTCTACTCAGCAAATTGGATGTAGTCTATCACAGTGTATTCCGTTTTGTCACCAAAGCGCCATACACTACCCACCACTGCGACTTGTATGCTCTCGTTGGCTGGCCCAAGCTTCATATTTGACGCCAAACCCACTGGCTCCAGGTCATCTATAAGTATTTCCTAGCTAAAGCCCCGCCTTATCTCAGCTCACTGGTCACCATAGCAACACCCACCCATAGCACACGCTCCAGCAGGTATATTTCACTGGACATCCTCAAAGCCAATTCCTCGTTTGGCCACATTTCCTTCCAGTTCTCTGCTGCCAATTCCTGGAACGAATTGCAAAATCACTGAAGCTGGAGACTTGTGTCTCCCTCACTAACTTTAAGCATCAGCTGTCAGAGCAGCTTACCAATCGCTGCACCTGTACACAGCCCATCTGTAAATAGCCCACCCAACTACCTCATCCCCATATTGCTTTTTATTTTTGCTCTTTTGCACCCCAGTATCCATACTTGCACATCATCATCTGCACATCTGTCACTCCAGTGTTAATGCTAAATTGTAATTATTTCGCCACTATGTCCTATTTATTGCCTTACCTCCCTAATCTTACTACATTTGCACACACTGTATATATATTTTTCTGTTGTGTTATTGACTGCACATTTGTTTATCCCATGTGTATCTCTGAGTTGTTGTTTTTGTCACACTGCTTTGCTTTATCTTGGCCAGGTCGCAGTTGTAAATGAGAACACGTTCTCAACTGGCCTACCTGGCTAAATAAAGGTAAAAGAAAATGTCAAACATTATTTTGTACCCTTTTGTACTTTAACTATTTGCACATCGTTACAACACTGTATATTGACATAATATGACATTTGACATGTCTTCATTCTTTTGGAACTTTTGTGAGTGTTGTTTATTGTTTATTTGTTTATTGTTTGATGCCTTTGTATCATGATAAGGTGTAGTACTGAAACTATCGAGGTTACCTAGCCAGCTACACTTTCAAACAAAGTCAACAACGCAGCCACTGCTAGCTAGCCTACTTCACCAGCCAGCAATACTGTATCATTTTAATCATTTTAGTCAATAAGATTTTTGCAACGTAAGCTTAACTTTCTGAACATTCGAGACGTGTAGTCCACTTGTCATTCCAATCTCCTTTGCATTAGCGTAGCCTCTTCTGTAGCCTGTCAACTATGTGTCTGTCTATCCCTGTTCTCTCCCCTCTACACAGGCCATACAAATGCTTCACACCGCGTGGCCGCTGCCACTCTAACTTGGTGGTCCCAGCGCGCACGACCCACGTGGAGTTCCAGGTCTCCGGCAGCCTCTGGAACTGCCGGTCTGGGGCCAACAAGGCAGAGTTCATCTCAGCCTATGCTACCCTCCAGTCCCTCGACTTCTTGGCGCTGATGGAAACATGGATTACCACAGATAACACTGCTACTCCTACTGCTCTCTCCTCGTCTGCCCACGTGTTCTCGCACACCCCGAGAGCTTCTGGTCAGCGGGGTGGTGGCACTGGGATCCTCATCTCTCCCAAGTGGACATTCTCTCTTTCTCCCCTGACCCATCTGTCTATTGCCTCCTTTGAATTCCATGCTGTCACAGTTACCAGCCCTTTCAAGCTTAACATCCTTATCATTTATCGCCCTCCAGGTTCCCTTGGAGAGTTCATCAATGAGCTTGACGCCTTGATAAGTTCCTTTCCTGACTTTAACCTCCCCACGTCTACCTTTGACTTATTCCTCTCTGCCTCCTTCTTTCCACTCCTCTCCTCTTTTGACCTCACCCTCTCACCTTCCCCCCCTACTCACAAGGCAGGCAATACGCTTGACCTCATCTTTACTAGATGCTGTTCTTCCACTAATCTCATTGCAACTCCCCTCCAAGTCTCCGACCACTACCTTGTATCCTTTTCCCTCTCGCTCTCATCCAACACTTCTCACTCTGCCCCTACTCGGATGGTATTGCGCCGTCCCAACCTTCGCTCTCTCTCTCCTGCTACTCTCTCCTCTTCCATCCTATCATCTCTTCCCTCTGCTCAAACCTTCTCCAACCTATCTCCTGATTCTGCCTCCTCAACCCTCCTCTCCTCCCTTTCTGCATCCTTTGACTCTCTATGTCCCCTATCCTCCAGGCCGGCTCGGTCCTACCCTCCTGCTCCGTGGCTCGACGACTCATTGCGAGCTCACAGAACAGGGCTCCGGGCAGCCGAGCGGAAATGGAGGAAAACTCGCCTCCCTGCGGACCTGGCATCCTTTCACTCCCTCCTCTCTACATTTTCCTCTTCTGTCTCTGCTGCGAAAGCCACTTTCTACCACTCTACATTCCAAGCATCTGCCTCTAACCCTAGGAAGCTCTTTGCCACCTTCTCCTCCCTCCTGAATCCTCCTCCCCCCTCCCCCCCTCCTCCCTCTCTGCGGATGACTTCGTCAACCATTTTGAAAAGAAGGTTGCGTCCTACCTGACAGGTCGCTCCTACCAGGTGGCGTGGCGAGAATCTGTCTCCGCACCACGTGCTCTCACCACTGGTGTCCCCCAGGGCTCTGTTCTAGGCCCACTCCTATTCTCGCTATACACCAAGTCACTTGGCTCTGTCATATCCTCACATGGTCTCTCATATCATTGCTATGCAGATGACACACAATTAATCTTCTCCTTTCCCCCTTCTGATAACCAGGTGGCGAATCGCATCTCTGCATGTCTGGCAGACATATCAGTGTGGATGACGGATCACCACCTCAAGCTGAACCTCGGCAAGACGGAGCTGCTCTTCCTCCCGGGGAAGGACTGCCCGTTCCATGATCTCGCCATCACGGTTGACAACTCCATTGTGTCCTCCTCCCAGAGTGCTAAGAACCTTGGCGTGACCCTGGACAACACCCTGTCGTTCTCCACTAACATCAAGGCGGTGACCCGATCCTGTAGGTTCATGCTCTACAACATTCACAGAGTACGACCCTGCCTCACACAAGAAGCGGCGCAGGTCCTAATCCAGGAACTTGTCATCTCCCGTCTGGATTACTGCAACTCGCTGTTGGCTGGGCTCCCTGCCTGTGCCATTAAACCCCTACAACTCATCCAGAACGCCGCAGCCCGTCTGGTGTTCAACCTTCCCAAGTTCTCTCACGTCACCCCGCTCCTCCGCTCTCTCCACTGGCTTCCAGTTGAAGCTCACATCCGCTACAAGACCATGGTGCTTGCCTACGGAGCTGTGAGGGGAATGGCACCTCCGTACCTTCAGGCTCTGATCAGGCCCTACACCCAAACAAGGGCACTGCGTTCATCCACCTCTGGCCTGCTCGCCTCCCTACCTCTGAGGAAGCACAGTTCCCGCTCAGCCCAGTCAAAACTGTTCGCTGCTCTGGCACCCCAATGGTGGAACAAGCTCCCTCACAACGCCAAGACAGCGGAGTCAATCACCACCTTCCGGAGACACCTGAAACCCCACCTCTTTCAGGAATACCTAGGATAGGATAAAGTAATCCTTCTAATCCAAGTCACGCGCTTGGCGCAATTCGTGACAATAAAATTCTAAGTATTCCATTACCGTACTTCGAAGCATGTCAACCGCTGTTTAAAATCAATTTTTACGACATTTTTCTCGTAGAAAAGCGATAATATTCCGACAGGGAATCTCCTTTTCGGCAAACAGAGGAAAAAATCCCAAAGGCGGGGGCGGTCGGGGTCACGCGCATAAGCTAGTGTCTCTTGATGGGCCACTTGAGAAAGGCGATAATGTGTTTCAGCCTGGGGCTGGAATGACGACATTCTGTTTTTTCCCGGGCTCTGAGCGCCTATGGACGACGTGGGAAGTGTCACGTTAGAGCAGAGATCCTTAGTAAATGATAGAGATGGAAAAGAAGTTCAACAAATGGTCAGACAGGCCACTTCCTGTAAAGGAATCTCTCAGGTTTTGACCTGCCATTTGAGTTCTGTTATACTCACAGACACCATTCAAACAGTTTTAGAAAATTTAGGGTGTTTTCTATCCATATGTAATAAGTATATGCATATTCTAGTTACTGAGTAGGAGTGGTAACCAGATTAAATCGGGTATGTTTTTTATCCAGCCGTGTCAATGCTGCCCCCTAGCCCTAACAGGTTAAATGTAATGTAAATGTAATGTTTATTGTTTTTTTCACTTTTGTTTATTATCTATTTCACTTGGTTTGGCAATGTAAACACATTTTTCTCATGCCAATAAAGCCCTTAACCTCTTGAGGATATCCTAGGATAGGGGGAGCCACAGCGCATTTTGAAAATAATTCGTTCCCATTTTCAACGGCCTACTAATCAAACTCAGAAGCTAGGACATGCATATACTTATTATATATGGATAGAAAACACCCTAAAGTTTCTAAAACTGTTTGAATGGTGTCTGTGAGTATAACAGAACTCATATGGCAGTCAAAACCCCGAGACCGATTGAAACAGGAAGTGGAATTCTGAATTGTGGACTCGACTTCACATCTTTCCTTATTAATCACACCGTTAACAATGGTTCATTGAGCACTTCCTATTGCTTCCACTAGATGTCCCCAGTCTTTTCACAGTGGTTTGAGCCTTCTACAGTCGAAACTCAGTGAATGAGACGCATTGGAAATTGATCACAGGGGATGGGCCATCACCATTATGACGCCGGCGGCCCAGTCTACCCCCACCTTTGGAAACGTTTTAAAACACTCTGCAACCGTCCCCGCTCTCTTGGTGTTACAGGCCCTGAAGATTAATGTTTTACAACGTTTGACATGTTTGAACCAACCTAAAGGAGGAAAAAATCTCATTTTCCGAAACTGCAGTCCCGCGCACGTCGGAGCATTTGGAGACAGTCCTAGGACGCGCTACCAACAGCAGGCTAATGGAACATGAAGGATGGACTTTTTCGACCGAAAATACATCTGTTGTGGACCTGGGATTCCTGGAAGTGCTTTCTGATGAAGACAACTAAAGGTAGGCGATTATTGACAATATTATACAAGATCAGATGTGATTTGCGATTGTTCCAAGATGGCGCCGCGCTAGTTTTCCTAGCTCATTTTCTGAGTATCGCATCTCCTTTTTCGCAAAGTGTGATTACCCAGTAAAGTTCATTTAAAATCTGGTATGACAGGTGTTCTCAAGAGATATTCATCTATAAATGTTAGATTGACAATATAAATTTAAAAAATTGTTTTCGAATAGTAATTTAGGGAATTGTAGCACTGTTTCCCGGGACGCATTTGAGGGGAAAATAGTTAGTCAACGTCAGACGCCGATGTAAAATGCTGTTTTTATATATAAATATGACCTTTATTGAACAAAACAATGCATGCTGTGTCTAACATGATGTCCTAGGTGTGTCATCTGATGAAGTTTGTAAAAGGTTAGTGCTGCATTTAGCTGTTTTTTGGTTATTTGTGATGCATGTGGTTGGTCGGAAAATTCAAATGTTGCTACTTTTTCCATGTACTCCTCTAACATAATCTAATGTTGTGCTTTTCCTGTAAAACCTTTTTAAAATCGGACGACGAGGGTCGATTCAAGAGAGGTGTATCTATAAAACGATATGAGACAGTCCTATATTTGAAAAAAAAAAAATATGTCGCTAGGAGTTTTTCGCTGGAAGTTGATCCCGCTTACGGGACGAGACGCTCAAGAGGTTTTAAATTGAGCTGGAGATAGAGACAGAGAAGTGAGAAAGAGAGAGAGGTGAGAGAGAGAGTGAGAGGCAAGAGAGAGAGAGAGAGAGAGAGAGAGAGAGAGAGAGAGCCTTCGCATCTATAAATCTTACCCAGGGATTTATAAAAACATCCACGGACAGCGAGATAAAGCTTTAATGACTCATGCCTCACTTTAGTTTGTTTCTGGGCTTAATTAATCAAACAAAAGTAACTCTGGTAAATTAATTTGAATGGGTGTCAATAAGTTCAAATAATCTAATCAAATGTTATTGGTCATACACAGATGTTATTGCGGGTGTAGCGAAATACTTGTGTATAATGCAATAAAAAATGTTATCACTGGCTTCATTGGCTTCTTCTCAATTACCTTAGCACTGAAGTTTCTGTCTAAAACCTCTTATGTCTACTTACATTTTTTATTTAAACTTTATTTAGCTAGGCAAGTCAGTAAAGATTTTTTTTTTTAAATGACAGCCTACCCCGGACGACGCTGGGCCAATTGGGACTCCGAATCATAGCCGGATGTGATACAGCCTGGATTCAAACCAGGTACTATAGTGACAACGCCTAAGCTGAGAAGCATTGCCTTAGACCACCGCACCACTCAGGAGATGACTAGTTGATTACCACTAGCGATGCCAACAATGTTTACACAACGTTGCTGTCTTCATTTTTGGGAGATGTTATCACCTTTCCTTTTTTCGGAATGTCAAGGATCTACAATGACTATATTCAAATAAGCAATGCATTCATGTTACACCACTGGTAGTGCTGGCACAACTACGGTATTGTCCCGGCAATAATATTTACCCCCTTTGCATTTCTTCACATAACCTCAGCAAAAAAAGAAATGTCCTCTCACTGTCAACTGCGTTAATTTTCAGCAAACTTAACATGTGTAAATATTTCTATGAACATTACAAGATTCTACAACTGATACATAAACTGAACAAGTTCCACAGACATGTTACTAACAGACATGGAATAATGTGTCCCTGAACGAAGGGGGGTCAAAATCAAAAGTAACAGTCAATGCAGCTGGTGGCCACACAAGATTCTAAGTATTGCAATGCATCTCCTCCTCATGGACTGCACCAGATTTGCCAGTTCTTGCTGAGAGATGTTACCCCACTCTTCCACCAAGGCACCTGTAAGTTCCCAGACATTTCTGGGGGGAATGGCCCAGGCCCTCACCCTCCGATCCAACAGATCCCAGACGTGCTCAATGGGTTTGAGATCCGGGCTCTTCGCTGGCCATGGCAGAACACTGACATTCCTGTCTTGCAGGAAAGCATGCACAGAACGAGCAGTATGGCTGGTGGCATTGTCATGCTGGAGGGTCATGTCAGGATGAGCCTGCAGGAAGGGTACCACATGAGGGAGGAAGATGTCTTCCCTGTAACGCACAGTATTAAGATTGCCTGCAATGACAACAAGCTCAGTCTGATGATGCTGTGACACACCACCCAAAACCATGACACACCCTCCACCTCTAAACTGATCCCGCTCCAGAGTACAGGTCTCGGTGTAATGCTCATTCCTTCGACGATAAACGCGAATCCGACAATCACCCCTGGTGAGACAAAACTGCGACTCGTCAGTGAAGAGCACTTTTTGCCAGTCTTGTCTGGTCCAGCGACCGTGGTTTTGTGCCCATAGGCCACATTGTTGCCGGTGATGTCTGGTGAGGACCTGCCTTACAACAGTCCTACAAGCCCTCAGTCTAGCCTATCTCAGGCTATTGCGGACAGTATGAGCACTGATGGAGGGATTGTGCATTCCTGGTGTAACTCGGGCAGTTGTTGTTGCAATCCTGTACCTGTCCTGCAGGTGTGATGTTCGGATGTACTGATCCTGTGCAGGTGTTGTTAAACGTGGTCTGCCACTGCGAGGACGATCAGCTGTCCATCCTGTCTCCCTGTAGCGCTGTCTTAGGCGTCTCACAGTACGGACATTGCAATTTATTGCCCTTGCCACATCTGCGGTCCTCATGCCTCCTTGCAGCATGTCTAAGGCACGTTCACGCAGACGAGCAGATGAGCAGGGACCCTGATTTGATTTGATTTGATCTTTCTTTTGGTGTTTTTCAGAGTCAGTGGAAAGGCCTCTTTAGTGTCCTAAGTTTTCATAACTGTGACCTTAATTGCCTACCGTCTGTAAGCTGTTAGTGTCTTAATAATGACTGTTCCACAGGTTCATGTTCATTAATTGTTTATGGTTCTTTGAACAAGCATGGGAAACAGTGTTTAAACCCTTTACAATGAAGATCTGTGAAGTTGTTTTGATTTTTACGAATTATCTTTGAAAGACAGGGTCCTGAAGTTTCTTTTTTTTCTGAGTTTATTATTGTTTTTCATTGGGATTAAACAATATTCACAAAATACTCTGTAATATCAAAATGGAAGAAAAATCCATTTAAAAAAAGATGAATGAAAAAGAAAAGAACAATATAGTGTACCTTGATTAGATAAGCATGCACCCCTCTGAGTCCATACATGCTAGAAAACCCTTTGGCAGCGGTTTGTTAGTCTGTAAGAGCTTTGCACACCTGGTTTGTGCAATATTTACCAATTACTCTTTTTAGAATTCTCTAGCTCTCTTAAGGATTATGGCCAGACACAAATTTTTCAAGTCTTGCCATAGATTTTCAAGCAGATTTAAGTCAAAACTGTAACTAGGCCACTGAGGAATATTCAACGTAATCTTGGTAAGCAACTCCAGTGCAGATTTGGCCTTGTGTTTTAGGTTATTATCCTGCTGAAAGGTGAATTCCTCTCCCAGTGTTTGGAGTAAAGCAGACTGAAACAGATTTTCCTCTAGGATTTTGCTTGTGCTTAGCTCCATCTTGTTTATTTGTATCATGAGAAAAAAGTGAAGAGTGAAGGAATAGCAGCCAGCAAGTGCTCAGCATATTTGGGAACTCCTTCAAGACAGTTGGAAAAGTATTCCAGAAGAATCTGGTTGAGAGAATGCCAAGAGCGTGCAAAGCTGTCATCAAGGGAAAGGGTGGCTACTTTGAAGAATCTCAAATGCAAAATATATTTTGATGTGTATAACACTTTTTTGGTTACTACATGATTCCGTATGTGTTATTTCATAGTTTTGATGTCTTCACTATTATTCTACAATGTAGAAAATAGTGAAAATAAAGAAAAACACTTGAATGAGTAGGTGTGTCCAAACTTTTGACTGGTAATGTAGATACTTTGTAGTCAACAATGGGGGGAGAGTCATTGCTTCCTTCAAGAGCACAAAATGTGTGCATTTCCACACATCTTTAAAAAGCGAGTCAGTCAAAGAGCTTTTTTTGGTCTTAAAGGTCCGGTGTTGTATTTTGAGACAGGCTTGAATAAGTTTAGTAGCTAATAGGCAGAGGGTAACATAATTTGTCTGATTCTCTTTAATAGTGATATGGGAATAATGATGCATTTTATTTTGTAAAGGGGTGTCTTGCATCAAACAAAAATTGTGTTTGACCTGATACAATGCTATTTTACTGTGAACATGGTTATTAAAGGGAAGGACATTCAACAAGCACAGCACTTACACAAATTACTGATGATTGGCTGAGAGAAATTAATGATGAAAAGATTGTGGGAGCTGTTTTCTTAGACATCAGTGCGGCTTTTGACATTATCGATCATAGTCTGCTGATAGAAAAACATATTTGTTATGGCTTTACTTTCCCTGCTACATTGTGGATAAAGAGTTACCTGTCTAACAGAACACAGAGAGTGTTCTTTAATGGAAGCCTCTCCAACATAATCCAGATATAATCAGGTATTCCCCAGCGCAGCTTCATAGGCCCCTTACTTTTTTCAATCTTTACTAATGACATGCCACTGCAGCCCACAGTAGCAGCCAATGTGTGGTGTTCAATGTAGGCCTACATTCCATGACACTTTTGAAAAAAACATCCAGGGCTTGACATTAACCTGTTTATCCACTTGTCCTTCAGACAAGGAGGTGACTGAAAATATTGGTGTTTGTATTTATTAAGGATGCCCATTAGCTGCTGCCAAGGCAGTCCATGTGCGACAAAACTAGAGCCTGTAGGACCTGCTTTGTTGATAGTGTTGTTAAAAAGGCAGAGCAGTGGTTTATTATGGGCAGACTTCTCCCCATCTTAACTTGTATCAACATGTTTTTACCATGACAGATTACAATCCAGGGTTACTCCAAGCAGTTTAGTCACCTCAATTTGCTCAATTTCCACATAATGAATTACCAGATTTAGTTGAGGTTTATGGTTTAGTGAATGATTTGTCCCAAATACAATGCTTTTAGTTTTTGAAATATTTAGGAGTAACTTATTCCTTGAAAACCATTCTGAAACTAATTGCAGCTCTTTGTTGAGTGTTGCAGTGATTTCACTCACTGTAGTAGCTGACGTGTATAGTGTTGAGTCATCTGCAAATATAGCCAAACTGACTTTACTCAAGGCCAGTGGGCTGAATGATACAAAAGCTATTTCCAAGTTAAAATGTTATGGGATGTATTTTGTCCATTGTTTTTAATGGTAGGCCACTCTGTTAGGCCTGCATTATGATCAAATATCCTTAGCAAGCCTACCTGACCACTGTTAAAACTAACATAAAGAGTGTACAACCTCAGTGTTCACAGTAAAAGCGTGCAGATAATTGCATGTATGGGGGACTGAGGAAGGAGTAGTCATTCAAAAATCATGTCAACCCCTATTATTTAACACAGAGTGAATCCATGTAACGTATTGTGGGATTTGTTAAGCCAAATTCACCCCCTTTGCCTAAACAAAGGGCCTGAATACTTAAGCAACAACTATATTTCAATTATTTCATTTGTTTTAATGTATTCATTTATTAAAAGCATTCCATTTGAATAATTAATTCAGATTGTCTCCCTGGCCTGGATGTTGTTTATTAGCTACAGTATGTATCTGGGTCAAAGGACACACTTGACAAGAACACAGGGACTGATTAATAATTTGTGAATCAAATTATTTTTCTGCAGCCCCACAGAACCGACTCTTTCTCGCTCTCTCAATCGGGAAGATGCACTTTTTCTAATAGAAAAATCCTCTATTTAACAAACACCATTGCCCTCAGGCACAACTAACAAGTAAAGAGAAGATAGCTATCTCCTCGGCATTCCAAAAAGCACAGCATAGTGTTGTTTTTCTACTTATCAGAAACAAGAGTAGTGACTTTCTGTGAAGACAGACATAGTGACTTCCTGTGAAGACAGACATTGTAACTTCCTGTGAAGACAGACATAGTGACTATGAGATTATTTCTTTACTTCCTGTGACGAACTATATAGTGACTATAAGGACATAATTCCAGGGAGGCTTACATCTTCACCAAACACATATTTTGAATGTTTTCAGATCAAATTCATTGAAGCATCAGAGGAGTCCAATGTTTTGACAAACTTTGTCAGGAATCAAAGAATCAAAGACAGACAGACCGTAAGAGATTCAGTACAAACAAAAGCAGGATGTAATGGTTGTTTTTATTTTTCTCATGTCCATTATTGTTTAATTATTATGTATTACCATGATGTAACAGCAGCCTATTACATAATGTGGGTCTATGTCGTCCATTGCTGCTACTTCCTGAACACAAAGCTTTCTAACAAACGTGCCTTTGTTAGTTCCTTTGTTTGCCCTTGTTAAAGTGCATTATCGATACCTTTGTGTCTGTAATAAGCAACATGGGGAGGCGGTCGATCCAGCACCAAAATAAACAATAAACTAAACCAAGGCATGCAGACAGACGTCTCCATCTTCTCAACTGTTGTTGTCTTTCTATTCTCTCATTATCAGACGGATGTGACATACCATCCAGATGCTTGTCCTCTTCAATGGCTCTGCTGGCAGCCTGCTAACCCCACTCCAACAAAACTATAATTAGTAATGCTAGATCACTCTGGGGACGATGCTGACTTTCATTCACTGACAGGAAAACCTTCAGACAGTCACAGTGTGTAGATGTGTTTTCTGGTTAGTTTATTTTTCTGTATAAGGGAATTACTGTCCTTGCAAAATAATAAATCACATTCTAAACCCATTAAATGAATATCTTGATTGAAATTTCTGTAATTCTGCTATCAGTTCTGGCTTTCAATCTGTTTCTCATGTAAGGGATGGCGAGACGGAGAAAGAAGGGAAGGATAAGAGGAGTAGGGATTATAACAGCACATCATCTTCTTCCAAAAATACCTTTAAAACTCCTGGCCTTGCCTCTACTCTTTTTCTCTCATCCCACTCTCCTCTTCTCCTCCTCATTCCTCAAATCAGTAATATGCTGCTGTCTCTGAATTAAAATAAACTAAATCCTCATTCAGGTCCTGGATGAGGCGTCTTTGATTATTCCAAAGTTCCCAGAGGATGGGGAGGTCAGCGCCAGCCCAGACACAGCACAGCTAGCAACACATGGAAAATACAAGCTATGGAAATGTACCCAAGTTCTGAGGGAAGAGCTGAAGCTAATATCTGTGTGGAGTTCTACTAGTGTGCTGCTCCATGCTAGCCCTTATCTGTGTCCCAAATTGCACCCTAGTATCTATATAGTGCACTATGTAGGGAATAAGGTGCCATTTGGGACACATCCATGGGGAGCTAAATCTTCCCACATGCTCTACATGAAACTGTGTTAGAGCTGTGAATGAGTCAACTTGAGAGAACGTGAGCTCAATATTAATTTCTGCCACAGCATGTCATTTAGTAATTTCAGGACCCTGCCAGGTTGGGAAAACATAAGAGTTTTGTCTATTTAGCTCATCTGAATTATAATAGTTGGAACAATCATTCTGTTCTTAGACAAGAGAGGAACAGAAAATAGGTAACACCTTAAGTTGCCCTTATACCTATGTTACTACACAGTACTAAATGACTACTATTACTATACTACTACTACTACTGCTACACAGTACAGTAATAACTGTAGTAACATCATTGTAATAAAATGAAGTTTCATAGTAACTTCTCAGATCAAAGTTTATTGGTCGTTTGCACAGTTCAGCAGGTGCTATAGCTGGTGCAGTGAAATGTTGTTGTTACTAGCTCCTAGCAATGCACTAAAATGTCAAACAGTTAAAATACAGATTTTTTTAAAAGACAATAAACAGTGGGACGAATCTGATTAACAACCCAAATTGCACTGTAGCAGTAATCAAATGCAACATATATATATATATATATATATATATATATATATGCACTGAGAGAATGTACACAAGAGACACAGTTGTAGATATATTAAAGTAGGCCAGGTCAAGAATCCAGTAGATATATTAGAGTAGGCCAGGTCAAGAATCTTAGGGGCTCCCGAGTGTTGCAGAGGTCTAAGGCACTGCTTCTCAGTGCACTGCTTCTCAGCGCCACTAGAGTCCCTGGTTCGAATCCAGGCTGTATCACATCCGGCCGTGATTGGGAGTCCCATAGGGCGGTGCACAATTGGCCCAGCGGTAGCTAGAATCAAGTAGCTATATTACAGTAGATACTGAATATTAGAGTAGGATAGGTCAAGAATCTAGTAGATATATTAGAGTAGGCCCTGGGTTCAATGTCTTTATAGCATGGAACTGTGTGCGTGCGTGCATGCGTGCATGCGTGTGTGTGTGTGTGTGTGTGTGTGTGTGTGTGTGTGTGTGTGTGTGTGTGTGTGTGTGTGTGTGTGTGTGTGTGTGTGTGTGTGTGTGTGTGTGTGTGTGTGTGCGTGTGTGCGTGCGTGTGCGTGCGTGTGTGTCAGTCACCTGGTAGACGGCTAGTGATGGTTGTCTGACAGTCTGGTAACGGAAGCTGTTCTACGGTCTGATGGTAATAGAAGCTGTCTAATGGTCTGGTAACAGAAGCTGTTCAATGGTCGGGTAACAGAAGCTGTTCAACGGTCTGGTAACAGAAGCTGTCTGGTAACAGAAGCAGTTCGACAGTCTGATGGTCTGGTGCTAGAATCTGTTCAACAGTCTGATGGTCTGGTGCTAGAAGCTGTTCAACAGTCTGATGGTCTGGTGCTAGAATCTGTTCAACAGTCTCATGGTCTGGTGATAGAAGCTGTTGAACGGTCTGATGGTCTGGTGATAGAAGCTGTTCAACAATCTGATGGTAATAGAAGCTGTTTAACAGTCTGATGGTAATAGAAGCTGTTCAACAGTCTGATGGTCTGGTAATAGAAGCTGTTCAACAGTCTGATGGTAATAGAAGCTGTTTAACAGCCTGATGGTCTGGTGATAGAAGCTGTTCAACAGTCTGATGGTAATAGAAGCTGTTCAACATTCTGATGGTCTGGTGATAGAAGCTGTTCAACAGTCTGATGGTAATAGAAGCTGTTCAACAGTCTGACGTTGTAATAATTGAAGCTGTTCAACAGTCTGATGGTAATAGAAGCTGTTCAACATTCTGATGGTCTGGTGATAGAAGCTGTTCAACAGTCTGATGGTAATAGAAGCTGGTCAACAGTCTGATGGTAATAGAAGCTGGTCAACAGTCTGATGGTGATAGAAGCTGTTCAACAGTCTGATGGTAATAGAAGCTGGTCAACAGTCTGATGGTGATAGAAGCTGTTCAACAGTCTGATGGTCTGGTAATAGAAGTTGTTCAACAGTCTGACGTTCTAATAATTGAAGCTGTTCAACAGTCTGATGGTCTGGTGATAGAAGTTGTTCAACAGTCTGATGGTCTGGTGATAGAAGCTGTTCAACAGTCTGATGGTCTGGTAATAGAAGTTGTTCAACACTCTGATGGTCTGGTGATAGAAGCTGTTCTACAGTCTGATGGTCTGGTAATAGAAGCTTTTCTACAGTCTGATGGTCTGGTGATAGAAGCTTTTCAACAGTCTGGTGGCATTATTATAGTAGCTGTTCCACTGTCTGATGGTCTGGTGATAGAAGCTGTTCTACAGTCTGATGGTCTGGTAATAGAAGCTTTTCTACAGTCTGATGGTCTGGTGATAGAAGCTTTTCAACAGTCTGGTGGCATTATTATAGTAGCTGTTCCACTGTCTGATAGTCTGGTGATAGAAGCTTTTCTACAGTCTGATGGTCTGGTGATAGAAGTTGTTCAACAGTCTGATGGTCTGGTAATAGAAGCTGTTCAACAGTCTGATAGTAATTGAAGCTGTTCAACAGTCTGATGGTCTGGTAATAGAAGCTGTTCAACAGTCTGATGGTCTGGTGATAGATGCTGTTCAACAGTCTGAACGTCTGGAAATAGAAGCTGTTCAAGAGTCTGATGGTCTGGTAATAGAAGCTGTTCAACAGTCTGATGGTCTGGTGATAGATGCTGTTCAACAGTCTGAACGTCTGGAAATAGAAGCTGTTCAAGAGTCTGATGGTCTGGTAATAGAAGCTGTTCAACAGTCTGATGGTCTGGTAATAGAAGCTGTTCAACAGTCTGATGGTCTGGTGAGAGAAGCTGTTCAACAGTCCGATAGCGTTATTATAGAAGCTGTTCAACAGTCTGATGGTCTGGTGATAGAAGCTTTTCTACAGTCTGATGGTCTGGTAATGGAAGCTTTTCTACAGTCTGATGGTCTGGTGGTAGAAGCTGTTCAACAGTCTGATGGCATTATTAAAGAAGCTGTTCAACAGTCTGATGGTAATGGTAATAGAAGCTGTTCAACAGTCTCTCTGTCTTGTTTCTGATGCACCTCTACTGTTGAGGGTGAAGCAATTGCCGTCCCAGGAGGTTATACAGCTCAACAGAATGATCTCTATGGTGAATCTGTAGAAGTGTGTAAGGGTCATAGGGACAATGCCTAATTTCTTCAGCCTCCTGACGATGTATGTCGGTGTGTCGGCGTGGCGAGACCATTTTAGGTCCTCGGTGATGTGCATGCCAAGGAACTTAAGGCTTTTCACCCTATCCACTGAGGCCCCTCGATAAAGAGGTTTATCTTCCTGGCACTCCACCAGTGCTCTAACCTCCTCCCTGTAGGTTGTCTCATCATTATTAGTAATCAGACCTACCGCTGTCGTTTCATCAGCAAACTTGATGATTGAGTTGGAGTTGTGCGTGGCCACGCAGTCATGGGTGAACAGGGAGTACAGGAGGGGGCTGAGTACATATGCCTGGGGGGCCCCCGTGTTGAGGATCAGCGTTGGGTATGGTGGAGGTGATATGGTCCTTGACCTTCAAAGCACTTCATGATGACAGAAGTGCTAAGGGCCATTTAGTTCAGTTACCTTGGCTTCATTGGGTACAGGAACAATGGTGGCCAGTGGGGACAACACACTGGGATAGTGAGAGGTTGAAAATGTCCGTAAACATGTCCGCCAGCTGGTCTGCATATGCTCTTTAGGATGCGGCTTGGGATGCCGTCCGGGCCAGCAGCCTTGGAACGGTTACCACGCTTTAAAGTTTTACTCACGTCAGCTACAGAGATTCGGAGCCCTCAGCCCTCATGAGCAGCGGGGGTCCCCGACAGAGGCTCAGTGTTGTTTTCCTCAAATGTGATTATTTGTTATAACATGCAGTGTTACCAGTAGATAAAAACATGTGACCTAACATGTGCTTCTACACCTGCATTGCTTGCTGTTTGGGGTTTTAGGCTGTGTTTCTGTACAGCACTTAGAGATATCAGCTGATGTAAGAAGGGCTTTATAAATACATTTGATTTGGTTTGATTTGAATTTCATTAAATGCATCAGGTGTTCACCATATACCAGCCACAGTGATGCTATTGCTATACCTTCAGGTCACCCCTGCCAGCCACCACACCACTACAGTTGTTTAATGACATTAAAAGCACAGTAGGGAAAACATTCACCGTCTCTCACATTCTCAGAAAGGTCAGGCAACTACAGATCCTGCCAAGGCCAGCATTAAATTAATCTTGCTGTCATATAAGAAAGAGAGAGAGGGGGTATGAGAGAGGTAAAGAGAGAGGAGAAAGAGAGAAACTTGGAGAAGAGGGATAGATAATTCAGGAGAGGGAATGCAGGAGATAAAGAGAAAGGGGGACATGCCGTGATGAAAGATAGCGAGCAGCAGAGACCTTTATCTTTATCAGCATTTAATAATGTCACTGATGATTCAGGCTATAATGGTGCCGTGTGCTTGTGTGTGTACGCAAGCGCACGTGTGTGTGTGTGTGTGTGTGTGTGTGTGTGTGTGTGTGTGTAATTGTACGCAAGCATATGTGTGTGTGTGTGTGTGTGTGTGTGTGTGTGTGTGTGTGTGTGTGTGCGTTGAGATATCTCTGGATGTTAATATTGTGACCCCTAGTGGTTGGCAGGTGATTGACATAAACACGTTCAGCTTTTAAGAATTTATCAGTTTCTAATTTAGTATGATATGCGCCCATCTGACCCTAATACATGAAACAGCACAAGCTTTACGTAGCTTTATGTATAATAAAGTGTCTTGTGCTTTCAGCATGTACTATGTGCTATTTCAAGCCCTGAATATATAGTAGGTCAGTTCATGTCCGTTACCTTCTTATCTGAACTTACGTTTGTTATTTTCTGACTCACTTATGATGTCCTAAAATGGAAACCATACAAACAGGTGAGACAGGTCTAGTCTTGTAGCACCTCTGACCCTGGAATAACAGAAATATGTTTCTGTAAATGTGAAGGAAAGGCCCAATAAAATAATTGCTTATGAGGCCGTATAGCACGAGCCCATCAGTGCATTTAAATGTTAATTATTCATATTCCCTTCCTTTATAAATTTTAACAGCAAGCCTTTGTGATTAAAACAAAATATCTTTAAAGGGAAATATCTGCCGGGAGCTGGCATCCTTTAAGCCCTATAAAAGAACGGAGGAATAATTGTGCAGTGTTCCAAATGGCACCCTATTAACCTACATAGTGCACTACTTTTGACAAGGTCACTGGACTATGTAGGAATAGGGTGCCATTTGGAACTCAAACAATGACAGAGTACTCATAAAAACCGTCCCTTGAGGATCCCTGCCTATTTTTCACACTTCACTTCTCCATTCCTAAGCTATTGTGTTTGGGTCCATTTGTTTCTCATCTCTGAGACGCCAGAGACAGCAACATTCATAAGGTCCAGAAAAACACAATACAATGTGTGGATATTGAATGTTACCATAGAGTAAGTACCTAATGATCAACTTACACTATATACAATATTAACTGACTGAAATAGAATACACAGACTGTAATGGTTTTCTTTAGAGAAGAAGAGGAGTCAGGTGCAGGACACAGGGATAAATGTAAACAAACGTGTTTACTAAAAATATCAATAAATCTTCTCATAGGAAAATACATAGTTTGGAGAAACACCTCCAACTACACAAAACAGGAAACAATCACCGACAAGACAAACAGGAAATACAGAGGTTAAATAATGAACATAATTAGGGAAATCAAAAACAGGTGTACACAATAAAGACAAAACCAAACGAACAGTGAAACATCGATCGGTGGCAACTAGTAAGCCGGTGACGTCGACCGCCGAACGCCGCCCGAACAAGGAGAGGGGCCGACTTCGGCGGGAGTCGTGACACAGACAGGGTTATTTCACTGTCATTTGTTTGGAAGACTGTTGAAGCCTACTACCAACATCCACACAAATCCTCTATCAATATAGTAAAGCATCCCCATAGTCACCAATTAATGCATTTAAATGGATGAAGGGAGGTATAAAGTGAGTTTCAGTAGTAGACGGAGAATGTCCTAAAAGGAACACCATACAGACAATACATACAAGGCCTATGGACTCAATACACATCCTGATCAGCAAAACTCTTTCTTTCCTTCATTTTCTGTTGAGTCAAAGTCAACTGGACCATTACATAGTGTGATGCCACAAAACCCATTGAGCTCCATGCTGTGAATTGTGCTGCTAAACGTGAAAACAGGGTCATCACAAATGAGATCACTGCACATTGGAGTTTACAGGCAAAGCCTGAAGGGACAATCCATAATCTACTACCCACGTAGATCATGTAGACCTTTCCAACTCTCCTGGTGGGAATGCTTGCTTCATACAAGCTCCTTCGGCACACCACCTTTTCAAATCCCTATCCCACACTGTTTTTAGGAAAAATAAAGCAAACAGAATAGATTTGTTGCTAACCTTTTGAATACCCTGTGTTGGTTGGTCCTTTGCATGGAGTGATGTAAGTTTCCTTTAACAATCAGTCTTCCAGATAGATGACACAGGAACCTTAGTATAAAACTCTTTAGTAATAAAATGCAATTGCAGACAGAGATTCACATACAGAGTACCTCAGTAGTTGACTGTAAAGATCTGTGGGGCGAAACAGGAGACAACGCTCTTTATACTAGTGCTGTGGACAACCTACTGTCAATCATACCCTAAGATTGTTGCATTGGATTAGATACAAAGTATCTAAAATTAGAAAAACATGTCTAGACTGTGGTTTCTCACTCTACTATTTCGGCCTTGAGCCTGCGTGACTATCAGCAGGTGCAGACAATTCTCAGCCTGAGAACTAAAGCACTACATCTCCATTTATCCAGTACTTTTCCATCATTGCGCATTGCAAGCATACAAAGGTTATCACATATATACAGTAATCATGGCACTGGTGTAGATACTTTGAGCATTTTCTTTGGCTTGCCTGGAGTGCCAGGGTAAAGTTAAAAATTTTGCAACATTTCGATTGGTTTCATTAAGCCGGGCAAGCTCAATCAGGCACAGATAAAGTTTTTGAGATTTCAAATAGTACATGAACCCAGGTCTGGAAACAATAAGAGTGATGGTACTCTCACCTCTGTCTCTGTCAGACACCAGAGAGGAGAGACCTCCAGGCACAGGTTCGAGGTACAACACAAGGTTGGTGGGCCTCTAACATTTCAGTCAGAGAGGTTGGCAGGGCCCAGAAGAGTAGAGAGGTAGCACAGCAGGCTACTTCCACACCCATATGCAATGGAGAAATATATGAGGTAGCTAAGATGCAGGAAGAAGAAAGACTAATGCTGTGATTCAATCCGATCACCCCTTTTTGGCTTTGAAGGCAATGTTACCGCGGTCATGGAGATTGCATTCAAAGTAAATGCTGATGATGTCAAAAGTACCAGGTAGCCAAAGTACAGGTAAGAGCTTTTGTTGTGTAATCTGAGCACTTAAAACTCTGTTTATAAATTGACACAAGTTCAATATCCTGAAGGGAGCAAGGTCATATCTCTTTCCCAGAGGCTGTAGTCAGAAGTACTCCACATGATGGCTTTAACCTCTTGGGGCTAGGTGGGACGCTAGCGTGCCACCCGTGGTGCACTCCATCAACAGCAGGTGCATTTCAAGAGCGGCAAATTTGAATCCAAATAAATGTCAAAATTCAAATTTTTCAAAAATACAACTATGTTACACCATTTGAAAGATAAACATCTCCTTAATCTAACCACGTTTTACGATTTCAAAAAGGTTTTACGGCGAAAGCATAAATTTAGAGTATGTTAGGACAGTACATTTACAAGAGTTGTGTGTAATGTTTTGTCAAGTCAAAGACAGGGTCACCAAAACCATAAAACCAGCTAAAATGATACACTAACCTTTTACAATCTCCATCAGATGACACTCCTAGGACATTATGTTAGACAATGCATGCATTTTTAGTTCTATCAAGTTGATATTTATATCCAAAAACAGCGTTTTACTATGGCATTGATGTTGAGGAAATCGTTTCCCTCCAATAACCGGCAGTCAAGTCAGCGTCACAAATTAAATAATTAAAATTAGAAAACATTGGTAAAATATTATATTGTCATTTAAAGAATTATAGATTTACATCTTTTGAACGCAATCAACTTGCCAGATTTAAAAATAACCTTACTGGGAAATCACACTTTGCAATAATCTGAGCACTGTGCCCAGAAAAATACGCGTTGCGATACAGACTAGACGTCATGTTGGGGAGATCTAAAATCGAAAATACTATGTAAATAATCCATTACCTTTGATTCTCTTCATCAGATGTCACTTCCAGGTATCACAGGTCCATAACGAATGTAGTTTTGTTCAAAAAAGCTCATCATTTATGTCCAAAAATCTCCGTCTCGTTACCACATGATGTAAGCCAGCCGGACTTCTCGTCATGAACGAGGGGAAAAAATATATTTCCGTTCGTTCAAACATGTCAAACGTTGTATAGCATAAATCATTAGGGCCTTTTTTAACCAGAACATGAATAATATTCAAGGTGGACGAATGCATAGTCTTTTATAACGTATTGGAACGAGGGTACCCAACATGAAGTAGCGCGCCAGGTGTCTAATGGGACATCACCGTTCCATGGCTCTTGTTCGGTCAGATCTCCCTCCAGAAGACTCAAAACACTTTGTAAAGGCTGGTGACATCTAGTGGAAGCAATAGGAAGTGCCAAAATATTCCTAAACCCCTGTGTTTTTCAATGGGATAGGTTTAAAGTCAATACAACACATCAGGTATCCACTTCCTGTCAGAAAATGTCTCAGGGTTTTGCCTGCCAAATGAGTTCTGTTATACTCACAGACACCATTCAAACAGTTTTGGAAACTTTAGAGTGTTTTCTATCCATATATAATAAGTATATGCATATTCTAGTTACTGGGTAGGATTAGTAACCAGATTAAATCGGGTACATTTTTTTTATCCAGACGTGCAAATGCTGCCCCCTAGACCCAACAGGTTAAGAGGGGCAGGGGCCAATAACACACCAAAAGACAGGGCCAAATGTTCGCTCACTCTACTGTAGTACTATGATAGGTTTAACCAGTGTGTTGTTTTCATGCCATTGAAAACAATTGAGCACTGACCCTCAGACCCCGAACTCATTAGCAAATGTCAATGATAAAATTGTGGTCGCTCCTAGATAAGCAGCCAAGTGGTATCCTACTACGCTATAGTCCCTCACGGAGTGACGTTCACTGCAGTCACCTGGGTTGAACTGGGGTACAGATGTAAAAATCCCGCCCATTCAAATTAGCCCCACGTTTGACTTGTTAAATCTTGTTCATTCTCTTAAATAAAATACAATGAATGTTTTCTTATTAGCTGGAAATGTTGTTTAAAATATCTGATACAGCATCCTTCGGTGATATCATCACCCAACCTACTACATACCCCTTCAAAATGTACATTTCTGTGTACAGAGTGTGCATTTAAGGCCAGCATCCCAAAGTCACCTCTTCACTGCCTGTAGTCGAACCCACAAATGCTGATGATACAGATATTCAACTCGTCTAAAGAAGGCAAGTTTTTTAGCTTCTTTAATCAGAACAACAGTTTTTAGCTTCGCTATCAATATTTGCAAAAGGGTTTTCTAATGATCAATTAGCCTTTTAAAATGCTAAAGTTGAATAATCTAACACAACGAGCCATTGGAACACAGGAGTGATGGCTGCTGATAATGGTCCTCTGTACGCCTATGTAGATATTCCATAATAAATCTGACGTTTTCAGCTACAATAGTCATTTACAACATTAACAATGTCTACACTGTATTTCTGATCAATTTGATGTTATTTTAACGGACAAAAAATACGATTTTCTTTCAAAAACAAGGACATTTCTAAGTGACCACAACATTTTGAACGATAGTGTGTGTAAAAAAAAATATATAATAATATGTGTATCGCTGATGCTTGAAGTCAGGCTTGGCTGAACCGCTTTCAATGGTGAAAGATTTCTTCCGTTCCCCGCCTGTGGGAATTTATTCACTTCGCCACTTGGATCTTTGGAAGTGATGCATTGTTTTCCAGTCTTTTTTGTTTTTACTTTTGTAAGCTTTTTTAATGGTATTCAAAAATGTAACTCAGTATATTCATCCACAAATGCAAATATCATTATTTATATACACTAAATCTTAAATGACTACGTTTTCACGAATTTGATGATATAATCGTCAAGCCCATTCAAAAGATTAAGGGACAAGATACAGAAGTAAAGTTGAAGAGGCGATTACTTTCAAAGGGTATAGTCATCATAAGAGACATAACATGATAATGCCTTCCAATGTACAGTTAGCGAGCACTCAGTCTCTCAAACACATGCTTCTGTTGGAATGTAGAAGTAAAGACAACTAAAAGAGGTAGGGGAGGAAGAAAGATTGAGAGAGAGGGAGAGAGAGAGAGAGAGAGAGAGAGATGAGAGAGAGTTCTCTAAAAGATGTAGAATCCTGCTAGGAGATAACAGGATAGGTGATTATAGGAGAGAAGTTGGTATTTTTAGAGGATGTCCTCTGGAGGCCGGAGGGAGGCGTACTGTGTACTGTGTCTGAACAGTAGGGGGGCTTTGAGGGGACCAGCAGTCTACATCCTGAATAGCTACCTATTCCCTATATGGTGCACTTCTTTTGACCAGGGTCCTGGTCAAAAGTAGCGCACTAAATTGGGAGTAGGGTAGCATTTGGGATGTAGCTATACACTGCAGCGATCACTGCAGCCTCACAGTGAGACAGAGACCTCTCCTCCTCCATGACAATCTAATCTGACACCTGATATCTGTAGGTGCTTCCTTCTGCACAGCAGACCCAGGGAGGGAGTGTAGGAGTGAGTTTGAGTGTTTTACTGGGACCTCTCAACTAGGAGTGAGACACAGCGGAGGGGACAGATATAGGGAGGAAACACTGCCAGACTACCGCATTTGGGGCGGCCCCCTATCCCCCGCTTTTTCTTTCCTTTTTAAATGTTTTTAATTACATCGTTTTGGTGGGGGGGGGGGGTCAGCTAAATTCCTGCATTTCAACACATTTTTCCGTGGTGCAGAGATCAACATTTGCAGTTTTATAATGCTATTCTACAGATTTTGTAATGAATCATGGGGTGGCAGGTAGCCTAGTGGTAGCCTAGTGGAGCATTGGGCCACTAACCTGGAAAGGTTGCTGGCGGGAAACTGTTGAGCGTGAAAAACCAGGCAGCATTGCTGTGCTTGACACAAACCGGTGCGCCTGGCACCTGCTACCATACCCCGTTCAAAGGCACTTACATTTTTTGTCTTGCCCATTCACCCTCTGAATGGCACACATTCACCATCCATGTCTCAATTGTGTCAAGGCTTAAAAAAAATCATTATTTAACCTGTCTCCTCGACTTCATCTACACTGATTGAATTGGATTTAACAAGTGACATCAACAAGGGATCATAGCTTTCACCTGGATTCACCTGGTCAGTCTATGTCATGGAAAGAGCAGGTGTTCCTTATGTTTTGTACAGTCAGTGTATGCTGCTGTTCTATCATGCAATGATGTCAGAGGGGAAAAAATTGTGTTTGTTGTTTGCAGTAACTTATTTTGTTGTTGTAATATCGCAAACAGACGTGGCAGTTTCACCATTCAGAATTCTAGCTTTAACAGTTAAGTGGGAAAGAGTGTGTGACAAGGTTGAAGTTTGTTGTGAGAGGTAGGAGGGATGATGTTGGTAGCTGATAGGGAGTGAGGAGAGAGGAGAGAAGAGAACAAGAAAGAAAGAAAGAAAGAAAGAAAGAAAGAAAGAAAGAAAGAAAGAAAGAAAGAAAGAAAGAAAGAAAGAAAGAAAGAAAGAAAGAAAGAAGAGACGGGGGAAAAGACACAGGGGGGAAGAGACAGGTGGGGATAGACAGGGGGGAAGAGACAGGTGGGGATAGACAGGGGGGAAGAGACAGGTGGGGATAGACAGGGGGGAAGAGACAGGTGGGGATAGACAGGGGGGAAGAGACAGGTGGGGATAGACAGGGGGGAAGAGACAGGTGGGGATAGACAGGGGGGAAGAGACAGGTGGGGATAGACAGGGGGGAAGAGACAGGTGGGGATAGACAGGGGGAAGAGACAGGTGGGGATAGACAGGGGGGAAGAGACAGGTGGGGATAGACAGGGGGAAGAGACAGGTGGGGATAGACAGGGGGGAAGAGACAGGTGGGGATAGACAGGGGGGAAGAGACAGGTGGGGATAGACAGGGTGGAAGAGACGGGGGAAAAGACAGGGGGGAAGAGACAGGTGGGGATAGACAGGGGGAAGAGACAGGTGGGGATAGACAGGGGGGAAGAGACAGGTGGGGATAGACAGGGGGGAAGAGACAGGGAGGAAGAGACAGAGAAATGGAAAGAAATATAAAAGATAACTGTGAGGTTGGGATCCTGTCAGTGAGGGAATGTTCCTCCCTCAGACAAGGTGTGTGGGTGTGCGGGCCTGCCTGCGCATGTTGCCATGCCAACGTCAGAGGATTGTTCATCTACAACACCTTTTGTCTGTAGTCAGAGAAAACATCAACACAATAACTCTCTCCAATGTGCTAAAGGTCATTACAACAAAGCTACGGGATGTCACCACCTATTTATTTCGCCACCATGGCTTCCTATAACACTGTTGTTCTGTTGTTTGGCTCAAAATGTTTTGTTCTCTTACATGACTATTGTTGTTGTTGTTGAGTTATGGATTGTTATATTCATTCATTTCCATTGTGTTGTCTCACTAGAAATGCATACTCTACAGTCCCTTCAGAAAGTATTCACACCCCTTGACTTTTTCCACATTTTGATGTGATACAGGCTGAATTTAAATTGCATTACATTGAGATTTTGTGTCACACACAATACCCCATAATGTCAAAGTGGAATTATGTTTTTAGAAATGATTCAAAATGAAAAGCTATCTTGAGTCAATTAGTATTCAACCCCTTTGTTAAGGCAAGCCTAAATAAGTTCAGGCAATGATCAACAACCAACTTGACATTGTATGAAGCATTTTGAAAATAGTATTGTGCAAACAGATGTGCAAAGCTCTTAGAGATTTACCCAGAAAGATACACAGCTGTAATTGTTGCCAAAGGTTCTTCTACAAAATACTGACTCTGGGTTGTAATACTTAAGCAAATTAGATATTTCTGTTTTTCATTTTCAATAAATTTGCTAACATTTCTAAACACGTTTTCACTTTGTCATTATGAGGTATCTTGTGGAGATGGGTGAGATTTTTTTACATAAGTGAATTACTTTCTGAAGGCACTGTAGATATAACCTAGACGAAAAATGGAATAGTGTTTGCCTGCATTCTGGCAAAATTGATCTAAATATTGATTGATCTTAATATCAAAATTTGACATTATACATTGCTGCCAGCAAATCATATTCTAGTCTTGTGTGTGGTCCTATTGTTCTAGTTCCAAACATTGCACACCAAAAAATGTGTTTCATGACAAAATACATTCATTTAAAGGGATGCATTAAATTCATTTAGAGATGAAAAATAGAATTGCATCGTAGTGTAAAAATGCCATTTTTACCCTGATAGGTTTTGAAACCATCTGTTCATGGAGTTCTTATTGTAATACTAGGTCTCCATGGTATGGCAAGGAGACAGACAGGCAGGGAGACAGACAGACAGGCAGGCAGACAGACAGACAGGGAGACAGACAGGGAGACAGACAAGGAGATGGACAGACAGACAGACAGACAGACAGACAGACAGACAGACAGACAGACAGACAGACAGACAGACAGACTGGCAGACTGGCTGGCAGGCAGGCAGACAGACAGGGAGGCAGACAAGCAGGCAGGGAGGCAGGCAGGCAGGCAGACAGACAGACAGACAGACAGACAGACAGACAGACAGACAGACAGACAGACAGACAGACAGACAGACAGACAGACAGGGAGGCAGGGAGGCAGGGAGACAGACAGGGAGGCAGACAGACAGGCAGGCAGGGAGACAGGCAGGCAGGCAGGGAGACAGGCAGGCAGGCAGGCAGGCAGGCAGGCAGGCAGGCAGGCAGGCAGGCAGGCAGGCAGGCAGGCAGGGAGAGAATGTATTGGGTGGTTTGAAATTAAAACACACTCACACTAGCAAACATGCGCACACACACACACACACACACACACACACACACACACACACACACACACACACACACACACACACACACACACACACACACACACACACACACACACACACACACACACAGATGATGGAATGGAAGGCAGGCATGCAGCTAGGCACACAAAGACAGTAATGGGTGGGTTGCAGCTGAACACAGAGAGTTGATTTAGTTACAGTTCGGAAATCATTGCATCAATATAATCATAAGCTCTATTTCTGTATTCTGCATGAGCTATCATACATTTGTGTTATTTAATTGTTTGTTTGTCATTTTTTATTTGAAAGTTAAATGTTCTGACAATTTCTCTAGTTTGGAAAAATGTGAATATGAAATGTGAAAAGCAAACACACAACCAAAACGTAGGACATTTCCTGTGATCTATTTTTAGGGCCCATAGCAATTTTCCCAGCCAGTGAACCTTATCAAAGTTATTCATAGAGAAATATGCTGACCTACAATCCATGAACTATCACATGGGGTTTAATGACTCATGCTCCATTTGTATGCTTTGCGTCATGCCTTACTACAAAGTAATGATATGTATGAACACAGATAATACATATTGGTTAACCCTCAGGGTGTGGCAATATCTGAAACAGCACCCTAACCCCTATTTTAGGGGTTCTACGGGGACCCTTTTAGTGATATTCATCAGGGACCCCCTCATTATCAGAACACAACTCAACTGAGATAACATAGCATACAAGGAGATTTACTATGACTTCCGCAGTACATGGTAGGACTAACCAAGTCTCAGGTCCTGGGAAGGAACATTTTAAAGGCCAGCCACTTGGAATGAGAGAGATACTTTTGAAGTCTTCATGATAGTCTTAGCAGTCACTTAGGGCACTTGCTGTTGTGAGTTAGAATAGAGGAATACTTAAGGTGGAATTTTTAAATTTAGTTGTGCATCAGCAGTTTTTCTCTTGTTATATCAGTCACTGACAGTCACTCAATTAGCCATGTCATCTAACAATTTTTGATTAACAAGTTAGTCTAGCCAGTTAACTAAACTTAGGGGACTTCTTACATTTTTTCATTTAACCTTTATTTAACTAGGCAGGTCAGTTAAGAACAAATTCTTATTTACGATGATGGCCTAGGAACAGTGGGTTAACTGCCTTGTTCAGGGGCAGAACAATGGATTTTTACCTTGTCAGCCCTGGGAAACTTTCGATTACTGGTCCAACGCTCTAACCACTAGGCTACCTGCCGCCCCAGGGGCACTAATCTCCAGAGGGCCCCCATTGATTTTGTTAGTCACTCTCACTCAGATATCAGTGCATTCGGAAAGTATTCAGACCCCTTCCCTTTCCCCACATTTTGTTACATTACAGCCTTATTCTAAAATGGATGAATTTTTTTTTTAAATCCTCATCAATCGCCATAATGACAAAGTGAAAAAAGGTTTTTAGAAATGTTTGTAAATCTATTGAAAATGTAAAACAGAAATAACTTATCTACATAAGTATTCAGACCCTTTGCTATGAAACTCGAAATTGAGCTCAGGTGCATCCTGTTTCCATTCCATTGATCAACCTTGAGATGTTTCTACAACTTGATTGGAGTCCACCTGTGGTAAATTCAATTGATTGGACATGATTTGGAAAGGCACACACCTGTCTATATAAGGTCCCACAGTTGACAGTGCATGTCAGAGCAAAAACCAAGCCATGAGGTCGAAGGAATAGTCCGTAGAGCTCCGAAACAGGATTGTGTCGAGGCACAGATCTGGGGAAAGTTACTAAAAAAAATGTTTGGAACCACCAAGACTCTTCCAAGAGCTGGCCGCCCGGCCAAACTGAGCAATCGGGGGAGAAGGGACTTTATCAGGGAGGTGACCAAGAACCCGATAGTCACTCCAACTTAGCTCCAGAGTTCCTCTGTGGAGATGGGAGAACCTTCCAGAAGGACAACCATCTCTGCAACACTCCACCAATCAGGCCTTTATGGTAGAGTGGCCAGATGGAAGCCACTCAGTAAAAGGCACATGACAGCCCACTTGGAGTTTGCGATAAGGCACCTAAAGGACTCTCAGACCATGAGAAACAAGATTCTCTGGTCTGATGATACCGAGATTGAACTCTTTGGCCTGAATGCCAAGTGTCCTGTCTGGAGGAAACATGGCACCATCTCTATGGTGAAGCATGGTGGTGGCAGAATCATGCTGTTGGGACTTTTTTCAGCAGAAGGGACTGGGAGACTAGTCAGGATCGAGGGAAAGATGAACAGAGCAAAGTACAGAGAGATTCATGATGGAAACCTGCTCCAGAGCGCTCAGGACCTAAGACTGGATTGAAGGTTCACCTTCCAACAGGACAACGACCCTAACACACAGCCAAGACAACTCATTAGTGGCTTCGGGACAAGTCTCCGAATGTCCTTGAGTGCTCCAGCGACACTCCCCATCCAACCTGACAGAGCTTGAGAGGATCTGCAGAGAAGACTGGAAGAAACTCCCAAATAGAGGTGTGCCAAGCTTGTAGTGTCATACCCAAGAAGAATCGAGGCTGTAAGATCTGACAAAGGTCCAGGGCCTAACATAAGGACAACTCAGAAAATGCTATTCTGTTCTTTTTGAAATAGCAGCCTGGTCTCAGACTAGACATAACATACATAACAGACAGTTGGTCCTTAAAACCTGTTGGGGCTCGTGGGCAGTATTGAGACATTTTGAAAAAAATATGTGCCCATTTTTAACTGCCTCCTACACCAACTCAGAAGCTAGGATATGCATATTATTAACACATTCGGATAGAAAACACTCTGAATTTTCTAAAACAGTTTGAATGGTGTCTGTAAGTATAACAAAACTCATATTGCAGGCAAAAACCTGTGAAAAATAGATCCCAAAAAAATGTGAATTTTGTGACTGTACTATTTAGTGTCATTGTTTTATAGATACCATAGTGAGAAAGGATTCATTTCGCAACACCTACGGCTTCCACTAGATGTCAACGATCTTTATAAAGTTGTTTGAAGCGTCTATGATAAACAGAGAGCAAATTAGAATCCAAGGAAGTTGACATGTCATCACTTCATTTTTTTGCGCCTGCGCATAAATCTGAGAAACGTGAGTTTGTCATCATTTTTTATCTAGACATAGGATAGGTTGTGTGAAAATATTACTGATGTTTAACGTTAAAAATGGACCAAAAGATTAATGCTAAACAACATTTGACATGTTTGAACGAACATAAATAGATTATTTACTAGGTTTTTTTAGCTTTTCGGCGTGATTTTACACTCCCCCCACCACGTTTTGTGGGAGCATAATGAACGCTAAGTACTTGGTGTTATTTGGACATAAATTATGAACTTTGTCAAAAGAAACCACATTTGTTCCGGACCTGGAATGCCTTCCGGACCTGGGATCCTGCCTTCTGATGGAGATAATCAAAGGTAAGGGGGTATTTACAATGTTATTATCGATTTTAGATGATGCTAACTGTATAGCATAGCCTGTTGTTCTTAGCATAGCACCCCGTTTATTGCAAAATGTGATTTCCCAGTAAAGTTATTTTGAGATCTGGCCATTCGGTAGCAATTACGAGATGATAATATATTATTCTTTGAATGACAATATTATAATTTACCAATGTTTTCGAATAGTAATTTTGTTATGTTCACCGGAAGCATTTCAGAGAAGAAAAAAATCTGAATTTCACGCTACTGTAAAATGCTGTTTTTGGATATAAATATGAACTTGATGGAACAAAAAATGCATGTATTGTATAACATAATGTCCTAGGAGTGTCATCTGATGGAGATTGACAAAAGTTAGTGCATAATTCAAGCTGGTTTCTGCTTTTGGTGATGCCTGACCTTGAATTGAAAATGGATGTTTGTACTTTTGTGGCTATGTACTGTCCTAACATAATCTAACTTTATGCTTTTGCCGTAAAGCCTCTTTGAAAATCGAACAATGTGGTTAGATTAAGGAGATGTTTATCATTTAAATTGTGTAAAATAGTTGATTGTTTGAGAAATTGAAATTATTAGATTTTTGATGTTTTGAATTTCCAGCCTTGTTAGCAATCCCGGCTCGGGGTTCATTGCTAACCTGTAGCCCCAACAGGTTTTAACACTATTAGCTAACTCCAAAACTTATCCCTAACCATGACCTCTAACCCTAAACCCTAGTCTAGCCTCTTGACGGGCTCGTCCCGTAAGCGGGATCAACATCCAGCGAAAAATCCTATCGCCATATTGTTAACAAAATTTAATATATATATTTTTTCAAATATAGGACTATATTATATCGTTTTATAGATACACCTCTCCTGAATCGAACCACGTTGTCCGATTTCAAAAAGGCTTTACAGCAGAAGCAAAACATTAGATTATGTTAGAGGAGTATATCGTAAAAGTAGCCACATAGCAATTTTCCGACCAACCACATGCATCACAACTAACCAAAAAACAGCTAAATGCAGCACTAACCTTTGACAATCTTCATCAGATGACACTCCTAGGACATCATGTTACACAATACATGCATTCTTTTGTTTGATAAAGTTCATATTTATATATAAAAACAGCATTTTACAACGGCGTGTGACATTGACTAACTATTTTCCCTCAAATGCATCCAGTGAAACAGCGCTACAATTTACTAAATTACTATTCGAAAACATTTTTTAAATGTAATATTGTCATTCTAAGATTTATAGATTAACATCTCTTGAAAGCACCTGTAATGCCAGATTTAAAAATAACTTTACTGGGTAATCACACTTTGCGATAAAAGGGGATGCGATACTCAGAAAAATAGGCTACCGTTACAGGTCAGCGCCATCTTGGAACAATCGCATATCAAATCTACTCTTGTATACTATTGTCAATAATCCCTTACCTTTGATTATCTTCATCAGAAGGCACTTCCAGGAATCCCAGGTCCACAACAAATGTATTTTCGTTCGAAAAAGTTAATCCTTTATGTCCCAATAGCTTGCTGTTAACCTGTTAGGGCTAGGGGGCAGTATTGACACGGCTGGATAAAAAACATACCCGATTTAATCTGGTTACCACTCCTACCCAGTAACTAGAATATGCATATACTTATTACATATGGATTGAAAACACCCTAAATTTTCTAAAACTGTTTGAATGGTGTCTGTGAGTATAACAGAACTCAAATGGCAGGTCAAAACCTGAGAGATTCCTTTACAGGAAGTGGCCTGTCTGACCATTTCTTGAACTTCTTTTCCATCTCTATCATTTACTAAGGATCTCTGCTCTAACGTGACACTTCCCACGTCGTCCATAGGCGCTCAGAGCCCGGGAAAAAACAGAATGTCGTCATTCCAGCCCCAGGCTGAAACACATTATCGCCTTTCTCAAGTGGCCGATCAAGGGACACTGGGCTTATGCGCATGACCCCGACCGCCCCCGCCTTTGGGATTTTTTCCTCTGTTTGCCGAAAAGGAGATTCCTTGTCGGAATATTATCACTTTTCTACGAGAAAAATGTCGTAAAAATTGATTTTAAACAGCGGTTGACATGCTTCGAAGTACGGTAATGGAATATTTAGAATTTTATTGTCACGAATTGCGCCATGCGCGCGACACTTCTTTACTATTTCGGATAGTGTCTGGAACGCACGAACAAAACGCCGCTATTCGGATATAACGATGGATTATTTTGGACCAAACCAACATTTGTTATTGAAGTAGCAGTCCTGGGTGTGCATTCTGACGAAGACAACAAAAGGTAATCAAACTTTTATAATAGTAAATATGATTATGGTGAGTGCTAAACTTGCCGGGTGTCTAAATAGCGAGCCCGTGATGCCTGGGCTATGTACTTAGAATATTGCAAAATGTGCTTTCACCAAAAAGCTATTTTAAAATCGGACATATCCAGTGCATAGAGGAGGTCTGTATCTATAATTCTTAAAATAATTGTTATGCTTTTTGTGAACGTTTATCGTGAGTAATTTAGTAAAATGTTAGCGAATTCCCCGGAAGTTTGCGGGGGGTATGCTAGTTCTGAACGTCACATGCTAATGTAAAAAGCTGGTTTTTGATATAAATATGAACTTGATTGAACAAAACATGCATGTATTGTATAACATAATGTCCTAGGGTTGTCATCTGATGAAGATCATCAAAGGTGAGTGCTGCATTTAGCTGTCTTCTGGGTTTTGGTGACATTATATGCTGGCTTGAAAAATGGGTGTCTGATTATTTCTGGCTTGGTACTCTGCTGACATAATCTAATGTTTTGCTTTCGTTGTAAAGCCTTTTTGAAATCGGACAGTGTGGTTAGATTAACGAGAGTCTTGTCTTTAAATGGCTGTAAAATAGTCATATGTTTGAGAAATTGAAGTAATAGGATTTTTAAGGTTTTGAAAATCGCGCCACAGGCTGGCAGTGGCTGTTACGTAGGTGGGACGAATTCGTCCCGCCTAGCCCAGAGAGGTTAACCTGTTATGGCTAGGGGGCAGTATTTTCACGGCTGGATAAAAAACGTACCCGATTTAATCTGGTTACTACTCCTGCCCAGTAACTAGAATATGCATATTATTGGCTTTGGATAGAAAACACTCCAAAGTTTCTAAAACTGTTTGAATGGTGTCTGTGAGTATAACAGAACTCAAATGGCAGGTCAAAACCTGAGAGATTCCTTTACAGGAAGTGGCCTGTCAGACCATTTCTTGAACTTCTTTGCCATCTCTATCTTTTACAAAGGATCTCTGCTCTAACGTGACACTTCCTACGTCTTCCATGGGCGCCCAGAGCCCGGGAAAAACCTGAATGTCATCATCCCAGCCCCAGGCTGAAACACATTATCGCCTTTCTCAAGTGGCCAATCAAGGGACTCTGGGCTTAGGCGCGTGCCCTGGCCGCCCCCGTCTTTGTGATTTTTCCTCTATTTGCCGAAAAGGAGATTCCCGGTCGGAATATTATCGCTTTTTTACAAGAAAAATTGATTTTAAACAGCGGTTGACATGCTTCGAAGTACGGTAATGGAATATTTAGAATTTTTTTTGTCACGAATTGCACCATGCGCGCGACCCTGATTTACCATTTCGGATAGTTTCTGGAATGCACGAACAAAACGGCGCTATTCGGATATAACGATGGATTATTTTGGACCAAACCAACATTTGTTATTGAAGTAGCAGTCCTGGGAGTGCATTCTGACGAAGACAACAAAAGGTAATCAAACTTTTATAATAGTAAATCTGATTTTGGTGAAGGCTAAACTTGCCGGGTGTCTAAATAGCTAGCCCGTGATGGCTGGGCTATGTACTTAGAATATTGCAAAATGTGCTTTCACCAAAAAGCTATTTTAAAATCGGACATATCGAGTGCATAGAGGAGTTCTGTATCTATAATTCTTTAAATAATTGTTATGCTTTTTGTGAACGTTTATCGTGAGTAATTTAGTAAATTGTTAGTAAATTCCCCGGAAGTTTGCGGGGGGTATGCTAGTTCTGAACATCACATGCTAATGTAAAAAGCAGTTTTTTGATATAAATATGAACTTGATTGAACAAAACATGCATGTATTGTATAACATAATGTCCTAGGTGTGTCATCTGATGAAGATCATCAAAGGTTAGTGCTGCATTTAGCTGTCTTCTGGGTTTTTGTGACATTATATGCTAGCTTGAAAAATGGGTGTCTGATTATTTCTGGCTGGGTACTCTGCTGACATAATCTAATGTTTTGCTTTCGCTGTAAAGCCTTTTTGAAATCGGACAGTGTGGTTAGATAAAGGAGAGTCTTGTCTTTAAAATGCTGTAAAATAGTCATATGTTTGAAAAATTGAAGTTTTTGTATTTTTGAGGAATTTGTAATTCGCGCCACGCCTATCATTGGATATTGGAGCAGGTGTTCCGCTAGTGGAACGTCTAGATGTAAGAGGTTAATCCTTTATGTTCCAATAGCTTGTTGTTGTTCTGAAGGCTGCTCTCTCAACAAAATGCATTTTTTTTAAATTTAAGTTCGTTCAAACATGTCAAACCTTGTATAACATAAATCTTTAGGGCCTTTTTCAACCAGAGCTCCAATAAGATTCAAGGGGGACGATTGCATTGTCTTTCTAAACGTTTCGAAAGGGGAGGGTAGCCAGGGGCGCCGGCGTCGTAATGTTGATGGCCCTCCTCATGTGACCACTTTCCACGGACTCTCATTGTGTCAGTTTTCACAGTAGGAGACTCAAACCACTTTGTAAAGACTGGGGACATCTAGTGAAAGCAATAGGAAGTGCTCAATGAACCATTGCTCACGGTGTGATTTATAGGCAAAGTGATGAAGTTGAGTCCGCAATTCAGAATTCCACATCTTGTTATGATCGGTCTCGTTGTTTTGACTGCCATATGAGTTCTGTTATACTCACAGACACCATTCAAACAGTTTTAGAAACTTTAGGGTGTTTTCTATCCACAAGTATTAATTATATGCATATCCTAGCTTCTGAGTTTGAGTAGGAGGCCGTTTAAAATGGGCACAAATTTTTTCAAAAATCGCTGTAGCGCCCCCTATCCTAGGCGACGTTAGCCAGCTAGCCAGAATTCATAACATATTGTACATTTTTCTCATTTGTAACATATACCGTAATGCACCAGAATTGCTTTTCGGAGAACGGTAATATGGCAGACATTTAAACGGCTACACATTGCGGAAAGAAAACCCCTTATTGAGTCAACACTATTGAGTCTATTGGTAAACATAATACTTCACAGAAATATACCAGGTTACTACACATACAAAACGTAACATATCATACTAAATGTATGATAATACAAAAAACTCTGAGACCAGGTTGGAAATAAGATACATTTTCTTCATATCATAATGTTTCTTTAAACCTGACTAAAATCAAATAATGGATATTACTGTGATGGTGTAGGCTATAATAAATCAATTTATTAGACTATTTTAAATATAGATGTTCCAAAGGTCTACAACAGTTGCTTGTAGGCTATGCATGGTAGCTGGAGATGCTGCCCGCATTTATGTTAACCTGTTGGGGCTAGGGGGCAGTATTTGCACGGCCGGATAAAAACGTACGCAATTTCAACTGGTTACTACACTTGCCCAGAAATGAGAATATACATATAATTAGTAGATTTGGATAGAAAACACTCTAAAGTTTCTAAAACTGTTTGAATGGTGTCTGTGTGTATAACAGAACTCATATGGCAGGCCAAAACCTGAGAAGATTCCATACAGGAAGTGACCTGTCTGACAATTTGTTCTCCTTCTGTAGCATCTCTATCGAAAATAGAGCATCTCTGCTGTAACGTGACATTTTCTAAGGCTTCCATTGGCTCTCAGAAGGCGCCAGAAAATGGAATGACGTCTCTCCAGTCTCTGTGCGAAAAACAGCAGGAGATTTTGTGAGCGGTCAGGCTGAGAACAGTGACACTGGAGATGCGCGTTCATGTGAATTCTCCATGTTTTTCTTTCTCTCTTTGAATAAATACAACATCGCCTGGTTGGAATATTATCGCTATCTTACAAGAAAAATTGCATAAAAATTGATTTTAAACAGCGTTTGACATGCTTCGAAGTACGGTAATGGAATATTTTGAATTTTTTTGTCACAAAATGCGCTCGCGGGTCACTCTTCGGATTGTGACCTGGATGCACGAACAAAACGGAGCTATTTCAATATAACTATGCATTATTTGGAACCAAACCAACATTTGTTGTTGAAGTAGAAGTCCTGGGAGTGCGTTCTGATGAAGAACAGCAAAGGTAATCCAATTTTTCTAATAGTAATTCTGAGTTTAGGTTGTCCCAAACTTGGTGGGTGTCAAATTAGCTAGACATTATAACATAATGTCCTAGGAGTGTCATCTGATGAAGATCATCAAAGGTTAGTGCTGCATTTAGCTGTGGTTTTGGTTTTTGTGACATTATATGCTAGCTTGAAAAATGGGTGTGTGATTATTTCTGGCTGGGTACTCTCCTGACATAATATAATGTTTTGCTTTCGTTGTAAAGCCTTTTTGAAATCGGACAATGTGGTTAAGATAAAGGAGAGTCTTGTCTTTAAAATGGTGTAAAATAGTCATATGTTTGAAAAATTGAAGTTTTGGGATTTTTGAGGAGTTTGTAATTCGCGCCACGCCCTATCATTGGATATTGGAGCGGTGTTCCGCTAGCGGAACATCTAGATGTAAGAGGTTTAGAACCCCCGGTAGTGGAAGGATTTGATGCCCCGTATTATCAGCAATTAAAAATTGCTTTCCTCAGTGGAATGTGTCCCGAGATAAGTCGTGCCATCAAACAGAATCTCGTAGGGTGGGGGCTAGCAGGTCTGAGAGAAGTAAAGAGATATGCAGCACACTATGAGCAGCATGGAAAAAGAGAGAAAGAAAAGAAGGAACGGAAGGGTGCAGAGTATTTGATGGCCACTCTAGGAGAGATTGCAGAGAGGGGTAGAGGTGACAAAAGAGAACGGAATAGCAGGACAGGAGAGAAAGAGGAATAGAAGTGTTTCAATTGTCACAAGATAGGACATTTTGTTAGAAATTGTAAAGTACCGTGTACCCACTGCAAGGAGGGAGGCCATTCTCGTAAAGATTGGAATAATAACAGAGACAAGAGAGGCCAGAGAGGGGGTCGAGACAAATACAGAGAGAAGGTCAGGCGCCCACAGCCAGACTCAGAGGAGGAGGAAGATGAGGCATGACTAACTATGGAGAGCGGGGGAATAGACTCTAGTGAAGGGAAGGAGGATTTTCAGGATTTGGTTATAAACAGTGATTGTGAAGTTTTTGAATTGGCTACGATTGATTTGGCATTAAAACAGGAACAGAAACCCTATTTGACACTAACAGTAATGGGAGAGAGAATCAAATTTCTTTGTGATTGTCACGACTCCCGCCGAAGTCGGCCCCTCTCCTTGTTCGGGCGGCGTTCGGCGGTCGACGTCACCGGCTTACTATTTGCCACCGATCGATGTTTCACTGTTCGTTTGGTTTTGTCTTTATTGTGTACACCTGTTTTTGATTTCCCTAATTATGTTCATTATTTAACCCTCTGCATTTCCTGTTTGTCTTGTCGGTGATTGTTTCCTGTTTTGTGTTGTTGGAGGGGTTGTTCCCCAATCCTGTATTTTTGGATTTTGGAAGAAGTTTTATTATGAATTTTAGTAAACACGTATTCGTTTACACACATTCCATGTGTCCTGCGCCTGACTCCAACACTTCTTCTAACTAGTGCATTACAGAATCACCGACCAGCATAATGGAGTCAGCAGGAGCAGCTAGCCCTCCTATTCCGGTAAAGCAGTGAGCCGGGTAAGCCACCAAAACTCCGCCCCTGCGCTTTCTTTTCGAGGAAGCTCAGCCCGGCGGAGCGAAACTATGATGTGGGGGATAGGGAGTTGTTAGCTGTTGTCGGGGCTCTGAAAGCGTGGAGACATTGGCTTGAGGGGGCTAGACACCATTCCTCATTTGGACTGACCACCGAAATCTGGAGTATATTCGGGCAGCGAGGAGACTGAACCCTCGCCAGGCTAGGTGGGCAATGTTTTTCACACGCTTTGTTTTCACTCTTTCATACAAACCAGGTTCCCAGAATGTCAAGGCAGACGCACTGTCCCGGCTGTATGATACAGAGGAGCGGTCCACAGAGCCCACTCCCATAATTCCAGCCTCATGCCTGGTGGCACCGGTGGTATGGTAGGTGGATGCGGACATCGAACGGGCATCACATGCAGAACCCACTCCCTCCCAGTGTCCCGTTGGACGCGTGTACGTGCCGTTTGATGTTCGCGATCGTTTGATCTGTTTGATGCACACATCACCCGCCTCTGGTCATCCTGGTATCGGTCGGACGGTGCGCTGCCTTACGGGGAAGTAGTGGTGGCCCACTTTAGCCAAGGACGTGAGGGTTTATGTCTCCTCCTGTTCGGTATGCGCACAGTGCAAGGCACCTAGACATCTGCCCAGAGGGAAATTACAACCCCTTCCCGTTCCGCAATGACCGTGGTCACACCTATCGGTGGATTTCGTGACGGATCTCCCTCCGTCACGGGGTAACACCACGATCCTGGTCGTTGTGGATCTGTTTTCTAAGTCCAGCCGTCTCCTTCCTTTGCCCGGTCTCCCTATGGCTCTACAGACTGCGGAAGCCCTGTTCACCCATGTATTCCGGCACTACGGGGTGCCTGAGGATATACTGTCTGATCGGGGTCCCCAATTTACATCTAGAGTCTGGAGGGCGTTTATGGAACGCCTGGGGGTCTCAGTTATCCTTACCTCAGGGTTCCACCCCGAAAGTAACGGGCAGGTGGAAAGAGTCAACCAAGAGGTGGGTAGGTTTCTGCGGTCCTATTGCCAGGACCGGCCGGGAGAGTGGGCATCGTTTATCCCCTGGGCAGAGATGGCCCAAAATTCCCTACGCCACTCCACTAACCTTACCCCTTTTCAGTGTGCGCTAGGGTATCAGCCAGTCCTGGCACCATGGCATCAGAGCCAGATCGAGGCTCCTGCGGTGGATGAATGGTTTCGGCACTCGGAGGAGACATGGAACGCGGCCCATGTACGTCTTCAACGAGCCATCAGGCGGCAAAAGGCGAGTGCCGACATCCACCGCAGTGAGGCCCCGGTTTATGCACCGTCTGTCTCTCGACCCGAAACCTGCCCCTTCACCTGCCCTGCCGGAAGCTGGGTCCACGGTTTGTGGGGCCATTTAAAGTCCTGAGGAGATTGAACGAGGTTTGTTATAGGTTAAAACTCCCCCCTGATTATCATATTAACCCCTCGTTCCATGTGTCTCTCCTCAGGCCGGTGGTGGCTGGTCCACTCCAGCAGTCGGAGGTGCGGGAGGTTCCTCCGCCCCCTCTGGACATCGAGGGGGCCCTGGCGTATACAGGACGAGCCCTTATGGACTCCAGATGTCGGGCGGGGGGGCCTTCAGTACCTCGTGGAGTGGGAGGGGTACGGCCCGGAGGAGCGAAGCTGGGTACTGGCGGAAGACATCCTGGACCCATCGTTAATCCAGGATTTTCACCGCTTCCGTCCGGATCGCCCTGCTCCCCGTCCTCGTCCTGTATATTTATATTAATATTATCTATTATTGTTACTATATTTGCTGACTGTTTTCCAAGGGACTGCCCATATTTCCCTCTGGCCAATGCCAATTGGCGGCCAAGGGTTTTCCTTAGGAATCAAAGGTGCGTCATGAGTCAGGGAGATGGTCTGATGGTCTTTGTGACAACAGACCTAGATATGGGGGGAGGTTTTAGTGGGTGGAATATTAGGTTTACAAAGTTGCAGCTACAGTATGCTTAAAACAGTACAAATTATTCTGGTACAGCTATATGGACACTTCATCATCATGGTGCTTATTAATGGTAAGTTTACAAACATTGTTTGTGGTAAGTATAATTGAAACTTGGGTATCATTATGATAAGTGGGGAAATAAGTATAGCAAGTTATAAATGTAATGGCTTAGCAGATCAAAAAAAGAAGATAAATTGGCTAAAAGTTATTCTTGAGAACAGCTCAAATAAGCAAAGAGAAACGACAGTCCATCATTACTTCAAGACATGGTAAGTCAATCGGAAAAAAACAACATTATATATATATATATATATATAGTATTAGTTATTAGTATAAGTTAGTATAAGTTATTCTTTACAGGAATTCTTTATTTTTATTTTTTATTTCACCTTTATTTAACCAGGTAGGATAGTTGAGAACAAGTTCTCATTTGCAACTGCGACTGCAACCTGGCCAAGATAAAGCATAGCAATTCAACACATACAACACCACAGAGTTACACATGGAATAAACAAAACAGTCAATAATATAGTAGAACAAAAGAAAACAAAAAGTCTATATACAGAGAGTGCAAATCAGGTAAGATAAGGGAGTTAAGGCAATAAATAGGCCATAGGCAAAGTAATTACAATATAGCAATTAAACACTGGAATGGTAGATGTGCAGAAGACGAATGTGCAAGTAGGGATACTGGGGTGCAAAGGAGCAAAATAAATAAATAAATAAATAAATACAGTATGGGGATGAGGTAGTTGGATGGGCTGTTTACAGATGGGCTATGTACAGGTGCAGTGATCTGTGAGCTGCTCTGACAGCTGGTGCTTAAAGCTTGTGAGGGAGATATAAGTCTCCAGCTTCAGTGATTTTTGCAGTTCGTTCCAGTCATTGGCAGCAGAGAACTGGAAGGAAAGACGACCAAAGGAGGAATTGGCTTTGGGGGTGACCAGTGAGATATACCTGCTGGAGTGTGTGCTACGAGTAGGTGCTGTTATGGTGACCAGTGAGCTGAGATAAGGCGGGGCTTTACCTAGCAGAGACTTGTAGACAACCTGTAGTCAGTGGGTTTGGAGACGAGTATGAAGCGTGGGCCAACCAACAAGAGCGTACAGGTCACAATGGTGGGTAGTGTATTGGGCTTTGGTGACAAAAGAGATGGCACTGTGATAGACTGCATCCAATTAGTTGAGTAGAGTGTTTGAGGCTATTTTGTAAATGACATCACCGAAGTCGAGGATCGAAAGGATGGTCAGTTTTACGAGGGTATGTTTGGCAGCATGAGTGAAGGATGCTTTGTTGCGATATAGGAAGCCGATTCTAGATTTAATTTTGGATTGGAGATGCTTAATGTGAGTCTGGAAGGAGAGTTTACAGTCTAACCAGACACCTAGGTATTTGTAGTTGTCCACGTATTCTAAGTCAGAGCCGTTCAGAGTAGTGATGCTGGATGGGCGTGCAGGTGCGGGTAGTGATCGATTGAATAGCATGCATTTAGTTTTACTTGCATTTAACAGCAGTTGGAGGCCACGGAAGGAGAGTTGTATGGCATTGAAGCTCGTCTGGAGGTTAGTTAACACAGTGTCCAAAGAGGGGCCAGAAGTTTACTGAATGGTGTCGTCTGCATAGAGGTGGATCAGAGAATCACCAGCAGCAAGAGCAACATCATTGATGTATACAGAGAAGAGAGTCGGCCCGAGAATTGAACCCTGTGGCACCCCCATAGAGACTGCCAGTGGTCCGGACAACAGGCCCTCCGATTTGACACTATAGAGGCACAAAACTGAACTCTGTCAGAGAAGTAGTTGGTAAACCAGGCGAGGCAATCATTTGAGAAACCAAGGCTGTCGAGTCTGCCAATAAGAATGTGGTGATTGACAGAGTCTAAAGCCTTGGCCAGGTCCATGAATACGGCTGCACAGTAATGTCTCTTATCGAGGGAACTCAATATACATATATAGATGAGGTTGGGTGGAAAAAGGACTGGGAGGGAGAAATATATTTTTGTCATGGTCAAAGCAACTCAAAAGGGGTGATTATACTAATTAATACAAATTTTGATCCGATTGTGCAAACTGTGCAAACAGATCCACAAGGAAGATGGATTATTTTAAATATGCTATTGAACCAAAAACAGATCTGGCTTATTAATATATATGGGCCAAATAATGATGATCCACACTTTTTCGAAAATATATATAATAATCTTTTGAGCTCACAAGAAACAAAATAATATATTATTATGGTGGGATATTATAATACGGTTTTAAGTACGTCAATGGATCGTAAAGGAAATCATTCTACCAACTATCACCCTCAAACACTTAACTTCTCTAGGGCCGGCGGGACGAAATCGTCCCACCTACGTAACAGCCAGTGGAATCCTGTGGCGCGTTATTCAAATACTTTAGAAATGCTATTACTTCAATTTCTCAAACATATGACTATTTTACACCATTTTAAAGACAAGACTCTCGTTAATCTAACCACACTGTCCGATTTCAAAAAGGCTTTACAACGAAAGCAAAACATTAGATTATGTCAGCAGAGTACCCAGCCAGAAATAATCAGACACCCATTTTTCAAGCTAGCATATAATGTCACAAAAACCCAGAAGACAGCTAAATGCAGCACTAACCTTTGATGATCTTCATCAGATGACACACCTAGGACATTATGTTATACAATACATGCAGGTTTTTTTCAATCAAGTTCATATTTATATCAAAAACCAGCTTTTTACATTAGCATGTGACGTTCAGAACTAGCATACCCCCCGCAAACTTCCGGTGAATTTACTAAATTACTCATGATAAACGTTCACAAAAAGCATAACAATTATTTAAAGAATTATAGATACAGAACTCCTCTATGCACTCGATATGTCCGATTTTAAAATAGCTTTTTGGTGAAAGCACATTTTGCAATATTCTCAGTAGATAGCCCAGCCATCACGGCTAGCTATTTAGACACCGACCAAGTTTAGCCCTGATCAAACTCCGATTTACTATTACAAAAGTTTCATTACCTTTGTTGTCTTCGTCAGAATGCACTCCCAGGACTGCTACTTCAATAACAAATGTTGGTTTGGTCCAAAATAATCCATCGTTATATCCAAATTGCGGCGTTTTGTTCGTGCGTTCCAAGACACTATCCGAAATGGTAAATCAGGGTTACGAGCATGGCGCAATTCGTGACAAAAGATTTCTAAATATTCCATTACCGTACTTCGAAGCATGTCAACCGCTGTTTAAAATCCATTTTTATGCCATTTTTCTCGTAAAAAAACGATAATATTCCGACCGGGAATCTCCGTTTAGCTAAACAGAGGAAAGAAAATAAAGCTTTCGGTCGACGCGGGCACGAGCCTGAGTCTCACAGTACTGTAACCAGCCACTATCCAAACGCGCTACTTTGTTTCAGCCAGAGCCTGCAAAGCCACGATTCAGCATTTTGCCGCCTTCTGAGAGTCCATGTGAGCCGTAGAAAGTGTCACGTAAGAGCAGAGATCCCCTGTAATAGATAGAGATAATCAACAAGGCCAAGAAATGGTCAGACAGGGTACTTCCTGTACAGAATCTTCTCAGGTTTTGGCCTGCCAAATGAGTTCTGTTATACTCACAGACACCATTCAAACAGTTTTAGAAACTCTGGAGTGTTTTCTATTCAAAGCTAATAATTATATGCATATTCTAGTTTCTGGGCAGGAGTACTAATCAGATTAAATCGGGTACGTTTTTTATCCGTCCGTGAAAATACTGCCCCCTAGCCATAACAGGAGATTACAAAGATCATGGATAAATTAGAACTAGTGGATATATGGAGGTTGAAAAACCCTGACCTAGTGAGATATACATGGAGAAGGCTTAATCAAGCTAGCTGTCTGGATTACTTCCTAGTCCCATTCTTGCTGGCATCAAAAGTTTTAAAAAGTATTAATAGGAGAACGAATGCGATCAGACCACCATCTAATTGACCTCCATATAACTCCTACAGAATTTCCACATGGATGGGGATATTGGAAATTTAATCAAAGCATATTGGATGACAATTGACGGTCGCCTAGGATAGGGGGCGCTACAGCGATTTTTGAAAAAAAATAGTGCCCATTTTAAACGGCCTCCTACTCAAACTCAGAAGCTAGGATATGCATATAATTAATACTTGTGGATAGAAAACACCCTAAAGTTTCTAAAACTGTTTGAATGGTGTCTGTGAGTATATCAAAACCCCGAGACCGATCGAAACAGGAAGTGGAATTCTGAATTGCGGAGTCAACTTCATCTCGTCGCCTAGAAATCACACAGTGAGAAATGGTTCATTGAGCACTTCCTATTGCTTCCACTAGATATCCCCAGTCTTCACAAAGTGGTTTGAGTCTCTTACATTGAAAACTGATTGAATGACACGCTGTGGAATGTGGTCACACGGAGAGGGCCATCACCATTATGACGCCGGCGCCCCTGGCTACCCTCCCCTTTCGAAACGTTTTGAATGACAATGCAATCGTCCCCCTTGAATCTTATTGGAGATCTGGTTGAAAAAGGCCCGAAAGATTTATGTTATACAACGTTTGACATGTTTGAACGAACCTAAATTTAAAAAATGCATTTTTTCGAAAGAGTAGTCCCGCGGCCGACGGAGCTTTTGGAGCAGCCTTCAGAACGCACTAACAACAACAAGCTATTGGGACGTAAAGGATACATTTTTTCTAACGAAAATACATTTGTTGTCGACCTGGGATCCCTAGAAGTGCTTTCTGATAAAGATAATCAAAGGTAAGGGATTTTTGACAATAAAATACAAGACTAGATTTGATATGCGATTGTTCCAAGATGGCGCTGACCTGTAACGCTAGCCTATTTTTCTGAGTATCGCATCCCCTTTTATCGCAAAGTGTGATTACCCAGTAAAGTTATTTTTAAATCTGGCATTACAGGTGCTTTCAAGAGATATTCATCTATAAATCTTAGAATGACAATATTACATTTTAAAAATGTTTTCGAATAGTAATTTAGTAAACTGTTTCACCGCATGCATTTGAGGAAAAATAGTTAGTCAACGTTACGCGCCGATGTAAAATGCTCTTTTTATATATAAATATGAACTTTATCGAACAAAAGAATGCATGTATTGTGTAACATGATGTCCTAGGGGTGTCATCTGATGAAGATTGTCAAAGGTTAGTGCTGCATTTAGCTGTTTTTTGGTTATATGTGTTGCATGTGGTTGGTCGGAAAATTTCTATGTGGCTACTTTTACGATATACTCCTCTAACATAATCTAATGTTTTGCTTTTGCTGTAAAGCCTTTTTGAAATCGGACAATGTGGTTCGATTCAGGAGAGGTGTATCTATAAAACGATATAACATAGTCCTATATTTGAAAAAAATATATATATTACATTTCGTTATGCTAATGGCGATAGGATTTTTTCGCTGGATGTCCGTCCCGTATACGGGACGAGCCCGTCAAGAGGCTAACCACTTGATGTTCTTGTTGTATCTAATTTTAATAGCTAGCATTTTAATGGCCATAATAAATAGATATGGAGACGAATGACAGCCATGTTTTAATCCTCTTAAAACTCAATATTTTCTTAGAAGTAACCATTGTTTACTGTTTTACATCTGGGGTTGCTGTACATAACTTTAACCCATTGTATACGATATTCACCAAAATTCAAGTATTCCAGGCATTTATATTTGAATTCTTATCATACTTTATCAAATGCCTTTTCAAAATCTGCTATGAAGACCAGACCTGGTATCTTCAATGTTTTATAATGTTCAATTGTTTCAAGTAATTGTCGTATATTATCTCCAATATATCGTCCATGTAAAAAACCTGTCTGACCAGGATGAACAATATCTAGTATAACCTTTTTTATTCTACATTCCTATGCATTTCGGCAGGATTTTCACATTACAACATTGACGAGTTAGCGTCCTCCAGTTTTTTAAATGGACTGTATCTTTATACTTACCACCTGGGTCCTGTTTTAGTAGTAATGAAATCAGACCTTCTTGTTAAGTACAAGAGTAATTAGAACATGCTAATAATTGATCTTTGAGTGTATCAAAAAAGGTCTGATATGCCTCTACTGGTATACCGTAAAGCCCTGGTGGTTTTCCAGACTGAAAAGATTTTATTGCCTCAAAAAGTTCCTATTCTGTAAGTTGGCCTTCACACCGGTCTTTTTGCTAATTTTACATTATTATTATTAGGAAAGTAATGCATTCAGTGGAAATAAAAGAGACAGTAAAGAAAACATAAGCTTAAAATATTTTGCTTACTCCATCATTTGTAGCAAGTTTCTGTAAATTATTTTTGGTCGGATTTTCTGTGTTGAAGATTCTAGAAAATGTTTGTGCACTTTTCCCCATTTTCCATCCAATTCGCTTTATTTTTTTGTAATACATTACACTTGATCATTCTTGAATAAGTTCCTCCATTTCTTTTTGTTTTTCCTCTAACCTATTTTGTGCCTCTATAGTACAGTTTCCATTACCATCTACCTGTGCTGTTACTTCCTCTATTTCCTTTATTAGTCTAATCTCTTTTGACCTAAACTGCTTTTGTTTTAATGATGAGCATTGTATTGAATGGCCTCTAAAAGTACATTTGAAAGTGTCTCATACAATATGAGGATCTGCTGTACCTATGTTGTACAAAAAAAGTAAATAGTGAATTATTTTGTCTTAGTTAGAAAACCAGGGGGAAAAAAAAACTTATGGCCTTCCAGGCAGAGTTCCTCTGTCCAGTGTCTGTGTTCTGTTGTCCATCTTAATCTTTTATTTTTATTGGTCAGTCTGAGATATGGCTTTTTCTTTGCAACTCTGCCTAGAAGGCCAGCATCCCGGAGTCGCCTCTTCACTGTTGACATTGAGACTGGTGTTTTGTGGGTACTATTTAATGAAGCTTCCAGTTGAGGACTTGTGAGGCGTCTGTTTCTCAAACTAGACACACTACTGTACTTGTCCTCTTGCTCAGTTGTGCACCGGGGCCTCCCACTCCTCTTTCTATTCTGGTTAGAGACAGTTTGCTGTGTTCTGTGAAGGGAGTAGTACACAGCATTATACGAGATCATAAGATTCTTGGCAATGTCTCACATGGAATAGCCTTCATTTCTAAGAACAAGAATAGACTGACGAGTTTCAGAAGAAAGGTCTTTGTTTCTGGCCATTTTGAGCCTGTAATCGAACCCAGGAATGCTGATTTTTATTTTTTTATTTTATTTTTATTTCACCTTTATTTAACCAGGTAGGCAAGTTGAGAACAAGTTCTCATTTACAATTGCGACCTGGCCAAGATAAAGCAAAGCAGTTCGACAACATACAAAAACACAGAGTTACACATGGAGTAAAACAACATACAATCAATGATGCAGTAGAAAAAAAATAACACTATATACAATGTGAGCAAATGATGTGAGATAAGCGAGGTAAAGGCAAAAAAATGCCATGGTGGCAAAGTAAATAAAGTATAGCAAGAAAAAGACTGGAATGGTAGATTTGTAGTTTGAAGAAAGTTCAAAGTTAAAATATAAATAATATGGTGCAAAGGAGCAAAATAAATAAAATAAATAAATACAGTAGGGGAAGGGGTAGTTGTTTGGGCTAAATTATAGATGGGCTATGTACAGGTGCAGTGATCTGTGAGCTGCTCTGACAGCTGGTGCTTAAAGCTAGTGAGGGAGATAAGTGTTTCCAGTTTCAGAGATTTTTGTAGTTCGTTCCAGTCATTGGCAGCAGAGAACTGGAAGGAGAGACGACCAAAGGAGGAGTTGGCTTTAGGGGTGACCAGAGAGATATACCTGCTGGAGCGCGTGCTACAGGTGGGTGCTGCTATGGTGACCAGTGAGCGGAGATAAGGGGGGACTTTACCTAGCAGGGTCTTGTAGATGACCTGGAGCCAATGTGCTTGGCGACGATTATGAAGCGAAGGCCAGCCAACGAGAGCGTACAGGTCGCAGTGGTGGGTAGTATATGGGGCTTTGGTGACAAAACGGATGGCACTGTGATAGACTGCATCCAGCTTGTTGAGTAGGGTATTGGAGGCTATTTTGTAAATGACATCGCCGAAGTCGAGGATTGGTAGGATGGTCAGTTTTACGAGGGTATGTTTGGCAGCATGAGTGAAGGATGCTTTGTTGCGAAATAGGAAGCCAATTCGAGATTTCACTTTGGATTGGAGATGATTGATGTGAGTCTGGAAGGAGAGTTTACAGTCTAACCAGACACCTAGGTATTTGTAGTTGTCCACAAATTCTAAGTTAGAACCGTCCAGAGAAGTGATGCTGGACAGGCGGGCAGGTGCAGGCAGCGATCGGTTGAAGAGCATGCATTTAGTTTTACTTGTGTTTAGGAGCAGTTGGAGACCACGGAAGGAGAGTTGAATGGCATTGAAGCTTGTCTGGAGGGTTGTTAACACAGTGTCCAAAGAAGGGACAGAAGTGTACAGAATGGTGTCGTCTGCGTAGAGGTGGATCAGAGATTCACCAGCAGCAAGAGCGACATCATTTATGTATACAGAGAAAAGAGTTGGCCCAAGAATTGAACCCTGTGGTACCCCCATAGAGACTGCCAGAGGTCCAGACAGTAGGCCCTCCGATTTGACACACTGAACTCTGTCAGAGAAGTAGTTGGTGAACCAGGCGACGCAATCGTTTGAGAAACCAAGGCTACTGAGTCTGCCGATGAGGATGTGGTGATTAACAGAGTCAAAAGCTTTGGCCAGGTCAATGAATACGGCGCACAGTATTGTTTCTTATCGATGGCGGTTACAATGTCGTTTAGGACCTTGAGCGTGGCTGAGGTGCACCCATGACCAGCTCTGAAACCAGATTGCATAGCGGAGAGGGTGCGGTGGGATTTGAAATGGTCGGTAATCTGTTTGTTGACTTGGCTTTCGAAGACCTTAGAAAGGCAGGGTAGGATGGATATAGGTCTGTAGCAATTTGGGTCAAGAGTGTCACCTCCTTTGAAGAGGGGGATGACAGCAGCTGCTTTCCAATCTATGGGAATCTCAGACGACACGAAAGAGAGGTTGAACAGGCTAGTAATAGGGGTTGCAATAATTTCGGCAGATAATTTTAGAAAGAAAGGGTCCAGATTGTCAAGCCCAGCTGATTTGTAGGGGTCCAGATTTTGCAGCTCTTTCAGAACATCAGCTGAATGGATTTGGGAGAAGGAGAAATGGGGGAGGCTTGGGCGAGTAGCTGTGGGGGGTGCAGTGCTGTTGAATACAGTAGGGGTAGTTAGGTGGAAAGCATGGCCAGCCGTAGAAAAATGCTTATTGAAATTCTCAATTATAGTGGGCTTATCGGTGGTGACAGAGTTTCCTATCCTCAGTGCAGTGGGCAGTTGGGAGGAGGTGTTCTTATTCTCCATGGACTTTACAATGTCCCAGAACTTTTTAGAGTTGGAGTTGCACGAAGCAAATTTCTGTTTGAAAAAGCTAGCCTTGGCGTTTCTAACTGCCTGTGTGTATTGGTTTCTAACTTCCCTATATATATATATCGCGGGGGCAGTTCGATGCTAATGCAGAACGCCACAGGATATTTTTGTGTTGGTTAAGGGCAGTCAGGTCTGGGGAGAACCAAGGGCTATATCTGTTCCTGGTTCTAAATTTCTTGAAAGGGGCATGCTTATTTAAGATGGAGAGGAAGGCATTTAAAAAAAATAACCAGGCATCCTCTACTGACGGGATGAGGTCAATATCCTTCCAGGATACCAGGGCCAGGTCGATTAGAAAGGCTTGCTCATTGAAATGTTTCAGGGAGCGTTTGACAGTGATGAGTGGAGGTCGTTTGACCGCTGACCCATTACGGGTGCAGGCAATGAGGCAGTGATCGCTGAGATCTTGGTTGAAAACAGCAGAGGTGTATTTAGAGGGCACGTTGGTTAGGATGATATCTATGAGGGTGCCAGTGTTTGCGGCTTTGGGGTTGTACCTGGTGGGTTCATTAATAATTTGTGTGAGATTGAGGGCATCAAGCTTGGATTGTAGGATGGCTGGGGTGTTAAGCATGCCCCAGTTTAGGTCACCTAGTAGCACGAGCTCTGAAGATAGATGGGGGGCAATCAGTTCACATATGGTGTCCAGAGCACAGCTAGGGGCCGAGGGGGGTCTATAGCAGGCGGCAACGGTGAGAGACTTGTTTTTGGAGAGGTGGATTTTTAAAAGTAGAAGTTCAAATTGTTTGGGTACAGACCTGGATAGCAGGACAGAACTCTGCAGGCTATCTCTGCAGTAGATTGCAACACCGCCCCCTTTGGTCGTTCTATCTTGTCTGAAAACGTTGTAGTTAGGGATGAAGATTTCAGAGTTTTTGGTGGACTTCCTAAGCCAAGATTCAGACACAGCTAGGACATCCGGGTTGGCAAAGTGTGCTAAAGCAGTGAATAAAACAAACTTAGGGAGGAGGCTTCTAATGTTAACATGCATGAAACCAAGGTTATTACGGTTACAGAAGTCATCAAAAGAGAGCGCCTGGGGAGTAGGAGTGGAGCCAGGCACTGCAGGGCCTGGATTCACCTCTACATCCCCAGAGGAGCAGAGAAGAATAAGTATGAGGGTACGGCTAAAAGCTATAAGAATTGGTCGTCTGTGACGTCCAGAATAGAGAGAAAAAGGAGCAGGTTTCTGGGGGCGATAAAATAGCTTCAAGGTATAATGTACAGACAAAGGTATGGTGGGATGTGAGTACAGAGGAGGTAAACCTAGGCATTTAGTGATTATGAGAGAGATATTGTCTCTAGAAACATCATTGAAACCAGAAGATGTCATAGCATGTGTAGGTGGAGGAACTGAGAGGTTGGATAAGGTATAATGAGCAGGGCTAGAGGTTCTACAGTGAAATAAGCCAATAAACACTAACCAGAACAGCAATGGACAATGCATATTGACATTAAGGAGAGGCATGCTTAGCCGAGTGATCAAAGGGTCCAGTGAGATTCAGACAGCTAGCCGGGCCATAGGTAGCAAGCTGGTGGAAGATGGGAGGGAGGTCTGTTTTTAGCCACCTCGTGCGTTTCCGTCTGTGGGTTAGTGGGGTTCCGTGTGGAAGGGGGGACCTGTCCAAGTTGGCAAAATAGTTAGTTATAGTGGCCCAAGAAAAGTGTCCGATAGACCTATTCAGATCGCAGCCAAAAAGACAGCTAACGATTAGCCGGCCGCAGATGGGCGATCAGGTTATGTCGCGACGGAGGGGCCAATTGGATAACTCCCTCGGGCAGATAACGTCGGTGGTCCAGTCGTGAAGACCCGATGGGGCTCCGCATCGGCAGTAAAACGGGTCAGGATATGTGAGTTGTAGCCCAGGAGACACTTCAGCTGGCTAGCTCAGGAATAGCCCAGGAGTGGCTGACGGAACTCTTCAGCTGGCTAGCTGGCTAGCTCCGTAATAATGTTTGTTAATTCCGTGACCGACGTTGCCAATAGTCACTCAGGTAGCAGCTAGTTAGCTGCAAGATCCAGGTGTAAATGTCCAGAGCCTGCGGTAGAAATCGGGGAAAGGAGAGAGAATAGGTCCGGTATGCTCTGGTCTGAGTCGCGCTGTACAAAAACTGCCGATAGCTTTTCGAGCTAATGGATAGATGAGGACAGCTAACCGTGGCTAGCTGAACTTCAACATTAGCCAGTGAAAATGGCTAACCTCTGGCTAGCTTCTGTTGTGGAATTCAGATGAGGTAAATAATACTTTCTTTTTTAAATTGGTGAGGCGGGTTGCAGGAGAGTGCTTTGAGGTTGAGTTTTTAGAATAAAAAATGTAAAAAGATAAGTGAAGAAAAAATATGTAAATATATATATACACGGGACACGACAAGAGGAGGGTAGAGGACGTCTGAACTGCTACTCCATCTTGGATAAGATGCTCCAGATACTCAACTCGTGTAAAGAAGGCAAGTTTTATTGCTTCTTTAATCAGAACAACAGTTTTCAGCTTTGCTATCATAATTGCAAATGGGTTTTCTAATGATCAATTAGCCTTTTAAAATGATGAACTTGGATTAGCAAACACAACGTTCCACTGGAACACAGGAGTGATGGTTGCTGATAATGGGACTCATATTTCCCACTCTGATAATGGGAAATCTGCCATTTCCAGCTCCAATATTAATTAAAACATTAAAGAGCTGGTTGGGGATAAGGCTTAAGAGGGTGTGAACAATGCTGAATGGGTGTAGACAAAGAAGAGCTCTCCAGTAGGTACCAAAACATTCAAGGGCCACTTTTTTTAACTTTCAAAGCAGAACTACTTTCCCGTTGTTCCTGAACTGCAGTGCATGATTTACCATTTTGTAGCTCCGTGTCTCTGCTTTCAGCCAATGAAAAAACACAATTATAAATGTTCCTACATAAAACAGAATCAAGGTGGTCAGTCACATAGCTACAATTAACGTCCCATCTACAAGCAATGGGATGTTTTCCAGAGAAGGCAGTAAAGTGTGCTGTATGTGCATGATATTACATGTTATGTTGAGTGCCACCACATACACTCACCGGCCTGTTTATTAGGTACACCTCCCCATTCACGAAAATTATTCACTCCTACAGACAGTGTCACGAGGCTGTGGCATGCTATATAAAGCAGGCAGACAGGCATCGAGGCATTCAGTTACGGTTCGACTGAACATTAGAATGGGCAAAATGAGTGACCTAAGCGACTTTAAGCGTGGGAGGATAGTCAGTGCCAGGCGAGCTGGTTCCAGTAGCTCATAAACGGATGGCCTCCTGGGCTTTTCACATATGACAGTGTCTAGTTGTTACAGAGAATGATTCAACAAAGAAAAAACATCCTGTCAGTGGCAGTCCTGTGGGTGAAAACAGCTTGTTGATGAGAGGTCAAAGGAGAATGGCAAGAATCGTGCAAGCTAACAGGCGGGCCTTAAAACCTCTTGGGGCTAGGTGGGACGCTAGCGTGCCACCCGTGGTGCACTCCATCAACAGCAGGTGCATTTCAAGAGCGGCAAATTTGAATCCAAATAAATGTCAAAATTCAAATTTTTCAAAAATACAACTATGTTACACCATTTGAAAGATAAACATCTCCTTAATCTAACCACGTTTTACGATTTCAAAAAGGTTTTACGGCGAAAGCATAAATTTAGAGTATGTTAGGACAGTACATTTACAAGAGTTGTGTGTAATGTTTTGTCAAGTCAAAGACAGGGTCACCAAAACCATAAAACCAGCTAAAATGATGCACTAACCTTTTACAATCTCCATCAGATGACACTCCTAGGACATTATGTTAGACAATGCATGCATTTTTAGTTCTATCAAGTTCATATTTATATCCAAAAACAGCGTTTTACTATGGCATTGATGTTGAGGAAATCGTTTCCCTCCAATAACCGGCAGTCAAGTCAGCGTCAGAAATTAAATAATTAAAATTAGAAAACATTGGTAAAATATTATATTGTCATTTAAAGAATTATAGATTTACATCTCTTGAACGCAATCAACTTGCCAGATTTAAAAATAACCTTACTGGGAAATCACACTTTGCAATAATCTGAGCACTGCGCCCAGAAAAATACGCGTTGCGATACAGACTAGACGTCATGTTGGGGAGATCTAAAATCGAAAATACTATGTAAATAATCCATTACCTTTGATTCTCTTCATCAGATGTCACTTCCAGGTATCACAGGTCCATAACGAATGTAGTTTTGTTCAAAAAAGCTCATCATTTATGTCCAAAAATCTCCGTCTCGTTAGCACATGATGTAAGCCAGCCGGACTTCTCGTCATGAACGAGGGGAAAAAATATATTTCCGTTCGTTCAAACATGTCAAACGTTGTATAGCATAAATCATTAGGGCCTTTTTTAACCAGAACATGAATAATATTCAAGGTGGACGAATGCATACTCTTTTATAACGTATTGGAACGAGGGTACCCAAGATGAACTCGCGCGCAAGGTGTCTAATGGGCCATCATCATTCCATGGCTCTTGTTCGGTCAGATCTCCCTCCAGAAGACTCAAAACACTTTGTAAAGGCTGGTGACATCTAGTGGAAGCAATAGGAAGTGCCAAAATATTCCTAAACCCCTGTGTTTTTCAATGGGATAGGTTTAAAGTCAATACAACACATCAGGTATCCACTTCCTGTCAGAAAATGTCTCAGGGTTTTGCCTGCCAAATGAGTTCTGTTATACTCACAGACACCATTCAAACAGTTTTGGAAACTTTAGAGTGTTTTCTATCCATATATAATAAGTATATGCATATTCTAGTTACTGGGTAGGATTAGTAACCAGATTAAATCGGGTACATTTCTTTTATCCAGACGTGCAAATGCTGCCCCCTAGACCCAACAGGTTAAACAAACAAATAACAGCACAGTACAACAGTGGTGTGCAGAACAACATCTCGGAACGCACAACTCGTTGGTCCTTGTCACGGATGGGCTATTGCAGCAGAAGACCACACCGGGTTCCACTCCTATCAGCTAAAAACTAGAAGAAGCAGCTCCAGTGGGCACGCGATCACCAACACTGGACAATTGAGGAGAGGAAAAACATTTCCTGGTGCAACGAATCCCGGTACCTGTTGCGTCATGCTAATGGAAGAGCCAGGATTTGGCGTAAGCAGCATGAGTCCATGGCCCCATCCTGCCTTGTGTCAACGGTACAGGCTGATGGCGGTAGTACTTTTTTCCTGACACAAGTTAGGTCACTTGATGCCAATTGAGCAATGTGTCCATTCCCTGAAGAATTCAGGCTGTTATGGAGGCAAAGCGGGGTCCAACACAGTGCTTATCACATTTATTGAACATGTGTCTCTGGCTTCATTGATATCTGTAACATATAACATTCCCAGCTGAAAAGAGCCGTGGTCGGCCCAGACAGCAGTGCTATTTACATATTCACATTTTTTACATGGCTGACATTTTAGATGTAATTGATGGGCCAGTAAGCAGGATGATAGTGTATGTATTCTGACTGTGGAATGGACTGCAGGCCAGTCAAACCATTAGTTGCTGGGATTTTGGGTGTCTGTGAGAATTAATTACTAAACCATAAAAATAAAGTTAAACCACCAGAATGCTGAAGATACATTTGCTGGAAAGTTTAGGTTTGTATCTAACACTGCAAATGTTCTAAAATATTTCACGTAGTCGAAGTCAACAATTAGTTTATAGATTCAAAGTGCAGAACGTTAACATATTCCTCTGTCAAATAGATATTTTATAAGATTATGTTTGTGTTTGTTTAAACTGGTTGTCCTATTAAACGTGATACAGTCTTTTGCAATGTGTTTTTACATTGTTCTTGTTTTTATGCCTCTGCATTGGTTATTAGCAACCTTCCAAGCATTTTAGAAATACACTTGTTTCTTTATGGAAGTGGGTTAGGGTGGATACTGTCTTGAAGGTAGGGGTGAGTGTGGGGACTGTCTTTAGAAGGGGGTGGGGGTGTGGACTGTCTTGAAGGTAGGGGGTGAGTGTGGTGACTGTCTTTAAAAGGGGGTGACTGTGGGACTGTTTTGAAGGTAGGGGGTGAGTGTGGTGACTGTCTTGAAGGTAGGGAGTGACGGTCCTGACTGGCTGGAGTACTGACTTTTCCTTTACACATTACCCACTTGACTTCCTGTGTCACTTATTGCTGACAGCCAAAGTCTCAGCTGGCGCTCAGGTCATCATAGGAGTTAAGCACATCCCACAAGGGCTCACTAGGCCAAACTGGACAGATCTTAATGGGGAGGATTGCTGAGGTTACTAGGTACTAATCACTCATCCTCCAGATGGTCTTAGTGAGTCAATGAATTAATTCCAAATGGCACGATTTTCCCAATTAAATATCTTGTCAAATGAAGTGCATTGTGTTGGGATAAGGTACAATTTGGGACGGAACCAATGATTAATGAAAGAGTGACATCACTACCCCTCAGGAACTGATCACACCAGCACAAATGGTATCTGATCCCCCTAAATAGAGGAGGCTTTTGACTGGGAGAGATCTCTCTCTTCTCTCAATTTAATTTAAGGCGTCTTTGTTGGTATGGGAATCATATGTTTACATTGCCAAAGAAAGTGAAATAGATAAACAAAAGTGAAATAAACAATAAAAATGAAGAGTGAACATTACACATCTCTCCTTGTCACTCTCCTTTCTCTCTCATATGTGTATACAAGACACTGTTGACGGGGAGAGGGATGAAGTATCCACATGGCTTTAGATCAATGAGAAAGAGCAAGAAGGGGGAGAGATAGAGAAATATATATATAAAGAATAGATACTCTGCTGCTCAGAGAAACAAGCAGATTTTATTTCATCATCAAACTGGACCATGAGCTAGCAGCCATACGTGAGATGATTTTCACACTCCCAGTAATGATTGTTCTGAGTCCAATGTCTAATGTGTCATTAACACTTCACTACTGGGTGACACAAATCCACATACCGTGTTTGAAGGTACTTCACAACGAGTGTTTCAATACAAGCTTTTAATTTTCCCTGAGCACCACCATAACTGCAGTTTATTGTCTTTGCAGCAGTTTTGTCTAGCTTTCTCCCTGTCAAGATACATACTCTTTGCTGAGTACCCAGTTCAGTTGTGGAGTAGGATAACAAAAAGATAAACATAAAGAAATGAAAGGGGAAGGAGAGAGAACTTGGGAACAGATAGCGATAGTGCCTGAAATAATGTAATTTCCGATAAAGCAGCAATCTCTCCCTTTTTGGGAGTAAAACAAGTTCGGTTGAGAGAGCTGTAAGAGCTGTATCCCTATCTGACCAATGACTGAGCATCAGGGGAAAACATGTTTGGTTGGCACTCTATTCCCTACATACTTCACTACTTTTGAGCAGACCATTATTTTTTGTTTATTTGAATTAACCTTTATTTAAGTGACCACAAACTTTTGAGCGACAGTGTACTTATATAAACTCAACAAAAAAAGAAACAACCTCTAACTGTCAACTGCGAATATTTTCAGCAAACATGTGTAAGTATTTGTATGAACATAACAAGATTCAACAACTGAGACATAAACTGAAAAAGTTCCACAGACATGTGACTAACAGAAATGGAATAATGTGTCCCTGAACAAAGGGGGGGTCAAAATCTAAAGTAACAGTCAGTATATCGTGTGGCCACCAGCTGCAATAAGTACTGCAGTGCGTCTCCTCCTCATGGACAGCACCAGATTTGCCAGTTCTTGCAGTTAGATGTCACCCCACTCTTCCACCAAGGCACCAGCAAGTTCCCAGACATTTCTGGGGGGAATGGCCCTAGCCCTCACCCTCCGATCCAACAGGTCCCAGACGCGCTCAAATGGATTGAGATCCGGGCACTTCGCTGGCCATGGCAGAACAATGACATTCCTGTCTTGCAGGAAATCACACACAGAACGAGTAGTATGGCCTGTGGCATTGTCATGCTGGAGGGTCATGTCAGGATGAGCCTGCAGGAAGGGTACCACATTAAGGAGGAGGATGTCTTCCCTGTAACGCACAGCGTTAAGATTGCTTGCAATGACAACAAGCTCAGTAAGATGATGCTGTGACACACCACCCCAGACCATGATGGACCCTCCACCTCCAAATCGATCCCGCTCCAGAGTACAGGCCTCGGTGTAACGCTCATTCCTTCGACGATAAACGTGAAGCCATGCTGGTTAAGTGTGCCTTGAATTCTAAATAAATCACAGACAGTGTCATCGACAAAGAACCCCCACACCCTAACACCTCCTCCTCCATGCTTTATGGTGGGAAATACACATGCGGAGATCATTCGTTCACCCACACTGCGTCTCACACAAATCTCCAATTTGGATTGCAGACCAAAGGACAAATTTCCACTGGTCTAATGTCCGTTGCTTGTGTTTCTTGGCCCAAGCAAGTCTCTTCTTATTATTGGTGTCCTTTAGAAGTGGTTTCTTTGCAGCAATTCGACAATGAAGGCCTGATTCACACAGTCCCCTCTGAACAGTTGATGTTGAGATGTGTCTGTTACTTGAACTCCGTGAAGCATGTATTTGAAAGCTGGTAACTCTAATGAACTTATCCTCTGCAGCAGAGGTAACTCTGGGTCTTCCATTCCTGTGGCAGTCCTCATGAGAGCCAGTTTCATCATAACGCATTTTTCAGAAAATTGTCTTTTAATAAGGCACACCTGCTAAGTGAAATGCATTCCAGGTGACTAGCTCATGGATCTGGTTGAGAGAATGCCAAGAGTTGTCATCAAGGAAAGGGTGGCAATTTGAAGAATCTCAAATATAAAATATATTTTGATTTGTTTCACACTTTTTTGGTTATTACATCATTCCATACGTGTTATTTCATAGTTTTGATGTCAACTATTGTTCTACAATGTGGAAAACAGTAAAAATAAAGAAAAACCCTTGAATGAGTAGGTGTTCTAAAACTTTGGACTGGTAGTGTATATATTTCCACAATGAAGCTATGCAATTATTTAGAACAGCGTGTACCGCAAATGGGTTCAAGTTAACGTATTTAGCAAAGATAGGTCTAGATTTTGTTATTTTGTTTCTGTAAGATATTTAACAAACTATAACTGACTAACACTGGAGTTGATTCCAATGCTGTAAATACACAACTTGAAGCAACCTAATATTTAGCCATGTTGCACGTTCTGATTGGCCAGTGAGGGGTCAAGCCTCGACACACATACAACCTATTTATTCATCAAAACCCAGCCCTTTCTATTTATTCATCAAAACCCAGCCTTTTCGCGCCAGCGCCAGCAAGTGCGCTGATAATTGTGACAGTGAAAATAGCTCAAATATTTCTGAGATACACCTGAAGCTATAGAGCTACTGCCTGTGCTTAGATTCACCATTGCGTTAGGTTTGTTCAAATACAGCCCTTTATACGGTAGCATCTTTATAATATAAACATTTAGAAAAGCAGAAATGATAGACAATGGCTGCAAGTAGTCTGATGAATATGGACTGTATGAGAACCACCCTCTACCCTGAAGCATGGAGAGACGCTATCACAACAATTCATTCCACAGCTTTTCCACATTAGGGAGGCATATCTATCACAGCACACACACACACACACACACACACACACACACACACACACACACACACACACACACACACACACACACACACACACACACACACACACACACACACACACACACACACACACACACACATGCTCACACACAAAGAGCACACCCTCAATCATAACAAACCACCCATTCCTATCCATATCACACCTTGTTGCTTTTCATTTGCATAATGTTGTTGTTGCTTTAATTTATATAACATTTGTGCAACACAACCGCACCCCTAATTCTGCCTAGCAATCCTTGGCCTAGTGTTGGATGTTGTGGCTAATGACACTTGTAATTTCTATATTACATTGTCAAGTCCTTTCTAAACTGCATGACAACAGAAGCCAGTGTCTTTCACAACAGATTAGTAATGTGCAGTGTAATGGCCTCAGTCCCAAATGGCCCCTATTACCTAGTAGTGTACTAGTTTTGACCAGAATCCTACAGGCCTTGGAGTAGGGAGTAGAGATCTTCCAGCAGTAGGGATCTTCAAGAAGTAGGAACCTTCAAGCAGTAGGGATCTTCAAGCTGTTGGGATATTCAAGCATTAGGGATTTTCAAGCAGTAGGGATCTTCAAGCATTAGGGATTTTCAAGCAGTAGGGATCTTCAAGCAGTCGGGATCTTCAAGCAGTAGGGATCTTCAAGGAGTAGGGATCTTCAAGGAGTAGGGATCTTTAAGGAGTATGGATCTTCAAGCCGTAGGGATCTTCAAGAAGTAGGGATCTTCAAGGAGTATGGATCTTCAAGCAGTAGGGATCTACAAGCAGTAGGGATGTTCAAGCAGTAGGGATCTTCCAGCAGTAGGGGTCTTCAAGGAGTAGGGATATTCAAGCAAAAGGGATCTTCAAAAAGTAGGGATCTTCCAGTAGTAGGAACCTTCAAGGACTAGGGATGTTCAAGGAGTAGGGATCTTCAAGCAGTAGAGATCCTCAAGGAGTACGGATCCTCCAGCAGTAGGAATCTTCAAGGAGTAGGGATCTTCAAGCAGTAGGTATTTTCAAGCAGTAGGGATCTTCAAGGAGTAAGGATCTTCAAACTGTGGGGATCTTCAAGCAGTAGGGTTCTTGACGCAGTGGGGATCTTCAAGCAATAGGGATCTTGAAAGTCTACTGAGAAACAGAGTATAAATTCCTATAGTCATACAATTTACCTTTCCTTTTATTTTTACAGTTATACTATTTACCTTTCCTTTTATTTTGACAGTCATACCATTTACCTTTCCTTTTATTTTGATAGGTATACTATTGTCACGACTTCCGCCGAAGTCGATCCCTCTCCTTGTTCGGGCGGCGTTCGGCGGTCGACGTCACCGGCCTTTTAGCCATCGCCAATCCACTTTTCATTTTCCATTTGTTTTGTCAAATCAAATCAAATCAAATGTATTTATATAGCCCTTCGTACATCAGCTGATATCTCAAAGTGCTGTACAGAAACCCAGCCTAAAACCCCAAACAGCAAGCAATGCATGTGAAAGAAGCACGGTGGCTAGGAAAAACTCCCTAGGAAAAACTCCCTAGAAAGGCCAAAAACCTAGGAAGAAACCTAGAGAGGAACCAGGGTATGAGGGGTGGCCAGTCCTCTTCTGGCTGTGCAGGGTGGATATTATAACAGAACATGGTCAAGATGTTAAAATGTCAAATAATAATAATCATAGTAGTTGTCGAGGGTGCAACAAGCACGTCCGGTGAACAGGTCAGGGTTCCATAGCCGCAGGCAGAACAGTTGAAACTGGAGCAGCAGCACGGCCAGGTGGACTGGGGACAGCAAGGAGTCATCATACCAGGTAGTCCTGAGGCATGGTCCTAGGGCTCAGGTCCTCCGAGAGAAAGACAGAAAGAGAGAAAGAGAGAATTAGAGAGAGCATATTTAAATTCACACAGGACACCGGATAAGACAAGAGAAATACTCCAGATGTAACAGACTGACCCTAGCCCCCCGACACATAAACTACTGCAGCATAAATACTGGAGGCTGAGACAGGAGGGATCAGAAGACACTGTGGCCCCATCCGATGATACCCCCGGACAGGGCCAAACAGGCAGGATATAACCCCACCCACTTTGCCAAAGCACAGCCCCCACACCACTAGAGGGATGTCTCCAACCACCAACTTACCGTCCTAAGACAAGGCCGAGTATAGCCCACAACGATCTCCGCCATGGCAGAACCCAAGGGGGGGCGCCAACCCAGACAGGAAGACCACGTCAGTGACTCAACCCACTCAAGTGACGCACCGCTCCCATGGATGGCATGGAAGAACACCAGTAAGCCAGTGACTCAGCCCCTGTAAAAGGGTTAGAGGCAGAGAATCCCAGTGGAAGGAGGGGAACCGGCAAGGCAGAGACAGCAAGGGCGGTTCGTTGCTCCAGCCTTTCCGTTCACCTTCACACTCCTGGGCCAGACTATACTTAATCATAGGACCTACTGAAGAGATAAGTCTTCAGTGAAGACTTAAAGGTTGAGACTGAGTCTGCGTCTCTCACATTGGTAGGCAGACCATTCCATAAAAATGGAGCTCTATAGGAGAAAGCCCTACCTCCAGCCGTTTGCTTAGAAATTCTAGGGACAATTAGGAGGCCTGCGTCTTGTGACCGTAGCGTACGTGTAGGTATGTACGGCAGGACCAAATCGGAAAGATAGGTAGGAGCAAGCCCATGTAATGCTTTGTAGGTTAGCAGTAAAACCTTGAAATCAGCCCTTGCCTTAACAGGAAGCCAGTGTAGGGAGGCTAGCACTGGAGTAATATGATCAAATTTTTTGGTTCTAGTCAGGATTCTAGCAGCCGTATTTAGCACTAACTGAAGTTTGTTTAGTGCTTTATCCGGGTAGCCGGAAAGTAGAGCATTGCAGTAGTCCAGCCTAGAAGTAACAAAAGCATGGATTAATTTTTCTGCGTCATTTTTGGACAGAAAGTTTCTGATTTTTGCAACGTTACGTAGATGGAAAAAAGCTGTCCTTGAAACAGTCTTGATATGTTCTTCAAAAGAGAGATCAGGGTCCAGAGTAACGCCGAGGTCCTTCACAGTTTTATTTGAGACGACTGTCCAACCATCCAGATTAATTGTCAGATTCAACAGAAGATCTCTTTGTTTCTTGGGACCTAGAACAAGCATCTCTGTTTTGTCCGAGTTTAAAAGTAGAAAGTTTGCAGCCATCCACTTCTTTATGTCTGAAACACAGGCTTCTAGCGAGGGCAATTTTGGGGCTTCACCATGTTTCATTGAAATGTACAGCTGTGTGTCGTCCGCATAGCAGTGAAATTTAACATTATGTTTTCGAATGACATCCCCAAGAGGTAAAATATATAGTGAAAACAATAGTGGTCCTAAAACGGAACCTTGAGGAACACCGAAATTTACAATTGATTTGTCAGAGGACAAACCATTCACAGAGACAAACTGATATCTTTCCGACAGATAAGATCTAAACCAGGCCAGAACTTGTCCATGTAGACCAATTTGGGTTTCCAATCTCTCCAAAAGAATGTGGTGATCGATGGTATCAAAAGCGGCACTAAGATCTAGGAGCACGAGGACAGATGCAGAGCCTCGGTCTGACGTCATTAAAAGGTCATTTACCACCTTCACAAGTGCAGTCTCAGTGCTATGATGGGGTCTAAAACCAGACTGAAGCGCTTCGTATACATTGTTTGTCTTCAGGAAGGCAGTGAGTTGTTGTGCAACAGCTTTTTCAAAATTTTTTGAGAGGAATGGAAGATTCGATATAGGCCGATAGTTTTTTATAATTTCTGGATCAAGATTCGGCTTTTTCAAGAGAGGCTTTATTTCTGCCACTTTTAGTGAGCTTGGTACACATCCGGTGGATAGAGAGCCGTTTATTATGTTCAACATAGGAGGGCCAAGCACAGGAAGCAGCTCTTTCAGTAGTTTAGTTGGAATAGGGTCCAGTATGCAGCTTGAGGGTTTGGAGGCCATGATTATTTTCATCATTGTGTCAAGAGATATAGTACTAAAACACTTTAGTATCTCCCTTGATCCTAGGTCCTGACAGAGTTGTGTAGACTCAGGACAATGGAGCTTTGGAGGAATACCCAGATTTAAAGAGGAGTCTGTAATTTGCTTTCTAATGATCATGATCTTTTCCTCAAAGAAGTTCATAAATGTATTACTGCTGAAGTGAAAGCCATCCTCCATTTGCGAAGGCTGCTTTTTAGTTAGCTTTCCGACAGTATGAAAAAGAAATTTCGGATTGTTCTTATTTTCCTCAAAGTTGGAAAAATAGGATGATCGAGCAGCAGTGAGGGCTCTTCGATACTGCACGGTACTGTCTTTCCAAGCTAGTCGGAAGACTTCCAGTTTGGTGTGGCGTCATTTCCGTTCCAATTTTCTGGAAGCTTGCTTCAGAGCTCGTGTATTTTCTGTATACCAGGGAGCTAGTTTCTTATGACAGATGTTTTTAGTTTTAGGGGTGCAACTGCATCTAGGGTATTGTGCAAGGTTAAATTGAGTTCCTCGGTTAGGTGGTTAACTGATTTTTGTCCTCTGACGTCCTTGGGTAGGCAGAGGGAGTCTGGAAGGGCATCAAGGAATCTTTGGGTTGTCTGAGAATTTATAGCACGACTTTTAATGCTCCTTGGTTGTGGTCTGAGCAGATTATTTGTTGCGATTGCAAACGTAATAAAATGGTGGTCCGATAGTCCAGGATTATGAGGAAAAACATTAAGATCCACAACATTTATTCCATGGGACAAAACTAGGTCCAGAGTATGACTGTGGCAGTGAGTAGGTCCAGAGACATGTTGGACAAAACCCACTGAGTCGATGATGGCTCCGAAAGCCATCATCTTACACACCTGTCTTACACACCTGGTTTCAATCCCCCAATGTTCATTATTTAACCCTCTTTTCCCCCATGTTTGTTCGTGTGTAATTGTTTGTCTTGTATACGGTCCGTTATTGTGGGCTCGGTACAGTATATTGTGTTGTTTTTTGTGAATATTTGAGTAAATACTTTGATTACTCATATCTGCTGTCCTGCGCCTGACTCTCTACACCAGCTACACACAGGCCGATTACAGAATTACTCACCTGTCAAATGGAGTCAGCAGGAGCAGACGCCCTCCCTGTGGTGGTCGAGAAGCGCGTCCAGCAGCACGTGACCATGTTGCAACTTCTGGGCACCGCCATGGATCGCGTGCTGCAGACGATTGATCGTTGGGAGATAGCAGGAGGTCGTCCAGCGCCTCCACCAGCCCCAATACAGCAGGCCCCACTGTCCACCCCTCCTTCACCTGGTCCCAGAGGGATTCGACTCACGGTCCTGAGGGAGTATGATGGGACGGCTGTCGGATGCCAGGGGTTCCTACTCCAGCTGGAACTCTACCTGGCGACTGTCCAGCCGGCTCCTTCGGGACATGGGAGCGTGTCCGCCCTCATCTCCTGCCTCTCAGGCAAAGCCCTGGAGTGGGCCAACGCCATATGGAGTGAAGGAGATGTGGCGTTGGACCATTACGCAGAGTTCACCCGCTGCTTTCGGGCAGTTTTCTACCACCCGCCTGAAGGTCGAGCGGCGGGTGAACATCTGTTCCACCTGAGGCAGGGGATGAGGAGTGCGCAGGATTTCGCATTGGACTTCCGGACCCTGGCCGCCAGCGCGGGATGGAATGACAGGGCCCTGATCGATCACTACCGGTGCAGTCTGCGCGAGAACTTCCGTCGGGAGTTGGCCTGCCGAGACACCACCCTCACGTTGGACCAGCTGGTGGACCTGTCCATCCGGCTGGACAACCTGCTGGCTACCTGTGGACGTCCGGATCGGGGCCTGTCAGTTCCATCCCCCAGCACCTCCGCTCCGACGCCCATGGAGCTGGGAGGTGCTGCGCTTAGGGCGACCAGAGGAGGGGCCATTCCCTGCACCATCTGTGGCCACAGAGGGCACACTGCTGGTCGGTGCTGGGGGGGTTTCTCAGGGAGTCGAGGCAACATGTATGTGTTTACTAAATTTCCTGAGTTTTCCCTGCATTCCCAGCATAAGGAGCTCGTAGATTCAGGTGCAGCTGGGAATTTTATTGACCGTTCAATTGTCCCTAGTTTAGGGATCCCCTTGTTCCTGTGGATATGCCCTTTCCTGTGCACGCCCTAGATAGTCGACCATTAGGATCAAGGCTGATTAGGGAGGCCACCGCTCCACTAGACATGGTTATGCAGGAGGGTCACAAGGAGAGAATCAGTCTCTTCCTTATTGATTCTCCTGCGTTTCCAGTGGTGCTGGGCCTACCCTGGTTGGCCTGTCATGACCCCACTATTTTGTGGCAACAGAGGGCTCTCAAGGGGTGGTCACGAGAGTCCTTGTGGAGGTGTGTAGTAGTTTCCTTCGGTGCGAATACGGTGGAAAATCCAGACCAGGTGTCCACCGTGAGCATCCCCTCAGAATATGCTGATTTGGCTCTCTCCTTCTGTAAGAAGAAGGCAACTCAATTACCACCCCATCGACGGGGGGATTGTGCGATAAATCTCCTGGTAGACACAGCACTTCCCAGGAGTAACGTGTATCCTCTGTCACAGGAGGAGACGGCGGCTATGGAAACATATGTCTCCGAATCCCTGGGGCAGGGCGCCTCCACTTCACCTGCCTCCTCGAGTTTCTTTTTTGTGAAGAAGAAGGATGGAGGTCTGCGCCCGTGTATTGACTATCGGGGTATCAATCAGATCACAGTGAGGTACAGCTACCCGCTGCCTCTCATCGCCAGTGCGATCGAGTCAATGCACGGGGTGCGCTTCTTTACAATAATGGATCTCAGGAGCGCTTACAACCTGGTGCGTATCTGGGAGGGGGACGAGTGGAAGATGGCATTTAGTATCACCTCAGGGCACTATGAGTACCTCGTCATGCTGTACGGGTTGACGAATGCTCCATCAGTCTTCAAGGGCTTTGTTGACGAGATTTTCCAGGACCTGCACGGGCAGGGTGTAGTGGTGTATATCAACGACATTCTGATATACTCCGCTACACGTGTCGAGCATGTGTCCCTGGTGCGCAGGGTGCTTGGTCGACTATTGGAGCATGACCTGTACGTCAAGGCTGAGAAATGTCTGTTCTTCCAACAGTCCATCTCCTTCCTAGGGTACCGCATTTCCACTTCAGGGGTGGAGATGGAGAGTGACCGCATTTCAGCCGTGCGTAATTGGCCGACTCCCACCACGGTAAAAGAAGTGGAGCGGTTTCTAGGGTTTTCCAACTACTACTGGAGGTTTATCTGGGGTTTTGGTCAGGTAGCGGCTCCCATTACCTCACTGCTGAAGAGGGGACCGGTGCGACTGCAGTGGTCGGCTGAGGCGGACAGGGCTTTTGGTTACCTGACCACTACAATCTGGAGTACATCCGGGCGGCAAGGAGACTGAACCCTCGCAAGGCAAGGTGGACCATGTTCTTTACCCGTTTTGTTTTCCCTCTGTCCTACAGACCAGTGTCATGATGTTGGCCTGTGGGTAAGGTTTATGACCCCCCCCATAAATACCTTTCTCCCTTCCCCTCTCTTTCTGACCCTACTGAGGACTGTTGAATAGCCTGTGTTAAATCTAGAGAGTCTGGGAACATCAAACAAATGGGGAAAAGGAACCATATTTTGTTAATAAAACCAGTTGGAAATATGCTTTGGAACGTAATGAGAATGGATGTCAGTTCGGTTGTCATCTGAGACATTATGACTGATGACAGGACGACATAAACTGTACCTGGGAAAGTATACACCCTCTAGTTATCAGAGTCACATGGAATTGTTATGCAATTGAAATGTTTGATATTGAAATTGTTTGTTAGGAGATTAAATGTAATTTTAGTTTCCAAATGAGAGAATTGGGTTTTCATAAGGAAAGTGCCCTGCTTGATCAGTGGCCCGCCCCTGTGAAGAGACAGGGGTTCTAAACGATGAAACACATCCTTCCCCCTCTCCACTATATAAGCCTTTGACGAAAAGATAACCATGTTCCAGTACGTGAGGTCTGCAGCCTCTACGTTAGAAGGACACACATGTCAAGTACAGAACTAAGCCAACCTCGATGTGAGCTTTGGTGGCGAATGGTATGAACTTTGAGCTTATTCACTACAGAAGTGATACTTCCTAGCCGTTGAGTTAGCAGCGGCCGCTGTAGACGTGGGCTAGGAAAGGACGGACGACGGATCCAGTCTAACAACCACAGACGAAGATACCACCACGTATCCACTTTACCGCCATTGACATTCTTCCGAGGACAGGAGGATCTGTTGGCCAACCCGGCCAGCATCTAAGACCAATATACCGAAGCGCAGCTCAGAGTAAATTTATTGCATTTTCCTTTTCCAAATGGGCGGTAATTTAGAATGCATAAGATAATGTATTTACAATAGCATAGCTGCTGTTTCTTTGTTCCTAAGTCTTCCCGCTCTTTCATTCAAGCCCAACCCCCTTTCCTTTGTGTAACCAGCCATCATACAGGTTCCGTCCACCAGGGACGTTTTCTGTATGACATAATTTGTATTCTGTGTATTTGTAATTCTGTGTGATTAGTTTTGGTATTTAGTAAATAAATAATTAAACCCAATTTTGTATTGCTGATTCGACTTGTTAGCCAGGGTTCGTGAAGATAGCCAAGAATTTACAGCTTTCATTATGAGACTGAAAATAAGATAAGGTTTAACCTCTTACATCTAGACGTTCCGCTAGCGGAACACCTGCTCCAATATCCAATGATGGGCATGGCGCGAAATCCAAACTCCTCTAAAATACAAAAACTTCAATTTTTCAAACATATGACTATTTCACAGCATTTTAAAGATAAGACTCTCCTTTATCTAACCACACTGTCCGATTTCAAAAAGGCTTTACAACGAAAGCAAAACATTAGATTATGTCAGCAGAGTACCAAGCCAGAAATAATCAGACACCCATTTTTCAAGCTAGCATATAATGCCACAAAAACCCAGAAGACAGCTAAATGCAGCACTAACCTTTTATGATCTTCATCAGATGACAACCCTAGGACATTATGTTATACAATACATGCATGTTTTGTTCAATCAAGTTCATATTTATATCAAAAACCAGCTTTTTACATTAGCATGTGACGTTCAGAACTAGCATACCCCCCGCAAACTTCCGGGGAATTCGCTAACATTTTACTAAATTACTCACGATAAACGTTCACAAAAAGCATAACAATTATTTTAAGAATTATAGATACAGACCTCCTCTATGCACTCGATATGTCCGATTTTAAAATAGCTTTTTGGTGAAAGCACATTTTGCAATATTCTAAGTACATAGCCCTGGCATCACGGGCTAGCTATTTAGACACCCGGCAAGTTTAGCACTCACCAATATCAGCTTTACTATAATAAAAGTTTCATTACCTTTTGTTGTCTTCGTCAGAATGCACTCCCAGGACTGCTACTTCAATAACAAATGTTGGTTTGGTCCAAAATAATCCATCGTTATATCCGAATAGCGTCGTTTTGTTCGTGCGTTCCAGACACTATCCGAAATGGTAAAGAAGGGTCGTGCGCATGGCGCAATTCGTGACAAAAAAATTCTAAATATTCCATTACCGTACTTCGAAGCATGTCAACCGCTGTTTAAAATCAATTTTTACGCTATTTTTCTCGTAGAAAAGCGATAATATTCCGACAGGGAATCTCCTTTTCGGCAAACAGAGGAAAAAATCACAAAGGCGGGGGCGGTCGGGTCATGCGCCTAAGCCCAGAGTCCCTTGATCGGCCACTTGAGAAAGGCGATAATGTGTTTCAGCCTGGGGCTGGGATGACGACATTCTGTTTTTTCCCGGGCTCTGAGCGCCTATGGACGACGTAGGAAGTGTCACGTTAGAGCAGAGATCCTTAGTAAAAGATAGAGATGGAAAAGAAGTTCAAGAAATGGTCAGACAGACCACTTCCTGTAAAGGAATCTCTCAGGTTTTGACCTGCCATTTGAGTTCTGTTATACTCACAGACACCATTCAAACAGTTTTAGAAACTTTAGGGTGTTTTCTATCCATATGTAATAAGTATATACATATTCTAGTTACTGGGTAGGAGTGGTAACCAGATTAAATCGGGTATGTTTTTTATCCAGCCGTGAAAATACTGCCCCCTAGCCATAACAGGTTAATATTGACTGCTAACGATGTAAAATATAAATAGGTCTTTAAGAGTTTATTCGGTAGATAACGGCTCTATAAACACTCTTCCGTGGTGTCCCGACTTTCTAGTTAATTACATTTACATGATTAGCTTAATCAGGTAATATTAATTACAGAGAAAGAATTTTATAGGTTAGCATGTCATATCACTTAATCCGGCATAGCCAAAGACACGACACCAGGTTCCCAGAATGCTAAGGCAGACGCACTGTCCCGGATGTATAACACAGAGGAGCAGTCCATGGATCACACTCCCATACTTCCGGCCTCTTGCCTGGCGGCACCAGTGGTGTGGGAGCTGGACGCCGACATCGAGCGGGCGTTACGCACAGAGCCCACTCCCCCCCAGTGTCCAGCTGGGTGCCTGTACGTTCCGTCTGCTGTCCGCGACCGTCTGATCTATTGGGCCCACATGTGACCCTCCTCTGGTCATCATGTCATCTGTCGGACAGTGCTTTGCCTTAGTGGGAAGTACTGGTGGTCCACCTTGGCCAAGGACATGAGGGTTTATGTTTCCTCATGCTCGGTGTGCGCCCAGTGCAAGGCTTCCAGGCACCTGCCCAGAGGGAAGTTACAACCCCTATCCGTTCCACAACTGCCGTGGTCGCACCTGTTGGTGGACTTCTTGACGGATCTTCCACCCTCACAGGGCAACACCATGATCCTGGTCATTGTGGATCGGTTTTCTAAGTCCTGCCGTCTCCTCCCTTTGCCCGGTCTCCCTACGGCACTACAGACTGCGGAGGCCCTGTTCACTCATGTCTTCCGGTACTACGGGGTGCCTGAGGACATAGTCTCTGATCGGGGTCCCCAGTTCACGTCCAGTGTCTGGAGAGCATTCATGGAACGTCTGGGGTTCTCGGTGAGCCTCACCTCAGGTTTTCACCCCGAGAGTAACGGACCGTGAGGCGGCAAAAGGCGAGCGCCGACCGCCACCGCGGTGAGGCCCGGGTGCTCGCATTGGGGGACCGGGTCTGGCTCTCGACCCGAAACCTGCCCCTCCGCCTACCCTGCCGGAAGCTGGGTCCGCGGTTTGTCCTGAGGAGACTGAACGAGGTATGCTACAGGTTACAGCTTCCCCCAGATTACCGTATTAATCCCTCTTTCCATGTGTCTCTCCTCAGGCCGGTGGTGGCTGGTCCACTCGAGGAGTCTGAGGTGCGGGAGGTTCCTCTGCCTCTCTGGACATCGAAGGGGCCCCGGCGTATGCTGTTCGAGCCATCCTGGACTCGAGGTGTTGGCCGAGGGGCCATCAGTACCTCGTGGAGTGGGAGGGGTACAGTCTGGAGGAGAGATGCTGGGTGCCAGTGGAGGACGTCTTTGACCCTTCGTTGCTGCAGGAGTTCCACCGTCTCCACCGTCTTCCGGGTCGTCCCCGAGGTCGGTGTCGGCGCGCGGCTGGTGCCGCGCATCAAGGGGGGGTACTGTCACAACTTCTGCCGAAGTCGGTATATTGTGTTGTATTTTGTGAATACTTGAGTTAATACGTTGATTACTCATATCTGCTGTCCAGCGCCTCACACTTTACACCAGCTACACCCAGGCCGATTACAACCATTTACCTTTCCTTTTATTTTGACAGTCATACTATTTACCCTTCCTTTTATTTTGATAGTCATACTATTTTGTATTTATTTGACATTCACCATTACTCACCAAAATTATCTGAGGAAAAATGTTGGTAACACTCTACATGAAGTTTCTCTTCGTGGTACGAATGTAAAGTGTAACCAACACATTTCTATCTGTTTTATTACCTTCACCATAACCTTCACTGTACACTCACAGTGGGACATTGTGCAATACTTGTTTGACTCCTCTTTCAGCCCTCATACTGAAGCATAGCTAACAGCTACTCTCAACCATATGGTCTTCATAGAGCTGTGGAGAGAGACTATAGGGCTATTAGAGACCTCATGGAACATTGGCCTAAGAACTGTCTGCAATGCATCCCAGCTATCCTCTGAGATGCTCTCCTTTTCCACCTGCTTTTTCCTTGAGATATATCATACACTGCTGAAGTCCATTTTACTCAAAACAGCTCTATGGATAGTATGTAAACCTTTGTTTTCAACCGATATACAGTGAGGGAAAAAAGTATTTGATCCCTTGCTGATTTTGTACGTTTGCCCACTGACAAAGAAATGATCAGTCTATAATTTTAATGGTAGGTTTATTTGAACAGTGAGAGACAGAATAACAACAAAAGAATCCAGAAAAACGCATGTCAAAAATGTTATAAATTGATTTGCATTTTTAATGAGGGGGAAATAAGTATTTGACTCCCTCTCAATCAGAAAGATTTCTGGCTCCCAGGTGTCTTTTATACAGGTAACGAGCTGAGATTAAGAGCACACTCTTAAAGGGAGTGCTCCTAATCTCAGCTTGTTACCTGTATAAAATACACCTGTCCACAGAAGCAATCAATCAATCAGATTCCAAACTCTCCACCATGGCCAAGACCGAAGAGCTCTCCAAGGATGTCAGGTACACGATTGTAGACTTACACAAGGCTAGAATGGGCTACAAGACCATCGCCAAGCAGCTTGGTGAGAAGGTGACAACAGTTGGTGCGATTATTCGCAAATGGAAGAAACACAAAAGAACTGTCAATCTCCCTCGGCCTGGGGCTCCATGCAAGATCTCACCTCGTGGAGTTGCAATGATCATGAGAACGGTGAGGAATCAGCCCAGAACTACACGGGAGGATCTTGTCAATGATCTCAAGGCAGCTGGGACCATAGTCACCAATAAAACAATTGGTAACACACTACGCAGTGAAGGACTGAAATCCTGCTGCACCCGCAAGGTCCCCCTGCTCAAGAAAGCACATATACATGCCCATCTGAAGTTTGCCAATGAACATCTGAGGTGAAAGTGGTGTGGTCAGATGAGACCAAAATGGAGCTCTTTGGCATCAACTCAACTCGCCGTGTTTGGAGGAGGAGGAATGCTGCCTATGACCCCAAGACACCATCCCCACCGTCAAACATGGAGGTGGAAACATTATGCTTTGGGGGGTGTTTTTCTGCTAAGGGGACAGGACAATTTCACCGCATCAAAGGGACGATGGACGGGGCCATGTACCGTCAAATCTTCGGTGAGAACCTCCTTCCCTCAGCCAGGGCATTGAAAATGGGTCGTGGATGGGTATTCCAGCATGAAAATGACCCAAAACACATGGCCAAGGCAACAAAGGAGTGGCTCAAGAAAAAGCACATTAAGGTCCTGGAGTGGCCTAGCCAGTCTCCAGACCTTAATCCCATAGAAAATCTGTGGAGGGAGCTGAAGGTTCAAGTTGCCAAACGTCAGCCTCAAAACCTTAATGACTTGGAGAAGATCTGCAAAGAAGAGTGGGACAAAATCCCTCCTGAGATGTGTGCATCCTGGTGGCCAACTACAAGAAACGTCTGAATTCTGTGATTGCCAACAAGGGTTTTGCCACCAAGTCTTGTTTTGCAGAGGGGTCAAATACGTATTTCCCTCATTACAATGCAAATAATTTCATATAAACCTACCATAAAAATTATAGACTGATAATTTCTTTGTCAGTGGGCAAACGTACAAAATCAGCAGGGGATCAAATACTTTTTTCCCTCACTGTAGACAGGCCTTTAAATCAATCAAATGTATTTATAAAGGCCTTTTGTCATCAACCGATGTCACAAAGTGCTGTACAGAAACCCAGCCTAAAACCCCAAACAGCAAGCAATGCATATATTGAAGCACTGTGTCTAGGAAAAACTCCCTAGAAAGGCCAGAACCTAGGAAGAGACCTAAAGAGGAACCAGGCTCTTAGGGGTGGCCAGTCCTCTTCTGCCAGTTCTGGGTGGATATTATAACAAAACATGGCCAAGATGTTCAAACGTTCATAGATGACCAGCAGGGTCAGATAATAATAATCACAGTGGTTGCAGAGGGTGCAACAGGTCAGCACTTCAGGAGGAAATGTCAGTTGGCTTTTCATAGCCAATCATTCAGAGTTAGAGACAGCAGGTGCGGTAGAGAGAGAGTCTAAAGCAGCAGGTCAAGGACACGGTAGCACGTCCAGTAAACAGGTCAGGGTTCCATAGCCGCAGACAGAACAGTTGAAACTGGAGCAGCAGCATGACCAGGTGGACTGGGGACAGCAAGGATTCATCAGGCCAGGTAATCGTGAGGCATTGTCGTTGTGCTCAGGTCCTCCAAGGAAAGAGAGAGAGAAAGAGAGAGAAAGAGAGAAAGAGAGAGAGGGAAAGAGCAAGAGAGAGAGGTAAAGAGAGAGAGAGAATTAGAGGGAGTGTACGTAAATTCACACAGGACACTGGATAAGACATGAGAAATACTCCAGATATAACAGACTGACCCTAGCCACCCGACACAAACTATTGCAGCGTAAATACTGGAGGCTGAGACAGGAGGGGTCAGGAGACACTGTGGCCCTTCCGACGATACCCCCGGACAGGGCCAAACAGGCAGGATATAACCCCACCCACTAGAGGGATATCTTCAACCACCAACCTACTACCCTGAGACAAGGCAGAGTATAGCCCATGAAGCCCTCCCACACGGCACGAACCCAAGGGGAGTGCCAACCCGGACAGCATGGAAGAGCATCAATAAGCCAGTGACTCAGCCCCCGTAATAGGGTTTGAGGCAGAGAATCCCAGTGGAGAGAGGGGAACCAGCCAGACAGAGACAGCAAGGGCAGTTCATCGCTCCAGTGCCTTTCCATTCACCTTCACACCCCTGGGCCAGACTACACTCAATTATAGGACATACTGAAGAGATGAGTCTTCAAAAAAGACTTAAAGGTCGAGACAGAGTCTGCGTCTCTCACATGGATAGGCAGACCGTTACACAAAAATTGAGCTCTATAGGAGAAAGACCTGCCTCCAGCTGTTTGCTTAAAAATTCTAGGGACAGTAAGGAGGCCTGCGTCTTCTGACCGTAACGTACGCGTAGGTATGTATGGCAGGACCAAATCGGAAAGATAGGTACGAGCAAGCCCATGTAATGCTTTGCAGGTTAGCAGTAAAACCTTGAAATCAGCCCTAGCCTTAACTGGAAGCCAGTGTAGCGAGGCTAGCACTGGAGTAATATCATCACATTTTATGGTTCTAGTCAAGATTCTAGCAGCAGTGTTTAGCACTAACTGAAGTTTATTTAGTGCTTTATACGGGTAGCCAGAAAGTAGAGCATTGCAGTAGTCTAATCTAGAAGTGACGAAAGCATGGATACATTTTTCTGCATAATTTTTGGACATAAATGTTCTGATTTTTGCAATGTTACGAAGATGGAAAAAAGCTGTCCTTGAAATATTCTTGATATGTTCATCAAAAGAGAGATCAGGTTCCAGAGTAACGTCGAGGTCCTTCACAGTTATATTTGAGATGACTGTACAACAATCAAGATTAATTGTCAGATCCAACAGAAGATCTCTTTGTTTCTTGTAACTTAGAACTAGCATCTCTGTTTTGTCCGAGTTTAAAAGTAAAAAATGTGCCGCCATCCACTTCCTTATGTCTGAAACACAAGCTTCCAGGGAGGGCAATTTTGGGGCTTCACCATGTTTCCGAATGTTTCTGAATGACATCACCAAGAGGTCAAATATATAGTGAAAACTATATAGTGGTCCTAAAACGGAACATTGAGGTACCCTGAAATTTACAGTTGATTTGTCAGAAGGCAAACTATCAACAGAGACAAACTGATATCTTTCCGACAGATAAGATCTAAACCGGCCCAGAACTTGTCCGTGTAGACCAATTTGGGTTTCCAATCTCTACAAAAGAATGTGGTGATAGATGGTATCAAAAGAGGCACTAAGGTCTCGGAGCACAAGGACAGATGCAGAGCCTTGGTCTGACGCCATTAAAAGATAATTTACCACCTTTATGAGTGCAGTCTTAGTGATAGTCTCAGTGATATGATGGGGTCTAAAACCAGACTGAAGCATTTCATATACATTGCTTGTCTTCAGGAAGGCAGTGAGTTGCTGCGCAACAGCTTATCAACATTTTTTAAAATATTTTCTGGGTCAAGGTTTGTCTTTTTCAAGAGAGGCTTTATTACTGCCACTTTTAGTGAGTTTGGTACACATCCGGTGGATAGAGAGCCGTTTATTATATTCAACATAGGAGGGCCAAACACAGGAAGCAGCGCTTTCAGTAGTTTAGTTGGAATAGGTTCCAGTATGCAGCTTGAAGGTTTAGAGGCCAAGACTATTTTCATCAATGTGTCAAGAAATGTAGTATTAAAAACTTGAGTGTCTCCCTTGATCCTAGGTCCTGGCAGTGTCGTGCAGACTCAGGACAACTGAGCTTTGGAGAAATACGCAGATTTAAAGAAGAGTCTGTAATTTTCTTTCATGAATTTATCACCCCTGAAGTGAATGCCATCCTCTCTTGGTGGAATGCTGCTTTTTAGTTAGCTTTGCGACAGTATCAAAAATACATTTTGGATTGTTTTTATTCTCCACAATTAAGATGGAAAAATAGGATGATCGAGCAGCTCCTTCTGTGGCCTCCAACTGCTCTTAAACGCAAGTAAAACCAAATGCATGCTTTTCAACCGTTCGCTGCCTGCACCCGCCCGCCCGACTAGCATCACTACTCTGGACGGTTCTGACTTAGAATATGTGGACAACTACAAAAGCAATTTAGATCAAAAGAGTCCATATTAACAAAGGAAATTGAAGGACTAACAGAACAGTTAGATAGCAATAAAAACGGTACCATAGAGGCACAGAATAAGTTAGAGGAAAAACAAAAAGAAATGGAGGAACTTATTCAAGAAAGATTCAGTGTAATATATTATAAAAATAAAGCAAACTGGATGGAATATGGGGAAAAATGCACCAAATTATTGTTCAATCTTCAATATAGAAATGCTACCAAAAAAAATGTATTAAAACTTGTTACAAATGATGGAGTCATGCATGATTCACCAAATGATATTTTGAAAGAGGAAGTAAAGTACTTTAAGAATATGTTTTCATTTCAGGCTCCTCCATCTCCACTAACTGAAACTAATTATATGGATTTATTTCCTAATAATAATGTAAAATTAACATCTGTACAGAAAGACTCATGTGAAGGCCAAATTACAGAGGAGGAACTGCTTGATGCAATTGGGGCCTTCAAGGATGGGAAAACTCCAGGGCTGGATGGCATACCAGTGGAAGTATACACAACTTTTTTTGATATACTCAAAGGACCACTATGAGCATGTTTTAACCACTCCTATATAAATGGTAGATTATCAGACACGCATCAAGAAGGTCTGATATCATTATTACTGAAACAGGACCCAAGTGGTATATATAAAGATCCAGTGCTTCGCTCCACAGGTAATATTACACTTCACTACATTACAACGGCTTGATTTGTTTGATCTGAGCAATTCTTCTTAGCTAGCTACATAGCCGTCTTTGTATCAAAGATAATTGTGTAGTTTAGAGTAATTGAGTAATTATCGAGGCTAGCTATCTTCGTCCTCCTAACGTAGTCAACACTGCTAGCTGCTAGCTAGCTAGCTAGTCATCACTGCTAGCTAGCCAACTTCTACCGACTAGCAGCACTGTAGAAACTATCACATTACAACGTAACGACTTGATTAGTGTGGTGTTAGTGTTAGTTAGCCAGCTACATAGTTGTCTTTGCTGTCTCTGTATCTAAGATAATTGTGTAGTTTGAGTAATTATCGAGGTAAGCTAGCCAGCCGCGACGCGGCGCCAGACTTAGTCAACACACCTAGTCATCATTAACCCACTGCTAGCTAGCCAACCGTTACCGACTAGCAGCGCTGTAGATACTAATACTTTACAACGGAACGATTTGACTAGTGCAGTGTTAGCTAGCTAGCTACTTAGTTGTCTTTGTCATAGCTTGATAATTGTGTAGTCTAGTAATTACCGAGGTTAGCTAGCCAGCCATCGAGGTTAGCTAGCCAGCTATTTCCGTCCCCCGCGACGCCATTTTTCCTAACCCAGCCAACTATTACCGACGAGCAGCATTGTAGAAACTAAATACATTACAAGGAACGTCTTGATTAGTGTTATGTTAGCTAGCTAGCTACAAAGTTGCTTTGTATCATGACAAGGTGTAGTACTGAAACTATCGAGGTTACCTAGCCAGCTACACGTTCAAAGTCAACAACGCAGCCACTGCTAGCTAGCCTACTCCACCAGCCAGCAGTACTGTATCATTTTAGTCAATAAGATTTTTGCAACTTAAGCTTAACTTTCTGAACATTCGAGACGTGTAGTCCACTTGTCATTCCAATCTCCTTTGCATTAGCGTAGCCTCTTCTGTAGCTTGTCTACTATGTGTCTGTCTATCCCTGTTCTCTCCCCTCTGCACAGGCCATACAAACGCTCCACACCGCGTGGCCGTTGCCACTCTAACCTGGTGGTCCCAGCACGCACGACCCACGTGGAGTTCCAGGTCTCCGGCAGCCTCTGGAACTGCCAGTCTGCGGCCAACAAGGCTGAGTTCATCTCAGCCTATGCTACCCTCCAGTCCCTAGACTTCCTGGCGCTGACGGAAACATGGATTACCACAGATAACACTGCTACTCCTACTGCTCTCTCCTCGTCTGACTACGTGTTCTCGCATACCCCTAGAGCATCGAGCCAGCGGGGTGGTGTCACTGGAATCCTCATCTCTCCCAAGTGGACATTCTCTCTTTCTCCCCTGACCCATCTGTCTATCTCCTCATTTGAATTCCATGCTGTCACAGTTACCAGCCCTTTCAAGCTTAACATACTTATCATTTATCGCCCTCCAGGTTCCCTTGGAGAGTTCATCAATGAGCTTGACGCCTTGATAAGTTCCTTTCCTGAGGATGGCTCACCTCTCACAGTTCTGGGTGACTTTAACCTCCCCACGTCTACCTTTGACTCATTCCTCTCTGCCTCCTCCTTTCCACTCCTCTCCTCTTTTGACCTCACCCTCTCACCTTCCCCCCCTACTCACAAGGCAGGCAATACGCTTGACCTCATCTTTACTAGATGCTGTTCTTTGATTTCCTCTGTCCCCTATCCTCCAGGCCGGCTCGGTCCTCCCCTCCTGCTCCATGGCTCGACGACTCACTGCGAGCTCACAGAACAGGGCTCCGGGCAGCCGAGCGGAAATGGAGGAAAACTCGCCTCCCTGCGGACCTGGCATCCTTTCACTCCCTCCTCTCTACATTTTCCTCTTCTGTATCTGCTGCTAAAGCCACTTTCTACCACTCTAAACTCCAAGCATCTGCCTCTAACCCTAGGAAGCTCTTTGCTACCTTCTCCTCCCTCCTGAATCCTCCTCCCCCTCCCCCCCCTCCTCCCTCTCTGCGGATGACTTCGTCAACCATTTTGAAAAGAAGGTTGACGACATCCGATCCTCGTTTGCTAAGTCAAACGACACCGCTGGTCCTGCTCACACTGCCCTACCCTGTGCTTTGACCTCTTTCTCCCCTCTCTCTCCAGATGAAATCTCGCGTCTTGTGATGGCCGGCCGCCCAACAACCTGCCCACTTGACCCTATCCCCTCCTCTCTTCTCCAGACCATTTCCGGAGACCTTCTCCCCTACCTCACCTCGCTCATCAACTCATCCTTGACCGCTGGCTACGTCCCTTCCGTCTTCAAGAGAGCGAGAGTTGCACCCCTTCTGAAAAAACCTACACTCGATCCCTCCGATGTCAACAACTACAGACCAGTATCCCTTCTCTCCTTTCTCTCCAAAACTCTTGAACGTGCCGTCCTTGGCCAGCTCTCTTGCTATCTCTCTCAGAATGACCTTCTTGATCCTAATCAGTCAGGTTTCAAGACTGGGCATTCAACTGAGACTGCTCTTCTCTGTGTCACGGAGGCTCTCCGCACTGCTAAAGCTAACTCTCTCTCCTCTGCTCTCATCCTTCTAGACCTATCTGCTGCCTTTGATACCGTGAACCATCAGATCCTCCTCTCCACCCTCTCCGAGCTGGGCATCTCCGGCGCGGCCCACGCTTGGATTGCGTCCTACCTGACAGGTCGCTCCTACGAGGTGGCGTGGCGAGAATCTGTCTCCGCACCACGTGCTCTCACCACTGGTGTCCCCCAGGGCTCTGTTCTAGGCCCACTCCTATTCTCGCTATACACCAAGTCACTTGGCTCTGTCATATCCTCACATGGTCTCTCATATCATTGCTATGCAGATGACACACAATTAATCTTCTCCTTTCCCCCTTCTGACAACCAGGTGGCGAATCGCATCTCTGCATGTCTGGCAGACATATCAGTGTGGATGACGGATCACCACCTCAAGCTGAACCTCGGCAAGACGGAGCTGCTCTTCCTCCCGGGGAAGGACTGCCCGTTCCATGATCTCGCCATCACGGTTGACAACTCCCTTGTGTCCTCCTCCCAGAGTGCTAAGAGCCTCGGCGTGACCCTGGACAACACCCTGTCGTTCTCCACTAACATCAAGGCGGTGACCCGATCCTGTAGGTTCATGCTCTACAACATTCGCAGAGTACGACCCTGCCTCACACAGGAAGCGGCGCAGGTCCTAATCCAGGCACTTGTCATCTCCCGTCTGGATTACTGCAACTCGTTGTTGGCTGGGCTCCCTGCCTGTGCCATTAAACCCCTACAACTCATCCAGAACGCCGCAGCCCGTCTGGTGTTCAACCTTCCCAAGTTCTCTCACGTCACCCCGCTCCTCCGCTCTCTCCACTGGCTTCCAGTCAAAGCTCGCATCCGCTACAAGACCATGGTGCTTGCCTACGGAGCTGTGAGGGGAACGGCACCTCCATACCTTCAGGCTCTGATCAGGCCCTACACCCAAACAAGGGCACTGCGTTCATCCACCTCTGGCCTGCTCGCCTCCCTACCTCTGAGGAAGCACAGTTCCCGCTCAGCCCAGTCAAAACTGTTCGCTGCTCTGGCACCCCAATGGTGGAACAAGCTCCCTCACGACGCCAGGACAGCGGAGTCAATCACCACCTTCCGGAGACACCTGAAACCCAACCTCTTTAAGGAATACCTGGGATAGGATAAAGTAATCCTTCTAACCCCCCCTTAAAAGATTTAGATGCACTATTGTAAAGTGGTTGTTCCACTGGATATTATAAGGTGAATGCACCAATTTGTAAGTCGCTCTGGATAAGAGCGTCTGCTAAATGACCTAAATGTAAATGTAAATGCAGTCCATTTAAAAAAATTGGAGACCTCTTACACTTCAGTGTTGTGATGCAAAAATCCTAGCAAAATGCTTGGCGCATAGAATTAAAAAAGTATTGTCAGATATTATTCATCCTAATCAGACAGGTTTTTTACATGGACGATATATTGGAGATAATATAAGTACTGGAAACAATAGAATACTATGAAATATCGGGGACACCAGGCCTGGTTTTCATAGCTGATTTTGAAAAACCACAATTAAGAGTCTCCCAACGGCCTCATAGAGGAACTAGATACTTTTGCTATCCTCTCTGGATTAAAACCAAATTATGATAAGTGTATTGGATCACAAAAAAATTCACATTTTACATTACCATGTAGTTTACCAGTTAAATGGTCTGACGGAGATGTGGACATACTTGGTATTGTCACGCTTGTCGTTAGAAATGGAGGACCAAAACGCAGCAGGTATGTGTATACTCATCTTCTTTATTTACGGGAAAAGAAGGAAAAAACCAAACAAACACGTATACAAAAATAAACAAAACGATGAACGACAAAATAACAGTCTTGAAGGCAACACAGCAATCCAAGAACAATCTCCCCCAAATACAAGACAAACACACCCAACTAATATAGGACTTCCAATCAAAGGCAACACCAAACAGCTGCATTCAATTGGAAGTCCACCCCAACTAACCCAACATAGAAACACACCCACCAGACCACACAGAAACACATAAACATAGACCATAACTCAAAACCCGGAAATAATAAATCAAACGCCCTCCTAACCAACACACCACCCCGAACCACACAAAACAAATACCCTCTGCCACGTCCCGACCAAACCACAACAACAACCAACCCCCATACTGGCCAGGACGTGACAGTACCCCCCCCCCCCCCCCCTTAAAGGTGCTAACCCCGGAAGCACCTTAAAAAAAAAAAAAAAAAAAACACAACCCCAAACAACAAAAGAAAAATTCCCCTCTACTAAAAGGGAGGGAAGGGAGGGTGGCTGCCGTCAACGACTGCACTGTGCTACACCCCCCCTCCCCAACCCACCTATATCAGGAGGTGGCTCCGGTTCTGGCCGTTCCAGGCAGTCGGGCCACTCTGGCAGCTCGGGGCAGTCTGGCAGCTCGGGGCAGTCTGGGCAGTCTGGGCAGTCTGGCAGCTCGGGGCAGTCTGGGCAGTCTGGCAGCTCGGGGCAGTCTGGCAGCTCGGGGCAGTCTGGCAGCTCTGGCAGCTCGGGGCAGTCTAGGCAGTCTGGCAGCTCGGGGCAGTCTGGGCAGTCTGGCAGCTCGGGGCAGTCTGGGCAGTCTGGCAGCTCGGGGCAGTCTGGGCAGTCTGGCAGCTCGGGGCAGTCTGGGCAGTCTGGCAGCTCGGGGCAGTCTGGCAGCTCGGGGCAGTCTGGTAGCTCGGGGCAGTCTGGCCACTCTGGCAGCTCGGGGCAGTCTGGGCAGTCTGGCAGCTCGGGGCAGTCAGGGCAGTCTGGCAGCTCGGGGCAGTCTGGCAGCTCGGGGCAGTCTGGGCAGTCTGGCAGCTCGGGGCAGTCTGGGCAGTCTGGCAGCTCGGGGCAGTCTGGCAGCTCGGGGCAGTCTGGCAGCTCGGGGCAGTCTGGCCACTCTGGCAGCTCGGGGCACTCTGGCAGCTCGGGGCACTCTGGCAGCTCGGGGCAGTCTGGCCACTCGGGGCAGTCTGGCAGCTCGGGGCAGTCTGGCCACTCGGGGCAGCTCGGGGCAGCTCGGGGCAGTCTGGCAGCTCGGGGCAGTCTGGCCACTCGGGGCAGCTCGGGGCAGTCTGGCCACTCGGGGCAGCTCGGGGCAGTCTGGCCGCTCTGGCAGCTCGGGGCAGTCTGGCCGCTCTGGCAGCTCGGGGCAGTCTGGCCGCTCTGGCAGCTCGGGGCAGTCTGGCCGCTCTGGCAGCTAGGGGCAGTCTGGCCGCTCTGGCAGCTCGGGGCAGTCTGGCCGCTCTGTTTAGTCTAGTGTGTCTGTTTGGTTAATTGGGGTTGGGACTCTCAGTTGAAGGCAGGTGTTGTCTATTTGCCTTTGATTGAGAGTCCCATATATTAGGTTGTGTTTGTGTTTGTCATTTGTGGGGAATTGTTGTGAGCACTGCTTTTTTTGGTTTAGCCTGCTGCACTGTCATGTTGTGAGTCCTGTTCATGGTTTTGTTTTTTGTTTTTCCAGTGGATACTTTACTTGTTTTGTTAATTAAAGAAACATGAGTGTCCACACTTCCGCTGCGCCTTGGTCCGTCTCTCTCATGTATGACATTTTCAACGATGAGTACGACTTATTCTATGACAGAATTCCCCACCAACAAAGGACCAAGCAGCGGAAGAAGTTTGGCAAGGACTGGGAGACACGACGGGTAAGGGAGACCGAGAGGCACCCCCAATAATTTTTTAGGGGGGGGCACAAGGGCTGTTTGACGGGGCAAGAGCTGGCCCCCAGTCAACAGTCGCCAGAGCTGGCCGCCAGTCAACAGTCACCAGAACTGCCCGCCAGTCAACAGTCGCCAGAGCTGCCCGCCAGTCAACAGTCGTCAGAGCTGCCCGCCGGTCAACAGTCGTCAGAGCTGCCCGCCGGTCAACAGTTGTCAGAGCCGCCCGCCGGTCAACAGTCGTCGGAGCCGCCCGCCAGTCAACAGTCGTCGGAGCCGCCCGCCAGTCAACAGTCGTCGGAGCCCCCGCCAGTCAACAGTCGTCGGAGCCGCCCGCCAGTCAACAGTCGTCGGAGCCGCCCGCCAGTCAACAGTCGTCGGAGCCGCCCGCCAGTCAACAGTCGTCGGAGCCGCCCGCCAGTCAACAGTCGTCGGAGCCGCCCGCCAGTCAGCAGTCGTCGGAGCTTCCCGCCAGTCAACAGTCGTCGGAGCTGCCCAGACTGCCCTGAACTGCCGGAGCTGGCCAGACTGCCCTGAACTGCCGGAGTGGCCAGACTGCCCTGAACTGCCGGAGTGGCCAGACTGCCCTGAATGGCCGGAGTGGCCAGACTGCCCTGAACGGCCGGAGTGGCCAGACTGCCCTGAACGGCCGGAGTGGCCAGACTGCCCTGAACGGCCAGAGTGGCCAGACTGCGCTGAACGGCCGGAGTGGCCAGACTGCCCTGAACTGCCGGAGTGGCCAGACTGCCCTGAACTGCCGGAGTGGCCAGACTGCCCTGAACTGCCGGAGTGGCCAGACTGCCCTGAACGGCCGGAGTGGCCAGACTGCCCTGAACGGCCGGAGTGGCCAGACCGCCCTGAGCGGCCGGAGTGGCCAGACCGCCCTGAACTGCCGGAGTGGCCAGACCGCCCTGAACTGCCGGAGTGGCCAGACCGCCCTGAACTGCCGGAGTGGCCAGACCGCCCCGAAATGCCGGAGTGGCCCGACCGCCCCGAACTGCCGGAGTGGCCAGACCGTCCCGAGCTGCCAGACTGCCCCGACAGCCTGGAACGGCCAGAGCCGGAGCCACCTCCAGAGATAGGGGGGTTGTAGCACAGTGCCGTCGTTGACGGCAGCCACCCTCGCTTCCCTCCCTTTAATAGGGGGGAATTTTTCTTTTTGGTGTTGCTTGGGGTTATTTTTGTTAAGGTGCTTCCGGGGTTAGCACCTTTAAGAGGGGGGTACTGTCACGTCCTGGCCAGTATAAGGTTAATTGGTATTGTAGTTTGGTCAGGACGTGGCAGAGGGTATTCATTTTATGTGGTTCGGGGTGGTGTGTTTGTTGAAGGGGCATTTGATTTAAGCATTCCGGGGTTTTTGGGCACTGTTTGGTTTTCATGTATTCTATGTTTAGTCTAGTGTGTCTGTTTCTAAGTTTTGGTTAATTGGGGTTGGGACTCTCAGTTGAAGGCAGGTGTTGTCTATTTGCCTTTGATTGAGAGTCCCATATATTAGGGTGTGTTTGTGTTTGTCATTTGTGGGGAATTGTTTTGAGCACTGCTTTTTTTGGTTTAGCCTGCTGCACTGTCATGTTGTGAGTCCTGTTCATGGTTTTGTTTTTTGTTTTTCCAGTGGATACTTTACTTGTTTTGTTAATTAAAGAAACATGAGTGTCCACACTTCCGCTGCGCCTTGGTCCGTCTCTCTCATGTATGACATTTTCAACGATGAGTACGACTTATTCTATGACAGAGAGCATATTTAAATTCACACAGGACACCGGATAAGACAAGATAAATACTCCAGATGTAACAGACTGACCCTAGCCCCCCGACACATAAACTACTACAACCAATTAATTGCAGCATTACCACAAAAATGGAAGAGGCAAGTAGAAGGGGAAAAAAGTAAGGAACTTGTATGTCGGCCCTGTATTGAAGAACATAAATGGTTAAAGAAAAGTGTGATAAATAAAAACATATAGCAATTTAATTTAAGGACCAAAAAACTGACAGCTGTGCCATATAAATTGCAAAATAGTTGGGAAGAGATTTTCGATGTTCCCATTCCATGGCACATGGTTTATGAATTGATACGCAAAACAACGGCGGATTCAAAACTTCAATTTAAATTACTATACAAAATCCTTGCAACTAATAGAATGTTATATATATGGGGGATACAATCTTCCCAGCTCTGCAGATTCTGCTGTGAGGAGGCAGAGTCATTAGATCATTTATTTTGGTATTGTCCATATGTAGCTCGTTTTTGGTCAAGGGTCCAGGAATGGCTGAAGAATTGCAACATTTGCCTAGAACTAATGCTGCAGATAGCAATACTGGGTGATTTGAAAAGCCATAGTCAATCAATCAATAATATAATAATTATTTTAGCAAAAAAATATATTTTTAATTTACTGTAGAAGCTATGAGAATAGAAAGGTTCAATTGTTTTGTGGAGCATCACAGCACAGTTGACAAATATATGGCAAATAGAAATCCGAAATGGATGATGTTGAGAGATAGATGGGAGGGGTTGAATGGAGCTTAAGGGTGGGACTAATAACAGGATAAACAATGTAAAACATTTGGTGTCTGTAAAATGTATATAGGTTCAGAACTTTTGTGATATATCACAGTTATAAATAGATATCAAACTGGATGGACATCAGAAATAGAGGAAGGACTAAAAACAAACAAATAAGTATTGTAAAATAGACTGTCTGTAAAATGTGTATAAGATGAATAAATTGAAGGTAAAAGCTGAAGTGTTTATTAGTTTACTCCAATTGGGGGATCGGTGGTAGGGTTTGCGGGGAATAATAATAAAGGTATATTCTTTAAAAAAGTATGTGTGTTTATATAAGTATGTGTATGTATATATGTGTATATGTATGCATGCGTGTATGGATATATACATTTACCAAAAAAATATATGGGGGATTGGAAATGATGCAGACAATTACATTGATGGAAGCAATATTCTTTCCCCTAAAAAAAAAAAATGAAAAAAAAAAATTGCTAGTTGTCTGGCTAGACAGCAAACTCTTCTTCCAGACTCATATTAAACATCTCCAATCAAAAATTAAATCTAGAATTGGCTTCCTATTTCACAACAAAGCATCCTTCACTCACGCCGCCAACATACCCTCGTAAAACTGACTATCCTACCGATCCTCGACTTCGGCGATGTTATTTACAAAATAGCTTCCAACACTTTACACAGCAAACTGGGTGCAGTCTATCACAGTGCCATCCGTTTTGTCACCAAAGCCCCTTATACCACCCACCTCTGCGACCTGTATGCTCTAGTCAGCTGGCCCTCGCTACATATTAGTCGCCAGACCCACTGGCTCCAGGTCATCTATAAGTCTGTGCTAGGTAAAGCTCTGCCTTATCTTAGTTCACTGGTCACGATAACAATACCCACCCGTAGCACACGCTCCAGCAGGTATATCTCACTGGTCATCCCCAAGCCAACACCTCCTTTAGCCGCCTTTCCTTCCAGTTCTCTGCTGCCAATGACTGGAACAAATTGCAAAAACCGCTGAAGCTGGAGCCTTATATTTCCCTCACTAACTTTAACCTCTATGGGCTAGGTGGGACGCTTGCGTCCCACCTACTCAACAGCCAGTGTAATCCCGTGGCGCGTTATTCAAATACCTTAGAAATGCAAAACCTATTTTTTTCCATATAGACACACCCTATGTGTTTTACTCAAATCAACTTTATCCATTACATATTTGTTAACTTCTCTAGGGCCGGCGGGACGAAATCGTCCCACCTACGTAACAGCCAGTGTAATCCCGTGGCGCGTTATTCAAATACCTCAAAAATGCAAAAACTTCAATTTTTCAAACATATGACTATTTTACACCATTTTAAAGACAAGACTCTCGTTAATCTAACCACACTGTCCGATTTCAAAAAGGCTTTACAACGAAAGCAAAACATTAGATTATGTCAGCAGAGTACCCAGCCAGAAATAATCAGACACCCATTTTTCAAGCTAGCATATAATGTCACATAAACCCAAACCACAGCTAAATGCAGCACTAACCTTTGATGATCTTCATCAGATGACAACCCTAGGACATTATGTTATACAATACATGCATGTTTTGTTCAATCAAGTTCATATTTATATCAAAAAACAGCTTTTTACATTAGCATGTGACTAGCATGTGACTAGCATTCCCACCGAACACTGCCGGTGATTTACTAAATTACTCACGATAAACGTTCACAAAAAACATAACAATTATTTTAAGAATTATAGATACAGAACTCCTCTATGCACTCGATATGTCCGATTTTAAAATAGCTTTTCGGTGAAAGCACATTTTGCAATATTCTCAGTAGATAGCCCGGCATCACAGGGCTAGCTATTTAGACACCCAGCAAGTTTAGCCTTCACCAAACTCCGATTTACAATTAGAAAAGTTTGATTACCTTTGGTGTTCTTCGTCAGAATGCACTCCCAGGACTGCTACTTCAATAACAAATGTTGGTTTGGTCCCAAATAATCCATTGTTATATCCAAACAGCGGTGTTTTGTTCGTGCATTCAAGACACTATCCGAAAGGGTAAATAAGGGTGGCGAGCATGGCGCATTTCGTGACAAAAAAATTCTAAATATTCCATTACCGTACTTCGAAGCATGTCAACCGCTGTTTAAAATCAATTTTTATGCCATTTTTCTCATAAAAAAAGCGATACTATTCCGACCGGGAAAGCCTGTATACGTACAAAGAGAGAGAAAATAAATACATCTCGTGCCCTCGTGCACGAGCGTGAGTCTCAGAGTACTCTGACCAGCCACTATCCAAACGCAATAATGTGTTTCAGCCAGAGGCTGCCTCGATATCATTCAGCTTTTTCCCGGGTTCTGAGAGCCTATGGGAGCCGTAGGAAATGTCACGTTATGGCAAACATCCTTAGTCTTCAATAAAAAGAGCCAAGATGAACAACAACTTGTCAGAGAGGGCGCTTCCTGTTTGGAATCTTCTCAGGTTTTTGCCTGCCATATGAGTTCTGTTATACTCACAGTCACCATTCAAACAGTTTTAGAAACTTTAGGGTGTTTTCTATCCAAAGCCAATAATTATATGCATATTCTAGTTATTGGGCAGGAGTAGTAACCAGATTAAATCGGGTACGTTTTTTATCCGGCCGTGTCAATACTGCCCCCTAGCCTTAACAGGTTAAACATCAGCTATCTCAGCAGCTAACCGATCACTGCAGCTGTACATAGCCCATCTGTAAATAGCCCACCCAATCTACCGACCTCTTCCCCATATTGTTTTTATTTACTTTTCTGCTCTTTTGCACACCAGCATTTCTACTTGCACATCACCATCTGCTCATCTATCACTCCAGTGTTAATTTGTTAAATTGTAATTACTTCGCTACTATGGCCTATATACTGCCTTACCTCCTCACGCCATTTGCACACACTGTATATGGACTTCCTTTTTTGCTATTGTGTTATTGACTGTATGCTTGTTCATTCCATGTGTAACTCTGTGTTGTTATTTGTGTCACACTGCTTTGCTTTGCTTTATCTTGGCCAGGTCGCAGTTGTAAATGAGAACTTGTTCTCCTCTGCTCTCATCCTTCTGGACCTGTCTGCTGCCTTTGATGCCGTGAACCATCAGATCCTCCTCTCCACCCTCTCTGAGCTGGGCATCTCCGGCGCGGCCCACGCTTGGATTGCGTCCTACCTGACAGGTCGCTCCTACCAGGTGGCGTGGCGAGAATCTGTCTCCGCACCACGTGCTCTCACCACTGGTGTCCCCCAGGGCTCTGTTCTAGGCCCACTCCTATTCTCGCCATACACCAGGTCACTTGGCTCTGTCATATCCTCACATGGTCTCTCATATCATTGCTATGCAGATGACACACAATTGATCTTCTCCTTTCCCCCTTCTGACAACCAGGTGGCGAATCGCATCTCTGCATGTCTGGCAGACATATCGGTGTGGATGACGGATCACCACCTCAAGCTGAACCTCGGCTGGACGGAGCTGCTCTTCCTCCCGGGGAGGGACTGCCCGTTCCATGATCTCGCCATCACGGTTGATAACTCCCTTGTGTCCTCCTCCCAGAGTGCTAAGAGCCTTGGCGTGACCCTGGACAACACCCTGTCGTTCTCCACTAACATCAAGGCGGTGACCCGATCCTGTAGGTTCATGCTCTACAACATTCGTAGAGTGCGACCCTGCCTCACACAGGAAGCGGCGCAGGTCCTAATCCAGGCACTTGTCATCTCCCGTCTGGATTACTGCAACTCGTTGTTGGCTGGGCTCCCTGCCTGTGCCATTAACCTCTATGGGCTAGGTGGGACGCAGGCGTCCCCCCCGTGGTGCACTCCATCAACAGCTGGTGCATTTCAAGAGTGGCAAATTTGAATCCAAATAAATGTCAAAATTCAAATTTTTCAAACATACAACTATTTTACACCCTTTGAAAGATAAACATCTCCTTAATCTAACCACGTTTTACGATTTCAAAAAGGTTTTACGGCGAAAGCATAAATTTAGAGTATGTTAGGACAGTACATTTACAAGAGTTGTGTGTAATGTTTTGTCAATTCAAAGACAGGGTCACCAAAACCATAAAACCAGCTAAAATGATGCACTAACCTTTTACAATCTCCATCAGATGACACTCCTAGGACATCATGTTAGACAATGCATGCATTTTTAGTTCTATCAAGTTCATATTTATATCCAAAAACAGCGTTTTACTATGGCATTGATGTTGAGGAAATCGTTTCCCTCCAATAACCGGCAGTCAAGTCAGCATCACAAATTAAATAATTAAAATTAGAAAACATTGGTAAAATATTATATTGTCATTTAAAGAATTATAGATTTACATCTCTTGAACGCAATCAACTTGCCAGATTTAAAAATAACCTTACTGGGAAATCACACTTTGCAATAATCTGAGCACTGCGCCCAGAAAAATACGCGTTGCGATACAGACTAGTCGTCATGTTGGGGAGATCTAAAATCGAAAATACTATGTAAATAATCCATTACCTTTGATTCTCTTCATCAGATGTCACTTCCAGGTATCACAGGTCCATAACGAATGTAGTTTTGTTCAAAAAAGCTCATTATTTATGTCCAAAAATCTCCGTCTTGTTAGCACATGATCTAAGCCCGCCGGACTTCACTTCATGAACGAGGGGAAAAAATATATTTACGTTCGTTCAAACATGTCAAACATTGTATAGCATAAATCATTAGGGCCTTTTTTAACCAGAACATGAATAATATTCTAGGTGGACGAATGCATACTCTTTTATAACGTATTGGAACGAGGGTACCCAACATGAACTCGCGCGCCAGGTGTCTAATGGGCCATCATCGTTCCATGGCTCTTGTTCGGTCAGATCTCCCTCCAGAAGACTCAAAACACTTTGTAAAGGCTGGTGACATCTAGTGGAAGCAATAGGAAGTGCCAAAATATTCCTCAGCCCCTGTGTTTTTCAATGGCATAGGTTTAAAAGTAATACAACACATCAGGTATCCACTTCCTGTCAGAAAATGTCTCAGGGTTTTGCCTGCCAAATGAGTTCTGTTATACTCACAGACACCATTCAAACAGTTTTAGAAACTTTAGAGTGTTTTCTATCCATATATAATAAGTATATGCATATTCTAGTTACTGGGTAGGATTAGTAACCAGATTAAATCGGGTACATTTTTTTTATCCAGCCGTGCAAATACTGCCCCCTAGCCCTAACACGTTAAACCCCTGCAACTCATCCAGAATGCCGCAGCCCGTCTGGTGTTCAACCTTCCCAAGTTCTCTCACGTCACCCCGCTCCTCCACTCTCTCCACTGGCTTCCAGTCAAAGCTCGCATCCGCTACAAGACCATGGTGCTTGCCTACGGAGCTGTGAGGGGAACGGCACCTCCGTACCTTCAGGCTCTGATCAGGCCCTACACTCAAACAAGGGCACTGCGTTCATCCACCTCTGGCCTGCTCGCCTCCCTACCTCTGAGGAAGCACAGTTCCCGCTCAGCCCAGTCAAAACTGTTCGCTGATCTGGCACCCCAATGGTGGAACAAGCTCCCTCACGACGCCAGGACAGCGGAGTCAATCACCACCTTCCGGAGACACCTGAAACCCCACCTCTTTAAGGAATACCTAGGATAGGATAAAGTAATCCTTCTAACCCCCCCCCCCCCCCCCTTAAAAGATTTAGATGCACTATTGTAAAGTGGTTGTTCCACTGGATATTATAAGGTGAATGCACCAATTTGTAAGTCGCTCTGGATAAGAGCGTCTGCTAAATGACTTAAATGTAAATGTAAATGTAGATTACCTGGTTAAATAAAGGTGAAATAAATTTTAAAAAAGCTATGAGGGCTCTTCGATACAGTGCGGTACTGTCTTTCCAAGGTAGTTGGAAGACTTTCAGTTTGGTGTAGGGCCATTTCCGTTCCATTTTTTTTAAGCTTGCTTCAGGTCTCAGGTATTTTCTGTATACCAGGGAGCTAGTATCTTATGACAAATGTTTTTTGTTTTTAGGGGTGCAACTGCATCTAGGGTATTAGGCAAGGTCAAATCTAGTTCCTCAGTAAGGTGGTTAACCAATTTTTGTACACTAACATCCTTGGGTAGATGGTGGGAGTCTGGAATTGCATCTAGGAATCTTTGGATTGTCCGAGAATTTATAGCACGGCTTTTGATGATCCTTGGTTGTGGTTTGAGCAGATTATTTGTTGCGATTGCAAATTTAATATAATGGTGGTTCGATAATCCAGGATTATGAGGAACAACATTAAGATTCACAATATTTATTCCACGGGACAAAACTAGGTCCAGTGTACGACTGTGACAGTGAGTAGGTCCTGAGACAAAACCCACTGAGTCAATTTTCAAGACTTACAACCATTTTGTTTATATCTCTTTTGCCGTTTCCTTGGCATAATGCCAGTATAGGTTTCTATGTTGTACAAAAGAGGATGACTGAAACTGACCAAAACATACCCATGTTAGTATACATTGAAAGCGGGATATTTTGGTATAGCATGAAAATCTATAATCAAGGTCCATTTTTATTTCTGTGCCAAATCAACCCAAGCTTGAATAGCATCAAAATGGGTGTAAGTCTTGAGTCCCAAATGGCATCCTATTCCCTATATAGTGTACTACTACTGACCAGGTTTGAACAGGTCTCATAGGGCTCTGGTCAAAAATAGTTCACTATATAGAGACTCCTGAGTGGCGCAGCAGTCTAACGCACTGCATCTCAGTGCTAGAGGCATCACTATAGTCTCTGGTTTGAATCCAGGCTGAATCACATCCGGCTGTGATTGGGAGTCCCTCAAGGCAGCGCACAGCGTCGTCTTGGTTTGGCAGGGGTAGGCTATCATTAAATAAGAATTTGTTCTTAACTGACTTGACTAGTTAAATAAAGGTTTTAAAAACAAATTTGAATATGATGCCATTTGGGATGTAGCCCTTGATGAATAGTGCCTCATTCCAAACACTTTAACTGAAAAAGAAAAGCAATTGGCCCACGTTACCCAAGGACATAGCAGTCCAAATTATAGTTTTGTACCAGGCACTGCGTTGCTTTAGCTTTGTAGGCCAAGTTTAAGTGACTATTCAGAGAATAGTTGTTGAGAGAACATTGTCTTCGTCCCAAATAGCACCCTGTTCCCTATGTGGTGTACTACCTTCGACTAGAGTCCTATGGGCCCTGGTCAAAAGTAGTGCACTATAAAGGGAATCGGTTGTCATTTGGGACGAAACCATGATTCATCAAGGTCTCATTGCTATTCAGTAGCGTGTTCTGCTATGAAGTGACAAAGCATAACAATGAATGCAATTAAGTAGTCCGTGTTTTCCCTAATCTAAATGAATGCAAGCTGAGAGTACGGACGTCCTCACTTGAATGTAGAGGACCTGTTGACTCAACACACTGCTTTAGCTGGAGCTCTGTTTAATTGTGTTATATTATAGCCTGTGATGTGAAAAGTTCAAAGAGACATAGAATTATAATTTAAGTATTCTTCATGATTTATTTTCACTAGGTCCGTGATAAAAGCTGTCATGTTAGAGCCTTCTGTTTTTGTGGGTTCAGATACTGGGTAAACATACAATATACAACACCGGGCCTCAGAGTAGGATTATGATTATAACAAATAACTATATTTCAATATTTACTTTCACAAGAATCAAGTATGGCCTGTATTACGGAGATAAAAACTAATACACCGTAGAAATCCAGTACTATAATGAGTCGTCACAATTTCCAATTATTTTTCTTCTTCTAGGTCCCCATATCAAATTTATTCATGAGATCTTTATAATGATGAATGATGAAAATATTTATACCCTATAATGATGAACATATTGGTACCCTCTCAAAGGCCACTAATTTATACACCCTATAAACGTTTGTATACAGTCAGGGTAATGCAAGCAACTGCCCTTATTTTTGTTTTTAAATGTGTACCAAATCATTGTACACTCTTAGAAAAAAAGGTGCTATCTAGAACCTAAAACGGTTCTGCGGCTGTCCCCAAAAGAGAACCCTTTGAAGAACCCTTTTTGAGGGTTCTATATGGAACCCAAAAGAGTTCTACCTGGAACAAAAAAGGGTTCTACCTGGAACCAAAAACCTATGGGGACAACTGAAGAACCCTTTTGGAACCCTTTTTTATAAGTGTACTATTTCTGTATGTTGTAGGGAAATGGCCTAGAAAAAAAATGTTGCAGTTAGGAAAATAGTTTTTGCAGCATAAATAGGCAGCAGTCAAATGGGTGTTCAATATTACCAAGAACAAGCTTTCTGCGTTGAGGAAAATAGTCCATTACTTTTCTGTTGTGGGGCTTTTAATACCTTTAGAAATATACATTTAGGTGATTCATTCAACCATGCAAATATTATATGGTAGCTAATGTGACATATTGATGATCTTTACTCCCTATTGATTTGCCATTATTCATAGCAATGATATGTGTGTGGAAAATAAGTCTAAATTGAATTAATGTGTATTACGGGTTAACTCGAACTGTAAACGCTGTCTTCTATGAAAAATCACCTAGTACTTGCAAATTTTTCCAGGGAAAGGATGATAAAAAATCTTAAGATGTTACAATTTAATATGTGCTATTAATTGCAAGCTGAAAAACATAAAGATGACGCCAGAGGGGATGGCTGCCGGCTTATCGGCTCTTAACCAACCATGCTATTTTGTTTGATTTTTCACATTGTTCGTAACTTGTTTTGTACATAATGTTTCTGCTACAGTCTCTTATGACCGAAAAGAGCTTCTGGACATCAGAACTGTGATTACTCACCACAGATTAGATGAAGAGTTATTCTTCAATAAGTCGGACGGGAGAGATATACTACAGACACCCAACCAGGCCAGGAGAAGGAAACTGAGATTTCGCTGAAAAATATCAGGCTGACTTGTGAGGATCAGGTTAGGCCTACCTTCAAACTCAGAGCCTCTTTGCTTGACATCATGGGAAAATCAAAAGAAATCAGCCAAGACTTCAGAAAAAAAATTGCAGAACTCCACAAGTCTGGTTCATCCTTGGGAGCAATTTCCAAATGCCTGAAGGTACCTTATACATCTGTACAAACAATAGTACGCATGTATAAAAACCATTGGACCTCGCAGCCATCATACCGCTCAGGAAGGAGAGTAGTTCTGTCTCCTAGAGATGAACGTACTTTGGTGCGAAAAGTGCAAATAAATCCCAGAACAACAGCTGGAGGACACAGGTACAAAGGTATCTATATCCACAGTAAAACGAGTCCTATATCAACATAACCTGAAAGGACCGCTCAGCAAGGAAGAAGCCACTGCTCCAAAACCGCCATAAAAAAGCCAGACTACCGTTTGCAACTGCACATGAAGACAAAGATCGTACTTTTTGGAGAAATGTCCTCTGGTCTGATGAAACAAAAATAGAACCGTTTGGCCATAATGACCATCGTTATGTTTGGAGGAAAAAGGGGGAGGCTAGCAAGCCGAAGATCACCATCCCAACTGTGAAGCACGGGGGTGGCAGCATCATGTTGTGGGGGTGCTTTGCTGCAGGAGGGACTGGTGCACTTCACAAAATAGATGGCATCATGAAAGAGGAAAATGATGTGGATATATTAAAGCAACATCTCAAGACAACAGTCAGGAAGTTAAAGCTTGGTCGCAAATGTGTCTTCCAAATGGACAATGACCCCAAGCATACTTCCAAACTTGTGGCAAAATGGCTTAAGGACAACAAAGTCAAGGTATTGGAATGGCCATCACAAAGCCCTGACCTCAATCCTTTAGAAAATTGGTGGGCAGAACTGAAAAAGCATGTGCGAGCAAGGAGGCCTACAAACCTGACTCAGTTACACCAGATCTGTCAGGAGGAATGGGCCAAAATTCACCCAACTTCTGGGACGCTTGTGGAAGGCTACCCGTTACGTTTGACCCAAGTTAAAAAAAAGTTAAAGGCAATGCTACCAAATACTAATTGAGTGTATGTAAACTTCTGACCCACTGGGAATGTGATGACAGAAATAAAATCTGATATAAATAATTCTGTCTACTATTATTCTGAGATTTCACATTCTTAAAATAAAGTGGTGATCATAACTGACTTTAAACAGGGAATTTTTACTAGGATTAAATGTCAGGAAATTTGAAAAACTGAGTTTAAATGTACTTGGCTAAGGTGTATGTAAACTTCCGACTTCAACCGACTACAGCTCAGTGTTTAACACCATAGTGCCCTCAAAACTCATCACTAATTTAAGGACCCTGGAACTAAACACCTCCCTCTGCAACTGAATCCTGGACTTCAAGGCTGCCCCCAGATAGTAAAGGTAGGTAACAACACATCTGCCACGATGATCCTCAACATGGGGGCCCCTCAGGGGTGCGTGCTCAGTCCCCTCCTGTACTCCCTGTTCACTCATGACTGCATGGCCAGGCACGACTCCAATACCATCAGGAAATTTGCTAATGACACAACAGTGGTAGGTCTGATCAACAACAACGATGAGACAGCCTATAGGGAGGTCAGAGACCTGACCGTGTGGTGCAAGGACAAACACCTCTCCCTCAATGTGATCAAGACAAAGGAGATGATTGTGGACTACAGGAAAAGGAGGAACAAGCATGCCCCCATTCTCATGGATGGCTTGTAGTGAAGCAGGTTGAGAGCTTCAAGTTCCTTGGCGTCCACATCACCAACAAACTAACATGGTCCAAGCACACCAAGACAGTCGTGTAGACAAACCTATTCCCCCTCAGGAGACTGAAAAGATTTGACATGGGTCCTCAGATCCTCAAAAGGTTTTACAGCTGCACCATCGAGAGCATCCTGACGGGTTGCATCACTGCCAGGCAACTGTATGGCAACTGTTTGGCCTCTGACCGCAAGGCACTACAGAGGGTAGTGCGTATAGCCCAGTACCTCACCACGGCTAAGTTTCCTGCCATCCAGGACCTCTATACCAGGCAGTGTCAAAGGCCCTAACAATTGTCAAAGACTCCAGCCACCCTAGTCATAGACTGTTCTCTTTGATACCGCATGGCAAGCGGTACCGGAGCGCCAAGTTTAGGTCCAAGAGGCTTCTAAACAGCTTCTACACCCAAGCCATAAGACTCCTGAACAGCTTATCAAATGGCTACCCAGACTATTTGCATCCCCCCCCCCTTCTACTCTGCTGCTACTCTGTGTTATTATCTATGCATAGTCACTTTAATAACTCTACCTACATGGTCATATTACCTCAATTACCTCGACACCGGTGCCCCCGTACATTTGCTCTGTACCGGTACCCCCTTTAAATAGCCCCGCTATTGTTATTTACTGCTGCTCTTTAATTATTTGTTATTCTTATCTCTTACTTTTTGGGGGGTATTTTCTTAAAACTGCATTGTTGGTTAAGGGCACGTAAGTAAGCATTTCACTGTAAGGTCTACACCTGTTTTATTCGACGCATGTGGCAAATAACATTTTATTTTATTTTATTTGAATAAGTCAGGGTTTGTTGATTGGAAAGACAAACTAGCCTGGCACACCTCCACACCACTCTTCCTTAAGAATTAAGGATTTGGTTTGTATATGTCTATCCTGGGTTAAAATAATATTTAAAATCTTTCAAATACTTTCAGCATCTGCTCTAGCCTGCCTGCAGTGACAGATGGGGGTTTATGTGTTGGGACTATTCTACTGGTTCCATGAAGCCAGGCAAGCTCAGTCAAGCACAGCTAAAGTATTCTTGTCTTTAAATATTATTTGAACCCAGGCCTGGTTGTATATGCAGCAGCAAACAGCAGCCCTACTCTACTGTACTGGTCAGAGAGGCCAAGCCAAGCAGAGCACACAGAACTCTGGGGCTGCGTACCATATGACTGTTCACTATATTGGGTACATGGTGCCATTTGGGATGGGCCCTGGGAAATAAATGCCAGTGCTGGCAGAGCCTCTAGCTGAAGGTCAACAATCCATCATACGCTCGTTAAATAACCAACATGGAAATCACAGCACAATACAACAGGGAATAAAAGCAGGGTGCAGCCCAACGATAAGACTTAATACAACAGGGAATCAATGCAGAAAGCAGTCTTGATAAACAGGGAATAAATACAGACTGCAGCACACAAATCTCTCAATAGAACAGGGACTCAGTAGAGGTTGCAGCCCAGGAATTAGAGAATACAAAAGGGAATCAAAACAGGAATCAGACTCAATACAACAGGGACTCAATACAGCAATCAGACTCTGAACAACAGGGAATCAATACAGGAATCAGACTCAATACAACATGTAGTCAACACAGGAATCAAATCAAATCAAAAAGTATTTGTCACATGCGCCGAATACAGCAGGTGTAGACCTTATAGTGAAATGCTTACTTACAAGCCCTAACCAACAATGCAGTTTATAAAAATAAGGAATAAATAAAAAATACCTGAAAAAAAATTAAGAATAAGAAATAAAAGTAACAAATAATTAAAGAGCAGCAGTAAAATAACAATACTGAGGCTATATACAGTACAGAGGTAGCGGTACAGAGTCAATTTGCATGGGCACCGGTTAGTCGAGGTAATTGAGGTAATATGTACATATAGGTAGAGTTATTAAAGTGACTATACATAGATAATAACAGAGAGTAGCAGCAGTGTAAAAGAGGGGGAGGGGGGGAATGCAAGTAGTCTGGGTAGCCATTTGATTAGATGTTCAGGAGTCTTATAGCTTGGGGGTCGAAGCTGTTTAGAAGCCTCTTGGACCTAGTTTTGGCGCTCCGGTACTGATGGCCAAGCGGTAGCAGAGAGAACAGTCTATGACTTGGGTGGCTGGAGTCATTGACAATTTTTAGGGCCTTCCTCTGACACCGCCTGGTATAGAGGTCCTGGATGGCAGGAAGCTTGGCCCCAGTGATGTACTGGGCCGAACGCACTACCCTCTGTTATGTCTTGTGGTCGGAGGCCGAGAAGTTGCCATACCTGACAGTGATGCAACCAGTCAGGATGCTTTCGATGGTGCAGCTGTGGAACCTTTTGAGGATCTGAGGAACAATGCCAAATCTTTTCAGCCTCCTGAGGGGGAATAGGTTTTGTCGTGCCCTCTTCATGACTGTCTTGTTGTGTTTGGACCATGTTAGTTTGTTGGTGATGTGGACACCAAGGAACTTCAAGCTCTCAACCTGCTCCACTGCAGCCATGCCGATGAGAATGGGGGCGTGCTCTGCCCTCCTTTTCCTGAAATCCACAATCATCTCCTTTGTCTTGATCATGTTGAGGGAGAGATTGTTGTCCTTGCACCACACGGCCAGGTCACTGACCACCTCCCTAAAGGCTGTCTCGTCGTTGTTGCTGATCAGGCCTACCACTGTTGTGTCATCAGCAAACTTCCTGATGGTGTTGGAGTCGTACCTGGCCGTGCAGTCATGGGTGAACAAGGAGTACAGGAGGGGACTGAGCACGCACCCCTGAGTGGCCCCTGTGTTGAAGATCAGCGTGGCAGATGTGTTGTTGCCTGCTCTTACCACCTGGGGGCGGATCATCAGGAATTCCAGGATCCAGTTGCAGGTGGAGGTGTTTAGTCCCAGGGTCCTTAGCTTAGTGATGAGCTTTGAGGGCGCTATAGTGTTGAACGCTGAGCTGTTGTCAGTGAATAGCATTCTCACATAGGTTTTTGTTTTGTCCAGGTGTGAAAGGGCAGTGCGGAGTCCAATAGAGATTGCGTCATCTGTGGATCTGTTAGGACGGTATGCAAATTGGAGTGGGTTTAGGGTTTCTGGGATAATGCTGTTGATGTGAGCCATGAACAGCCTTTCAAAGCACTTCATTTAGGCAGGATACCTTAGTGTTCTTGGGCACAGGAACTATGGTGGTCTGCTTGAAACATGTTGGTATTACAGACTCAGACAGGGAGAGGTTGAAAATGTCAATGAAGGCACTTGCCAGTTGGTCAGCGCATGCTCGGAGTACATGTCCTGGTAATCCATCTGGCCCTGCTGCCTTGTGAATGTTGACCTGTTTAACCTGTTATGGCTAGGGGGCAGTATTTTCACGGCTGGATAAAAAAACGTACCCGATTTAATCTGGTTACCACTCCTACCCAGTAACTAGAATATGCATATACTTATTACATATGGATAGAAAACACCTAAAGTTTCTAAAACTGTTTGAATGGCGTCTGTGAGTATAACAGAACTCATTTGGCAGGCAAAAACCTGACAAGGTTTCATGCAGGAAGTGGACTGTCTGACAAGGTGTCGTTCTTCTTGTCTCTGTTTATTGAAGAGTGAGGATCTTAGCTGTCCCGTGACACTTCCTACGGCTGCCATAGGGTCTCAGAAGGCGGTAAAAAGCTGAATCGTGGCTTTGCAGGCTCTGGCTGAAAAAAAGTAGCGCGTTTGGGTAGTGGCTGGTTACAGTACTGTGAGACTCAAGCTCGTGCCCGCGTCGACCGAAAGCTTTGTTTACTTTCCTCTGTTTAGCTAAATGGACATTCCCGGTCGGAATATTATCGCTTTTTTACGAGAAAAATGGCATAAAAATGGATTTTAAACAGCGGTTGACATGCTTCGAAGTACAGTAATGGAATATTTAGATTTTTTTTGTCACGAATTGCGCCATGCGCGCGACCCTTATTTACCCTTTCAGATAGTGTCTGGAACGCACGAACAAAACGCCGCAATTTGGATATAACGATGGATTATTTTGGACCAAACCAACATTTGTTATTGAAGTAGCAGTCCTGGGAGTGCATTCTGACGAAGACAACAAAAGGTAATCAAACTTTTATAATAGTAAATCTGATATTGGTGAGTGCTAAACTTGCCGGGTGTCTAAATAGCTAGCCCTGTGATGCCGGGCTATGTACTTAGAATATTGCAAAATGTGCTTTCACCAAAAAGCTATTTTAAAATCGGACATATCGAGTGCAAAGAGGAGTTCTGTATCTATAATTCTTAAAATAATTGTTATGCTTTTTGTGAACGTTTATCGTGAGTAATTTAGTAAATTGTTAGCAAATTCCTCCGGAAGTTTGCGGGGGGTATGCTAGTTCTGAACGTCACATGCTAATGTAAAAAGCTGTTTTTTGATATAAATATGAACTTGATTGATCAAAACATGCATGTATTGTATAACATAATGTCCTAGGTGTGTCATCTGATGAAGATCATCAAAGGTTAGTGCTGCATTTAGCTGTCTTCTGGGTTTTTGTGACATTATATGCTAGCTTGAAAAATGGGTGTCTGATTATTTCTGGCTTGGTACTCTGCTGACAATCTAATGTTTTGCTTTCGCTGTAAAGCCTTTTTGAAATTGGACAGTGTGGTTAGATAAAGGAGAGTCTTGTCTTTAAAATGCTGTGAAATAGTCATATGTTTGAAAAATTGAAGTTTTTGTATTTTTGAGGAATTTGTAATTTGCGCCACGCCTATCATTGGATATTGGAGCAGGTGTTCCGCTAGCGTTTGCTTCATCTGATCACTTTCTTATTGACCGAGTCACTGGTGCTTCCTGCTTTCATTTTGGTTTGTAAGCAGGAATCAGGAGGATATAATTATGACAAACAAGAAACAACAATAATTCTACTTCTTTATTTATTTTACCAAATGGTGGGTGAGGGAGAGCTTTGTATGCGTCAATGTGTGTGGAGTAAAGGTGGTCTTTTTTCCCTCTGCACATTTAACATGCTGGTGGAAATTTGGTAAAACAGATTTAAGTTTCTCTGCACTAAAGTCCCAGGGCCACTAGGAGCGCAGCCTCTGGATGAGCCTTTTCCTGTTCGCTTATGGCGGTATACAGCTCATTGAGTGCAGTCTTAGTGCCAGCATCGGTCTCTGGTGGTATGTAGACAGCTACAAAAAATACAGATGAAAACTCTCTAGGTAGATAGTGTGATCTGCAGTTTATCATGAGAAACTCTACCTCAGGTGAGCAAAACCTCGAGACTTCCTTAGATGTCGTGCACCAGCTGTTGTTTACAAATATACATACAACCCCACCCCTTGTCTTATCAGATGCTGCTGTTCTATCCTGCTGATACAGTGTAAAACCCGCCAGCTGTATGTTGTTCATATCGTCGTTCAGCCACGACTCAGTGAAGCATAAGATATTACAGTTTTAATGTTCCGTTGGTAGTTTAAACTTGCTCGTAGCTCATTGATTTCTATTTTCCATTGATTGCATGTTTGCCAATAGAATGGGTGACAGTGGGGTTTAACTCGCTCGTCTACAAATTCTCATAAGGCGGCCTGACCTCTGCCGCCTTTTTCTCTGTCTTCTCTTCACACAAATGACAGGGATTTGGGCCTGTTCCCGGGAAAGCAGTATGTCGTTCACGTTGGACTCGTCGAACTCGCTAAAGGAAAAAGCTTTTACCAGTTCGTTGTGAGTAATCGCTGTTCTGATGTGCAGAAGTTATTTTCGGTCATAAGAGAGGAATCAGACTCAATACAACAGGGAATCAATGTAGGAATCAGACTCAATACAACAGGAATCAATGCAGGTTGTATTCCTGGGATCAGACTCAAAGTTTTTACAGGGATTACAGCAGCGTCTCTCTCTCTCCGGTTCTCTTTGAAGTTTTCTCTCTCTCTCCCTCTCTCTCTCTCTCGCTCTCTTTCTTTAAAATACTTTATTTGTGCTTGATTGAGCTTGCCTGATTCAATGGAACCAATGGTATGGTAGCAACAGTAACAACTCTGCCCACCAGGCACTCCAGACAGGCTAGAGGAAACAAACACTCATCTGAAAGATTTCAAATAGTATCTGAACACAGATCTGTTGTCAGCTAGCCGCTAGCACACAAAATCAGACGCTGTCTGCTTTTTCATAAATGTTTTCCTTCTCACTTCTCTCCCTCCCTTCTTCCTATTTCTAGAAGTGTTGACCTTTACTGTGAAATTTCTTCCAGTCACGCTAATAATGGAACGGGTTGACATATTCTTATTGTTTTGGTGTTTTGTGGTGTGTTGTAAATCAAAGGGTTACATAATGGTGTTTGTGTGTGTGTGTGTTCTTGAAAATGAGTGTGTCGCAAATGTTTCTTCCCCTCTCCTGGGTTTATAAAATATAATAGCAAATATAATGTTCATGTTCCAGACTAACTACATTGCAGACAATGAATTGCATTAACCAATGGTTGCGTGCTACCTCTTTGACTGCGCAGTCGGGCATCAGATTGCTATATCCTAAAATGTGGTTAGCTGATATACACTGCTCAAAAAAATAAAGGGAACACTTAAACAACACAATGTAACTACAAGTCAATCACACTTCTGTGAAATCAAACTGTCCACTTAGGAAGCAACGCTGATTGACAATAAATTTCACATGCAGTTGTGCAAATGGAATAGACAACAGGTGGAAATTATCGGCAATTAGCAAGACACCCCCAATAAAGGAGTGATTCGGCAGGTGGTGACCACAGACCACTTCTCAGTTCCTATGCTTCCTGGCTGATGTTTTGGTCACTTTTGAATGCTGGCGGTGCTTTCACTCTAGTGGTAGCATGAGACGGAGTCTACAACCCACACAAGTGGCTCAGGTAGTGCAGCTCATCCAGGATGGCACATCAATGCGAGCTGTGGCAAGAAGGTTTGCTGTGTCTGTCAGTGTAGTGTCCAGAGCATGGAGGCGCTACCAGGAGACAGGCCAGTACATCAGGAGACGTGGGGGAGGCCGTTGGAGGGCAACAACCCAGCAGCAGGACCGCTACCTCCGCCTTTGTGCAAGGAGGAGCAGGAGGAGCACTGCCAGAGCCCTGCAAAATGACCTCCAGCAGGCCACAAATGTGCATGTGTCTGCTCAAACGGTCAGAAACAGACTCCATGAGGGTGGTATGAGGGCCCGACGTCCACAGGTGGGGGTTGTGCTTACAGCCCAACACCATGCAGGACGTTTGGCATTTGCCAGAGAACACCAAGATTGGAAAATTCGCCACTGGCGCCCTGTGCTCTTCACAGATGAAGCAGGTTCACACTGAGCACGTTACAGACGTGACAGAGTCTGGAGACGCCGTGGAGAACCTTCTGCTGCCTGCAACATCCTCCAGCATGACCGATTTGGCGGTGGGTCAGTCATGGTGTGGGTTGGCATTTCTTTGGGGGGCCGCACAGCCCTCCATGTGCTCGCCAGAGGTAGCCTGACTGCCATTAGGTAACGAGATGAGATCCTCAGACCCCTTGTGAGACCATATGCTGGTGCGGTTGGCCCTGGGTTCCTCCTAATGCAAGACAATGCTAGACCTCATGTGGCTGGAATGTGTCAGCAGTTCCTGTAAGAGGAAGGCATTGATGCTATGGACTGGCCCGCCCGTTCCCCAGACCTGAATCCAATTGAGCACATCTGGGACATAATGTCTCGCTCCATCCACCAACGCCACGTTGCACCATAGACTGTCCAGGAGTTGGCGGATGCTTTAGTCCAGGTCTGGGAGGAGATCCCTCAGGAGACCATCCACCACCTCATCAGGAGCATGCCCAGGCGTTGTAGGGAGGTCATACAGGCACGTGGAGGCCACTCACACTACTGAGCCTCATTTTGACTTGTTTTAAGGACATTACATCAAAGTTGGATCAGCCTGTAGTGTGGTTTTCCACTTTAATTTTGAGTGTGACTCCAAATCCAGACCTCCATGGGTTGATAAATTGGATTTCCATTGATTATTTTTGTGTGATTTTGTTGTCAGCACATTCAACTATGTAAAGAAAAAAGTATTTAATAAGATTATTTCATTCATTCAGATCTAGGATGTGTTATTTTAGTGTTCCCTTTATTTTTTTGAACAGTATATTACACAGCTATCTAGGTGTTGTGAGATCTGACACACGTCTGCAATGTAGTTATGTCACGTCCTGGCCAGTATAAAGGTTAATTAGTATTGTAGTTTGGTCAGGATGTGGCAGAGGGTATTCGTTTTATGTGGTTCGGGGTGGTGTGTTTGTTGAAGGGGCATTTGATTTAGTATTCCGGGTTTTTTTTGGCACTGTTTGTTTTCCATGTATTCTATGTTTAGTCTAGTATGTCTGGTTCTATGTTTGGTTAATTGGGGTTTGGACTCTCAGTTTTTGCAGGTGTTGTCTATCTGCCTTTGATTGAGAGTCCCATATATTAGGGTGTGTTTGTGTTTGTGATTGGTGGGTGATTGTTCTGTGTTGAGCCTTATGCTTTGCCAGACTGTTTGTTGTTGTTGTTAGTTCGTTCTAGTGTTTGTTATTTTGGTATTCATTTTGAAAATAAATAATCGTCAAGATGAGCCTGCACTTACCTGCTGCGTTTTGGTCCATTTCTACCGACGAATGCCGTGACAGAATCACCCACCATTCCAGGACCAAGCAGCAGAGGAAGGAGCAGAGGAATTTCGAGTTGGAATGGCGGGAGAAGTGGACCTGGGAGGAAGTGCTGGATGGGGCCTGACCTTGGCACCAGGCTGGGGATTATCGCCGCCCGCAGTGGGAAATTGAGGCAGCCAAGGCAGAGAGGCGGAGGTACGAGGCCATGGACGCGCTGAGGGTGAAGCACGAGAGGCACCCCCAATAAAAAATGTTGGGGGGGCACACGGGTAGTTTGGCTAGGCATAGGAAGAGCCGGAAGCCAGCTACCCGTGGTTATATGGAGGAGCGTATGGGGTGGAGAGCGCCATGTTTCGCTGAGGAGCACACTATCTCACCCATACGCACGCAGAGTCCGGTGCGCGCTATTCCAGTCCCTCGCAGGTGCCGTGCTAGAGCGGGCATCCAGCCTGGTAGGAGGATGCCTGCGCAGCGCATCTGGTCGCCGGTACGCCTCCGAGGACCAGGCTACCCAACTCCCGCTCTACGCACGGCTACCATCAGGCCCCTGCACAGCCCAGTCTGCCCTGTACAAGCACCCCGCTCGTACAGGGCTACTAGTTCCATCCAGCCAAGACAGGTTGTGCAGGAGGTAAGATCAAGACCGACTGTGCGCCTCCATAGCCCTGGGTTTCCAGCTCCTGTCTCTCGTGCGGACCCGGAGGTGCGTCAACCCAGTCCGACTCGTCCTGTTCCCGCTCCCCGCACTAGCCTTCAAGTGCGGAAACCCAGCTACGCCAGTCAACAGTCACCGGAGCTGCCCGCCAGTCAACAGTCGTCGGAGCTGCCTGCCAGTCAACAGTCGTCGGAGCTGCCCGCCAGTCAACAGTCGTCGGAGCTGCCCGCCAGTCAACAGTCGTCGGAGCTGCCCGCCAGTCAACAGTCGTCGGAGCTGCCCGCCAGTCAACAGTCGACGGAGCTGCCCGCCAGTCAACAGTCGTCGGAGCTGCCCGCCAGTCAACAGTCGTCGGAGTGGCCAGACTGCGCTGAACTGCCGGAGTGGCCAGACTGCGCTGAACTGCCGGAGTGGCCAGACTGCGCTGAACTGCCGGAGTGGCCAGACTGCGCTGAACTGCCGGAGTGGCCAGACTGCCCTGAACTGCCGGAGTGGCCAGACTGCCCTGAACTGTCCCAAACTGCCAGACTGCCCAGACTGTCCCGAACTGCCAGACTGGCCCGACTGCCCCCCGGCGATGCCAGAGTGGCCCGACAGCCTGGAACGGCCGGAACCAGAGCCACCGCCAGATATAGGTGGGTTGGGGAGGGGGGGTGTAGCACAGTGCCGTCGTTGACGGCAGCCACCCTCCCTTCCCTCCCTTTAGTAGAGGGGACTTTTGGTTTTGTTGTTTGGGGTTGTTTTTTTTTGTTTTTTTTGTTTTTAAGGTGCTTCCGGGGTTAGCACCTTTAAGGGGGGGGTACTGTCACGTCATGGCCAGTATAAATGTTAATTAGTATTGTAGTTTGGTCAGGACGTGGAAGAGGGTATTCGTTTTATGTGGTTCGGGGTGGTGTGTTTGTTGAAGGGGCATTTGATTTAGTATTCCGGGGTTTTTTGGCACTGTTTGGTTTCCATGTATTCTATGTTTAGTCTAGTATGTCTGGTTCTATGTTTGGTTAATTGGGGTTGGGACTCTCAGTTGAAGGCAGGTGTTGTCTATCTGCCTTTGATTGAGAGTCCCATATATTAGGGTGTGTTTGTGTTTGTGATTGGTGGGTGATTGTTCTGTGTTGAGCCTTATGCTTTGCCAGACTGTTTGTTGTTGTTAGTTCGTTCTAGTGTTTATTATTTTGGTATTCATTTTGAAAATAAATAAACGTCAAGATGAGCCTGCACTTACATGCTGCGTTTTGGTCTATTTCTACCGACGAATGCCGTGACAAGTTAGTCTGGAATGCAGCCAAGGTCTACACAGCTCCCGATTGGACTAATGTCTTCTCCTTCAAGACGTTGTCGTGTCTTTGGCTATGCCGGATTAAGTGATATGACATGCTAACCTATAAAATCCTTTCTCTGTAATTAATATTACCTGATTAAGCTAATCATGTAAATGTAATTAACTAGAAAGTCGGGGCACCACGGAAGAACATTTATAGAGCCGTTATCTTCGGAATAAACTCTTAAAATACTTAGTCAAATTTTAAATCGATAGCAGTCAATATTAACCCTTATCTTATTTTCAGTCTCATAATGAAAGTTGTAAATTCTTGGCTATCTTCACGAACCCTGGCTAACAAGTTGAATCAGCAATACAAAATTGGGTTTAATTATTTATTTACTAAATACCTAAACTAATCACACAGAATTACAAATACACCGAATACAAATGATGTCATACATGATGGCTGGTTACACAAAGGAAAGGGGGTTGGGCTTGAATGAAAGAGCGGGAAGACTTAGGAATAAAGAAACAGCAGCTATGCTATCGTAAATACATTATCTTATGCATTCTAAATTACCGCCCATTTGGAAAAGGAAAATGCAATAAATATTTACTCTGAGCTGCGCTTCGGTAGATTGGTCGTAGATGCTGGCCGGGTTGGCCAACAGATCTTCCTGTCCTCGGAAGAATGTCTCTGGTGGTAAATTGGATACGTGGTGGTATCGTCGTCTGTTCGTTGTTAGACTGAATCCGTCGTCTGTCCTTTCCTAGCCCACATCTACAGCGGCCGCTGCTAACTCAAAGACTAGGAAGTATCACTTCTGTAGTGAATAAGCTCAAAGTTCATACCATTCGCCATCAAAGCTCACGCCGAGGTTGGCTTAGTTCTGTACTTGACGTGTGTCCTTCTAAAGTAGAGGCTGCAGACCTCACGTACTGGAACATGTGGTTATCTTTTCGTCAAAGGCTTATATAGTGGAGAGGGGGAAGGATGTGTTTCATCGTTTATAACCCCTGTCTCTTCACAGGGGTGGGCCACTGATCAAGCAGGGCACTTTCCTTATGAAAACCCAATTCTCTCATTTGGAAGCTAAAATTACATTTAATCTCCTAACAAACAATTTCAATATCAAACATTTCAATTGCATAACAATTCCATGTTACTCTGATAACTAGAGGGTGTATACTTTCTCAGGTAGAGTTTATGTCGTCCTGTCATCAGTCATAATGTCTCAGATGACAACCGAACTGACATCCATACTCATTACGTTCCCAAGCATATTTCCAACTGGTTTTATTACCAAAATATGGTTCCTTTTCCCCATTTGTTTGATGTTCCCAGACTCTCTATATTTAACACAGGCTATTCAAGTCCTTCAGTAGGGTCAGAAAGAGAGGGGAAGGGAGAAAGGTATTTATGGGGGGGTCATAAACCTTACCCACAGGGCAACGTCATGACAGTCCCCCCATGTTGGGTTCAATCTTGCGATTAACCTGCATGTTGTAAACCAACATAAAAATGAACGTGGGTTGTCCTGGTTGTGGATCATCGTTGTGGTCCCCATCTGGCGGTCGACCCGGGTAGGGTGTCTGCAAATGAAGAAGTCCGCTCCAAGGCTGGGCAGCAGATGTCCAGTTGGTGGTTGCTATTGCAGTCCCCCCTCTGGTGGTCGACCCGGGTAGGGTCTCTGCAAATGAAGAAGTCCGTTCCATGGCTTGGCAGCGGATGTCCGGATTGGGATCGCCGTTCCGGACCCGTCGTCTGGCCGTCCAGACTGGAATATCTGGGCAGTAACTTAGGCAGATGTTAAAACCTCTTACATCTAGACGTTCCGCTAGCGGAACACCTCCTCCAATATCCAATGATAGGCGTGGCGCGAATTACAAATTCCTCAAAAATACAAAAACTTCAATTTTTCAAACATATGACTATTTCACAGCATTTTAAAGACAAGACTCTCCTTTATCTAACCACACTGTCCGATTTCAAAAAGGCTTTACAGCGAAAGCAAAACATTAGATTATGTCAGCAGAGTACCAAGCCAGAAATAATCAGACACCCATTTTTCAAGCTAGCATATAATGTCACAAAAAACAAAACCACAGCTAAATGCAGCACTAACCTTTGATGATCTTCATCAGATGACAACCCTAGGACATTATGTTATACAATGCATGCATGTTTTGTTCAATCAAGTTCATATTTATATCAAAAACCAGCTTTTTACATTAGCATGTGACGTTCAGAACTAGCATACCCCCCGCAAACATCCGGTGAATTTACTAAATTACTCACGATAAACGTTCACAAAAAACATAACAATTATTTTAAGAATTATAGATACAGAACTCCTCTATGCACTCGATATGTCCGATTTTAAAATAGCTTTTCGGTGAAAGCACATTTTGCAATATTCTCAGTAGATAGCCCAGCCATCACGGCTAGCCATTTAGACACCGACCAAGTTTAGCCCTGATCAAACTCCGATTTACTATTACAAAAGTTTCATTACCTTTGTTGTCTTCGTCAGAATGCACTCCCAGGACTGCTACTTCAATAACAAATGTTGGTTTGGTCCAAAATAATCCATCGTTATATCCGAATAGCGGCGTTTTGTTCGTGCGTTCCAGACACTATCCGAAATGGTAAAGAAGGGTCGCGCGCATGGCGCAATTCGTGACAAAAAAATTCTAAATATTCCATTACCGTACTTCGAAGCATGTCAACCGCTGTTTAAAATCAATTTTTATGCCATTTTTCTCGTAGAAAAGCGATAATATTCCGACCGGGAATCTCCTTTTCGGCAAACAGAGGAAAAAATCACAAAGACGGGGGCGGCCAGGTCACGCGCCTAAGCCCACAGTCCCTTGATCGGCCACTTGAGAAAGGCGATAATGTGTTTCAGCCTGGGGCTGGGATGACGACATTCAGGTTTTTCCCGGGCTCTGAGCGCCTATGGACGACGTAGGAAGTGTCACGTTAGAGCAGAGATCCTTAGTAAAAGATAGAGATGGCAAAGAAGTTCCAGAAATGGTCAGACAGGCCACTTCCTGTAAAGGAATCTCTCAGGTTTTGACCTGCCATTTGAGTTCTGTTATACTCACAGACGCCATTCAAACAGTTTTAGAAACTTTAGGGTGTTTTCTATCCATATATAATAAGTATATGCATATTCTAGTTACTGGGTAGGATTAGTAACCAGATTAAATCGGGTACGTTTTTTATCCAGCCGTGAAAATACTGCCCCCTAGCCATAAGAGGTTAACAATCACACACACTCATTCAATATATCATTACATTTCCTCCCAAATGAGCGGCGTTGTGGCACTAAGAGATGGTTGTATGGGGGAGTTGTTTATGGCTTTATCACTTTCTATGTGCCGAAGAAAATGAAACAAAATGAATGAAAGCATAAACAAAACAAAATATAGTTATGCCACCTTAATCATCTAATTGGACTGTATTCCATCTACGTCCATGGTCTTGGCAAAATGACCCTATCATGGCATTGTCTAATGTCATATTTAGGGCTTTCCTAATTTGCGGGGTGGCGCTTAGGGTACTATCCTAAGTTGACAACTATATGATAAGTCTACAGCTGTAAGGCACTAGTTTTGGGCAGTCTACAGAGATGACCTATGGACTTCTGGTTAGAAAACTGGTGAGTGCTGTAGAGTCAAAGGCCTAGAAGTAAATGTTCAACTTTACTAAGGCTGTTATTTTGCTTGGACCCTTAAGTGATCCTAGCATAAATCCTAATTGGATGTTCCGTTGTGCATGTGCGTTTATGCTTACACAATCGCGCATGTCAAGGGAAGAAAACCAAGTATCCTGGCAGATTACAACTTGTTCAGAATGAGTCTGACGTAGTCAGGTAATTTTCAGGTCAATGCCTGGAGGTCAGTCAGAATTGGTGTCAAGGGAGTCTGTAGTAGTTTTCTACAAGTCACGGTGTCTTCCACTATTGTAGTGGCGGTAGGTATGAAGTCTATTTCATAGCTATGTTATCCACGGAGGAGCTAACCTCACGACGGAAGTACTCTAAGTATTAGACCAGTCATACGTGATGTGATCATGGTTCGTGACTTCTAATAACTTTTCTCCTTAACGGAGTGTTCTATTTATTAGTGGCATGTGTTAACCATTGGAAGAGTGCAATGGAGATTCCCTTCCCCGTGTTGCACTCTGAGTGACTCCTATGTCGCTATTATCAATAGCAATTTAACTTGTGAGGTTACTAACCCTCTTACTGAGTGTTGCTGGACTGACTGTGGTATTGGTACTGGTATTCAAGGGGTCCAGTTATCCTACCGATTTATTCTGAAATATTATCTACCGGAACACATGATTGGAGCATATTACTAGTTGTATTGTAGTTGAACCTACACATGGCAAGGAATGATTATTGTTGCCATTTGTTTTGGAGGTGGACAAGTCCATTGGACTTCCTTTACGACCAGTGTGGTACACCTCAGTACTATCTTAGATGTGTTCTAAGATAATCCCCGTCTAGGGGCCTGTCTGCTCCTCACTGTTCTCATAGGGGAGTTTACAACTCGTACGGTGTTGTCCGTAGTCTCGACCCCCCCCACCGGCCTCGATGAGGCTCATCATGGGTCTGGGCTACTATTCCCCCCCTTTGTGTCTCGGGACCCCCCCCACCAGCGGGTGGTGTTGGTGTCCGAGGCGCAAATGAAAAGGTCGGACCCTATGTACGAGTTGTCAGTGGCCGCGTTATTATGAGAATGGCTGTAACCTTTCAACCAAATCTCCTGGTGTTTGTGCTTCAACACCCTAAGTTGCTGTCGAGGTCTGTCAGTCACCACCGCGTCCGCGTGTGGCAACCTCTTCAGTACCTGCAAACTGAGACGAGGATATCGGTCTGTGATATCGCAAAGTGTTTCACCAGTGGGAGTCATCGGGTCAGTTGCTGGACTGACGCCATTAGTGTCATTGTAAGGGGTGACAGTCCCCAACAAAGCAGAAGGTGTATCATCGGAAGCAGAGTGTACTCTGCGCATCAATGTTTTTCTTGCTGAGACGGCCGCAGTGCTTGCGGAAGTGTCCGAAGGGCAAGAGAAGTTCATCTCAACTACCGTATTGCACGACTGCAAGGAGGAGGGAAGTTGCTCATTCACAGAGACAGCTGGCTCGAAATCATGAAAAGAATGGTCAATCAGATTGGCTGATGGAATGTGTCGAGATATCGTAATATCTCCTTGGATCGGATTCTGCACCAAGAGGTTTCTAAACGTCTTTTTCCCAAGTTGTGCTTTCGACAGATACCCCTCGTGAATGACTGCGTTGCAGCTAGCGTTAGGGGAAGACTGTGTGGTCAGTGGAGAAGGCACTGTGGCCTGTGACCATACCTGGTTGGTTTTCCAATCCATCAATGGGAGTAATCGATCCATCAAGTCTGCTCCAAGTAGCAGGGGTACAGTTTCGAGGCTGGTAACATACACAGGGTGAACGAGCGATACGTCCTTGAACTGTAGTTTCAGCATGACTCTCAATGTGAGAGGCGAGGTAGTCTGAGTGACCCCTCGAAGTGTAGTTTTGCATCGTTCCACTTTTAACCAACGTTTAGTTGGCTTCAAAGCCCTTTTGAGATCATCACACAATGTTTGAGAGATGAGTGATATTGTCGCACCCGAATCAATTAGCGCATGACAAGTTAAGCAGTCCTCCAGGACTGTTTCCAGGTATGGCCGTTTAGATTCGTGGTTAGTGGACATATTCCCCACAAAGTGGAGTGGTCGTTCGCAACGACGTGAGGTGCCATTTCTGTTGAAGGTGGAAGCAGATTGACTTTTCCGATTTTGAGTGGGCTTGGCTTTAACGAAGCGTTTGAACTTTTTCTTCTTAACTTTTGTATCAGAGTCTACAGACAAAGCCCGGGGGCTTGTTTCTTGATCAGGCGGGCCCTGGATAGGGTCTTGAATGAGAGCGGGAGAAATTTGAACTTTAACGTCCTTGCTATGGGTGTTAATTTCTGCGGACCTGGTGTCCGGTAATTCCCCATCTAGTCCTTGTGACTTATCTTTTACCCTTTTCTCAAATTGTTCTCGCTTTAGTTCTTCACGTAGTGGAACTTCTGGAGAACATTGGTCTACGTTTTGATCGTCCTTCAACCCTATGTTACCCTTGTGTTCTGACACTTTGTGTGGGTTGGGTGCAGGAACGTAGCGAACAGGTCGATTGTAGCGGTAGTCGTTTTGAAGGCGACGTACTTTACAGTTATTTCGACCGCGGCGGTTATTGGAATCATGGTTTCATGGTAGAAACTGTTGTTGTGCGTCAGCTCTCGACGCTCCAATACTTGATAATGCACCCTCTAACTGGAGTGAGTGCTCCTGTGAAACTTCAAAACCGAGTGGTCAGGGCTCTTAGCGTTGCGAGCTTTTGATGCCTCAAAAGCTGTGCTTGCAAGCTCTCTGAGTTGTAAGATAGGCAAGCCAACGTGGGCTGCAGGGCCCAAGTAGGTAATGAAGGTGGGATACATGTTCGACAGAAACATTTGTTTGAATGGTAACAGCTCTTCCATTCCTGTTTCCGTGAGTAGGCCAAAGTAAGCTGAACGAAGCCTATGATAGAAAGCTTGTGGGTGTTCGTTCCGAGCTTGTTTGATCGTGTTAGCCAGTGAGCTATCATGTTTGCGAGTCACAGAACCACTGAATTCTAATTTCAAAGCTGTGGCAAGTTTAGCGTAGTCATTTAGCATGTGTTGCTGTTGTAGGCGAATGAACCTCGTCACGTGTCTATTCAACGTTCGCTTCAACAGGTAAACCCTGTCAGAACCCGTAGCATTCGGGTAGCCACCCAACGCGTCCTCTATGTCAGCTAGGAAAGTCTCAGTATCGTTTGGCTGACCTGGAACGGGGTCAAAGGTGGGGAAATTCTTGACGAGTTTGTCAAGGTATTCCGCTCCAAGCGGGCGGAGAGGATTGGCTTCATCCTGTGGAGAAATTGGGGCCGACAGGCCAAGAGGAGAAGCCAAGCTTTGGCTTTGTTGGCCGAGAGGCTCCATATTACTCAGTGCCAAATGGCCAAGAGGAGAAGACTGAGGGACACATGATGGAGGCAATGTCTATCGTCTTCACTCCTTTGAGTACCGGACTCCGGTTGCTTGGATGGGTAATCATGCTGTAGAGCGTGACCATTCTGGACTTCCTCCAGATGGTACCTAAGGGTGGTCTTCTGCTGCATTGCAGAGTCCACTTGAGCGCTTAGAGTACTGATATTGGACACGTGAGTGTCACCTCTGCTCCTTTCGGTCTCAAACTTATCTGTCATGGTTTGCAGATAAAGGTCTCGAGTACAGAGCGAGAGATTCAGTGATGAGATTTCCTCTGCTTGCTTAGAAATCAATATTTCCATCCTCATCACCTGAGTTCTCTCATCATTCATTTGGTCAGCGACTTCAATAAGTTCTGCTGATTTGTCATCCAACTTTGTCATTGTGTTCATCAACTGATCGTCTTTGGTCTGCAGAATTTGGAGTAGAACATTGTTACCTTGAGTAACGTTCAACAAAACTGCCTGCGTGTTATCAAATTGTGCGCTCCTGTTTATAGATAACTCGACAGATTTATCTAGTTTGGAGTGGACTACATCGTATTTAGTTTTGGCTAAATCGAGTTGTTCCTGCAGATGACGATTTTGTTGGAGAGTTTGTGCTCGTTCATCATCATAAGTTTTTGCAATTACTTTTAATTCTTCCGATTTCAAATGCAGTTCCTCGGCTAGCAGAATGTTTTCATTTCCTGCTTTTGTCAATAGTTGCTCAGTTCTCTCCACCTTTGCCCTCATGTTAGCCATGTCTTGCACGTGCTTCAGCTGTGCACTGTGGTATTGGATCGATGCCAAACATTGATGGCGATACATAAGTGCTAAAGTGGAGAGAACCGTCACAAAGCCTGTGTTTGATGGTTGATTTTGGAGAGCGTTCGCAATTTCGGCTGTTGTTTTTCTAATGGCATAATTAGGGTTGGTATCACTGCTGAGGTCAGAGATCGATCCTTTTATGGGTTGAGGTTCACTAATTAGCGGAGGAGTGGTGACCACCTCCTTTGGTAGCTTGCACATTATTAGAAAAATTTAGAGGAAAAATGTTCCTATTTTTTTCAATGTTTGGGTTTGGAATTCATTGGAAGCTGCAAAGACAAGTTTAATCTATTCATAGATGTTGACGAACCATCAGTACTGTACCAGTAATGTGGAAGTTGGACGTGAATGAATTTGCAAAAGCAAATTGAATTAATTAATCAATGCCAATGATTAATCCTACATGGGGAGGCTATCTGGGTATTAAACTTGAATTAACCTGAGAGGTTGCTTCATCCAGGTTAATATGGGAAGTTTAAAAGTGTCTCATTTGATTGCAAGAACATTAAGGTATGTTCAACAATTGAACTTATTAAATTGAATGAGATGATAATCCATACAATCTCCATTGATTGGATATCATAAGTGTAAACAGTAGTTCAAATGTTGGGAACACTCCCCACTATGGTACACTTCTTCCTTGGGCCGAAGCCACATGGGATTCCCGCGGGGGCGGGACTTCTGTCAGTACTGGATTACTGAATGGGTTTTGCAAAAAACAAATTTTACTGATTGATCAATTTGAATGATAAATCAAACCTGTACAGGCTCTTTGGGATTTAAACTTTAATTAACCTGAGAGGTTTATTCATCTAGGTTAATGTGGAAAAAAGATTACAATGTCTCATTTAGAAAACTCATCAATTTGGATATTATTTAAAAGATCCACTTGAGAATGTAAATCTGGCAATTTCACTTATTAGTTCAATTGAATAAGACATTGATATCCGTCTGGATATCACGAGTAACGACTTAAGTGTCACCTGACTAATTCTTCTTGAAGGAAAGTACTGGTGACTCTTCAGAGGTCCCTGCTGGCACACGCTGAAATCAAGCGGAAGTACCCAGGGCGGGACTTCCGTTCAGCAAGGTGGAGGATTTACAATGTGGCACATAACAAAATGGCTGTTTTCCCTTTTGTTAGCTTAGCATCTCGAGCAAGCTAATGCTACTTTATGCCTGAAAAATGCACAACATAGGATTCCCTTGGCAAGGGAAAGGTTTTACTTATAACGTCAAACCCTTTTCGGCGATATTTGACGATGTTTTAACCGGAACTCGCGGCAAACAACGAAATGCACCGTGGTCTACTCGCAACGAAACGTGAGAGAGACAGAGAGATACTTATCGCTGGTCAAGCTAATCTCTCCTAAATTTCAATCTGCTGGCACTTTGTCCTCGCACAAGAAATTAATAATGACCTAGCCAACACGCGTCTGAAACGTGCGAGGCAGAAATAGCCCAGCGTTTGGCCAAACGCGCTATTTCTCAGATAGCTTTATCAGCCCTTATACAGAACTGTATAGTTTATGCTACCCACTGACTACGTCAGAGCACAACATGGAGGCGATTCTCCAGAGCACACACGCACCAATAATTCCGGTCTACAATTCCCATAATGTATATAATAAACTTGGTATATTATGTAATCTGCTTTTCAATTTTATATAGGCTGAATCAAAATAAAAGCGTCATCCTATTTTAGATTCCTCGTACGGGGGCTCCAATATGTCTTTCATCAAAATGACCCAACCGTGCGTCCTAGTTTTAGAGTCCACATAGGGTGCGCCAAATATGTCTGTTCAGACCCTTTTCGGATCATTGAACAATGTTAAATTCTTAGGAAGCAGAGTATACTCTTGCTAACAAGTTGAATCAGCAATACAAAATTGGGTTTAATTATTTATTTACTAAATACCTAAACTAATCACACAGAATTACAAATACACCGAATACAAATGATGTCATACATGATGGCTGGTTACACAAAGGAAAGGGGGTTGGGCTTGAATGAAAGAGCGGGAAGACTTAGGAATAAAGAAACAGCAGCTATGCTATCGTAAATACATTATCTTATGCATTCTAAATTACCGCCCATTTGGAAAAGGAAAATGCAATAAATATTTACTCTGAGCTGCGCTTCGGTAGATTGGTCGTAGATGCTGGCCGGGTTGGCCAACAGATCTTCCTGTCCTCGGAAGAATGTCTCTGGTGGTAAATTGGATACGTGGTGGTATCGTCGTCTGTTCGTTGTTAGACTGGATCCGTCGTCCGTCCTTTCCTAGCCCACGTCTACAGCGGCCGCTGCTAACTCAACGGCTAGGAAGTATCACTTCTGTAGTGAATAAGCTCAAAGTTCATACCATTCGCCATCAAAGCTCATGCCGAGGTTGGCTTAGTTCTGTACTTGACGTGTGTCCTTCTAACGTAGAGGCTGCAGACCTCACGTACTGGAACATGTGGTTATCTTTTCGTCAAAGGCTTATATAGTGGAGAGGGGGAAGGATGTGTTTCATCGTTTATAACCCCTGTCTCTTCACAGGGGTGGGCCACTGATCAAGCAGGGCACTTTCCTTATGAAAACCCAATTCTCTCATTTGGAAGCTAAAATTACATTTAATCTCCTAACAAACAATTTCAATATCAAACATTTAAATTGCATAACAATTCCATGTTACTCTGATAACTAGAGGGTGTATACTTTCTCAGGTAGAGTTTATGTCGTCCTGTCATCAGTCATAATGTCTCAGATGACAACCGAACTGACATCCATACTCATTACGTTCCCAAGCATATTTCCAACTGGTTTTATTACCAAAATATGGTTCCTTTTCCCCATTTGTTTGATGTTCCCAGACTCTCTATATTTAACACAGGCTATTCAAGTCCTTCAGTAGGGTCAGAACGAGAGGGGAAGGGAGAAAGGTATTTATGGGGGGGTCATAAACCTTACCCACAGGCCAACGTCATGACAAAGTCAATTAAGATTTTTCAATAATCATAGCAAATTATGCATCAGAAATGGTGGAGATGCTAGCTAGTCTGTACAATGGGTAGTGCCGAGCGATTAGTGCTTTTTGAGGTGGATTGGGTTTCGGTTCAATTATTTAAAACTTTAAATGCACTATTCATTATGCGCATTGAATGCTGTAACAATCAATAATAAAACAATTAAAGAAAGTCCCATGATGGTAGTGACTGACCATTATTGCTTATCACTTATTAACCATAATTTATTCACATTACTTTACTTTAACAAAATATTGGTTTGATTTGATTACTTTATGATTTCATTTCAAGTCATCATCTGATCTCTATAGAGCTGCTGTCTATGCTGTCTGACATAATCACTATTTTAGTAGTTCTTCAAAGTAAATAAGGCATACTTTTATGACTGCTGATACCAATTATCAATCCCTTAGATGAGCATTTCCCAAACTTGGTCCTCAGGACCCCAAAGAGTGCACATATTTGTTTTTGCCCTAACACTACACAGCTGATTCAAATGATCACAGCTTGATGGTTAGTTGATTTTTTGAATCAGCTGTGTAGTGCTAGGGTCCCGAGGACCAAGTTTGGGAAACACTACCTTAGATGATGTATTTTCAGATGTAGATACAGTACCTTGCGACTGCTCCCTCTTGATCACGCGTACTTCTCTCTTCTCACCACACTAACCTAACATAGCAGGCATGAAAGAAACACACCGGACAAGTAGGCTCACAGTTACAATGTTTTCTGAGCTAAACTATGTACAGTATGTGGAATATTGGCCTGTTGGAGACTACAACTCCCTACTACGTTGCACAGTTCGGGCTTGATCTGATTTATATCTAGAGAAACTGTGCAATGAGCATTGAGCTCATAGACATAAACCAGACAAAATGGAATTCAAATAATTGAACCAACGTAGGTCAATTTGTTTTGTTTTTTTACCAAAAAATAACCAACATTTGAGTTAATTTCTCAGCACGACCAACGAGACAACCCCATTCATAATTTCATGAGTTCAGTCTGACATATTGGACTTTGCTCCACCATAGCAACCAAAGCATAGCAACCAAAGCATAGCAACCAAAGCATAGCAACCAAAGGATAGCAACCAAAGGATAGCAACCAAAGGATAGCAACCAAAGGATAGCAACCAAAGGATAGCAACCAAAGGATAGCAACCAAAGGATAGCAACCAAAGGATAGCAAAGTGTTGGTTCCCTGTGTCAAGGGACATAATAAAGCACCAGATTGAATCAGAACTTTGACCCGTAGGTTAATTGATTCTTTACATTTCCTAATGGCTTGAATATCTTTAATAAACACACTTGGTACAGTAAATAGAGGTGCCCTATGCTTCTACTGAAAAACGTCTTACCTAAGGTTGTTTTTATGCAATGCTCTCTGCTATGGGGGTCCATTTTCCTTGTTTTAACACTGTCTGTCACCCAAAAACTTGCAACATACAAGAAAAATGTTAAAGACATGTTGAACCTAATCACGATAAGCTGGCCTATACTTTCCAGGGGCCCCTGTGTTGAGGAACAGCGTGGCGGATGTGTTGTTACCTACCCTTACCACCTGAGAGCGGCCCGTCAGGAAGTCCAGGATCCAGTTGCAGAGGGAGGTGTTTAGTCCCAGGGTCCTTAGCTTTTTGATGAGCTTTGAGGGCACTATGATGTTGAATGCTGAGATGTAGTTAATGAATAGCATTCTCACATAGGTGTTCCTTTTGTTCAGGTGGGAAAGGGCAGTGTGGAGTGCAATAGTCTCTCTGTGTCTGTGATTGTCTCTTTTTTTCTACGTAGAGGCATATAGTAGTTACAGTATGCGACTGCGTCACCTTGCATTTTTGTGTGGAAATGTTTTCACTACGGCTAGTAGGTCCACGTTGCGGGTTGGACTGTTCTGAGTATTGCCACCCTAAATAGACTTTCCTGAGACATTGTGCATTATATGTCCATTGTGCTGTACACAGTTTAAACTTAGTCTTGAATGAAGCACGTCAACATATACCAGAGATAAAAGACTGTTGACATTGCGTGTGAAGAAAATCACAAACTACTTATTTTTGCTCAAGCCCTCAAGATTTTTACATCTTGAGACAATTGAGACATGGAATGTGTATGTTTGCCATTCAGAGGATGAATGGGCAAGACAAAATATTTAAGTGCTTTTGAACGGGGTATGATAGTAGGTGCGAGGCGCACCGGTTTGAGTGTGTATAGAACTGCAACGCTGCTGGGTTTTTCACGACGTTCAACAGTTTCCTGTATGTATCAAGAATGGTCCACCACCCAAAGGACATCCAGCCAACTTGACACAACTGTGGGAAGCATTGGCGTCAACATGGGTCAGCATCCCTGTGAAACGCTTTCGACACCTTGTAGAGTCCATGCCCAAGGAATTGAGGCTGTTCTGAGGGCAAAAGGGGGTGCAACTCAATATTAGGAATATTCCTAATGTTTTGTACACTCAGTGTATGTGTTATTGTCACACACCAGATATGTTACAGAACTGCTGTATTTGAAGCACCACTCCCTTCTTCTCAGTTACCCTGATGTTGCTAACGAAATCAAGCTGTTTTCTACCATCATGTAACTTTAGCTTCTATGGAAAGATCATTTTCTAAACTAACATTCATAAGGAACTACATAAGAAGCTTTAGGCTCTCTGATATGAGCTTTTGAACACCTGAAGAAGCTCCACTCATTTCACGGACACTGTCGTTGTCACGGATGTCGTATGAAAGAGACCAAGGCGCAGCATGCGTATCGTTTCACATCTTTATTTCTATGTGAAACTATGCAAGACAGACAAACTATAAACAAAAACAACAAACCATGACAAAGAGGTGCTACATGCATAAACTCTAAATAATCTCCCACAAACACTAGTGGGAAAAACAACAACTTAAATATGATCCCCAATTAGAGACAACGATGACCAGCCTCTAATTGGGAATCATACAAAAACCCCAACCTAGAAAAAAGAACCTAGAACACAACATAGTATATGTAAACTAGACAAAAAACCCAACATAGAAAAAAGAACCTAGAACACAACATAGTATATGTAAACTAGACAAAAAACCCAACATAGAAAAAATAACCTAGAACACAACATAGAACATTTAAACTAGACAAAAAACCCAACATAGAAAAAAGAAACCAGAACCAAACATAGAAATAAATAAACTAGACAAAACCCCCCAGTCACGCCCTGACCTACTCTACCATAGAAAAAGATGAGCTCTCTATGGTCAGGACGTGACAGTCGTAGCCTTGACCACAGCATTTGTTCACTGATATCCCCTTACTTTCAATCAGTTAAATGTTTTCTTTTTCAAGGCCTGAAAAAGTCACATTCCTGAAGCCTAAGAAACAAACCCATATCTTCTTAGTAAGCTTCATATGGGCATTACAGTTTTTCTCGATTGTTTACACACATTTTCTGAAAGCATCCCTCATATTCTCAGAACTCTACACACAAATCAAAAAACACACACACAATGGGCAAAACCCCTCAATTCTCCAGCAAAATGAAACTTTACATTCAAAACAATGTTATTTCTTATCAAAATGGTATTTTGTTTTCAAATGACACACACAAACCATCATATGAATAGACATTTATAAGAACCAGTTGAACACTGATGTGCTCAATGTTAAACACTATGATGAATGGAAAACACTTCTTTTCCATTCATCATAATGACTTAGGCCTTTTTTTGGTTCAGTGTTGCCATTACTACAGACAGTACATACAGAAGTGTGTTGTAAAATATTTGAAAATATTGTTTTTATACTCAGAACACACAAATACACAGTAACAAATATATTTTATTTTTCCCACAAAAACAATGTACACAGTGTACATCCCATTCCCAACCAACACAAAGTTGCACATACAGTGGTCTACATACAAAACAGAAGAATTTAATGTATACAGTTACAGTAAAAAAAAAAAAAATGCATCCTCTCTTCTGTTGCGGTCTGGCCACAGCACCTCATCCACATCACAAGCAATGTTTTCCCTGGCCAAGCACTGGGGGAAATATCGCCTAGCATGGCGATTCCAGCCATGAAAAGCATCAGCTGCTATATCTCCACATGCGTCTTCCATAGCTTGGAGAAGAGGTATACGCGTTTGTGGATTTCGGTCATACACTTTCCATCTCCAGGCAGAAAAAAATTCCTCAATAGGATTGAGGAATGGAGAATATGGAGGGAGATAACTAAAAAGCGTGGGTGTGCAGTGAACCAGTTACGAACCAGAGCAGCCCTGTGGAAACTTACGTTGTCCCAAATGACAATGTACCTGAGCTGCTCTGGGCCATCTACCTGGTCTGGTGGAATGAGTGTGTTGTGTAAGGTGTCCAGGAATGTGATCAGATGGGCGGTGTTGTAGGGGCCAAGGGTAGCATGGTGATGGATGACGACGTGGTGGGTAATCGCTGCACACATTGTGATGTTCCCTCCGCGCTGGCCAGGTACTTGAACAATGGCACGCTGGCCGATGATATTCCTTCCCCTCTTTCGTCTTTTTGTGAGGTTGAATCCAACCTCATCAATGAAGATGAACTGGTGCTCCACTGCAGCCACCTCTAGCTCAAGGACTCTCTGAAACACACATGACAATATCAGAAATAGACATGGAGTGGTCACTATTGTGAAGCACAATCATTATGATTACAATACTGAAATATGTATAATCTATACAGTGTTGAAAGTATGCATCAATTGTGGGATTGTATAGGACTCACTTGCACATAGTTATATCGCAATTCTTTGACTCTTTCTGAATTGCGTTCAAATGGCACCCTGTAGACCTGCTTCATCCTGAGATTATTTCTGCACAAGACACGGTCCAGTGTTGATAAGCTTACCCTATCAATATTTTGAAATATCTCATTGTTTTCTATTATTTTTCTTTGTATTTGCCGTAATGTTATGGCGTTATTTTCTAGGACCATGATTTCAGTTTCCTGTTCAGGAGATAGAACATGTTACCGACCACCTTGTGTTGGTAATCTTTCAGTTCTGTCAAACAAATAGTAAAATACTGTAAATACAAAGTAGGAATACATTTCCCAAATACTTGAAACATACTTTATTTTTACAGTCCTACAGAACAGTCCACAGACAATACTGTACTACTGTACTCATTGAGTACTGTATTGATATGCAGTACTGCAATTTTCTAGTGAGAGTAGATTTCTTACCTATTCTCATTTTGGAATGTCCGGATGATGGATGCTACAGTGTACCTGCTCAAATTTGGCTGTACTCTTTGTCCAGCCTCCCTCATTGTTAGACCATGGTTGACCACATGATCAACCAAAGTGGCTCGGATCTCATCAGAGATTACGGTCCTTGGCCTTCCTCGTCCTCGTCCTTGTCCTCCCCATCCTCCTCCTCTTACTTTCACTCCTCTGGCTCTGCCTCTGTTTCCAATGTTGGCATCCACTGCTCCAAAACAGAAGAGCTCACCTGTTGTCCTTTTATGTTAAAGCTCTGATTGCTAATGGTAAAACTGTGTGACGGGTGTTTGCCCATGTGATGAGTCAGTGTGCATATTTGAATGGCAGTGTGTTCATTGTGAAAACAATAGATTTTCTGCATGAAAATTTGGCCAAATGCAAAGAATTGTGTGTAGTGTTTTGAAAAAAGTGTGTTTTAGAACTGCAATTTGAGTGTAAAGCAGGAATTGTGCTTGTAGTTTAGCAGAATTGGTTCAGGGGGTTGGTGCATGAGTTAAATGTTGTGGTCATTGTGTCTCAAGTACCAGTATTTGTGTGTAAACAATTGAGAAAAACTGTAAAAAGGTTTATCAATTACTTTTGTTAGGGTTACTGTCAAAATGATTTATTGAATAAATAAAAAATAGACATCGATGACAGCACATGGGCCCCCAGAGCTCCTGGCCACCCTCTTGCGGGAGCCGCGGGGGTGTCCGATACACCAGTTTTGTACTATAAAGGGAATAGGATGCCATTTGGGATGCAGCCATACTGTCAGACAGAGTAACAAGGCTGAGGGAGGGGGAGACATATCAGGGAAACAGGAAGGTACCAAACATACATGAAACATATACATGAAACACTATTAATAATATATATTTTTTTACATAATCTTGACATATATGCATTACATATGTATAAGTAATGAATAAAATGGGTGTAATTGAAAATACTCAGGGAACTGAAAACTCTCAGTATTTCATGTTCATTTACAAACACACGTTACCAGGCAGAAATGCTAACGATCTGTAACTGTTGCACCTCATTCCATCCTCATCCTCTAGGCTAGTATGATCCATTGTTGAAGCTGTCCTATTGAATTTCATTTGATGAGACTTGGCAGCCCGAGGGGGGAAAGAGAGTGTCTGTGTCAATCTCAAGTATTTAGGGCCTGTGTGATGACTGTGTCTCAAAGGCTGTCTTTCATATACTTGGTATTCAAAGGCGTCTCCTTCTCTTCCCTGAAGAAAGTATCCCTCATAGAGTGGTGAGCTGGGAATGTCACATGATTTAGACGTAGGCCTTTCAAAATGACAGTCAAACCAGGTAAAGTGAGATATGGCCCAGGATCAGAAAGCCTTTGGTCCCTGTGTAAAAATGCATTTCTGGTTCCCATATCAAGCCTTTGTCCCTGTATAAATGTGCAGAGCTGGTACCAATATCAAGGCTTTGGTCCCTGTGCAAACGTGCATGGCTGGACCCATATCAAGCCTTTTGTCCCTGTGTAAATGTACAGGACTGGTCCCCATGTCAAGACTTTGTCCCTGTGTAAACGTGTGTAGCTGGTCCCCATATCAAGCCATTGGTCCCTATGTAAATGTGCATTGCTGGTCCCCTTATCAAGCCTTTGGGCCCTGTGTAAATGTGAATGGCTGGCCCCATATCATCTTTGTCCCTGTGTAAATGTGCATTTCTGGTCCCCATATCAAGCCTTTGGTCCATGTGTAAACGTGCAGGGCTGGTCTCTATGTTAATGTGCAGGGCTGGTCCAAATACCAAGCCTTTGGTCCCTGTGTAAACATGCAAGGCTGGTCCCCCATATCAAGCCTTTGGTCCATGTGTAAACGTGCAGGGCTGGTCCCATATCAAGCCTTTGGTCCCTGTGTAAACGTGCAGGGCTGAAAGGGATATCTGGATGGCCTTGAAATAGATACTGCTAATGATGACTAATTGTGACAGTCAGGTTTCATGTATTTTTCAGTCTTTGAAAAATTGTCCACCACCTCCTCCCGTGCTGGCTGGCTTTGTTGTGGTCTCGAAGTCTCTGCATCCGGTCTGAGATTCTAGAGGAACTCTGTTAGAATTCAAGGTCATCTACCGGAAGGACAAGGGGACAATCCCCTTGTCTGGAAGGACAAGGGGATTCACACCCTGAGTAAAGGTCTTTCTAAATAAATCCACAGTGAGCAGAGATTACTTTGTGACTTTCTTTTTCATTCATAAGGATTAGAGGGTGACAAATAAAGGTGCCTGAAATATGATTCATATAGAAATATATAGGCACGTAAAATCAAATCACCTGATGCAATCAAATTCTATTAATCATCTTCTATGAACTAGCCAAACATTAGAATTTTCACCGTAACTGACACATTTCAATGTTCCAGAATCCCCCTCTCTACCTCCCTTGGAGAGCCTTACTGGAGATGTGCCCTGTCGAGTTTCATTACCTCCTCGAAGGGAAAGAGTATAAACATAATAACCTTACCAGTAACAGATGATTGAGATGTTCAAAGGGACGTTCTGCCTTGCTGCGTTGCCTGCCTGTCTGACTTGCAGAGGGAAGCTGGACTGATCAAAGAAATCTGAAACATGCTGGTGCTGGTGCTGGTGCAGCTCAAGTCTCATTGCCCACAGGTCAGAAGAGAACATCCACATCACTACACAGAGGTGCCACTAGCTAACTGACTGGGCACATCTCAAAGGGATTCCCTTTACAAGAGCATGGTGGGATGATGGTTGCCTACTGATCACGAATAAGCTGGCAATATGTGCTTGATTATGGGGCTTCTTCATAAGTATGGGGATGTCCTGTGCTCCCACAACGCACTCACAATGCTTGAATCTCATGTATCATTGAATTTAGTGACTGTGTTGCATGCAGCAGTCGAGAGGAAAGCAGAAGACAAATTTCCGATGTAACAGTTGGACAAGTAAAGTTGAATTGTAGACTTGGCCATCGCAGGAACACAATGCCTTATTGTACACAAAGGTTAGACAGGGTCGTTGTCACTTTCCTCAATCCAATCAGAGTCAAATTATAAACATTTTTGACAATACAGTTACTATTTTACTGTCATTTGATGCTTTGGGATGTGATGGATTGACCTTTTGAAAATATTCATGTGCTGCTCATTAAAAATGTCAACTTCGAGCTTTCACATTTTCTCATCTGAAAATACCACTTTGTAACCATAACAAGAACTTCTCTGTCAAACAAGATTGTCCAAATTATTATCCTGGCATATAAAGTCAAAACTCCTTTCAATGGTGGAGTATTAGGTTCAAGATCTTTAGTTTCGCTTGATCCAATAAATTGCTTGAAGAAAATGTATTTTGAATACTTTTTGTGTTTTCACTCTGCAGATCCTCTTAAGCTCTGTCAGGTTGGATGGGGAGCGTTGCTGCACAGTTATTTTCAGGTCTCTCCGGAGATGTTTGATAGGGTTCAAGTCCAGGCTCTGGCTGGGCCACTCAATGGACTTTTAGAGACTTGTCCCAAAGCCACTTCTGCATTGTCTTGGCTGTGTGCTTAGGGTCATTGTCCTGTTGGAAGGTGAACCTTCGCCCCAGTCTGTGGTCCTGTGCACTTTGGAGCAGATTTTCATCACGTTTCTCTCTGTACTGGGTTTATGCAAAAAAAAGTATTTCTGTTTTTTATTTGTAATATATTATCTGTAATAATTAAGCAATAAGGCACGAGGGGATGTGGTATACGGCCAATATACCAGAGCTAAGTGATGTTATTAGGCACGTAGCAACTACCAATAAACACTCTGTGTGACCCTTATTTAGCCCATTGCAGTAATGTAATGCAGCGTACAGGTACATTCTGTTTGCATGATGTTCAGACAAATGTAGAAGCATGCATGACATATAGCCTACAGTGTTTGCATGATGTCTGAACAAATGTAGTGTTAGTGTCATGAAGTACTGTAGACTTGTAGTCCTCCACTAGAGCCCTCCTCACCATGGCGATAGCAACCTTAAACAGTCTCCTCAGCTCAGCAATTTGTACAAGGGTCACTGATATAACTGGCTCATATGCAATCTAAATGAGTTTTTGGGGCTTGTAATTTCTTCATGGAAGTTGAAGGTTGATGGGGGTCTTGGTTTGAATGTTATTTGATCTTCTAATGAGAGAACACCTTTATCAGGAATCTCGTTTCTGGTTTATTCCGCTCAAACACACCCTTAATGATCCCTAATACATTTATAAATGAAGAAATAACCATTAATAACCTAATTGGAAATCCATTATAAATGTGTTATAAAGGTTTTGTATCATTTCAGCCAGTAGTCTTAACCTCTTATATCTAGACCAATGATGGGCGTGGCGCGAAATACAAACTCCTCAAAAATACAAAAACTTCAATTTTTCAAACATATGACTATTTCACAGCATTTTAAAGATAAGACTCTCCTTTATCTAACCACACTGTCCGATTTCAAAAAGGCTTTACAACGAAAGCAAAACATTAGATTATGTCAGCAGAGTACCAAGCCAGAAATAATCAGACACCCATTTTTCAAGCTAGCATATAATGTCACAAAAACCCAGAAGACAGCTAAATGCAGCACAAACCTTTTATGATCTTCATCAGATGACAACCCTAGGACATTATGTTATACAATACATGCATGTTTTGTTCAATCAAGTTCATATTTATATCAAAAACCAGCTTTTTACATTAGCATGTGACGTTCAGAACTAGCATACCCCCCGCAAACTTCCGGCGAATTCACTAAGAATTTACTAAATTACTCACGATAAACGTTCACAAAAAGCATAACAATTATTTAAAGAATTATAGATACAGAACTCCTCTATGCACTCGATATGTCCGATTTTAAAATAGCTTTTTGGTGAAAGCACATTTTGCAATATTCTAAGTACATAGCCCAGGCATCACGGGCTAGCTATTTAGACACCCGGCAAGTTTAGCACTCACCAATATCAGGTTTACTATTATAAAAGTTTGATTACCTTTTGTTGTCTTCGTCAGAATGCACTCCCAGGACTGCTACTTCAATAACAAATGTTGGTTTGGTCCAAAATAATCCATCGTTATATCCGAATAGCGGCGTTTTGTTCGTGCGTCCCAGACACTATCTGAAATGGTAAATCAGGGTCGCACGCGTGGCGCAAAAAAAATCTAAATATTCCATTACCGTACTTCGAAGCATGTCAACCGCTGTTTAAAATCCATTTTTATGCCATTTTTCTCGTAAAAAAGCGATAATATTCTGACCGGGAATCTCCTTTTAGCTAAACAGAGGAAAGAAAACAAAGCATTCGGTCGACGCGGGCACGCGCCTGAGTCTCACAGTACTGTAACCAGCCACTACCCAAACACGCTACTTTGTTTCAGCCAGAGCCTGCAAAGCCACGATTCAGCTTTTTACCGCCTTCTGAGACCCTATGGCAGCCGTAGGAAGTGTCACGGGACAGCTAAGATCCTCACTCTTCAATAAACAGAGACAAGAAGAACGACACCTTGTCAGACAGGCCACTTCCTGCCTGAAACCTTGTCAGGTTTTTGCCTGCCAAATGAGTTCTGTTATACTCACAGACACCATTCAAACAGTTTTAGAAACTTTAGGGTGTTTTCTATCCATATGTAATAAGTATATGCATATTCTAGTTACTGGGTAGGAGTGGTAACCAGATTAAATCGGGCACGTTTTTTATCCAGCCGTGAAAATACTGCCCCCTAGCCATAACAGGTTAAAGTAGTGCTCACAATCCAAAATTGGTCCCCGAAAATTGTGCACAGTTGTGAAATACTGCTACACCATCATCCACTTCCTATGATATGTTACGTCCACCTCCTATGACATGTTATGTCCACCTCATATGATATGTTACGTCCACTTCCTATGATATGTTAAGTCTACCTCCTATGATATGTTACGTCCACCTCCTATGATATGTTACGTCCACCTCCTATGATATGTTACGTCCCCCCAAAATTAAGAAAATTGTCAATTTCTATGATATCAGATGAATTCCAACTCATACAATATGTTACGAATTTGTAAGTGGTTAAATTTTTAAGACCCCGTTCAATCTCCTTAATAACCTAATTATAAACAGTAACCTTATTGTTAAGTGTTACATATTTCGTATATATGCTGCGTCTTGCATTTCTGTGGATCTGTATCAGCTGGAGCTAGTGTGCATTACAGTAGGTAGCATGCGTTTTGTTTCTCATACACTGTGAATAATGAGGCTTTTATTGTGCAAGACTGCATGTGTTTACTGTGTTGCACACACCCTTAATTTGAGGCTGTCTGTGAACTCAACAGCATCTAAATGCCTAGCTGCACAGAACCTACGTCCCAAATGGCAACCTTGTGCAATGTAAAGGGAATAGGGTGTCATTTGGGACGCACAGAGAGCACGCCGCAAGCCTTTAGAAGGCAGGACCTTTTCTTTCCCCTTTTTCAGTTTGTTGTGGAGCCTGCCGGCATTGGACTCTGATGCTAACAAGTAAGGTTTAGTGTCTCTGGCATGTCTATATTTCGCGTGGCAGCATACACAGCCTTCCTGATCTCTTGCTCTCTCTCCCTTCCGTTTTCTCTCCCCTCTCCCCAAATCCCCTTCACTCCCTCTCTCCTTTCTTTCTCTCCATCTTCTCCTCTATCTCTATCCCTCTCTCTCCTTCTCCCCCTCTCTCCTTTCTCTTGCTCCCCTTCTTTCTCTCTCTCTCTCTCCCCCTCTCCTTCTCTCTCCCCCACCCCCTCTCTCCTTCTCTCTCTCACTCACTCTCTCCCTCTCTCTCCCTCTCTATCCTGCTCTTTCCACCTATCCCTTCTCCCCTCTTTACCCTATCTCTCTCCCTCTCTCTCTCTCTCTCTCTCTCTCTCTCTCTTGCTCTCCTTTTCTCAGTTAAAGCTGGTCTTTGCCAGTGGCTCCATCTCTCTGTGTCACTACACTTATTAAGGATAAAGGTTAGTGGCAGCATGGAAACAGAAATACAGAAAGACTTTGCATTACTAGAGCTTGGAACCACAGATCTGATGGGTTTGGGAAGCTAGAATTACAACTAAAGAGAACAATACCAATAAGTGGTGTTACTGAGTGGTACATTAATTGGTAACACTTTATCAGTAACATGTCAGCAGCATGTCTGTAGCCTGTCAGTAATGAAGTCAACAGACATGCAGTTGACACATTACTGATATTCTGTAGATAGTTTGTAGAGCATCTACAGATGGACCATCCTAATAAAGTTTTACACATTATTTTACAATAACAAGATTTGTTATTAAAGGGGCAATCTGTGATTGATATATTCATTTTTTGACTTTTAAATGAATGATATATAAACATTGATTCTTGAAAAATATAACTTATAAATGCCTCATGATCTTAGTTTGACCTTTATTTAACCTGTTGGGTCTAGGGGGCAGCATTTGCACGTCTGGATAAAAAAAATGTACCCGATTTAATCTGGTTACTAATCCTACCCAGTAACTAGAATATGCATATACTTATTATATATGGATAGAAAACACTCTAAAGTTTCCAAAACTGTTTGAATGGTGTCTGTGAGTATAACAGAACTCATTTGGCAGGCAAAACCCTGAGACATTTTCTGACAGGAAGTGGATACCTGATATGTTGTATTGACTTTAAACCTATCCCATTGAAAAACACAGGGGTTTAGGAATATTTTGGCACTTCCTATTGCTTCCACTAGATGTCACCAGCCTTTACAAAGTGTTTTGAGTCTTCTGGAGGGAGATCTGACCGAACAAGAGCCATGGAACGGTGATGTCCCATTAGACACCTGGCGCGCTACTTCATGTTGGGTACCCTCGTTCCAATACGTTATAAAAGAGTATGCATTCGTCCACCTTGAATATTATTCATGTTCTGGTTAAAAAAGGCCCTAATGATTTATGCTATACAACGTTTGACATGTTTGAACGAACGGAAATATATTTTTTCCCCTCGTTCATGACGAGAAGTCCGGCTGGCTTACATCATGTGCTAACGAGACGGAGATTTTTGGACATAAATGATGAGCTTTTTTGAACAAAACTACATTCGTTATGGACCTGTGATACCTGGAAGTGACATCTGATGAAGAGAATCAAAGGTAATGGATTATTTACATAGTATTTTCGATTTTAGATCTCCCCAACATGACGTCTAGTCTGTATCGCAACGCGTATTTTTCCGGGCGCAGTGCTCAGATTATTGCAAAGTGTGATTTCCCAGTAAGGTTATTTTTAAATCTGGCAAGTTGATTGCGTTCAAAAGATGTAAATCTATAATTCTTTAAATGACAATATAATATTTTACCAATGTTTTCTAATTTTAATTATTTAATTTGTGACGCTGACTTGACTGCCGGTTATTGGAGGGAAACGATTTCCTCAACATCAATGCCATAGTAAAACGCTGTTTTTGGATATAAATATCAACTTGATAGAACTAAAAATGCATGCATTGTCTAACATAATGTCCTAGGAGTGTCATCTGATGGAGATTGTAAAAGGTTAGTGCATCATTTTAGCTGGTTTTATGGTTTTGGTGACCCTGTCTTTGACTTGACAAAACATTACACACAACTCTTGTAAATGTACTGTCCTAACATACTCTAAATTTATGCTTTCGCCGTAAAACCTTTTTGAAATCGTAAAACGTGGTTAGATTAAGGAGATGTTTATCTTTCAAATGGTGTAACATAGTTGTATTTTTGAAAAATTTGAATTTTGACATTTATTTGGATTCAAATTTGCCGCTCTTGAAATGCACCTGCTGTTGATGGAGTGCACCACGGGTGGCACGCTAGCGTCCCACCTAGCCCCAAGAGGTTAACCAGGTAGGCAAGTTGAGAACAAGTTCTCATTTACAATTGCGACCTGGCCAAGAAAAAGCAAAGCAGTTTGACACATACAACAACACAGAGTTACACATGGAGTAAAACAAACATACAGTCAATAATATAGTAGAAAAATAAGTCTATATACAAAGTGAGCAAATGAGGTGAGATAAGGGAGGTAAAGGCAAAAAAGGCCATGGTGGCGAAGTAAATACAATATAGCAAGTAAAACACTGGAATGGTAGATTTGCAGTGGAAGAAAGTGCACGTAGAAATATAAATAATGGGGTGCAAAGGAGCTAAATAAATAAATAAATAAATACAGTAGGGGAAGATTGTAGTTGTTTGGGCTAAATTATAGACAGGCTATGTACAGGTGCAGTAACCTGTAAGCTGCTCTGATAGCTGGTGCTTAAAGCTAGTGAAGGGGATAAGTGTTTCCAGTTTTAGAGATGTTTGTAGTTCGTTCCAGTCATTGGCAGCAGAGAACTGCAAGGAGAGGCGGCCGAAGGAGGAATTGGCTTTGGGGGTGAACAGAGAGATATACCTGCTGGAGCGCGTGCTACAGGTGGGTGCTGCTATGGGGACCAGCGAGCTGAGATAAGGGGGAACTTAGATAAGTGGGAACTTACCTAGCAGGGTCTTGTAGATGACCTGGAGCCAGTGGGTTTGGCGACAAATATGAAGCGAGGGCCAGCCAACAAGAGCGTACAGGTCGCAGTGGTGGGTAGTATATGGGGCTTTGGAGACAAAACGGATGGCACTGTGATAGACTGCATCCAATTTATTGAGTAGGGTATTGGAGGCTATTTTGTAAATGACATCGCCGAAGTTGAGGATTGGTAGGATGGTCGGTTTTATGGGGGTATGTTTGGCAGCATGAGTGAAAGATGCTTTGTTGCGAAATAGGAAGCCAATTCTAGATTTAACTTTGGATTGGAGATGTTTGACGTGAGTCTGGAAGGAGAGTTTACAGTCTAACCAGACACCTACGTATTTGTAGTTGTCCACATATTCTAAATCAGAACCGTCCAGAGTAGTGATGCTGGACGGGCGGGCAGGTGCAGGCAGCGATCGGTTGAAGAGCTTGCATTTAGTTTTATTTGTATTTAAGAGCAGTTGGAGGCCACGGAAGGAGAGTTGTATGGCATTGAAGCTCGTCTGGAGGGTAGTTAACCTCTATGGGCTAGGCGGGACGAATTCGTCCCACCTACGTAACAGCCACTTGAAGCCTGTGGCGCGATTTTCAAAACCTTAAAAATCCTATTACTTCAATTTCTCAAACATATGACTATTTTACAGCTATTTAAAGACAAGACTCTCGTTAACCTCTATGGGCTAGGTGGGACGCTAGCGTGCCACCCGTGGTGCACTCCATCAACAGCAGGTGCATTTCAAGAGCGGCAAATTTGAATCCAAATAAATGTCAAAATTCTAATTTTTCAAACATACGACTATTTTACACCCTTTGAAAGATAAACATCTCCTTAATCTAACCACGTTTTACGATTTCAAAAAGGTTTTACGGCGAAAGCATAAATTTAGAGTATGTTAGGACAGTACATTTACAAGAGTTGTGTGTAATGTTTTGTCAATTCAAAGACAGGGTCACCAAAACCATAAAACCAGCTAAAATGATGCACTAACCTTTTACAATCTCCATCAGATGACACTCCTAGGACATTATGTTAGACAATGCATGCATTTTTAGTTCTATCAAGTTCATATTTCTATCCAAAAACAGCGTTTTACTATGGCATTGATGTTGAGGAAATCGTTTCCCTCCAATAACCGGCAGTCAAGTCAGCGTCACAAATTAAATAATTAAAATTAGAAAACATTGGTAAAATATTATATTGTCATTTAAAGAATTATAGATTTACATCTCTTGAACGCAATCAACTTGCCAGATTTAAAAATAACCTTACTGGGAAATCACACTTTGCAATAATCTGAGCACTGCGCCCAGAAAAATACGCGTTGCGATACAGACTAGACGTCATGTTGGGGAGATCGAAAATACTATGTAAATAATCCATTACCTTTGATTCTCTTCATCAGATGTCACTTCCAGGTATCACAGGTCCATAATGAATGTAGTTTTGTTCAAAAAAGCTCATCATTTATGTCCAAAAATCTCCGTCTTGTTAGCACATGATCTAAGCCAGCCGGACTTCTCGTCATGAACGAGGGGAAAAAATATATTTACGTTCGTTCAAACATGTCAAACGTTGTATAGCATAAATCATTAGGGCCTTTTTTAACCAGAACATGAATAATATTCAAGGTGGACGAATGCATACTCTTTTATAACGTATTGGAACGAGGGTACCCAACATGAACTCGCGCGCCAGGTGTCTAATGGGCCATCATCGTTCCATGGCTCTTGTTCGGTCAGATCTCCCTCCAGAAGACTCAAAACACTTTGTAAAGGCTGGTGACATCTAGTGGAAGCAATAGGAAGTGCCAAAATATTCCTCAGCCCCTGTGTTTTTCAATGGGATAGGTTTAAAGGTAATACAACACATCAGGTATCCACTTCCTGTCAGAAAATGTCTCAGGGTTTTGCCTGCCAAATGAGTTCTGTTATACTCACAGACACCATTCAAACAGTTTTAGAAAATGTAGGGTGTTTTCTATCCATATGTAATAAGTATATGCATATTCTAGTTACTGGGTAGGAGTGGTAACCAGATTAAATCGGGTATGTTTTTTTATCCAGCCGTGTCAATACTGCCCCCTAGCCCTAACAGGTTAACACAGTGTCCAAAGAAGGACCAGAAGTATACAGAATGGTGTCGTCTGCGTAGAGGTGGATCAGAGACTCACCAGCAGCAAGAGCGACATCATTGATGTATACAGAGAAAAGAGTCAGCCCAAGAATTGAGCCCTGTGGCACTACCATAGAGACTGCAAGAGGCCTTGACAACAGGCCATCCGATTTGACACACTGAACTCTATCAGAGAAGTAGTTGGTGAACCAGGCGAGGCAATCATTTGAGAAACCAAGGCTATTGAGTCTGCCGATGAGGGTGTGGTGATTGACAGAGTCAAAAGCCTTAGCCAGGTCAATGAATACGGCAGCACAGTATTTTTTTCTTATCGATGGTGGTTAAGATATCGTTTAGGACCTTGAGCGTGGCTGAGGTGCACCCATGACCAGCTCTGAAACCAGATTCCATAGTGGAGAAGGTACAGAGGGATTCGAAATGGTCGGTAATCTGTTTGTTGACTTGGATTTCGAGGACTTTAGAAAGGCAGGGTAGGAAAGATATAGGTCTGTAGCAGTTTGGCTCAAGAGTGTCGCCCCCTTTGACGAGGGGGATGACAGCAGCTCCTTTCCAATCTTTGGGAATCTCAGACGACACGAAAGAGAGGTTGAACAGGCTAGTAATAGGGGTTGCAACAATTTCGACAGATAATTTTAGAGGGAAAGGGTCCAGATTGTCTAGCTCGGCTGATTTGTAAGGGTCCAGATTTTGCAGCTCTTTCAGAACATCAGCTGACTGGATTTGGGAGAAGGGGAAATGGGGAAGGCTTGGGCGAGTTGCTGTGGGGGGTGCAGTGCTGTTGACCGGGGTAGGGGTAGCCAGGTGGAAAGCATGTTCACCCATAGAAAAATGCTTATTGAAATTCTCAATTATAGTGGATTTGTCATTGGTGACAGAGTTTCCTATCCTCATTGCAGTGGGCAGCTGGGAGGAGGTGCTCTTATTCTCCAAGGACTTGACAGTGTCCCAGAACTTTTTTGAGTTTGTGTTGCAGGAAGTAAATTTCTGCTTGAAAAAGCTTGCCTTAGCTTTTCTAACTGCCTGTGTATATTTATTTCTAACTTCCCTGAAAAGTTGCATATCACGGGGGCTGTTCGATGCTAATGCAGAACGCCACAGGATGTTTTTGTGTTGGTTAACCTCTTGGGGCTAGGTGGGACGCTAGCGTGCCACCCGTGGTGCACTCCATCAACAGCAGGTGCATTTCAAGAGCGGCAAATTTGAATCCAAATAAATGTCAAAATTCAAATTTTTCAAAAATACAACTATTTTACACCATTTGAAAGATAAACATCTCCTTAATCTAACCACGTTTTACGATTTCAAAAAGGTTTTACGGCGAAAGCATAAATTTAGAGTATGTTAGGACAGTACATTTACAAGAGTTGTGTGTAATGTTTTGTCAAGTCAAAGACAGGGTCACCAAAACCATAAAACCAGCTAAAATGATGCACTAACCTTTTACAATCTCCATCAGATGACACTCCTAGGACATTATGTTAGACAATGCATGCATTTTTAGTTCTATCAAGTTCATATTTCTATCCAAAAACAGCGTTTTACTATGGCATTGATGTTGAGGAAATCGTTTCCCTCCAATAACCGGCAGTCAAGTCAGCGTCACAAATTAAATAATTAAAATTAGAAAACATTGGTAAAATATTATATTGTCATTTAAAGAATTATAGATTTACATCTCTTGAACGCAATCAACTTGCCAGATTTAAAAATAACCTTACTGGGAAATCACACTTTGCAATAATCTGAGCACTGCGCCCAGAAAAATACGCGTTGCGATACAGACTAGACGTCATGTTGGGGAGATCTAAAATCGAAAATACTATGTAAATAATCCATTACCTTTGATTCTCTTCATCAGATGTCACTTCCAGGTATCACAGGTCCATAACGAATGTAGTTTTGTTCAAAAAAGCTCATCATTTATGTCCAAAAATCTCCGTCTTGTTAGCACATGATGTAAGCCAGCCGGACTTCTCGTCATGAACGAGGGGAAAAAATATATTTCCGTTCGTTCAAAAATGTCAAACGTTGTATAGCATAAATCATTAGGGCCTTTTTTAACCAGAACATGAATAATATTCAAGGTGGACGAATGCATACTCTTTTATAACGTATTGGAACGAGGGTACCCAACATGAACTCGCGCGCCAGGTGTCTAATGGGCCATCATCGTTCCATGGCTCTTGTTCGGTCAGATCTCCCTCCAGAAGACTCAAAACACTTTGTAAAGGCTGGTGACATCTAGTGGAAGCAATAGGAAGTGCCAAAATATTCCTAAGCCCCTGTGTTTTTCAATGGGATAGGTTTAAAGTCAATACAACACATCAGGTATCCACTTCCTGTCAGAAAATGTCTCAGGGTTTTGCCTGCCAAATGAGTTCTGTTATACTCACAGACACCATTCAAACAGTTTTAGAAACTTTAGAGTGTTTTCTATCCATATATAATAAGTATATGCATATTCTAGTTACTGGGTAGGATTAGTAACCAGATTAAATCGGGTACATTTTTTTTATCCAGACATGCAAATGCTGCCCCCTAGCCCTAACAGGTTAAGGGAAGTCAGGTCTGGAGAGAACCAAGGGCTATATCTGTTCCTGGTTCAAAATTTCTTGAATGGGGCATGCTTATTTAAGATGGTGAGGAAGGCAATTAAAAAAAATTACCTGGCATCCTCTACTGAAGGGATGAGGTCAATATCCTTCCAGGATACCCGGGCCAGGTTTATTAGAAAGGCCTGCTCGCTGAAGTGTTTCAGGGAGCATTTGACAGTGATGAGTGGAGGTCGTTTGACCGCTGACCAATTACAGATGCATGCAATGAGGCAGTGATCGCTGAGATCTTGGTTGAAAACAGCAGAGGTGTATTTAAAGGGCAGGTTGGTAAGGATGATATCTATAAGGGTGCCCGTGTTTACGGCTTTGGGGTGGTACCTGGTAGGTTCATTGATAATTTGTGTGAGATTGAGGGCATCAAGCTTAGATTGTTGGATGGCTGGGGTGGTAAGCATGTCCCAGTTTAGGTCAACTAGCAGCACGAGCTCTGAAGATAGATGGAGGGCAATCAGTTCACATATGGTGTCCAGAGCACAGCTGTGGGCAGAGGGTGGTCTATAGCTGGCGGCAACGGTGAGAGACTTGTTTTTATAGCGGTGGATCTTTAAAAGTAGAAGTTCAAATTGTTTGGGTAAAGACCTGGATACTAGGACAGAACTCCGCAGGCTATCTCTGCAGTAGATTGCAACACCGCCCCCTTTGGCAGTTCTATCTTGTCTGAAAATGTTGTAGTTAGGGATGGAGATTTCAGAGTTTTTGGTGGACTTCCTAATCCAGGATTCAGACACGGCTAGGACATCCGGGTTGGCAGAGTGTGCTAAAGCAGTGAATAAAACAAACTTAGGGAGGAGGCTTCTAATGTTAACCTGTCTGGGAACGTGGGATGCTTGCGTCCCACCCTAGTCAACAGCCAGTGGAATCGCATCGTGCGAAATACAAATACCTCATAAATGCTATAACTTCAATTTCTCAAACATATGACTATTTTACACCATTTTATAGATACACCTCTCCTGAATCGAACCACGTTGTCCGATTTCAAAAAGGCTTTACAGCAAAAGCAAAACATTAGATTATGTTAGGAGAGTACCCAGCCAAAAAGAATCACACTGCCATTTTCAAAGCAACTAGCATGAATCACAAATACCCAAAACACAGCTCAATGCAGCACTAACCTTTGACAATCTTCATCAGATGACACTCCTAGGACATCATGTTACACAATACATGCATTTTTTGTTCGATAAAGTTCATATTTATATATAAAAACAGCATTTTACATCGGCGCGTGACGTTCAGAAAATATTTTCCCTCAAATGCTTCCGGTGAATCAGCGCTACAATTTACAAAATTACTATTCGAAAACATTTTTTAAATGTAATATTGTCATTCAAAGAATTATAGATTAACATCTTGTGAATGCAACCGCATTGCCATATTTAAAAATAACTTTACTGGGAAATCACACTATGCAATAAACAAGATGCTATGCTCAGAAAAATAGGCTAGGCAATACAGGTTAGCGCCATCTTGGAACCATCTAAATCAAATATACTATTGGAAATATTCCCTTACCTTTGATTATCTTCATCAGAAGGCACTTCCAGGTATCCCAGGTCCACAACAAATGTAGTTTTGTTCGAAAAAGTTAATAATTTATGTCCCAATAGCTCCTTCTTGTTAGCGCGTTCTGAAGGCTATTCATAATGTACGAGGCGCGCCGGACTTGTCGTCACAAATGTGCAAAAAATATATATTTACGTTCGTTCAAACATGTCAAACGTTGTGTAACATAAATCTTTAGGGCCTTTTTCAATCAGAGCTTCAATAATATTCAAGGCGGACGATTGCATTGTCTTACTAAACGTTTCGGAACAAAAGGGTACCCATGGGCGCCCGCGTCATAGTAGTAATGGCCCTCCCTCTATGACCAACTTTCCAAGCCTCTCTTTCGGTCAGTTTCTACCATAGAAGACTCAAACCACTTTGTAAAGACTGTTAACATCTAGTGGAAGCCTTTGGAAGTGCTAAATGAATCCTAACTCATGGTGTGTTTCATAGGCAAAGTGTTGAAGGTGATTCCAAAAATCAGATTTCCACTTCCTGCATGGAATCTTCTCAGGTTTTGGCCTGCCATATGAGTTCTGTTATACTCACAGACACCATTCAAACAGTTTTAGAAACTTTAGAGTGTTTTCTATCCATATGTAATAAGTATATGCATATTCTAGTTACTGGGCAGGAGTAGTAACCAGATTAAATCGGGTACGTTTTTTATCCGGCCGTGCAAATAAACCAAGGCTATTACGGTTACAGAAGTCATCAAAAGAGAGCGCAAAAGGAGCTAGGCACGGCAGGGCCTTAATTCACCTCTACATCGCCAGAGGAACAGAGGAGGAGTAGGATAAGGGTGCGGATAAAAGCTATGATAATTGGTTGTCTAGGACGTCCGGAAAAGAGAGTAAAAGAAGCAGGTTTCTGGGGGCGATGAAATAGCTTCAAGGTATAATGTACAGACAAAGGAATGGTAGGATGTGAATACAGTGGAGGTAAACCTCGGCATTGAGTGATGATGAGAGAGATATTGTCTCTAGAAACATCATTGAAACCAGGTGACGTCATCACATGTGTGGGTAGTGGAACTGAGAGGTTGGATAAGGTATAACGAGCAGGGCTAGAGGCTCTACAGTGAAATAAGCCAATAAACACTAACCAGAACAGCAATGGACAAGGCATATAGACATTAAGGAGAGGCATGCTTAGCCACGTGATCAAAAGGGTCCAGTGAGTAGTGAGGTCGGTTGCGGTCACGGCGATTCAGACAGCTAGCCGGGCCATGGGTAGCAAGTTGGCAGAAGATGGTCTGTTTTTAGCCACCTCGTGCGTTTCCGTCGGTAGATTAGTGGGGATCCGTGTGGTAGAGGGGACCAATCCAATTGGCAAAAATAGTTATAGTTATAGTGGCCCAATAAAATTGGTCGATAGACCTATTCAGATAGCAGCCGATAAGACAGCTAACGATTAGACATGAGATTGGTTCACTAATTAATCAGTTTAAACCAAGTTTTCACCCGAATGTTGTACCAGTTCATTGAGATAAATCTGAGTTTATTTACTTGCCTTTGTTATTTGTTTTTGGGTTCTTCTTGTTCCTTGTCATGATATATCTTTGTGACCATTGCCAGCTGGCCGGATTTTGTTCTTTGCACTTTTGGGATGATTTCGTTGGCACCAGAGGAAGCTCGAGCAAGCGCATCTAAAAGCCAACTGAGCCTGTTTTGCACCTTAGGACTATTTATTTGGCTACATTGCACAAGGCAACTTTAATCAATAGCAGCAAAAGAGTATTTGAAAGTCAACAAGTATAGGCTGATTTGAAGCCAGGTCTGGAGGAGTCTGCGTGCCAGTGCTAGACTGAGGTTGTTGTGTAAGGCGGCAGTAGCCCCGAGGTTAGAGAAGCGGGCCAGAAACCGCAGCGTTGCCATTTCCAATCCCAGTGCTGACGGGGGAAAAATCTGTCACTCTGCTTCAGCCTCTCCAACCTAAAGTGTGTGTGTGTGCGTGTGTGCTTGTGCGTGTGTGTGCGTGTGTGTGTGTGTGTGTGTGTGTGTGTGTGTGTGTGTGTGTGTGTGTGTGTGTGTGTGTGTGTGTATATATACATTGGGGTTGATGGATGAAGCAGAAGACACATTTCCATCTTGCAGCACAGCCTGGTGATAATGCTCTATGAGATAAGGTACATGGTCTGATACAGCACTGCCTGGTGATAATGCTCTATGAGATAAGGTGCATGGTCTGATACAGCGCTGCCTGGTGATAATGCTCTATGAGATAAGGTGCATGATCTGATACAGCGCTGCCTGGTGATAATGCTCTATGAGATAAGGTGCATGGTCTGATAGAGCATTATCACCAGGCAGTGCTATATGAGATAAGGTACATGGTCTGATACAGCACCACCTGGTGATAATGCTCTATGAGTGTAGTAATAGATCATTAGCTCTAATACTGTTGGGAGCTGGACTGTATGATCTGGAGGAGTCTGCATGCCAGTGCTAGGCTATGTAGTTGTTACGTAAGATAAGGTGTATGGTCTGATACCGCACTGTGTCTCGTTAGACTCCGGAGAGGAGAGATGTCGACTGACAGTACAGGAGTCCTGGGGATGTGTGTGTGTGTGTGCGTGCGTGCGTGCGTAAGTGTGCGTGTGCATGCGTGTACGCGTGCGTGTGTGTGCGCGTGTGTGTATGGCCTACCATCCTACATGCTTTACTGCTGCCCCTTTCTCTGTGCATTAAGCTCAAGCTCAGAAACCACCTCTGGGCTGGAGATGCAGAGGTTTGCCTGGTCTGTGTGTCTACTCTAGAGAAAGAGAAAGAAGGGAAGGGGAGAAAGACAGAGAGGGAGAAGAGAGAGAAAACATGTCATTTGTTTTTATCTACAGTGCATTCGGAAAGTTTTCAGACCCCTTGACTTTTTCCAGATTTTGTTACGTTACAGCCTTATTCTAAAATGTATTAAATGTCTGCAACATTGATGGTCGCAAAGAACACAGTGGCCTCCATCACTCTTAAATGGAAGAAGTTTGGAACCACCAAGACACTTCCAAGAGCTGGCTGCCGGCTAAACTGAGAAATCGGGGGAGAAGGGCCTTGGTCAGGGAGGTGACCAAGAAGCCGATGGTCACTCTGACAGAGCTCCAGAGTTCCTCTGTGGAGATGGGAGAACAATCCAGAATGACAACCATCTCGGCAGCACTCCACCAATCAGGCCTTAATGTTGGAGTGGCCAGACGAAAGCCACTCCTCAGTAAAAGGCATATGACAGCCAGCTTGGAGTTTGCCAAAAAGCAGCTAAAGACTCTCAGACCATGAGAATCAAGATTTTCTGGTCCGATGAAACCAAGATTGAACTCTTTGGCCTGAATGCCAAGCGTCACGTCTGGAGGAAACCTGGCACCATCCCTTCGGGGAAGCATGTTGGTGGCAGCATCATGCTGTGGGATGTTTTTCAGCGGCAGAAAATGGGAGACTAGTCAGGATCGAGTGAAAGATGAACAGGGCAAAGTACAGAGAGATCCTTGATGAAAACCTGCTCCGGAGCGTTCAGGACCTCAGACTGGGGTTCACCTTCCCACAGGACAACGGCCCTAAGCACGCAGCCAAGACAACGCAGGAGTGGCTTCGGGACAAGTCTCTGAGTGTCCTTGAGTGGCCCAGCCAGAGACCGGACTTGAACCCAATCTAACAGCTTTGGAGAGACCTGAAAATAGCTGTGCAGCGAAGCTTCCTATCCAACCTGACAGATTGAGAGGATCTCCGGAGAAGAATGGGAGAATCTCCCCAAATACAGGTGTGCCAAGCATGTAGCATTATACCCAAGAAGACTCGTGGCTGTAATCACTGCCAAAGGTGCTTCAACAAAGTACTGAGTAAAGGGTCTGAATACTTACGTACTGTGAGTGTGATATATTATGTCTTTTTTTGTTGATACATTTGCAAAAAAAAAAAAAGTTTGCTTTGTCATTTTTTTTAATTTTTTTTAACCATTGAGACCCAGAGTCTCTTTTTCAAGAGAAACCTGGCCAAGAAGGCAGAAACAATCAATACATTGCATAATTAAAACATACAACAATACAATACAACACAACATGATCTAGCCTAAAAAAAGCATTTACACTCCTCCGTAACAGAGTCTCCCATCAATATTTTAAATTCATTCACTGGCACTAACATATCTAGATGAAGCATGGATTGTAGACTATTCCATGCCTCTGGTGCACAAGAAGAGAAGGCAGTCTTGCCTAATACTGTGAATGTCCTGGGGACTTTAGGTAGCAACAACCTAGCACACCAGGTATGGTAACTGCTGGTGGTGAAGGAGACCAGACTACAGAGGTAAAGAGGGAGTTTACTCAAAACGGCTTTGTAGATGAACACATACAAATATATCTTTCTGTGCATATAAAGTGAGGTTCAACCTACCACTTGGTACAAGATGCAATGGTGGGTGAGTGACTTGGCATTTGTTATAAAGCACAAGGATGCGTGATAAACAGAGTCTAGTCTCTGTAAGACGGAGGAGGTTACATGCATATACAACAAGACACCATAATCAATTACAGAGAGAAAAGTGGCTTCTTTCTAGCCATAAGCGGGAAGCAAGCCCATTATGGAGTATTGTCTGCAGATTGATGAGGGGGGGGGGAAACGATGTAATACATCTTAGCTGTAAGTAACAAAAAGTTACATGTTCCTTACTCCTCTCCCTTCCGTCCTCTACTCCTCTCCCTCCCTTCCCTACTCCTCTCTGTCCCTTCCCTCCTCCTCTCCCTCCCTTCCCAACTCCTCTCTGTCCCTTCCCTACTCCTCTCTGTCCCTTCCCTACTCCTCTCCCTCCCTTCCCTACTCCTCTCCCTCCTTTCCCTACTCCTCTCCCTCCCTTCCCTACTCCTCTGTGTTCCTTCCCTACTCCTCTCTGTCCCTTCCCTTCTCCTCTCTGTCCCTTCCCTACTCCTCTCTGTCCCTTCCCTACTCCTCTCTGTCCCTTCCCTACTCCTCTCTGTCCCTTCTCCCTTTTTTCCTCTCCTACTCCTCTCCCTCTCTTCCAAGCCATTTGATTCACAACTGTTCTGCCCCCAGAACCCATGCATGTCTGCTGGTGACCTGCTGATAAGGTTGAGAAAGGCCATAGTATACATTTCCATAGACATTGGGCTGCACGTGGTGAGCAACACACATCACTGATTACGTCCTGATTACCAAACAGAGGTTTACCTTCATGTCCTTTGTGTCCTTTGTGTCATTTGGTCAAGAAGAAATCTCAGTTTTCCCTCCTGAGGTTCTTTCTTCTTGTGACCTGCCCCTTATTATCCTAAAGTCAGTGTGGCAGTCTGCTCTCAGTGGTCTAAAGTACTTAAGTACAAATACTTTAACCTGTTAGGGCTAGGGGGCAGCATTTGCACGTCTGGATAAAAAAAATGTACCCGATTTAATCTGGTTACTAATCCTACCCAGTAACTAGAATATGCATATACTTATTATATATGGATACAAAACACTCTAAAGTTTCTAAAACTGTTTGAATGGTGTCTGTGAGTATAACAGAACTCATTTGGCAGGCAAAACCCTGAGACATTTTCTGACAGGAAGTGGATACCTGATGTGTTGTATTGACTTTAAACCTATCCCATTGAAAAACACAGGGGTTTAGGAATATTTTGGCACTTCCTATTGCTTCCACTAGATGTCACCAGCCTTTACAAAGTGTTTTGAGTCTTCTGGAGGGAGATCTGACCGAACAAGAGCCATGGAACGATGATGTCCCATTAGACACCTGGCGCGCGAGTTCATGTTGGGTACCCTCGTTCCAATACGTTATAAAAGAGTATGCATTCGTCCACGTTGAATATTATTCATGTTCTGGTTAAAAAAGGCCCTAATGATTTATGCTATACAACGTTTGACATGTTTGAACGAACGGAAATATATTTTTTCCCCTCGTTCATGACGAGAAGTCCGGCTGGCTTAGATCATGTGCTAACAAGACGGAGATTTTTGGACATAAATGATGAGCTTTTTTGAACAAAACTACATTCGTTATGGACCTGTGATACCTGGAAGTGACATCTGATGAAGAGAATCAAAGGTAATGGATTATTTACATAGTATTTTCGATTTTAGATCTCCCCAACATGACGTCTAGTCTGTATCGCAACGCGTATTTTTCTGGGCGCAGTGCTCAGATTATTGCAAAGTGTGATTTCCCAGTAAGGTTATTTTTAAATCTGGCAAGTTGATTGCGTTCAAGAGATGTAAATCTATAATTCTTTAAATGACAATATAATATTTTACCAATGTTTTCTAATTTTAATTATTTAATTTGTGACGCTGACTTGACTGCCGGTTATTGGAGGGAAACGATTTCCTCAACATCAATGCCATAGTAAAACGCTGTTTTTGGATATAAATATGAACTTGATAGAACTAAAAATGCATGCATTGTCTAACATAATGTCCTAGGAGTGTCATCTGATGGAGATTGTAAAAGGTTAGTGCATCATTTTAGCTGGTTTTATGGTTTTGGTGACCCTGTCTTTGACTTGACAAAACATTACACACAACTCTTGTAAATGTACTGTCCTAACATACTCTAAATTTATGCTTTCGCCGTAAAACCTTTTTGAAATCGTAAAACGTGGTTAGATTAAGGAGATGTTTATCTTTCAAATGGTGTAAAATAGTTGTATTTTTGAAAAATTTGAATTTTGACATTTATTTGGATTCAAATTTGCCGCTCTTGAAATGCACCTGCTGTTGATGGAGTGCACCACGGGTGGCACGCTAGCGTCCCACCTAGCCCATAGAGGTTAATGAGGGAAATAAGTATTTGACCCCTCTGCAAAACATGACTTAGTACTTGGTGGCAAAACCCTTGTTGGCAATCACAGAGGTCAGACATTTCTTGTAGTTGGCCACCAGGTTTGCACACATCTCAGGAGGGATTTTGTCCCACACTCCTCTTTGCAGATCTTCTCCAAGTCATTAAGGTTTCGAGGCTGACGTTTGGCAACTCGAACCTTCAGCTCCCTCCACGGATTTTCTATGGGATTAAGGTCTGGAGACTGGCTAGGCCACTCCAGGACCTTAAAGTACTACTTAAGTAGTTTTTGGGGTGTCTGTACTTTACTTTACTGTTTATATTTTTGACAACTTTTACTTTTACTTCACTACATTCCTAAAGAAAATAATGTACTTTTTACTCCTTACATTTTCCCTGACACCCAAAAGTGCTAGTTATATTTAGAATGCTTAGCAGGACAGGAAAATTGTCTAATTCACACACTTACCAAAAGAACATCCCTGGTCATCCCTACTGCCTCTGACCTGGCTGACTCACTAAACACAAATGCTTTGTTTGTAAATTATGTCTGAGTGTTGGAGTGTGCCCCTGGCTATCCTTAAATGCATGTAAAAATGTAAAAATTGGGCCGTCTGGTTTGCTTAAAATAAGGAATTTGAAATGGTTTATAGTTTTGCTTTTGATACTTAAGTACACTGCTCAAAAAAATAAAGGGAACACTTAAACAACACAATGTAACTCCATGTCAATCACACTTCTGTGAAATCAAACTGTCCACTTAGGAAGCAACACTGATTGACAATAAATTTCACATGCTGTTGTGCAAATGGAATAGACAACAGGTGGAAATTATAGGCAATTAGCAAGACACCCCCAATAAAGGAGTGGTTCTACAGGTGGGGACCACAGACCACTTCTCAGTTCCTATGCTTCCTGGCTGATGTTTTGGTCACTTTTGAATGCTGGCGGTGCTTTCACTCTAGTGGTAGCATGAGACGGAGTCTACAACCCACACAAGTGGCTCAGGTAGTGCAGCTCATCCAGGATGGCACATCAATGCGAGCTGTGGCAAGAAGGTTTGCTGTGACTGTCAGCGTAGTGTCCAGAGCATGGAGGCGCTACCAGGAGACAGGCCAGTACATCAGGAGACGTGGAGGAGGCCGTAGGAGGGCAACAACCCAGCAGCAGGACCGCTACCTCCGCCTTTGTGCAAGGAGGAGCAGGATGAGCACTGCCAGAGCCCTGCAAAATGACCTCCAGCAGGCCACAAATGTGCATGTGTCTGCTCAAACGGTCAGAAACAGACTCCATGAGGGTGGTATGAGGGCCCGACGTCCACAGGTGGGGGTTGTGCTTACAGCCCAACACCGTGCAGGACGTTTGGCATTTGCCAGAGAACACCAAGATTGGCAAATTCGCCACTGGCGCCCTGTGCTCTTCACAGATGAAAGCAGGTTCACACTGAGCACATGTGACAGACGTGACAGAGTCTAGAGACGCCGTGGAGAACGTTCTGCTGCCTGCAACATCCTCCAGCATGACTGGTTTGTCGGTGGGTCAGTCATGGTGTGGGGTGGCATTTCTTTGGGGGGCCACACAGCCCTCCGTGTGCTCGCCAGAGGTAGCCTGACTGCCATTAGGTACCGAGATGAAATCCTCAGACCCCTTGTGAGACCATATGCTGGTGCGGTTGGCCCTGGCTTCCTCCTAATGCAAGACAATGCTAGACCTCATGTGGCTGGAATGTGTCAGCAGTTCCTGCAAGAGGAAGGCATTGATGCTATGGACTGGCCCGCCCGTTCCCCAGACCTGAATCCAATTGAGCACATCTGGGACATCATGTCTCGCTCCATCCACCAACAGACTGTCCAGGAGTTGGCGGATGCTTTAGTCCAGGTCTGGGAGGAGATCCCTCAGGAGACCATCCGCCACCTCGTCAGGAGCATGCCCAGGCGTTGTAGGGAGGTCATACAGGCATGTGGAGGCCACACACACTACTGAGCCTCATTTTGACTTGTTTTAAGGAAATTTCATCAAAGTTGGATCAGCCTGTAGTGTGGTTTTCCACTTTAATTTTGAGTGTGACTCCAAATCCAGACCTCCATGGGTTGATAAATTGGATTTCCATTGATTATTTTTGTGTGATTTTGTTGTCAGCACATTCAACTATGTAAAAAAAAAAGTTATTTAATAAGATTATTTCATTCATTCAAATCTTGGATGTGTTATTTTAGTTTTCCCTTTATTTTTTTGTGCAGTGTACATTTTAGCAATTCCATTTACTTTTATTAAGTACATTTAAAACTCATGTAATATTTTACAGGGTGACTTTCACTTTTACTTGAGTCATTTTCTATTAATGAATCTTTACTTGTTTTATTTTTTATTGTCAAGTATGAGATTTGAGTACTTTTTCCACCACTGTCCTCACAGGATCTTTGTGACATGTTTAACAAAAGGAAACTTCAGCTTGTCACGTCCTGACCAGCAGAGGGAGTAATTGTATTAGTTTTGGTCAGGACGTGGCAGAGGGTTTGTGTTTTGTATGTATTTCTACGTCCTGTCTAGTTTAGTTTTTCTATGTTTAGGTTTGGGTGTTGGACTCTCAATTGGAGGCAGGTGTTTCTAGTTGCCTCTGATTGAGAGTCCTATATATAGGTGTGTGTTTGGTTTGGGTTTTTGTAGGTAGTTGTATTTGCACTGCTGTTTGTTTAGCCTGCAAGTCTGTTAGCTGTCATTCTGTTTCTTGTTTTTTCCCGTTACTCACTTTAAATAATAATATTAACCTCTTGGGGCTAGGTGGGACGCTAGCGTGCCACCTGTGGTGCACTCCATCAACAGCAGGTGCATTTCAAGAGCGGCAAATTTGAATCCAAATAAATGTCAAAATTCAAATTTTTCAAAAATACAACTATGTTACACCATTTGAAAGATAAACATCTCCTTAATCTAACCACGTTTTACGATTTCAAAAAGGTTTTACGGCGAAAGCATAAATTTAGAGTATGTTAGGACAGTACATTTACAAGAGTTGTGTGTAATGTTTTGTCAAGTCAAAGACAGGGTCACCAAAACCATAAAACCAGCTAAAATGATACACTAACCTTTTACAATCTCCATCAGATGACACTCCTAGGACATTATGTTAGACAATGCATGCATTTTTAGTTCTATCAAGTTCATATTTATATACAAAAACAGCGTTTTACTATGGCATTGATGTTGAGGAAATCGTTTCCCTCCAATAACCGGCAGTCAAGTCAGCGTCACAAATTAAATAATTAAAATTAGAAAACATTGGTAAAATATTATATTGTCATTTAAAGAATTATAGATTTACATCTTTTGAACGCAATCAACTTGCCAGATTTAAAAATAACCTTACTGGGAAATCACACTTTGCAATAATCTGAGCACTGTGCCCAGAAAAATACGCGTTGCGATACAGACTAGACGTCATGTTGGGGAGATCTAAAATCGAAAATACTATGTAAATAATCCATTACCTTTGATTCTCTTCATCAGATGTCACTTCCAGGTATCACAGGTCCATAACGAATGTAGTTTTGTTCAAAAAAGCTCATCATTTATGTCCAAAAATCTCCGTCTCGTTAGCACATGATGTAAGCCAGCCGGACTTCTCGTCATGAACGAGGGGAAAAAATATATTTCCGTTCGTTCAAACATGTCAAACGTTGTATAGCATAAATCATTAGGGCCTTTTTTAACCAGAACATGAATAATATTCAAGGTGGACGAATGCATAGCCTTTTATAACGTATTGGAACGAGGGTACCCAACATGAAGTAGCGCGCCAGGTGTCTAATGGGACATCACCGTTCCATGGCTCTTGTTCGGTCAGATCTCCCTCCAGAAGACTCAAAACACTTTGTAAAGGCTGGTGACATCTAGTGGAAGCAATAGGAAGTGCCAAAATATTCCTAAACCCCTGTGTTTTTCAATGGGATAGGTTTAAAGTCAATACAACACATCAGGTATCCACTTCCTGTCAGAAAATGTCTCAGGGTTTTGCCTGCCAAATGAGTTCTGTTATACTCACAGACACCATTCAAACAGTTTTGGAAACTTTAGAGTGTTTTCTATCCATATATAATAAGTATATGCATATTCTAGTTACTGGGTAGGATTAGTAACCAGATTAAATCGGGTACATTTTTTTTATCCAGACGTGCAAATGCTGCCCCCTAGACCCAACAGGTTAAAGTATGAGTATTCAGGTACCCTCTGCGCCTTGGTCTCATCTCTTCGACAGCCGTTACAGAACTACCCACCACAACAGGACCAAGCAGCGGAGGAAATCTGGCGAGGACCGGGGAACACGGCTGGTAAGGGAGCCCGAGAGGCAGCCCCAATATTTTTTTTGGGGGGGGCACAAGGGCAGTTTGGCGGGGCGAGGATGGAGCTCCAGGCCAGCTCCCCGTACCATTTTTGGGCAGAGACGAACTGGACAGGTCCCGTGCTTTGGGGTGATGGGTACTGTGGCGAGGCCGGGAATTTTCAGGCCGGTACGCGCAGTACCAGTGCCCCGCATGTGCCAGGGGGAAGTGGGCATCCAGCCAGTAGGGGTGATGCCAGCCCTGCGCTCGAGACCGCCAGTGCGCCTCTATGGTCCAGTGTTTCCCGCTACACGCACTAGCCTTGAGGTGCGTGTCTCCAGGCTGGCACGTCCAGTACCAGCCCCACGCATCAGGCTTCTAGTGCGTCAGCCCAGCCTCGCCAGTCTGGAGCCGCCAGAGCCGCCAGCCAGTCTGGAGCCGCCAGAGCCGCCAGCCAGTCTGGAGCCGCCAGAGCCGCCAGCCAGTCTGGAGCCGCCAGAGCCGACCGCCAGTCTGGAGCCGCCAGAGCCGCCAGCCAGTCTGGAGCCGCCAGAGCCGCCAGCCAGTCTGGAGCCGCCAGAGCCGACCGCCAGTCTGGAGCCGCCAGAGCCGCCAGCCAGTCTAGAGCCGCCAGAGCCGCCAACCAGTCTGGAGCCGCCAGGGTTGCCCGCCAGCCGAGCGCAGCAAGGGTCGCCCGCCAGCCGGGCGCAGCAAGGGTCGCCCGCCAGCCGGGCGCAGCAGGAATGGCCCGCCAGCCGGGCGCAGTCAGGGTCGCCCACCAGTCCTCCGATGCGGCCAGGGGCGCCACCTGGGTGGGCGACGCCGAGGGTGGAGCGGGGTCCACGTCCCGCACCTGAGCCGCCTCCAATATAGGTGGGTTGGGGAGGGAGGGTGTAGCACAGTGCCGTCGTTGACGGCAGCCACCCTCCCTCCCCTCCCTTTAGTTTAGGGGGATATTTTTGTTTGGGGGTTTTTGTCTTTTCTTTTAGGTGCATTCGGGGTCCTGACCAGCAGAGGCAGTAATTGTATTAGTTTTGGTCAGGACGTGGCAGAGGGTTTGTGTTTTGTATGTATTTCTACGTCCTGTCTAGTTTATTTTTTCTATGTTTAGGTTTGGGTGTCGGACTCTCAATTGGAGGCAGGTGTTTCTAGTTGCCTCTGATTGAGAGTCCTATATATTGGTGTGTGTTTGGTTTGTGTTTATGTGGGTAGTTGTATTTGCACTGCTGTTTGTTTAGCCTGCAAATCTGTTAGCTGTCGTTCTGTTTCTTGTTTTTTCCCGTTACTCACTTTAAATAATAATATTAACCTGTTGGGTCTAGGGGGCAGCATTTGCACGTCTGGATAAAAAAAATGTACCCGATTTAATCTGGTTACTAATCCTACCCAGTAACTAGAATATGCATATACTTATTATATATGGATAGAAAACACTCTAAAGTTTCCAAAACTGTTTGAATGGTGTCTGTGAGTATAACAGAACTCATTTGGCAGGCAAAACCCTGAGACATTTTCTGACAGGAAGTGGATACCTGATGTGTTGTATTGACTTTAAAGCTATCCCATTGAAAGACACAGGGGTTTAGGAATATTTTGGCACTTCCTATTGCTTCCACTAGATGTCACCAGCCTTTACAAAGTGTTTTGAGTCTTCTGGAGGGAGATCTGACCGAACAAGAGCCATGGAACGGTGATGTCCCATTAGACACCTGGCGCGCTACTTCATGTTGGGTACCCTCGTTCCAATACGTTATAAAAGGCTATGCATTCGTCCACCTTGAATATTATTCATGTTCTGGTTAAAAAAGGCCCTAATGATTTATGCTATACAACGTTTGACATGTTTGAACGAACGGAAATATATTTTTTCCCCTCGTTCATGACGAGAAGTCCGGCTGGCTTACATCATGTGCTAACGAGACGGAGATTTTTGGACATAAATGATGAGCTTTTTTGAACAAAACTACATTCGTTATGGACCTGTGATACCTGGAAGTGACATCTGATGAAGAGAATCAAAGGTAATGGATTATTTACATAGTATTTTCGATTTTAGATCTCCCCAACATGACGTCTAGTCTGTATCGCAACGCGTATTTTTCTGGGCACAGTGCTCAGATTATTGCAAAGTGTGATTTCCCAGTAAGGTTATTTTTAAATCTGGCAAGTTGATTGCGTTCAAAAGATGTAAATCTATAATTCTTTAAATGACAATATAATATTTTAACAATGTTTTCTAATTTTAATTATTTAATTTCTGACGCTGACTTGACTGCCGGTTATTGGAGGGAAACGATTTCCTCAACATCAATGCCATAGTAAAACGCTGTTTTTGTATATAAATATGAACTTGATAGAACTAAAAATGCATGCATTGTCTAACATAATGTCCTAGGAGTGTCATCTGATGGAGATTGTAAAAGGTTAGTGTATCATTTTAGCTGGTTTTATGGTTTTGGTGACCCTGTCTTTGACTTGACAAAACATTACACACAACTCTTGTAAATGTACTGTCCTAACATACTCTAAATTTATGCTTTCGCCGTAAAACCTTTTTGAAATCGTAAAACGTGGTTAGATTAAGGAGATGTTTATCTTTCAAATGGTGTAACATAGTTGTATTTTTGAAAAATTTGAATTTTGACATTTATTTGGATTCAAATTTGCCGCTCTTGAAATGCACCTGCTGTTGATGGAGTGCACCACAGGTGGCACGCTAGCGTCCCACCTAGCCCCAAGAGGTTAAAGTATGAGTATTCAGGTACCCGCTGCACCTTGGTCTCATCTCTTCGACAGCCGTTACACAGCTGCTGTGAAGCAACCATTTTCATTCGATCATAAGTGCTTCAGGAACTTTCTTTTACCACCTGCTAGCATCTCTGATTGTATTTTCTTTATTTGAGACACTTAAAGTTGTACTGCAACATTCTGGTAGCAACGCTACCGTACCTATAGACTTCCTTTGCGCTAACGCTAGTTAACATTGGCTTGTGAAAGTTCCACTAACTTCCTTCATACTGCACGCAGAGACATTTTTTTATTTTATTTTATTTCACCTTTATTTAACCAGATTGGCCAGTTGAGAACAAGTTCTCATTTACAACTGCGACCTGGCCAAGATAAAGTAAAGCAGTGCGACAAAAAACAACACAGAGTTACACATGGGATAAACAAAAGTACAGTCAATAACACAATAGAAAAATCTATATACAGTGTGTACAAAGGAAATAAGGAGGTAAGGCCAATAGTAGCGAAGTAATTACAATTTAGCAAATTAACACTGGAGTGATAGATGTGCAGATGATGATGTGCAAGTAGAAATACTGGTGTGCAAAGGAACAAAAAAGTCAATAAAAACAATATGGGGATGACGTAGGTAGTTGGATGGGCTATTTACAGATGGGCTGTGTACAGCTACAGTGATAAGTAAGCTGCTCAGATAGCTGATGCTTAAAGTTAGTGAGGGAGATATAAGTCTCCAACTTCAGCGATTTTTGCAATTCGTTCCAGTCATTGGCAGCAGAGAACTGGAAGGAAAGGAGGCCAAATGGGTGTTGGCTTTGGGGATGACCAGTGAGATATACCTGCTGGAGCGCATGCAACGGGTGGGTGTTGTTATGGTGACCAGTAAACTAAGATAAGGCGAAGCTTTACCTAGCAAAGACTTTTAGATGTATGGTATCCAGAAGTTCATCTGACTGTGGGTAATGCCAGAGTCTTGCAGTATCCCTTTAATTTCAATTTACTTTGAATCTGTTTAATTCAGTTTAAATCTAGGACAACAGTGGTGAGAGCCTAAATGTTATGAGGTAAAAACTTTCACGGGGCATTTAGGATGGGAGGCATCATCCTCTTCTCTTCTCCAGAGCATGAGGACAGAGAACACACCTCTGTCCTCTCTGTTCCACTTTCATTGCCCTGAACCTGCTAGGCCTGCTCTTCCTGCTGTCTTCAGGCCTGGTGGTATTCATCTGTGTTGACACCTGGAGGAACAATATCTGGTCTGAGATCAGTGGTGAGGAGGATACAGTACATTATTTCTGTGGGAGGTCTATCCCTGTGATTTCCGTTTCAGAGCCGCCTACTCTACTATGGAATACTACAGTGGTTCCCAAACTTTATATAGTCCCGTACCCCTTCAAACATTCAACCTCCTGCTGCGTACCCCCTCTAGCACCAGAGTCAGCGTACTCCCAAAATGTTTTGCCATCAATGAAATCCTGCCACACACAACCTCATCCAACTGTATAGCCCTGTTGGAAAATATAAATGGACTGTTTGAAAATGTGAAGCAAAAAAAAGTTACTGTTTTTAGGATCAGGTCCACTCTGTCCATATAATGTTATTTGATCCAAAACTGGCATCTCAGAGTAGGAGTGCTGATCTAGTATCAGGACCCCCCTGTCTATATAATCTTATTTCATTATGATCTGAAAGGCTAAACTGATTCTATATCATCACTCCTACTCTGTGAATCTTTATACGTACTGTACATGCCTTGGTCTTTGTGTAAGGGGTGCGTACTGGCGGCAGAGAAGTCAGACGCAGGAGAACAAAAACTGTTTCCAACAGCGCAGTTTAATAATAAAACCAACCGGAAAACAGAACAATCAAATAATGGGTACAAAACCAGACGCACACCAGACATAATGTGCACAAGCACTTACAATAAACAATTCCGGACAAGGGGGGAACAGAGGGTTAAATACACAACATGTAATAAATGGAATTGGAACCAGGTGCGTGGGAAGACAAGAAAAAACAAATGGAAAATAAAAGGTGGATCGACGATGGCTAGAAGACCGGTGACGTCGACCGCCGAACGTTGCCCGAACAAGGAGAGGGACCGACTTCGGAGGAAATCGTGACACTTTGACTAGGTACAGAACAGGAATAATCTGATGCCCTGGTGTGGAGGCAGATGCTCTACATTGAAGATAGCAGAGTCAATGCCGTGAACCTAACATGTCAATATGCTGATTTCTGAAGCGCCTGATTGTTTTCAAAAAATAAAATCCTTATTCAGATCCTAGGTGGCCCAGGTCCATCTCTATATTCAGGTCCTAGGTGGCCCAGGTCCATCTCTATATTCAGGTCCTAGGTGGCCCAGGTCCATCTCTATATTCAGGTCCTAGGTGGCCCAGGTCCATCCCTATATTCAGGTCCTAGGTGGCACAGATCCATCTCTATATTCAGGTCCTAGGTGGCACAGGTCTATCTCTATGGAACTGTGGCCTCCTCCTGTATGTTTTGTCCTCCTCCTGTATATTGTAGCCTCCTCCTGTATGTTGTGGTCTCTTCCTGTATGTGTTGGCCTCCTCCTGTATGTTGTGGCCTCCTAATGTGCATTGTAACCTCTTCCTGTGTGTTGTGGCCTCCTCCTGTCTCTTGTGGCCTCCTCCTGTGTGTTGTGACCTCTTCCTGTGCGTTGTGGCCTCCTCCTGTGCGTTGTGGCCTCCTCCTGTGCGTTGTGGCCTCCTCCTGTGCGTTGTGGCCTCCTCCTGTGCGTTGTGGCCTCCTCCTGTGCGTTGTGGCCTCCTCCTGTGCGTTGTGGCCTCCTCCTGTATGTTATGGCCTCCTCTTGTGCATTCTGGCCTCCTCCTGTGTGTTGTGATGTCCTCCTGCATGCTGTGGCCTCCTACTGTATGTTGTGGCCTCCTCCTACTGTATGTTGTGGCCTCCTCCTACTGTATGTTGTGGCCTCCTCCTACTGTATGTTGTGGCCTCCTACTGTATGTTGTGGCCTCCTCCTCCTATGCGTTGTGGCCTCCTCCTCCTATGCGTTGTGGCCTCCTCCTCCTATGCGTTGTGGCCTCCTCCTCCTATGCGTTGTGGCCTCCTCCTCCTATGCGTTGTGGCCTCCTCCTATGCGTTGTGGCCTCCTCCTATGCGTTGTGGCCTCCTATGCGTTGTGGCCTCCTCCTACTGTATGTTGTGGCCTCCTTCTGTGAGTTGTGGCCTCCTCCTGTGCTTTGCCCTAGGCGCCGAGGCTGGATCTGACAGGAAGGTCCTGAGTTTATGCAACGTGTAATTTGGGTTGGCAACCACTATTACACACAGGCCCTGGGTCTCTGCAGGCAGAAGCAGACACACACACACAGGCATTCAGAGACGCACAACACACACACATACACATGCAGAGACGCACAGACACACATGCAGAGATGCACAAACACACACACATACTGATAGCTTCCTGCATGGCCAATGCAGCCAATGAGTTAGCTGGTTGTTCCACTTTCCTTTCCTAGTCTCAGTGAGTCTGGAGGTTGGAGGTTCTCCATCAATGAATTGTCAATGGGAATAGTTCAGACCTCACAGTCCAATCTCTGAAAGCAAAGCAGCAGCAGATGGTGGAAGTTGCCCTGAGTGATCTAGCTCACTCTCTCTCTTTCTCTCGATCCCTCTCTTGTCTCTTGTGTCTATCTCGCTCTCTCTCAATTCAATTGAATTCAATTCAAGGGGCTTTATTGGCATGGGAAACATATGTTAACATTGCCAGAGCAAGTGAAGTAGATAATACACAAAAGTGAAATAAACAATCAAAATTAACAGTAAACAGTACACTCACAGAAGTTCCAAAAGAATAAAGACATTGCAAAATATATTATGTATATATATGTGGTATTTCACCCAGTAGATATGGCAGTTTATCAAAATAAGTTTTGGTTTCAAATTCTTTGTGGATCTGTATAATCTGAGGGAAATATGTGTCTCTAATATGGTCATACATTGGGCAGGAGGTTAGGAAGTGCAGCTCAATTTCCTCCTCATTTTGTGGGCAATGTGCACATAGCCTTGCTATTGAGAAAGGCCGCCGTAGGCAGACCTGGCTCTCAAGAGAAGACAGGCTATGCTCACTGAGTCTGTACATAGGCAAAGCTTTCCTTAAGGTTGGGTCAGTCACAGTGGTCAGGTATTCTGTCACTGTGTTCTCTCTGTTTAGGGCCAAATAGCATTCCAGTTTGCTCAGTTTTTTGTTAATTCTTTCCAATGTGTCAAGTAATTATCTTTTTGTTTTCTCATGATTTGGTTGGGTCTAATTGTATTGCTGTCCTGGGGCTCTGTGGGGTGTGTTTGTGTTTGTGAACAGAGCCCCAGGACCAGCTTGCTTAGGGGACTATTCTCTAGGTTCATCTCTCTGTTGGTTATGACTTTGTTATGGAAGGTTTGGGAATTGCTTCCTTTTAGGTGATTGTAGAATTTAACCTCTATGGGCTAGGTGGGACGCAAGCGTCCCACCCGTGGTGCACTCCATCAACAGCAGGTGCATTTCAAGAGCGGCAAATTTGAATCCAAATAAATGTCAAAATTCAAATTTTTCAAACATACAACTATTTTACACCCTTTGAAAAATAAACGTCTCCTTAATCTAACCACGTTTTACGATTTCAAAAAGGTTTTACGGCGAAAGCATAAATTTAGAGTATGTTAGGACAGTACATTTACAAGAGTTGTGTGTAATGTTTTGTCAATTCAAAGACAGGGTCACCAAAACCATAAAACCAGCTAAAATGATGCACTAACCTTTTACAATCTCCATCAGATGACACTCCTAGGACATTATGTTAGACAATGCATGCATTTTTAGTTCTATCAAGTTCATATTTATATCCAAAAACAGCGTTTTACTGTGGCGTTGATGTTCAGGAAATCGTTTCCCTCCAATAACCGGCATTCAAGTCAGCACCACAAATTAAATAATTAAAATTAGAAAACATTGGTAAAATATTATATTGTCATTTAAAGAATTATAGATTTACATCTCTTGAACGCAATCAACTTGCCAGATTTAAAAATAACCTTACTGGGAAATCACACTTTGCAATAATCTGAGCACTGCGCCCAGAAAAATACGCGTTGCGATACAGACTAGCCGCCATGTTGGGGAGATCTAAAATCGAAAATACTATGTAAATAATCCATTACCTTTGATTCTCTTCATCAGATGTCACTTCCAGGTATCACAGGTCCATAACGAATGTAGTTTTGTTCAAAAAAGCTCATTTATGTCCAAAAATCTCCGTCTTGTTAGCACATGATCTAAGCCCGCCGGACTTCACTTCATGAACGAGGGGAAAAAATATATTTACGTTCGTTCAAACATGTCAAACGTTGTATAGCATAAATCATTAGGGCCTTTTTTAACCAGAACATGAATAATATTCAAGGTGGACGAATGCATTCTCTTTTATAACGTATTGGAACGAGGGTACCCAACATGAACTCGCGCGCCAGGTGTCTAATGGGCCATCATCGTTCCATGGCTCTTGTTCGGTCAGATCTCCCTCCAGAAGACTCAAAACACTTTGTAAAGGCTGGTGACATCTAGTGGAAGCAATAGGAAGTGCCAAAATATTCCTCAGCCCCTGTGTTTTCCAATGGCATAGGTTTTAAAGGTAATACAACACATCAGGTATCCACTACCTGTCAGAATCTGTCTCAGTATTTTGCCTGCCAAATGAGTTCTGTTATACTCACAGACACCATTCAAACAGTTTTAGAAACTTTAGGGTGTTTTCTATCCATATATAATAAGTATATGCATATTCTAGTTACTGGGTAGGATTAGTAACCAGATTAAATCGGGTACATTTTTTTATCCAGCCGTGCAAATACTGCCCCCTAGCCCTAACAGGTTAACAGCTTTTTCTGGATTTTGATAATTAGTGGGTATCGGCCTGCAGACTCTCCATTTGGTGTTTATCCCATTTTGAGAATTCTTGGTTGGTGAGCGGACCCCAGACCTCACAATAATCAAGGGCAATGGGTTCTGTAACTGATTAAACTCCGCTATGCAATCTCTTTTCCAAGCTGGTCATGGGTGCTCCTCAGCCATGCTCAAGGTCCTAAATTATATCATAACCGCCATTGATAAAAGACAGTACTGTGCAGCCGTCGTCATCGACCTGACAAAGGCTTTTGACTCTGTCAATCACCGCATTCTTACTGGCAGACTCAACAGCCTTGGTTTCTCAGGTCACTGCCTCGCCTGGTTCACCAACTACTTCTCAGATAGAGTTCAGTGTGTAAAATCGGAGGGCCTGTTGTCCGGACCTCTGGCTGTCTCTATGGGGGGGGCACAGGGTTCAATTTTCGGGCCCACTCTTTTTTCTGTATATATCAATGATGTCGCATTTGCTGCTGGTGATTCTCTGTTCCACCTCTACGCAGACGACACCATTCTGTAATACTTCTGGCCCTTCTTTGGACAATGTGTTAACCTGTTGGGTCTAGGGGGCAGCATTTGCACGTCTGGATAAAAAAAATGTACCCGATTTAATCTGGTTACTAATCCTACCCAGTAACTAGAATATGCATATACTTATTATATATGGATAGAAAACACTCTAAAGTTTCCAAAACTGTTTGAATGGTGTCTGTGAGTATAACAGAACTCATTTGGCAGGCAAAACCCTGAGACATTTTCTGACAGGAAGTGGATACCTGATGTGTTGTATTGACTTTAAACCTATCCCATTGAAAAACACAGGGGTTTAGGAATATTTTGGCACTTCCTATTGCTTCCACTAGATGTCACCAGCCTTTACAAAGTGTTTTGAGTCTTCTGGAGGGAGATCTGACCGAACAAGAGCCATGGAACGATGATGTCCCATTAGACACCTGGCGCGCTACTTCATGTTGGGTACCCTCGTTCCAATACGTTATAAAAGACTATGCATTCGTCCACCTTGAATATTATTCATGTTCTGGTTAAAAAAGGCCCTAATGATTTATGCTATACAACGTTTGACATGTTTGAACGAACGTAAATATATTTTTTCCCCTCGTTCATGACGAGAAGTCCGGCTGGCTTACATCATGTGCTAACGAGACAGAGATTTTTGGACATAAATGATGAGCTTTTTTGAACAAAACTACATTCGTTATGGACCTGTGATACCTGGAAGTGACATCTGATGAAGAGAATCAAAGGTAATGGATTATTTACATAGTATTTTCGATTTTAGATCTCCCCAACATGACGTCTAGTCTGTATCGCAACGCGTATTTTTCTGGGCGCAGTGCTCAGATTATTGCAAAGTGTGATTTCCCAGTAAGGTTATTTTTAAATCTGGCAAGTTGATTGCGTTCAAGAGATGTAAATCTATAATTCTTTAAATGACAATATAATATTTTACCAATGTTTTCTAATTTTAATTATTTAATTTGTGACGCTGACTTGACTGCCGGTTATTGGAGGGAAACGATTTCCTCAACATCAATGCCATAGTAAAACGCTGTTTTTGGATATAAATATGAACTTGATAGAACTAAAAATGCATGCATTGTCTAACATAATGTCCTAGGAGTGTCATCTGATGGAGATTGTAAAAGGTTAGTGCATCATTTTAGCTGGTTTTATGGTTTTGGTGACCCTGTCTTTGACTTGACAAAACATTACACACAACTCTTGTAAATGTACTGTCCTAACATACTCTAAATTTATGCTTTCGCCGTAAAACCTTTTTGAAATCATAAAACGTGTTTAGATTAAGGAGATGTTTATCTTTCAAATGGTGTAAAATAGTTGTATTTTTGAAAAATTTGAATTTTGACATTTATTTGGATTCAAATTTGCCGCTCTTGAAATGCACCTGCTGTTGATGGAGTGCACCACGGGTGGCACGCTAGCGTCCCACCTAGCCCCAAGAGGTTAACTAACCTCCAGACAAGCTTCAATGCCATACAACTCTCCTTCCGTGGCCTCCAACTGCTCTTAAATGCTAGTAAAACTAGGTGCATGCTCTTCAACCGATCGCTGCCCGCACCCACCCGCCCAACTAGCATCACTACTCTGGATGGTTCTGGACAACTAAAAATATCTTGGTGTCTGGTTAGACTGTAAACTCTCCTTCCAGACTCACATTAAGCATCTCCAATCCAAAATTAAATCTAGAATCGACTTCCTATTTCTCAACAAAGTCTCCTTCACTCATACTGCTAAACATACACTCGTAAAACTGACAATCCTACCGATCCTTGACATCGGTGATGTCATTTACAAAATAGCCTCCAACACTCTACTCAGCAAATTGGATGCAGTCTATCACAGTGCCATCCGTTTTATCACCAGAGCCCCATATACTACCCACCACTGCGACCTGTATGCTCTCGTTGGCTGGCCTTTGCTTCATATTCATCGCCAAACCCACTGGCTCCAGGTCATCTATAAGTCTTTGCTAGGTAAAGCCCGCCTTATCTCAGCTCACTGGTCACCATAGCAACCCCTACCCGTAGCATGCGCTCCAGCAGGTATATTTCACTGGTTATCCCCAAAGCCAACTCCTCCTTCGGCCGCCTTTCCTTCCAGTTCTCTGCTGCCAATGACTGTAACGAATTGCAAAAATCACTGAAGCTGGAGACTTATATCTCACCTCACTAACTTTAAGCATCAGCTGTCAGAGCAGCTTACTGATCGCTGCACCTGTACACAGCCCATCTGTAAATAGCCCATCTCACTACCTCATCCCCATATTGTTATGGTGCTCTTTTGCACCCCAGTATCTCTACTTGCACTTCATCATCTGCACATCTATCACTCCAATGTTAACCTCTATGGGGTGCGTTATTCAAATCCTTAGATATGCTATTACTTCAATTTTTCAAAAATATGACTATTTTACACCATTTTAAAGATAAGACTCTCGTTAATCTAACCACACTGTCCGATTTAAAAAAGGCTTTACAACAAAAGCAAAACATTAGATTATGTCAGCAGAGTACCAAGCCAGAAATAATCAGACACCCATTTTTCAAGCCAGCATATAATGTCACATAAACCCAAACCACAGCTCAATGTAGCACTAACCTTTGATGATCTTCATCAGATGACAACCCTAGGACATTATGTTATACAATACATGCATGTTTTGTTCAATCAAGTTCATATTTATATCAAAAACCAGCTTTTTACATTAGCATGTGACTAGCATGTGACTAGCATTCCCACCGAACACTGCCGGTGAATTTACTAAATTACTCACGATAAACGTTCACAAAAAGCATAACAATTATTTTAAGAATTATAGATACAGAACTCCTCTATGCACTCGATATGTCCGATTTTAAAATAGCTTTTCGGTGAAAGCACATTTTGCAATATTCTCAGTAGATAGCCCGGCATCACAGGGCTAGCTATTTAGACACCCAGCAGGTTTAGCACTCATCAAAGTCAGATTTAGTATAAGAAAAATGTTCTTACCTTTGTTGTCTTCGTCAGAATGCACTCCCAGGACTTCTACTTCAATAAATGTTGGTTTGGTCCAAAATAATCCATCGTTATATCCAAACAGCGGCGTTTTGTTCGTGCGTTCTAGACACTATCCTAAAGGCTAAATAAGGGTGACGAGCATGGCGCAATTCGTGACAAAAGAATTCTAAATATTCCATTACCGTACTTCGAAGCATGTCAACCGCTGTTTAAAATCAATTTTTATGCCATTTTTCTCATAAAAAAGTTATAATATTCCAACCGGGAATCTGCGTTTAGATAAACAGACAAAGGAAAACAAAGCATTCGGTCGAAGCGGGCACGCGCCTAAGCCCATAGTACTCTGAGTGGCCACTTGCCAAAAGCGATAAAGTGTTTCAGCCAGAGCCTGCCTCGATATCGTTCAACGTTTTCCCGGGCTCTGAGACCCTCTGGAAGACGTAGGAAGTGTCACGTTATTGCACAGATCCTGAGTCTTCAATAAAAAGAGCCAAGATGAAACACTACTTCTCAGACAGGCCACTTCCTGCTTGAAATCTTCTCAGGTTTTGGCCTGCCATAGGAGTTCTGTTATACTCACAGACACCATTCAAACAGTTTTAGAAACTTTAGGGTGTTTTCTATCCAAATCAAACAATTATGCATATTCTAGTTTCTGGGCAGGAGTAATAACCAGATTAAATCGGGTTCGTTTTTTATCCGGCCGTGAAAATACTGCCCCCTATCCTAAACAGGTTAATGAAAAAAGAGAACACTTTACAAAATAAACAAAAGACAACAGCCAAACATTTCTGTCAGGTAACAAATGACGAAACAGAAATTAACCACCTACAAAACCCAAAGGAAAACAGGCTGCCTAAGTATGGCTCCCAATCAGCAACAACGATATACAGCTGTCCCTGATTGAGAGCCATACCCGGCCGAAACAAAGAAATACCAAACATAGAAAAAAGGAAATAGAATGCCCACCCCAACTCACGCCCTGACCAACCAAAATAGAGATATAATAGGATCTCTAAGGTCAGGGCGTGACATCCAGACACTGCCATTCCCCTTTCCTCCAATGCCCAAGGAGGGAGTGACTTGCGCACAGACATTGTGGAGACAAGTAATTGGTTCCCCATTAATCACCCCATCCCTTCACATGGTTTAACAGATACATTCACATATGACAAGTATCTCACATAAGCATATTATGCAAATAAAACATCTTAATTATCTATGTTACCCAACTAATTCTGATTCATCCACCACAAGAGCTTCTCCTGCTGGGCTAATTCTTTGATTAGGTGAAAGTTGAGCTGAAAGTGTTTGGGGTTGCCCTGTACCAATACTGTTCCAGACTCATAGACACTTATATTAGCTGACTCAGAGTCCTCGTTGTCTAGTTTCCTGAGTGTCCACCCTTTGTTAACACCCACCCCCCTCTTAACAGGGGGGGTAGAGTGCTAATATCGCACTGTGCCATGCCAGGGGATGGTTTGTATGGAAGATGAGGTTGCTGATGTTCCCATTTTTATAATAGTCAGCAAAAAGTGTCTCTTGATTTTTCATAAGGAGCTTCATTTTGTGATCTTTTCTTGCCTTATCATTCTTTACATAGACAGGGTACTGTATTTTAATTACCTCTGAACAGCGGGAGGCAGCTTTTAAGGTCTCTCTCTCTCTCATTCGCATTCCATCTTTCTCTCTGTCAGTACCACAGCCTGACACAAATCACTGTCTCGTTCCAGTAAAACACATTACAGTCTTCGTCATCACACCCACTTGATATACAGAACAGTCAAACAGATATCTCTTTAATTTGTATTTAATTTTATTACATTTTTTTAATTTCACCTTTATTTAACCTCTATGGGCTAGGTGGGACGCTAGCGTGCCACCCGTGGTGCACTCCATCAACAGCAGGTGCATTTCAAGAGCGGCAAATTTGAATCCAAATAAATGTCAAAATTCAAATTTTTCAAAAATACAACTATTTTACACCATTTCAAAGATAAACATCTCCTTAACTAGCTAGGTCAGTTGAGAACAAGTTCTAATTTATAACTGCAACCTGGCCAAGATAAAGGAAAGCAGTGCGACACAAACAACACAGAGTAACACATGGAGTAAACAAACGTAAGTCAATAACACAATAGAAAAGTCTATATACAGTGCGTGCAAACGAAGTAAGATAATTTAGGTAAGGCAATAAATAGGCCATAGTGGCAAAATATTTACAATTTAGCAATTAAACAATGGAGTGATAGATGTGCAGAATATGAATTTGCAAGTAAAGTTACTGGGGTGCAAAGGAGAAGAGAAAAAAAACAATATGTGGATGAGGTAGTTGTGTGGGCTAATTAAAGATGGACTATGTACAGGTGCAATGATCAGTAAGCTGCTCTGACAACTGATGCTTAAAGTTAGTAAGGGAGATATGAGTCTCCAGCTTCAGTGATTTTTGCAATTCGTTACAGTCACTGGCAGCAGAGAACTGGAAGGAAAGGCGGCCAAAGTAGGAGTTGGCTTTGGGGATGACCAGTGAAATATACCTGCTGGAGTGTGTGCTACGGGTGGGTGCAGCTATGGTGACCAGTGACCTGAGATAAGGTGGGGCTTTACCTAGCAAAGACTTATAGATGACCTGAAGCCAGTGGGTTTCGCGATGAATATGAGCGAGGGCCAACCAACGAGAGCATACAGGTCACAGTGGTGGGTAGTATATGGGGCTTTGGTGACAAAACGGATGGCACTGTGATAGACTGCATCCACTTTGCTGAGTAGACTGTTGGAGGCTATTTTGTAAATGACATCGCTGATATCAAGGATCGGTAGGATTGTCAGTTTTACGAGTGTATGTTTAGCAGCATGAGTAAAGGAGGCTTTGTTATGAAATAGGAAGCCGATTCTAGATTTCGTTTTTGACTGGAGATGCTTAATGTGAGTCTGGAAGGAGAGTTTACAGTCTAGACAGACACCTAGGTATTTGTAGTTGTCCACATATTCTAAGTCAGAACCGTCCAGAGTAGTGATGCTAGTCGGGCAGGCAGGTGCGGGCAGCGATTGGTTGAAGAGCATGCATTTAGTTTTACTTGCATTTAAGAGCAGTTGGAGGCCACGGAAGGAGAGTTGTATGACATTGAAGCTCGTCTGGAGGTTTGTTAACCTCTTGGGGCTAGGTGGGACGCTAGCGTGCCACCCGTGGTGCACTCCATCAACAGCAGGTGCATTTCAAGAGCGGCAAATTTGAATCCAAATAAATGTCAAAATTCAAATTTTTCAAAAATACAACTATGTTACACCATTTGAAAGATAAACATCTCCTTAATCTAACCACGTTTTACGATTTCAAAAAGGTTTTACGGCGAAAGCATAAATTTAGAGTATGTTAGGACAGTACATTTACAAGAGTTGTGTGTAATGTTTTGTCAAGTCAAAGACAGGGTCACCAAAACCATAAAACCAGCTAAAATGATACACTAACCTTTTACAATCTCCATCAGATGACACTCCTAGGACATTATGTTAGACAATGCATGCATTTTTAGTTCTATCAAGTTGATATTTATATCCAAAAACAGCGTTTTACTATGGCATTGATGTTGAGGAAATCGTTTCCCTCCAATAACCGGCAGTCAAGTCAGCGTCACAAATTAAATAATTAAAATTAGAAAACATTGGTAAAATATTATATTGTCATTTAAAGAATTATAGATTTACATCTTTTGAACGCAATCAACTTGCCAGATTTAAAAATAACCTTACTGGGAAATCACACTTTGCAATAATCTGAGCACTGTGCCCAGAAAAATACGCGTTGCGATACAGACTAGACGTCATGTTGGGGAGATCTAAAATCGAAAATACTATGTAAATAATCCATTACCTTTGATTCTCTTCATCAGATGTCACTTCCAGGTATCACAGGTCCATAACGAATGTAGTTTTGTTCAAAAAAGCTCATCATTTATGTCCAAAAATCTCCGTCTCGTTAGCACATGATGTAAGCCAGCCGGACTTCTCGTCATGAACGAGGGGAAAAAATATATTTCCGTTCGTTCAAACATGTCAAACGTTGTATAGCATAAATCATTAGGGCCTTTTTTAACCAGAACATGAATAATATTCAAGGTGGACGAATGCATAGTCTTTTATAACGTATTGGAACGAGGGTACCCAACATGAAGTAGCGCGCCAGGTGTCTAATGGGACATCACCGTTCCATGGCTCTTGTTCGGTCAGATCTCCCTCCAGAAGACTCAAAACACTTTGTAAAGGCTGGTGACATCTAGTGGAAGCAATAGGAAGTGCCAAAATATTCCTAAACCCCTGTGTTTTTCAATGGGATAGGTTTAAAGTCAATACAACACATCAGGTATCCACTTCCTGTCAGAAAATGTCTCAGGGTTTTGCCTGCCAAATGAGTTCTGTTATACTCACAGACACCATTCAAACAGTTTTGGAAACTTTAGAGTGTTTTCTATCCATATATAATAAGTATATGCATATTCTAGTTACTGGGTAGGATTAGTAACCAGATTAAATCGGGTACATTTTTTTTATCCAGACGTGCAAATGCTGCCCCCTAGACCCAACAGGTTAACACAGTGTCTAAAGAAGGGTCAGAAGTATACAGAATGGTGTTGTCTGCGTAGAGGTGGATCAGAGAATCACCAGCAGCAAGAGCGACATCATTGATGAATACAGAGAAAAGAGTTGTCCCGAGAATTGAACCCTGTGGCACCCCCATAGCGACTACCAAAGTTCTGGAAAAAATGCCCTCCGATTTGACACACAGAACTTCGCCTGAGAAGTAGTTGGTGAACCAGTTGAGGCAGTGATTTGAGAAACCAAGGCTGTTGAGTCTGCCGATAAGAATGCAGTGTTTGACAGAGTCAAAAGCCTTTGCCAGGTCAATGAATACAGCTGCACAGTATTGTCTTTTATCAATGGTGGTTATGATATCATTCAGGACCTTGAGCGTGGCTGAGGTGCACCCATGACCAGCTAAAAAAACAGATTGCATAGCAGAGAAGGTATGGTGGGATTTGAAATGGTCAGTGATCTGTTTGTTAACTTGGCTTTCGAAGACCTTGGAAAGGCAGGGTAGGATAGATATAGGTCTGTAACAGTTTGGGTTTAGAGTGTCTCCCCCTTTGGATAAGAGCGTCTGCTAAAATGACTAAAATGTAAGAGGGGGATGACCGCGGCAGCTTTCCAATTTTTGGGGATCTCAGACGATACGAAAGAGAGGTTGAACAGGCTAGTAATAGGGGTTGCAACCATTGCGGTTGATAATTTTAGAAAGAGAGGGTCCAGATTGCCTAAGCCAGCTGATTTGTAGGGGTCCAGATTTTGCAGCTCTTTCAGAACATCAGCAATCTGGATTTGGGTGAAGGAGAAATGGGGGAGGCTTGGGCAAGTTGCTGTGGGGGGTGCAGAGCTGTTGACCGGGGTAGAGGTAGCCAGGTGGAAAGCATGGCCAGCCAAAGAAAAATGCTTATTGAAATACTTGATTATAGTAGATTTATCAGTGGTGACAGTGTTTCCTAGCCTCAGTGCAGTGGCCAGCTGGGAGGAGGTGCTCTTATTCTCCTTGGACTTTACAGTGTCCTAGAAATGTTGGGAATTTCTGCTGCAGGATGCACATTTCTCTTTGAAAAAGCTAGCCTTTGCTTTCCTAACTGACTATGTATATTGCTTCCGACCTTCCCTGAAAGGTTGCAGGATACCCGGGCGATGTCGATTAGAAAGGCTTGCTCGCGGAAGTGTTTTAGGGAGCATTTGACAGTGATGAGGGCTGGTCCTTTGACTGCGGACCATTTAGGGACGCATGCAATGAGGCAGTGATTGCTGAGATCCTGGTTGAAGACAGCAGAGGTGTATTTAGAGGGCAGGTTCGTCAAGATGATATCTATGAGGGTGCCCGTGTTTACGGATTTGGGGTTGTGCCTGGTAGGTTCCATGATAATTTGTGTGAGATTGAGGGCATCTATCTTACTTTGTTGGACGGCCGGGGTGTTAAGCATATTCCAGTTTAGGTCGCCTAACAGTACAAACTCTGAAGATAAATGGGGGGCGATTAATTCACATATGGTGTCCAGGGCACAGTTGGGGGCTGAGGAGGGTCTATGACAAGCGGCAACAGTGAGAGACTTATTTCTGGAAAGGTGGATTTTTAAAAGTAGAAGCTCGAACTGTTTCAACACAGACCTGGATAGCATGACTGAACTCTGCAGTCTGTCTCTGCAGTAGATTGCAACTCCACCCCCTTTGGCAGTTCTATCTTGGCGGAAAATGTTGTAGTTGGGTATGAAAATTTCAGAATTTTTGGTGGCCTTCAAAGCCAGGATTCAGACACTGCTAAAGCAGTGAATAAAACAAACGTAGGGAGAAAGCTTCTGATGTTAACATGCATGAAACCAAGGCTATTACAGTTACAGAAGTCAACAAATGATAGCACCTGTGAAATAGGAGTGGACCTGGGGTCTACCGAACCTGGGTTAACCTCTACATCACCAGAGGAACAGAGGAGGAGGATAAGGGTACGGCTAAAGGCTATAAGAACTGGTCATCTAGTGCGTTGGGGAGAGAGAATAGAAGGAGCAGATTTCTGGGTGTAGTAGAATATATTCAGGGCATAATGTACAGACAAGGGCATGGTAGAATGTGAGTACAGTGGAGGTAAACCTATGTGTTGGGTGACGAAAAGAGAGGTTTCGTCTCATGGAGGCATCAGTTAACCTAAGTGAGGTCTCTGCATGTGTGTGGGGTGGGACTAAAGAGCTATCTAAGGCATTTTGAGCAGGACTGAGGGCTCTACAGTGAGATAATACAATAAAAACTAGCCAAGACAGCAGTAGACAAGGCATATTGACATTAGAGAGAGGCATAAAGCAAACACAGGTGTTGATCAGGAGAGCTAAGACAACAACGGTAAATAGCGATGAATGGGCAGAGCGGTTCAGTTAGGTACATACAGGACCTGAGTTCGAGGCTGGGGCCGACGGGTAAACAAAATGAGGTACCATGTTATTGAAACAGTGCAGGGGGCATCAGCTGTGCAGCCGAGTGATCATAGAGTCAAAAGAGCAGCAATAGGTGAGTCAGGGTGCTGTTCGGTAGTCATTACTACGCTATGTGAGCAGGGGACACAGCATTCAGAAAAGCTAATGGGCAGGGGCTAGTAGATGGTTCTTCGGCGATATCGTAACAGAATAGCCTGTTGGGACCACATCGTGCTATCACATCGGCAGTCCAGTCGTGATGGATCGGCGGGGCTCTGTGTCGACAATAAAGGGTCCAGTCCAATTGGCAAAGGAGGTATTGTAGCCCTAGAATTAGCTGGTATATGGGCCTAGCTCGAGGCTAGCTCAAGGCTAGCTGGTGTTTGCTTCAGGACAGAGGCGTTAACTAACAGTAGGCACTCGTTTGCAGCTAGCTAACTGCGATGATCCGGTGTAATGATCCAGAGCGGCAGGAATTCGAAGATATGGTAGAGGGAAGCAGTCCGATATGCTCTGGGTTGATATCGCGCTTTGCAGACTGGCAGGTGATTGTCCGAGCTAAGGCTGGCTGATGCTGGGGGGAAAAAGGCGAGGACCGTTAGCCGTGGCTAACAAAGACAAGTAGCTGGTTAGCTGGCTAGCTCCTGATGGAAGTTCCAGTTATAAGGAATAAAAATAGCAGATCCGTACCACATTGGGTGAGGCCGGTTGCAGGAAGGTCCCAGACCACATCTCACTCTGATCAATGGGAAAAACTGGTTAGCTCCTTTCTATCCCCTGTTTATTTTTTTCATAATAATTTTATACCTCTTTTATACTGATATCTACAGTGGTAATATAGCCTGGTTAAATCAGACTGAACTCTGTGCATACTATTAATGTGATGCTATAAATCACCAACAGTTGTTTGCCATCATGATAAACACTCAACACTGACATCAACCACACAGAGCAATGTGGATGGTTTTAATTGCTTGACTAAAATGAATAATTTTGAAAATTGAGAGAGCGCAGCAATTTAGTCATTAGCATTCCATCACACTCATCATCATGTTAGGAGTTGAATCAAGATTGTTCTTTCAATTCAACAGTGGCTTCACCCTGTTCTCTCAATTCAACAGTGGCTTAACAGCATGTATGGTTGAACAACATAAACATATAGTGTATGTTTACCAGAGACGGTAATATAAAGAACAACATGACCTGCACCAAAGTCAGATTAGGATATAGACCAAGGACTAGATCAAGTATATTTTTACCTGGAGTTTTTCCTTATTGTAGGCTACTGCTTTTACCACTTTTAGTTTTGAAATATTTGGTTGTTTACTACACTACCTTACTCACTATGTTTAGCACATGGCCTCACATGTGAATACTTAAAGAGATGGGTGGGGCTAAGGCTTAAGAGGGTGTGAACGATGCTGAATAGGTATAGACAAAGAAAAGCTCTCCAGTAGGTGTACCAAAACATTCAAGAGCCATTTCTCAAAAGTGGGGTTACAACTTTCAAAGCAGAATAACTTTCCCATTGTTCCTAAACTGCAGTGTATGATATACCATTTTCTAGCTCTGATTCTCTACTTTTATTCAAATTGAGGTGGTCGGTCGCGTATAGGAAGAGTATCAGGATTGTTCTGGTAACAAGCAAGGACTTAACCTGGGACACATGGAAATGAAACTGGTGTGGAATATAAAACATCTGTGTGGTATCAGGATGATTTGATAAACCAGCTATTATTATGATAATGTAATACTACAGTAATTGAACAGTAATAGGAAGCTAAAGTAACAGGACTATAAAGGAAATACTACATACAGTATTGTGGATAACAATAACAGCTAGGGTAGACATACTGTTATGTTGTTCAACCATACATGCTGTTAACCTGTTGGGGCTAGGGGGCAGTATTTGCACGGCTGGATAAAAAATGTACCCGATTTAATCTGGTTACTAATCCTACCCAGTAACTAGAATATGCATATACTTATTATATATGGATAGAAAACACCCTAAAGTTTCTAAAACTGTTTGAATGGTGTCTGTGAGTATAACAGAACTCATTTGGCAGGCAAAACCCTGAGACATTTTCTGACAGGAAGTGGATACCTGATGTGTTGTATTACCTTTAAACCTATGCCATTGAAAAACACAGGGGCTGAGGAATATTTTGGCACTTCCTATTGCTTCCACTAGATGTCACCAGCCTTTACAAAGTGTTTTGAGTCTTCTGGAGGGAGATCTGACCGAACAAGAGCCATGGAACGATGATGGCCCATTAGACACCTGGCGCGCGAGTTCATGTTGGGTACCCTCGTTCCAATACGTTATAAAAGAGAATGCATTCATCCACCTTGAATATTATTCATGTTCTGGTTAAAAAAGGCCCTAATGATTTATGCTATACAACGTTTGACATGTTTGAACGAACGTAAATATATTTTTTCCCCTCGTTCATGAAGTGAAGTCCGGCGGGCTTAGATCATGTGCTAACAAGACGGAGATTTTTGGACATAAATGAGCTTTTTTGAACAAAACTACATTCGTTATGGACCTGTGATACCTGGAAGTGACATCTGATGAAGAGAATTACATTTACATTTTACATTTTAGTCATTTAGCAGACGCTCTTATCCAGAGCGACTTACAAATTGGTGCATTCACCTATAATATCCAGTGGAACAACCACTTTACAATAGTGCATCTAAATCTTTTAAGGGGGGGGTTAGAAGGATTACTTTATCCTATCCCAGGTATTCCTTGAAGAGGTGGGGTTTCAGGTGTCTCCGGAAGGTGGTGATTGACTCCGCTGTCCTGGCGTCGTGAGGGAGCTTGTTCCACCATTGGGGTGCCAGAGCAGCGAACAGTTTTGACTGGGCTGAGCGGGAACTGTGCTTCCTCAGAGGTAGGGAGGCGAGCAGGCCAGAGGTGGATGAACGGAGTGCCCTTGTTTGGGTGTAGGGCCTGATCAGAGCCTGAAGGTACAGAGGTGCCGTTCCCCTCACAGCTCCGTAGGCAAGCACCATGGTCTTGTAGCGGATGCGAGCTTCGACTGGAAGCCAGTGGAGAGAGCGGAGGAGCGGGGTGACGTGAGAGAACTTGGGAAGGTTGAACACCAGATGGGCTGCGGCGTTCTGGATGAGTTGTAGGGGTTTAATGGCACAGGCAGGGAGCCCAGCCAACAGCGAGTTGCAATAATCCAGACGGGAGATGACAAGTGCCTGGATTAGGACCTGCGCCGCTTCCTGTGTGAGGCAGGGTCGTACTCTGCGAATGTTGTAGCGCATGAACCTACAGGATCGGGTCACCGCCTTGATGTTGGTGGAGAACGACAGGGTGTTGTCCAGGGTCACGCCAAGGCTCTTAGCACTCTGGGAGGAGGACACAAGGGAGTTGTCAACCGTGATGGCGAGATCATGGAACGGGCAGTCCTTCCCCGGGAGGAAGAGCAGCTCCGTCTTGCCGAGGTTCAGCTTGAGGTGGTGATCCGTCATCCACACTGATATGTCTGCCAGACATGCAGAGATGCGATTCGCCACCTGGTTGTCAGAAGGGGGAAAGGAGAAGATTAATTGTGTGTCATCTGCATAGCAATGATATGAGAGACCATGTGAGGATATGACAGAGCCAAGTGACTTGGTGTATAGCGAGAATAGGAGTGGGCCAAGAACAGAGCCCTGGGGGACACCAGTGGTGAGAGCACGTGATGCGGAGACAGATTCTCGCCACGCCACCTGGTAGGAGCGACCTGTCAGGTAGGACGCAATCCAAGCGTGCGCGGTGCCGGAGATGCCCAGCTCGGAGAGGATCAAAGGTAATGGATTATTTACATAGTATTTTCGATTTTAGATCTCCCCAACATGACGTCTAGTCTGTATCGCAACGCGTATTTTTCAGGGCGCAGTCCTCTGATTATTGCAAAGTGTGATTTCCCAGTAAGGTTATTTTTAAATCTGGCAAGTTGATTGCGTTCAAGAGATGTAAATCTATAATTCTTTAAATGACAATATAATATTTTACCAATGTTTTCTAATTTTAATTATTTAATTTGTGGTGCTGACTTGAATGCCGGTTATTGGAGGGAAACGATTTCCTGAACATCAACGCCACAGTAAAACGCTGTTTTTGGATATAAATATGAACTTTATAGAACTAAAAATGCATGCATTGTCTAACACAATGTCCTAGGAGTGTCATCTGTTGGAGATTGTAAAAGGTTAGTGCATCATTTTAGCTGATTTATGGTTTTGGTGACGCCTGTCTTTGAATTGGCACAACATTACACACAACTCTTGTAAATGTACTGTCCTAACATACTCTAAATTTATGCTTTCGCCGTAAAACCTTTTTGAAATCGTAAAACGTGGTTAGATTAAGGAGATGTTTATCTTTCAAAGGGTGTAAAATAGTTGTATGTTTGAAAAATTTGAATTTTGACATTTATTTGGATTCAAATTTGCCGCTCTTGAAATGCACCTGCTGTTGATGGAGTGCACCACCTAGCCCATAGAGGTTAAGCCACTGTTGAATTGAGAGAACATGGTCGAGCCACTGTTGAATTGAGAGAACATGGTCGAGCCACTGTTGAAATGAGAGAACATGGTCGAGCCACTGTTGAAATGAGAGAACAGGGTTAAACCACTGTTGAATTGGGAAAGGGGGATCCCTAGCCAGTTGTACAAATGAATGCCTTCAACTGAAATGTGTCTTCTGCATTCAACCTAACCCCTCTGAATCAGAGAGGTGCGGAGAGCTGCCTTAATTGACATCCACGTCATCGGCGGTCAAGGAACAGTGGGTTAACTGGCTTGCTCAGGGGTAGATCTACAGTACATGGTACATAGTAACAGTCCTACCATACAGTGTGATCTACAGTGCATCGTTTACAGTAACAATCCTACTATACAGTGTGATCTACAGTACATGGTTTACAGCAGGGGTGTTAAATTCATTCCACGGTGGGTTTTCTGCAGGTTTTTGTTTTTTCCTTTCAATTAAGACCTAGACAACCAGGTGAGTGGAGTTCTTGACCAATTACTGACCTTAATTCATCACTCAAGTACAAGGGAGGAGCGAAAACCCAGACACTCAGCTATCGTGGAATGAGTTTGACACGTGGTTTACAGTATCTCTCCTACCATACAGTGTGATCTACAGTACATGGTTTACAGTAACAGTCCAACCATACATTGGGATCTACAGCACATGGTTTACAGTAACAGTCCTACCGTACCATGTGATCTACAGTAACAGTCCTACCGTACCATGTGATCTACAGTAACAGTCCTAGCATACTGTGTGATCTACAGTAACAATTCTACCATACTGAGTGATCTACAGTAACAGTCCTACCATACAGTGTGATCTACAGTAACAGTCCTGCCATACTGTGTGATCTACAGCAACAGTCCTACCATACATTGTGATCTACAGTAACAGTCCTAAGATACTGTGTGATCTACAGTAACAGTCCTACCATACCGTGTGATATACAGTTATTGGTTTACAGTAACAGCTGGAGCTCCAATCTTTGATTGCGCTGATTCAGTAAACATACTAATGTATACAGAGTGACAGATTATTAATGTGAATACACACACCCACATACACCCACACACACGAAAAAAAACACAGTCGTCTGCATGGGGAAATCTATAGGAGAACATGTCACATTGAATTGCAGAGAGATAACACATCCCTGTGCAGATGGAGACTGTAACTGGCAATCTGGCCAAGACAGCATATTCCCATATTGAATTCCCAGAATTCACACACACACACACAATTCCAGTGGGTCAGTGTATCACAATTCCAGTGGGTCAGAAGTTTACAAACACTAAGTTAACTGTGCCTATAAACAGCTTGGGAAATTCCAGAAAATTATGTTATGGCTTTAGAAGCTTCTGATAGGCTAATTGACATCATTTGAGTCAATTGGTGGTGTACCTGTGGAAGTATTTCAAAGCCTACCTTCCAACTCAGTGCCTCTTTGCTTGACATCATGGGAAAATCAAAAGAAATCAGCCAAGACCTCAGAAAAAAAATTGTAGACCTCCACAAGTCTGGATCATCTTCAGGAGAAATTTCCAAACACCTGAAGGTACCACATTCATCTGTCCAAACAATCGTACGCAAGTATAAACACCCAGGGACCAAGCAGCCATCATACCACTCAGGAAGGAAACACATTCTGTCTCCAAGAGATGAACACAGTTTGGTGCGAAAAGTGCAAATCAATCCCAGAACAACAGCAAAGGACCTTGTGAAGATGCTGGAGGAAACAGGTACAAAAGTATCTATATCCACAGTAAAACGAGTCCTACATCGACATAACCTGAAAGGCCGCTCAGCAAGGAAGAAGCCACTGCTCCAAAACCGCCATACAAAAAAGCCAGACTACGGTTTCCAACTGCACATGGGGACAAAGATCATACTTTTTGGAGAAAAGTCCTCTGGTCTGATGAAACAAAAATAGAACTGTTTGGCCATAATGACCATTGTTAAGTTTGGAGGAAAAAGGGGGTGTCACAATTGTCGTTGTGTTGAAGGGAGGACCAATACGCAGCGGGAATGTCGATGCTCATCTTTATATTTATTAAATAAAGAGACCATGAAAAACCAACAAAACAGTTAGAACGACGAAGGCCAGTTTCACAGGCTAAATGAATACTAGCAGTGCAAAATACAACTACCCACAAAACCCAAACCAAACACACACCTAATTATAGGACTCTCAATCAGAGGCAACTAGAAACACCTGCCTCCGATTGAGAGTCCAACACACAAACCTAAACATAGAAAAACTAAACTAGACAGAACGTAGAAATACATACAAAAACACAAACCCTCTGCCACGTCCTGACCAAAACTAATACAATTACTCACTCTGCTGGTCAGGACGTGACGGGGGAGGCTAGCAAGCCGAAGAACACCATCCCAACTGTGAAGCATGAGGGTGGCAGCATCATGTTGTGGGGGTGCTTTGCTGCAGGAGGGTCTGATTCACTTTACAAAATAGATGGCATCATGAAAGAGGAAAATTATGTGGATATATTGAAGCAACATCTCAAGACATCAGTCAGGAAGTTAAAGCTTGGTCACAAATGGATCTTCCAAATGGACAATGACCCCAAGCATACTTCCAAAGTTGTGGCAAAATGGCTTAAGGACAACAAAGTCAAGGTAATGGAGTGGCCATCACAAAACCCTGACCTCAATCCTATAGAAAATGTGTGGGCAGAACTGAAAAAGCGTGTGTGAGCAAGGAGGCCTACAATCCTGACTCAGTTACACCAGCTCTGTCAGGAGGAATGGGCCAAAATTCACCCAACTTATTGTGGGAAGCTTGTGGAAGGCTACCTGAAACGTTTGACCCAAGTTAAACAATTTAAAGGCAATGCTACCAAATACTAATTGCGTGTATGTAAACTTCTGACCCACTGGGAATGTGATGAAAGAAATAAAATCTGAAATAAATAATTCTCTCTACTATTATTCTGACATTTCACATTCGTTTATTGCAAAATGTGATTTCCCAGTAAAGTTATTTTGAGATCTGGCCATTCGGTAGCAATTACGAGATGATAATATATTATTCTTTGAATGACAATATTATAATTTACCAATGTTGTCGAATAGTAATTTTGTTATGTTCACCGGAAGCACTTCAGAGAAGAAAAAAATCTGAATTTCACGCTACTGTAAAATGCTGTTTTTGGATATAAATATGAACTTGATGGAACAAAAAATGCATGTATTGTATAACATAATGTCCTAGGAGTGTCATCTGATGGAGATTGACAAAGGTTAGTGCATAATTCTAGCTGGTTTCTGCTTTTGGTGACGCCTGACCTTGAATTGAAAATGGATGTTTGTACTTTTGTGGCTATGTACTGTCCTAACATAATCTAACTTTATGCTTTTGCCGTAAAGCCTCTTTGAAAATCGAACAATGTGGTTAGATTAAGGAGATGTTTATCTTTTAAATTTTGTAAAATAGTTGATTGTTTGAAAAATTGAAATTATTAGATTTTTGATGTTTTGAATTTCCAGCCTTGTTAGCAATCCCGACTCGGGGTTCATTGCTAACCTGTAGCCCCAACAGGTTAAAAGGGTGTTTGATTTAGTATTTCCGGGTTTTGGTTTATGTTTAGGTATTTCTATGTTTAGTCTAGTGTGTCTGGTTCTATGTTGAGTTAATTGGGGTTGGACTTCCAATTGAAGGCAGCTGTTTGGTGTTGCCTTTGATTGGAAGTCCTATATTAGTTGGGTGTGTTTGTCTTGTATTTTGTGGGTGATTGTTCTGTGTTGAGCTTTATGCTTTGCCAGACTGTTGGTTGTTCGTTCATTCTCGTGGTTTGTTATTTTGGCATTCATTTTGAAAATAAATAAACGTCAAGATGAGCCTGCACTTACCTGCTGCGTTTTGGTCCTCCATTTCCAACGACAAGCGTGACAGACAGACATTTTACTTGTGAAAAACTGAGTTTAAATGCAGTTGGCTAAGGTGCATGTACATTTCCGACTTCAACTGTATGTCTCTAAAAACCCGTTTTTCGAAGTTCAGTATAATCCAAATATTCCCCTCAGCTCCTCTAGAAGATGAAAGGAATGAGTCCATTAAGTGATATTCTGAGTGACTCCTGACGTTGACACTCCAATCAGATAATGGAGTTGACGGGTATAGCTAGGAAGAAGTGCTGTAGGTACTCAGGATGACTCAACAAAGTGCCATTCTGTTTATTACAAATATCAGAGCTCTAGCTGAGTGGAGGAGGGGAGGAGTGTAGCTGGCTAGGTAGGAAGAGGACTAGTACCCAACTCAAGCAGGTTTAGCAGTGGGATAACCCTCCTGCTGCCAGTCAGTCAAGCTTTACACACAGGGTAGAGTCTTCTAGCTTTAGGGAAGGATGCATACTAACCAGCCCGCCAGGATGGTTCGCACACACACACTCCCCAAGGTATATTGTGTCAGGGGAGAAGAGAGAAGGGGAGAACTGGACTGATTAAGTAGGAATTGATCAGGGGTCAATGCTGGTGATGTTTAAAGGACACAGAGGACTAGAGCCCTGCAGGCACAGAGATCTGCATCCCTTGTTCCCATGCAGACTGGGGATGGGGATCAGGAACAGGATCAGGATCGGGATCAGCTATCCAGACTTAAAGGAATACTCCTTCATTTGAAAAATAACAAAATTGCTGCCCCATCACTTGTTTTATTCGCAGAGTTGGGATCCGGGATTCAGACGTAAAACTATCCCTGAACAGTTAGGAGAAAGTCCCTGGGGCAGCATCTGGTCATTGCAATTGTTGATATGATGAGATTGCTCTGCAATCCTTTGAGCACTAGTTGACAGTCAGTTTTTATGTGACCCATGGTACCAACTGCCAAGTCTCCTACAGCATATTCACACAACGTCCATATACTTTGTATTCTCTCCCAGTGTGTCCTGGGAGAACAGTCTTTGTTCCTGGGAGTGTAGATGAGGAAGAGTGAACAGCATGGGAAAGGATGGAACATTACCTCCTCCAATTGGATGGGCTAGGAAGGGTTGACAGGCAGAGGAAGGTGCCCTGCACAGAGCTCCCTGCTCCTGACACAGTTTAGCAGAGATGTAGCAACCCAACACCCACACAGATATGTATTTTTGAGGCTTAGTATCTGTCAGTGTAGCAGGGCTGTAGCTGTACACCCTCACTGAAATATCTCTATGTCTCAGTATCTGGCAAGATGAGTCTCTGTATCTGGAAGTTTGGCAGGGCTGTAGCAACCTACCACCCTCACAGATACATCTCTAAAAGTCTCTGTGTCTGACAGTGAGAGCTTGATCATGATTTACCCACATCGATTCACCCAAGGTAGCCCCATCCAAAATAGCACACGGTGTGAGTAAGGTGTGCTATCGGTGATACAGTATGTGGATGTGGACAGACTACACCAGGGATGTTTTTAGTTTTTTTGTGTCTATCTTCGCATACAAACCCCCTCACCAACAATCCAGACAAACACAGCAAAACACTTTCCCTCTCCGTCTCTCCCTCAATGTCCCTGTCCCTCCCTCCCTCCCTCCCTCCCTCCCTCCCTCCCTCCCTCCCTCCCTCCCTCCCTCCCTCCCTCCCTCCTCCCTCTCCCTCTCCCTATACCTCCCTCTCTCCCTTATTCTCCCTCTCCCTCATTCTCCATTCTCCCTCATTCTCCCTCACTCTCTCCTCTAAAAAGTTCAGTCACTTCGTGTTATATTAGCCAGTCAGACAAGGCAAGCCCTAATTGGTTAGGACAGCTTGGTGTTGGTGAAGAGGCTGCAGCCAACCCAGCAGAATGTCTTCTACTCAATCACCAGACAACACTGCCTTGGTGTGTGTGTGTGTGGCGGGGGGGGGGGGGGGACCTTGTCTTTTCTCTCTCCATCCCCCTCTCTTTTGTCTCTCCTGTCTCTCTCTTTCTCTGTCTCTCTGTCTACCCTGCCTCTCTTTCTGTCTCTCTGTCTGACCTGCCTCTCTCTCTCTCTGTCTCTCTGTCTGCCCTGCACTCTCTCTCTCACTATGTCTCTCTGTCTGCCCCTCTCTCTCAATCAGCAGAAAACGCTGCCAGGTGTCTTACCTCTCCTTCCTTCCCTCTCTCCTCCACTTCCTGTCTCTCTCTTTGTTTCCTCTCTGTCTCTCTGTCTGGCCTGTCTCTCTCCAACTCTCTCACTCTGTCTCTTATCTTTCGTTCAATGTTTCTTTCTCCATCTCTGTTTGTCTCTGTTTGTCTGTCTCTCTCTCACCCTCTCTTCTCATCTCTCTCTCTCTCTCTCTCTCTCTTCTCATCTCTCTCGTGTCTCTCTTTCTTCTCATCTCTCTCATATCGCTCTTCTCATCTCTCTCTCTCCTCATCTCTCTCTCTTCTCATCATCTCTCTCTTCTCATCTCTCGCACTTCCTCTCTCTCTCTTCTTCTCACCCTCTCTTCTCACCCTCTCTTCTTCTCACCCTCTCTTCTTCTCATCTCTCTCTCTTCTCATCTCTCTCTCTTCTCATCTCTCTCTCTCCTCATCTCTCTCTCTCCTCATCTCTCTCTCTCCTCATCTCTCTCTCTCCTCATCTCTCTCTCTCCTCATCTCTCTCTCTCCTCATCTCTCTCTCTCCTCATCTCTCTCTCTCCTCATCTCTCTCTCTCCTCATCTCTCTCTTACTTCTCATCTCTCTCTCTCCCTCTCTCTCTCCTCATCTCTCTCTTACTTCTCATCTCTCTCTCTCCCTCTCTCTCTCCTCATCTCTCTCTTACTTCTCATCTCTCTCTCTCCTTCTCTCTCTCCTCATCTCTCTCTTACTTCTCATCTCTCTCTCTCCCCCTCTCTCTCCTCATCTCTCTCTCTCTCTTCTCATCTCTCTCTCTCCTCCTCATCTCTCTCCTCCTCATCTCTCTCTCTTCTCCTCTCTCTCACTTCCTCTCTCTCACTTCCTCTCTCTCACTTCCTCTCTCTCACTTCCTCTCTCTCTCTTCCTCTCACTCTTCCTCTCTCTCTCGCCTCATCTCTCTCTCTTCTCATCTCTCTCCTCATCTCTCTCCTCATCTCTCTCCTCATCTCTCTCTCTTCTCATCTCTCTCCTCATCTCTCTCTCTTTCTCATCTCTCTCACTTTCTCTCTCTCACTTCCTCTCTCTCTCCCTCTCTCTCTCTCCCTCTCTCTCTCTTCCTCTCTCTCTCTTCCTCTCTCTCTCTCCCTCTCTCTCTCTTCCTCTCTCTCTCTTCCTCTCTCTCTCTTCCTCTCTCTCTCTTCCGCTCTCTCTCTTCCTCTCTCTCTCTTCCTCTCTCTCTCTTCCTCTCTCTCTCTTCCTCTCTCTCTCTTCCTCTCTCTCTCTCTTCCTCTCTCTCTCTTCCTCTCTCTCTCTCTTCCTCTCTCTCTTCCTCTCTCTCTCTTCCTCTCTCTCTTCCTCTCTCTCTCTTCCTCTCACCGTCTCATCTCTCTTCTCATCTCTCTCTCATCTCTCTTCTCATCTCTCTCTCGTCGTCTCTTCTCATCTCTCTCTCGTCGTCTCTTCTCATCTCTCTCACTTCTCATCTCTCTCGCTTCCTCTCTCTCTCGCTTCCTCTCAATTCAATTCAATTCACTTTATTGGCATGACGTAACAATATACATATTGCCAAAGCTTATTTTGGATATTTACAATATAAAAATAAATATAAAATGAGAATCAAATATTGTCAACGGGACAACAGTAACAACAATAACCAAGGGTCAAAATAACCATATATTCAACAATAACAATAATCATACAGTAGAGGACATGTGCAGGTTTATTGGTCTGTCAGACACTGTCCCTCAACTTATGGCAGGCAGCAATGTAGTGCGCTGCCAACACACAGCTCTCTGCGTCCTCCCCCAACAGGACGGGTAGCCTATCCTCATCAGAGAGGTCTTTGAAACCTTGAATAAGGGTTTCAAATTTGGGGAAATGACACTCTCTAATTGTTTTATATTTTTGACATTTTGTCAGGAAATGCAGCTCTGTCTCAGGTTCTGCTGTGGTGCAGTGGTTGCACAGCCTTTCCTCTACAGGGAGCCAGGTTTTCCTGTGTCTACCCTTCTCAATGGCAAGGCTGTGCTCACTGAGCCTGTACTTTGTCAAGGTTTTTCTAAGGTTTTGATCAGTAACCATGGTCAAATATTTAACCATAGTGTACTGTCGATTTAGGGCCAGATAGCACTGCATTTTGCTTTGTTTGTGCTTGTGTTTCCCAATAAGCAATGTAGTTTTGTTTTGACTGTGTTGTAATTTGGTTTATTCTGATTGATTGGATGTTCTGGTCCTGAGGCTTCAGTGTGTTAGTAGAACAGGTTTGTGAACTCAGCCCCAGGACCAGCTGGATGAGGGGACTCTTTTCTTTGCTCAGCTCTTGGCATTGCAGGGCTTGGTAATAATATGAGAGGGGGTCACTGTATTTTAGATGTTTCCAAAACTTAATTGCTCTTTTTTGAGTTTTTATTATTAGTGGATATTGGCCTAATTCTGCCCTGCATGCATTGTTTGTAGTTTTCCTCTGGACACGTAGGAGAATCTTACAGAACTCTGCATGTAGGGTTTCAATGGGGTGTTTGTCCCATTTGATGAAATCTTGTTTTGCAAGTGGACCCCACACCTCGCTGCCATAAAGTGCAATTGGTTCAATGACATATTCAATTAGTTTTAGCCAAATTTTAATAGGTATTTCAATTTGAATTTGCTTTTTAATGGCGTAGAATGCCCTGCGTGCTTTCTCTCTCAGTTCATTCACTGCCTCATTAAGGTGTCCAGTTGAGCTTATTTTTAAACCTAAGTAATTGTAGTGTGTACAGTACTCTATATATTTTGTACCAATTGAGAACTTTGGTCTAATTCCCTGAGATCTGGATCTTCTCTGGAAAATCATTATTTTAGTCTTTTTGGGGTTTACTGCCAGGGCCCAGGTCTGGCAGTACTGCTCTAGCAGGTCCAGGCTCTGCTGTAGGCCAGGTGCTGTGGGTGACAGTAGGCATAGGTCATCTGCGAAGAGTAGGCATTTAACTTCTGAATTGTGGAGACTAACACCAGGGGCTGAGGATTTTTCTAGAATAGTGGCCAATTCGTTGATGTAAATATTGAAGAGTGCAGGGCTCAGATTGCAACCCTGACGAAGGCCCCGCCCCTGGTTAAAGAATTCTGTTCTTTTCTTACCAATTTTAATGCTGCACGTATTGCCAGTGTACATTGATTTAATTATGTCATATGTTTTACCCCCTACACCACTTTCAATAACTTTGTAGAACAGTCCTGTATGCCAAATAGAATCAAATGCTTTTTGGAAGTCGATAAAGCAAGCGTATATTTTGGTATTATTTTGGTGGACATGTTTATCTATCAGGGTGTGTAGGGTGTAAATATGATCAGTTGTGCGATGTTTTGGTATAAATCCAATTTGGCTTTTACTCAAGACATTGTGCTTATTAAGGAAGTTTAGAACTCTTACATTGATGATACTACAGAAAACCTTCCCCAGGTTACTGTTCACACAAATGCCTCTGTAATTGTTAGGGTCAAATTTGTCTCCATTCTTAAAGATTGGGGTTATGAGTCCTTGATTCCAGATGTCAGGGAAATAACCTACACTCAGGATCAAATTAAACAGTTTTAATATAGCCAATTGCAATTCTTCACTAGTGAGTTTGAGCATCTCATTTAGGATGCCATCAGGTCCGCATGCTTTTTTAAATTTGAGAGCCTGAAGTTTCTTATAGAGCTCCTGGTCAGTAATTGGGGAGTCCAATGGGTTTTGATTGTCCTTTATAGCTTTTTCTAATCCATTCAACTTCTCATGGATTTGGCGTTGTTCTGCGTTTGTGTCAATTTGAACGGTGTTGTAGAGTGTTTTGAAATGGGTTGTCCATATGTCACCATTTTGTATCGCTAATTCCTCTTGTTTAGATTTTTTTCGTTTTTTCCAATTTTGCCAAAAGTTGTTTGTGTTTATGGACTCCTCAATTAGTGTCAGCTGCTTGCTGTTGTACTGTGCTTTTTTGGTTCTGAGTGTACGTTTATAGAGTTTTAAAGTCTCACAGTAATGAAGGCGTAATTCACCATTATTTGTGTCTCTGTGCTTTTGGTTGGATACTCTCTCTCTTCCTCTCACCCTCTCTTCTCATCTCTCTCTCTCCTCATCTCTCTCTCTCCTCATCTCTCTCTCTCCTCATCTCTCTCTCCTCATCTCTCTCTCTCCTCATCTCTCTCTCTCCTCATCTCTCTCTCTCCTCATCTCTCTCTCCTCATCTCTCTCTTCTCATCTCTCTCTCTTCTCATCTCTCTCTCTTTTCATCTCTCTCTCTTCTCTTCTCTCTCTCTCCTCTCTCTCTCCTCTCTCTCTCTCATCTCTCTCTCCTCATCTCTCTTCTCATCTCTCTCTTCTCATCTCTCTCTCCTCATCTCTCTCTCTTCTCATCTCTCTCTCCTCATCTCTCTCTCTTCTCATCTCTCTCTCCTCATCTATCTCTCTCTTCTCATCTCTCTCTCTCTTCTCATTTCATCTCATCTCTCTTCTCATCTCATCTCATCTCTCTCTCCTCATCTCATCTCATCTCTCTCTCCTCATCTCTCTCTCTCTCTTCTCATCTCATCTCTCATCTCTGTCTCTTCTCATGTCTCTCTTCTCATCTCTCTCTCATCTCTCTTCTCATCTCTCTCTCCTCATCTATCTCTCTCTTCTCATCTCTCTCTCTCTTCTCATTTCATCTCATCTCTCTCTTCTCATCTCATCTCATCTCTCTCTCCTCATCTCTCTCTCTCTCTTCTCATCTCTCTCTCTCTCCTCATCTCTCTCTCTCTCCTCATCTCTCTCTCTCATCTCATCTCATCTCTCTCTTCTCATCTCTCTCTCCTCATCTCTCTCTCTCTCTTCTCATCTCTCTCTCTCTTCTGTCTCTCTCTCACCCTCTCTTCTCATATCTATCACGCTTCCTCTCTCTCTCACCCTTTATTCTGTCTTATTTCCCCTCTCGCTCTCTACTCTCTTTAGTTTCATCTTTCTCTCTCTCTGTTTCTCTCCCTCCTCACCTCTCTTTCCCCTCTACATTCTGTGGAGTTTATACCAGCTTCGAGCAATGTATATGTTTTATTTAACTTGTCTTGTTCTTGCCCAGTCTCTCACTCACTCAAAGACATTGTGCTCACTGTGTTTTCTTGTCTTGCTGCAGTGTATTTAGCCGCTCTGTTCCTGTAAGAGACCTATCTAGTCCGAACCCGTATCACTGCATACCAAATGGCACCATTTTCCTTATATAGTGCGCTACTTTTTACCAGGGCCAATGGAGTGCTCAAAACTAGTGCACTATGTAGGGAATCAGGTGCCACTTCAGCCGCAGACAAAAATAAGCCGATCGTTTTCATTTCATTCTGTTGCTCTGCATTTAAATGAAATATTTAGACACAGTTGCTGTCTTTGGGCTGTCCTTGGTTGGCTGCTGGATGACATGACAGCTTAACTAGGAGAGAATTCATGTGGTATGAAGAGGTTGGGGAATAGTGTTCCATCTGGTATGAAGAGGTTGGGGAATAGTGTTCCATCTGGTATGAAGAGGTTGGGGAATAGTGTTCCATCTGGTATGAAGAGGTTGGGGAATAGTGTTCCATCTGGTATGAAGAGGTTGGGGAATAGTGTTCCATCTGGTGTGAAGAGGTTGAGGAATAGTGTTCCATCTGGTGTGAAGAGGTTGGGGAATAGTGTTCCATCTGGTGTGAAGAGGTCGGGGAATAGTGTTCCATCTGGTGTGAAGAGGTCGGGGAATAGTGTTCCATCTGGTGTGAAGAGGTCGGGGAATAGTGTTCCATCTGGTGTGAAGAGGTCGGGGAATAGTGTTCCATCTGGTGTGAAGAGGTCGGGGAATAGTGTTCCATCTGGTGTGAAGGGGTCGGGGAATAGTGTTCCATCTGGTGTGAAGAGGTCGGGGAATAGTGTTCCATCTGGTGTGAAGAGGTCGGGGAATTGTGTTCCATCTGGTGTGAAGAGGTCGGGGAATTGTGTTCCATCTGGTGTGAAGAGGTCGGGGAATTGTGTTCCATCTGGTGTGAAGAGGTCGGGGAATTGTGTTCCATCTGGTGTGAAGAGGTCGGGGAATTGTGTTCCATCTGGTGTGAAGAGGTCGGGGAATTGTGTTCCATCTGGTGTGAAGAGGTCGGGGAATAGTGTTCCATCTGGTGTGAAGAGGTCGGGGAATAGTGTTCCATCTGGTGTGAAGAGGTCGGGGAATAGTGTTCCATCTGGTGTGAAGAGGTCGGGGAATAGTGTTCCATCTGGTGTGAAGAGGTCGGGGAATAGTGTTCCATCTGGTGTGAAGAGGTCGGGGAATTGTGTTCCATCTGGTGTGAAGAGGTCGGGGAATTGTGTTCCATCTGGTGTGAAGAGGTCGGGGAATTGTGTTCCATCTGGTGTGAAGAGGTCGGGGAATTGTGTTCCATCTGGTGTGAAGAGGTCGGGGAATTGTGTTCCATCTGGTGTGAAGAGGTCGGGGAATTGTGTTCCATCTGGTGTGAAGAGGTCGGGGAATTGTGTTCCATCTGGTGTGAAGCGGTCGGGGAATTGTGTTCCATCTGGTGTGAAGCGGTCGGGGAATAGTGTTCCATCTGGTGTGAAGCGGTCGGGGAATAGTGTTCCATCTGGTGTGAAGCGGTCGGGGAATAGTGTTCCATCTGGTGTGAAGCGGTCGGGGAATAGTGTTCCATCTGGTGTGAAGAGGTCGGGGAATTGTGTTCCATCTGGTGTGAAGAGGTCGGGGAATTGTGTTCCATCTGGTGTGAAGAGGTCGGGGAATTGTGTTCCATCTGGTGTGAAGAGGTCGGGGAATTGTGTTCCATCTGGTGTGAAGAGGTCGGGGAATTGTGTTCCATCTGGTGTGAAGAGGTCGGGGAATTGTGTTCCATCTGGTGTGAAGAGGTCGGGGAATTGTGTTCTATCTGGTGTGAAGAGGTCGGGGAATTGTGTTCCATCTGGTGTGAAGCGGTCGGGGAATTGTGTTCCATCTGGTGTGAAGCGGTCGGGGAATAGTGTTCCATCTGGTGTGAAGAGGTCGGGGAATAGTGTTCCATCTGGTGTGAAGCGGTCGGGGAATAGTGTTCCATCTGGTGTGAAGCGGTCGGGAATAGTGTTCCATCTGGTGTGAAGCGGTCGGGGAATAGTGTTCCATCTGGTGTGAAGAGGTCGGGGAATAGTGTTCCATCTGGTGTGAAGAGGTTGGGGAATTGTGTTCTTTGTATGTTGTTTTTATATTTTTGGGCTTGTTTGTTTGTTTGTTATTGCTCTCAATCCACCTACTGTCACCTTCTATGAGCAGGGGGAAGACTGAAACGGCCCTCGGTGAGAAGTGTACACACACACACACACACACACACACTGTACACGCGTTTCTCTTCTGGTGGAGGATGCATCATGTTATGATTCCAGATTGGTTGTTGATAAGAAGAGGATAGCTCTCTTCCATTCCCTGATAGATAGAGATGAAATGCTGGATAGATATGGTGTGACAGGGCAGAGACAGCCTCTCATCCTCTGTGGCACCTCACACATCAAAGGAACAGCTGGCTTGTCACAGGCAAATGATAAACCATTATGATCCCCATCATGGATTTTAGGCTATACTATAAAGCAGTATCAACAACAAAACATTCACATTGCAAACAGAGTTAATTTCACATTTATAGTTTACCTTTTGTTAAATCACTCTCACACTTGAATTGCACACTGAAAACTCAACCCCTTGAACTAGATAGGGATAGTATGCAATCCACATCACACCCTATTGCCTAGTGCTCCCATTTTGACAAGGGCATTATTAGGAACACAGCCAAAGAGACAGGAGAGAAATTATTAGTATGGAGAACAATAAATTACAGTGTCCTGTGTGACTATATAGAGAGAGGAGGTGAGAACGAAGAGACAAAGGAGAGGAGACAAGACTGAGAGGAGTTTAGAATTAATTGATCGCTGCCCCGGGAAAGAAGAGGAAAGGTCTCAATCAGATATGCAGCCATTTTGGTTTCTTCAGCTTGCATCAGCCCAGGCACTCCTCAGGGAGGGACAAATCTATAACATACTTTTTTTCCTTGTAGTATAAACAGTAAAGAATGTGGATTGAGGGATGATAAAAGGTCAATCTGCTGGAATTTGATATTCATCCTCTTAGCAAGAATGAAAAAAATGTGCTATACTGTAGTATCAGTATGTGTTTCAGATTACAGTGGAATAGCAATAGGCCCAACAACCCTCTGACCAGATTTAGATATGATGTGTGTTCCACCCTCCAAGTGCTGGGAGCACTCTCTGTACGTGTCTGAAGTGGATTGAAATTCTTGACTTCTTTGCCTTCTAAAATAAGAAAATAATTAAATGAACAGAGCTGTGTCATTGCTGCCCCCTTCAACTCAAAGGTCACCATTTTAAAATGGTGTCACGATTCCCACCGACGGTGGCGCCCCCTCCTGCTCGGGTGGCGCTCGGCGGTCGTCGTCACCGGCCTGTTAGCTGCCACCGATTCCCTTTTGCTTTTCCCTTTTTTTATTTTGTGACACCTGTGGTCAATTAGCCATTAGAGGGGCTATTTAGTTTAGCTGGCCCGCTCCTGTTCGTGCGGGATTAATGATTGTTTCTTGTGTGACGGCTTGTGTTCATGTCGACGTTGTTGTACGCCGCATGTATTTTCTCCCCTGTGTGTGGGAACATTTGTTTTTTTTGGTGAGTGTATATTAAAAACACCACTACCCTGTGTTCGCTGGTTCCTGCGCCTCATTCCTCCTCCACAATTACCAAGCCTTAACAGAATCCCGCACCACGATAGAAGGCATGGAATCAGCGGGAGCAGCGGCCACTCCTCTGCCCTCGATGGAGGAACGCGTACTCCACCACACGACAGTCCTCCATTGCATCGGATCGGCAATGGACCAGATGATGGAGAGGATGGACAGATGGGAGAGAAGTGGTATCCTCTCTCCACCTCCACCTGCCCCGATACAGCCATCTTCGCCTCCCATGACGTCTGGCTCTGGCGCGCTTCGTCTGGCGCTCCCGAGGGAGTACGATGGGGCGGCGGCTGGGTGCCAGGGGTTTTTGCTCCAGCTTGAGCTGTACCTGGCCACCGTTAGACCTGCTCCCACGGGGGAGGAGAGCGTGAGTGCCCTCGTTTCCTGCCTGACGGGCAGAGCTCTGGAGTGGGCTAATGCGGTCTGGAACGGTCCAGACTCGGCGAGGGACCACTACCCGGAGTTCACCCGCCGCTTTCGGGCCGTGTTCGACCACCCTCCGGAAGGAAGAGCGGCGGGTGAACGGCTGTTCCACCTCAGGCAGGAGACGAGGAGTGCCCAGGACTTCGCGCTGGACTTCAGGACCTTGGCTGCTGGGGCGGGGTGGAACGACAGGGCCCTCATAGACCACTACCGCTGCAGTCTCCGGGCGGACGTCCGCAGGGAGCTGGCCTGTCGGGACACAGCTCTGTCCCTGGACGAACTGATAGATATGTCCATACGACTGGACAACTTGCTGGCTGCCCGCGGGCGTTCGGAGAGGGTCCTGCCCGTTCCACCCCCGTGCACCCCCGCCCCTACCCCTATGGAGGTAGGGGGGGCCGTGCCAAGGGGCACCGGAGGAGGTGGCTCCTCCTGCACCAGCTGTGGTCGGAGAGGACACACGCCGACCGGTGCCGTAGGAGCCAGTCTGGGAGTCGAGATGGTAGGCAGAACACTTCTCGGTTACCTCAGGTGAGTCAGCACCAGATTCACCCAGAACCCCCTGTTGGTCATGTGTTTTTACCTGTTTTGTTTACAAATTTTTTTCCCTCTTCCCAGCATAGGGCGCTAGTCGATTCAGGCGCAGCTGGGAATTTTATGGACCGTGGACTTGCCATTAAGCTGGGCATTCCGCGGGTGCCGATAGATTCTCCTTTCCCCGTGCACTCCCTAGATAGCCGACCATTAGGGTCAGGGCTAGTCAGGGAGTCTACGGTGCCACTGGACATGGTAACGCTGGGGAATCATAAGGAACGCATTCGTTTTTTCCTTATTGACTCGCCTGCGTTTCCGGTGGTGCTGGGGGTCCCCTGGTTGGCTGGTCACAATCCCCGTATTTCGTGGGAACAGGGGGTTCTCCAGGGGTGGTCAGAGGAGTGTTCAGGTAGGTGTCTAGGAGTTTCCATAGGTGCCACGTCGGTGGAGAGTCCAGACCAGGTGTCCACCGTGCGCATTCCCCCCGAATACGCTGATTTGGCGATCGCTTTTTGTAAAAAGAGGGCGACTAAATTACGACCTCATCGACAGGGGGATTGTGCGATAGATCTCCAGGTTAACGCTGCGCTTCCCAGGAGTCACGTGTACCCCTTGTCACAGGAGGAGACGGCGGCTATGGAGACATATGTCACGGAATCCCTGGGACAGGGGTACATTCGGCCCTCCATCTCACCCGCTTCCTCGAGTTTCTTTTTTGTGAAGAAAAAGGAGGGAGGTCTGCGTCCGTGCATTGATTACTGAGGTCTAAACGCTATTACGGTGGGGTTTAGTTACCCACTACCTCTCATCGCTACGGCGGTGGAATCATTTCACGGAGCGCAGTTCTTCACAAAACTGGATCTCAGGAGCGCGTATAACCTGGTGCGTATCAAGAAGGGAGACGAGTGGAAAACCGCCTTTAGTACCACATCGGGCCATTATGAGTACCTCGTCATGCCGTATGGGTTGAAAAATGCTCCAGCCGTCTTTCAATCCTTTGTTGACGAGATTCTCAGGGACCTGCACGGGCAGGGCGTGATTGTATATATCGATGACATTCTGATATATTCCGCCACCCGCTCCGCGCATGTGTCCCTGGTGCGCAAGGTGCTTGGTAGACTGCTGAAGCATGACCTATACGTTAAGGCTGAGAAGTGTGAGTTTTCCAAACGAGCCGTCTCCTTTCTGGGTTATCGCATTTCCACCACGGGGGTGGTGATGGAGTGTGACCGCGTTAAGGCTGTGCGTAATTGGCCGACTCCAACCACGGTGAAGGAGGTGCAGCGGTTTTTAGGCTTTGCCAATTACTACCGGAGGTTTATCCGGGGTTTTGGCCAGGTAGCGGCTCCCATTACCTCACTGCTGAAGGGGGGGCCGGTGCGTTTGCGATGGTCGACGAAGGCGGACGGAGCCTTCAAGAAATTGAAGACGCTGTTCACCGACGCACCCGTGTTGGCGCACCCGGACCCGTCTTTAGCGTTCGTAGGGGAGGTGGACGCATCCGAGGCTGGGGTGGGTGCCGTGCTATCACAGCGCTCGGGTGCGCCATTGAAACTCCGCCCCTGCGCTTTCTTTTCGAAGAAGCTCAGTTCGGCGGAGCGTAACTACGATGTGGGGGACAGGGAGTTGCTAGCAGTGGTTAAAGCTTTGAGGGTGTGGCGGCACTGGCTTGAGGGGGCTAAACACCCCTTTCTCATCTGGACCGACCACCGAAACCTGGAGTACATCCGGGCAGCGAGGAGACTGAATCCACGTCAGGCGAGGTGGGCCATGTTCTTCGCCCGGTTTAGGTTTACCATCTCCTATAGACCGGGTTCCCTAAATACTAAGGCCGACGCGCTGTCCCGTCTCTATGACACGGAGGACCGGCCCATCGATCCAACTCCCATCATTCCAGCGTCTAGGCTGGTGGCACCTGTGGTATGGGAGGTGGACGCGGACATCGAGCGGGCATTGGTGTTGGAACCTGTGCCTGCGCAGGTGCCCGTGGGGCGCATGTATGTGCCGCTCGGTGTTCGTGATCGTTTGATTCGGTGGGCGCACACGCTACCTACTGCGGGTCATCCTGGTGAGGCGAGGACAGTGGGGAGTCTAAGGGGGAAGTACTGGTGGCCCACCTTAGCTAAGGACGTGAGGGCCTATGTCTCTTCCTGTTCGGTGTGTGCCCAGAGTAAGGCTCCTAGGCATCTACCAAGAGGGAAGTTACAGCCCCTCCCCGTTCCACAACGACCATGGTCGCACCTGTCCATTGACTTCCTGACAGATCTTCCCCCCTCTCAGGGGAACACGGCGATTCTGGTGGTTGTGGATCGGTTCTCTAAGTCCTGCCGTCTCCTCCCATTGCCCGGTCTCCCTACGGCCCTGCAGACTGCGGAGGCCCTATTTACCCACGTCTTCCGGCACTACGGGGTGCCGGAGGACATTGTCTCTGATCGAGGTTCCCAGTTCACATCCAGGGTCTGGAGAGCGTTTATGGAGCGGCTGGGGGTCTCGGTCAGTTTGACCTCCGGTTATCACCCCGAGAGCAATGGGCAGGCGGAGAGGGTGAACCAGGAGGTGGGCAGGTTCCTGAGGTCGTATTGCCAGGACCGGCCAGGGGAGTGGGCGAGGTATATTCCCTGGGCTGAGTTAGCCCAGAACTCACTTCGCCACTCCTCTACTAACATATCACCCTTTCAGTGTGTGTTAGGTTACCAGCCGGTCCTGGCACCATGGCACCGGAGTCAGACCGAGGCTCCTGCGGTGGAGGACTGGGTCCAGCACTCCAAGGAGACCTGGAGAGCCGTCCAGGACTCACTAAAGGAGGCCAGTGCGCGGCAGAAGAGGAGTGCTGACCGCCACCGCAGTGAGGCGCCCGTGTTCGCACCGGGAGACAGGGTCTGGCTCTCGACCCGGAATCTGCCCCTCCGCGTGCCCTGCCGGAAGCTGGGGCCGCAGTGTGTGGGGCCCTTCAAAGTCCTGAGGAGGATAAACGAGGTGTGTTATCGGTTGCAACTCCCTTCCTATTACCGTATTAACCCCTCGTTTCATGTGTCTCTCCTCAGGCCGGTGGTAGCTGGTCCCCTTCACGAAGATGAGGTGCCGGAGGTCCCTCCGCCCCCTCTGGACATCGGGGGGTCCCCGGCGTACAGCGTAAGGGCCATTCTGGACTCGCGACGCCGGGCGAGGGGCCTACAGTACCTCGTGGACTGGGAGGGGTACGGCCCGGAGGAGAGGTGCTGGGTGCCGGCGGCGGACGTCCTGGACCCATCTATGTTGAGGGAGTTCCACCACCTCCGTCCGGATCGCCCTGCCCCTCGCCCTCCGGGTCGACCTCGAGGCCGGTGTTGGCGCGCTGCGGGAGCCGCGCGTCAGGAGGGGGGTACTGTCACGATTCCCACCGACGGTGGCGCCCCCTCCTGCTCGGGTGGCGCTCGGCGGTCGTCGTCACCGGCCTATTAGCTGCCACCGATTCCCTTTTGCTTTTCCCTTTTTTTATTTTGTGACACCTGTGGTCAATTAGCCATTAGAGGGGCTATTTAGTTTAGCTGGCCCGCTCCTGTTCGTGCGGGATTAATGATTGTTTCTTGTGTGACGGCTTGTGTTCATGTCGACGTTGTTGTACGCCGCATGTATTTTCTCCCCTGTGTGTGGGAACATTTGTTTTTTTTGGTGAGTGTATATTAAAAACACCACTACCCTGTGTTCGCTGGTTCCTGCGCCTCATTCCTCCTCCACAATTACCAAGCCTTAACAAATGGAGAGCTCTAAGGCAGGTAGAACGTGCTCTTATCGACACACACACACACACGCACGCACAAACACATGAATACGCACAAACATGAACACACAAACACATAAACATAAATGAGAGAGTGAGAGTGAATGAGAGTGAGAGTGTGTTAACATATGTTTCCATGCCAATAAAGCCCCTTGAATTGAGTGAGGGTGAGAGTGGTGGTGAGAGTAAGAGAGAGAGAGCACGGTGAACCGGCCAGGAAATAAAAAAATAAAGGTCAGAAAAATGTATTAGAATAGTTCAGGAGGAAGTTACATATGGTCCATGTGGGGGTTTGTTGTATGTTTCTCTCCTTCAAAACATCCCTCAATTTCTCCTCCATCTCGCTCTCTCTCCCTCTCAATAAAAACATTTTTTAACCTTTATTTAACTAGGCAAGTCAGTTAAGAACAAATTCTTATTTTCAATGACGGCCTAGGAACAGTGGATTAACTGCCTGTTCAGGGGCAGAACGACAGATTTGTACCTTGTCAGCTCGGGGATTCGAACTTGCAACCTTTCGGTTGCTAGTTCAATGCTCTAACCATTTCAATTAAAGGGATTTATTGTCATGGGAAAAATATGTTTACATTGCCAAAGCAAGTGAAATAGATAATAAACAATAAAACATTTACTGTAAATATTTTACTGTTCCAAAATTTCAAATGTCATATGTACAGTTGAAGTCGGAAGTTTACACACACCTTAGCCAAATCTATTTAAACTCACTTTTTCACAATTCACAACAATTAATCCTAATAAAAATTCCCTGTCTTAGGTCAGTGAGGATCACCACTTTATTTTAAGAATGTGAAATGTCAGAATAATAGTAGAGAATGATTTATTTCAGCTTTTATTTCTTTCATCACATTCCCAGTGGGTCAGAAGTGTACATACTCTCAATTAGTATTTGGTATCAATGCCTTTAAATTGTTTAACTTGGGTCAAACATTTCGGGTAGCCTTCCACAAGCTTCCCACAATAAGTTGGGTGAATATTGGCCCATTTCCCTTGACAGAGCTGGTGCAACTGAATCAGGTTTGTAGGCCTCCTTGCTCGCACACGTTTTTTCAGTTCTACCCACAAATTTTCTATAGGATTGAGGTCAGGGCTTTGTGATGGCCACTCCAATCCCTTGACTTTGTTGTCCTTAAGCCATTTTGTCACAAATCTGGAAGTATGCTTGGGGTCATTGTCCATTTGGAAGATCCATTTGCGACCAAGCTTTAACATCCTGACTGATGTCTTGAGATGTTGCTTCATTATATCCACAGAATTTTCCTCTTTCATGATGCCATCTATATTGTGAAGTGCACCAGACCCTCCTGCAGCAAAGAACCCCCACAACATGCTGCTGATGATGCTGCCACCCCTGTGCTTCACGGTTGGGATGGTGTTCTTTGGCTTGCAGGCCTCCCCCTTTTTCATCCAAACATGATGATGGCCATTATGGCCAAACAGTTCTATTTTTGTTTCATCAGACCAGAGCACATTTCTCCAAAAAGTATGATCTTTGTCCCCATGTGCAATTGGAAACCGTAGTCTGGCTTTTTTATGCCGGTTTTGGAGCAGTGGCTTCCTCCTTACTGAGCGGCCTCGCAGGTTATGTCAATATAGGACTCGTTTTATTGTGGATATAGATACCTTTGTACCTGTACCTCCAGCATCTTCACAAGTTCCTTTGCTGTTGTTCTGGGATTGATTTGCACTTTTCCACCAAAATATGTTCATCTCTAGGAGACAGAAAGCGTCTCCTTCCTCAGCGGTATGACGGCTGCTTGGTCCCATGGTGTTTATACTTGCATACGATTGTTTGTACAGATGAACGTGGTACCTTCAGGCGTTTGGCAATTGCTCCCAAGGATGAACCAGACTTGCAGAGGTCAAGCAGAGGCACTGAGTTGGAAGGTAGGCCTTGAAATACATCCACAGGTACACCTCCAATTGACTCAAATTATGTAAATTATGTAAATTAGCCTATCAGAAACTTCTAAAACCATGACATCATTATCTGGAATTTTCCGAGCTGTTTAAAGGCACTGTCAACTTAGTGTTTGTAAACTTCTGACCCACTGGAATTGTGATACAGTGAATTATAAGTGAAATAATCTGTCTGTAAACAATTGTTTGAAAAATGACTTGTGTCATGCACACAGTAGATGTCCTAACCGACTTGCCAAATAGGTAGTTTGTTAACAAGACATTTGTGAAGTGGTTGTAAAATGAAATTGAATGATGTAAACTTCTGACTTCAACTGTATATGTACTGTATTGTCTAGAACGGATTGAGTTAGTTGTTGCCTAATTGTTTTTTGGTAGATATCCACACTACTCTACTTCCATCTATAGCATTTATTTATATTATTCAGCTCCTTTGGCATTGATGCTTCATGCCGACCTCGTTATCTATCAAGAGAATTCTCTTCAATCACAATCACAGTCATATATATTCCCCCCAAGCAGACACATCGACGGCCCTGAAAGAACTTCATTTGACTCTATGTAAACTGGAAACCACATATCCTGAGGCTGCATTTATTGTAGCTGGGGATTTTAACCTGTTATGGATAGGGGGCAGTATTTTCACGGCCGGATAAAAAACGTACCCGATTTAACCTGTTTAGGATAGGGGGCAGTATTGACACGGCTGGATAAAAAAACATACCCGATTTAATCTGGTTACCACTCCTACCCAGTAACTAGAATATGCATATACTTATTACATATGGATAGAAAACACCCTAAATTTTCTAAAACTGTTTGAATGGTGTCTGTGAGTATAACAGAACTCATTTGGCAGGCAAAACCCTGAGACATTTTCTGACACGAAGTGGATACCTGATGTGTTGTATTACCTTTAAACCTATCCCATTGAAAAACACAGGGGCTGAGGAATATTTTGGCACTTCCTATTGCTTCCACTAGATGTCACCAGCCTTTACAGTGTTTTGAGTCTTCTGGAGGGAGATCTGACCGAAGAAGAGCCATGGAACGAAAATGGCCCATTAGACACCTGGCGCGCGAGTTCATGTTGGGTACCCTCGTTCCAATACGTTATAAAAGAGTATGCATTCGTCCACCTTGAATATTATTCATGTTATGGTTAAAAAAGGCCCTAATGATTTATGCTATACAACGTTTGACATGTTTGAACGAACGTAAATATATTTTTTCCCCTCGTTCACGACGAGAAGTCCGGCTGGCTTAGATCATGTGCTAACAAGACGGAGATTTTTGGACATAAATGATGAGCTTTTTTGAACAAAACTACATTCGTTATGGACCTGTGATACCTGGAAGTGACATCTGATGAAGAGAATCAAAGGTAATGGATTATTTACATAGTATTTTCGATCTCCCCAACATGACGTCTAGTCTGTATCGCAACGCGTATTTTTCTGGGCGCAGTGCTCAGATTATTGCAAAGTGTGATTTCCCAGTAAGGTTATTTTTAAATCTGGCAAGTTGATTGCGTTCAAGAGATGTAAATCTATAATTCTTTAAATGACAATATAATATTTTACCAATGTTTTCTAATTTTAATTATTTAATTTGTGGTGTTGACTTGACTGCCGGTTATTGGAGGGAAACGATTTCCTCAACATCAATGCCATAGTAAAACGCTGTTTTTGGATATAAATATGAACTTGATAGAACTAAAAATGCATGCATTGTCTAACATAATGTCCTAGGAGTGTCATCTGATGGAGATTGTAAAAGGTTAGTGCATCATTTTAGCTGGTTTTATGGTTTTGGTGACCCTGTCTTTGAATTGACAAAACATTACACACAACTCTTGTAAATGTACTGTCCTAACATACTCTAAATTTATGCTTTCGCCGTAAAACCTTTTTGAAATCGTAAAACGTGGTTAGATTAAGGAGATGTTTATCTTTCAAAGGGTGTAAAATAGTTGTATGTTTGAAAAATTTGAATTTTGACATTTATTTGGATTCAAATTTGCCGCTCTTGAAATGCACCTGCTGTTGATGGAGTGCACCACGGGTGGGACGCTAGCGTCCCACCTAGCCCATAGAGGTTAACAGTCTGATGGCCTTGAGATAGAAGCTGTTTTTCAGTCTCTCGGTCCCCGCTTTGATGCACCTGGACTGACATCACCTTCTGGATGATAGCGGGGTGAACAGGCAGTGGCTCGGGTAGTTGTTGTCCTTGATGATCTTTTTGGCCTTCCTGTGACATCGGGTGGTGTAGGTGTCCTGGAGGGCAAGCCAAATTTCTTCAGCCTCCTGAGGTTGAAGAGGCGCTGCTGCACCTTCTTCACCACGCTGTCTGTGTGGGTGGACCATGTCAGTTTGTCCGTGGTGTGTACGCCGAGGAAGTTAAAACTTTCCACCGTCTCCACTACTCTCCCGTCGATGTGGAAAGGGGGCTGCTTCCTCTGCTGTTTCCTGAAGTCCACGATCATCTCCTTTATTTTGTTGACATTGAGTGTGAGGATATTTTCCTGACACCACACTCCAAGGGCCCTCACCTCTCTGTAGGCCGTCTTGTCATTGTTGGATTTCAAGCCTACCACTGTAGTGTCGTCTGCAAACTTGATGATTGAGTTGGAGGCGTCATGGGTGAACCGGGAGTACAGGAGAGGGCTGAGAAAGCACCCTTGTGGGGCCCCAGTGTTGAGGATCAGCGGGGTGGAGATGTTGTTACCTACCCTCACCACCTGGGGGTGGCCCGTCAGGAAGTCCAGGACCCAGTTGCAAGGGTCCGGTCAGTGGTTCCCGCTTTCAGTTTTGTGAGAATGCTGCCATCAATCCACGGTTTCTGGTTGGGGAATGTTTTAATAGACGCTGTGGGTACAACACTTGCTAATAAACTCGCTCGCCGAATCAGCATATTCATCAACGTTGTTGTTCGACGCTATGCGGAACATATCCCAGTCCATGTGATCGAAGCAATTTTGAAGCTTGGATTCCGATTGGTCGGACCAGCATTGAACAGACCTGAGCATGGGTGCTTCCTGTTTTAGTTTCTGTTTATAGGCTGGGAGTGGTCAGCTTTTCCGAAAGGAAGGCGGGGGAGGGCTTTATATGCGTTGCGGAAGTTAGAATAACAATGATCCAGGGTTTTGCCAGCCCGGGTTGCGCAATCGATATGCTGGTAAAATTTAGGGAACCTTGTTTTCAGATTAGCCTTGTTAATTAACCTCTTACATCTAGATGTTCCGCTAGCGGAACACCTGCTCCAATATCCAATGATAGGCGTGGCGCGAATTACAAATTCCTCAAAAATCCCAAAACTTCAATTTTTCAAACATATGACCATTTTAAATGTGACGTTCAGAATGTGACGTTCAGAACTAGCATACCCACCGAAAACTTCCGGTGAATTTACTAAATTACTCACGATAAACGTTCACAAAAAACATAATTATTTTAAGAATTATAGATACAGAACTCCTTTATGCAATCGCTATATCCGATTTTAAAATAGCTTTTCGGTGAAAGCACATTTTGCAATATTCTGAGTAGATAGCTCGCCATCACAGGCTAGCTATTTTGACACCCACCAAGTTTGACCCTCACCAAACTCAGATTTACTACAAGAAAAATTGGATTACCTTTCCTGTTCTTCGTCAGAATGCACTCCCAGGACTTCTACTTCAATAACAAATGTTGGTTTGGTTCAAAATAATCCATAGTTATGTTCAAATATCCTCTGTTTTGTTCGTGCGTTCAAGACACTATCCGAAGTGTAAAGAAGGGTGACGCGCACGGCGCGTTTCGTGACAAAAAATTCGAAATATCCACTACCGTACTTCGAAGCATGTCAACCGCTGTTTAAAATCAATTTTTATGCTATTTTTCTCGTAAAAAAGCGATAATATTCCGACCGGGAGTCGTTGTTTTCGTTCAAAGACGAAAGAATAAAAACGTGGGGTTGCCTCGTGCACGTGCCTCCAGTCTCTGTTCTCTGATCGACCACTATCTAAATGCGCTAGTGTTTTTCAGCCAGGGCCTGCAAAGCCACCATTCAGCTTTTTGCCACCTTCTGAGAGCCTATGGGAGCCGTAGGAAGTGTCACGTTACAGCAGAGATCCCCTGTTTTGGATAGAGATGATCAAGAAGGCCAAGAAATGGTCAGACAGGGTACTTCCTGTACAGAATCTTCTCAGGTTTTGGCCTGCCAAATGAGTTATGTTATACTCACAGACACCATTCAAACAGTTTTAGAAACTTTGGAGTGTTTTCTATCCAAAGCTAATAATTATATGCATATTCTAGTTTCTGGGCAGGAGTAATAATCAGATTAAAGTGGCTAGAGATTTGAGTCAGTATGTTGGCAGCAGCCACTCAATGTTAGTGATGGCTGTTTAACAGTCTGATGGCCTTGAGATAGAAACTATTTTTCAGTCTCTCGGGCCCAGCTTTGTTGCACCTGTACTGATCTCACCTTCTGGATGATAGCGGGGTGAACAGGCAGTGGCTCGGGTGGTTGTTGTCCTTGATGATCTTTTTGGCCTTCCTGTGACATCTGGTGGTGTAGGTGTCCTGGAGGGCAGGTAGTTTGCCCCCGGTGATGCGTTGTGCAGACCTTACTACCCTCTGGAGAGCCTTACGGTTGTGGGAGGAGAAGTTGCCGTACCAGGCGGTGATACAGCCCGACAGGATGCTCTCGATTGCGCATCTGTAGAAGTTTGTGAGTGTTTTGGTGACAAGCCAGATTTCTTCAGCCTCCTGAGATTGAAGAGGCGCTGTTGCGCCTTCTTCACCACGCTGTCTGTGTGGGTGGACCATTTCAGTTTGTCCTTGATGTGTACGAGGAGGAACTTAAAACGTTCCACCTTCTCCACTACTATTCCATCGATGTGGATAGGGGAGTGCTCCCTCTGTGGTTTCCTGAAGTCCACGATCATCTCCTTTGTTTTGTTGACATTGAGTGTGAGGCTATTTTCCCGACACCACACTCCAAGGTCCCTCACCTTCTCCCTGTAGGCCATCTCATCGTTGTTGGTAATCAAGCCTATCACTGCAGTGTCGTCTGCAAACTTGATGATTGAGGTGGAGGCGTGCATGGCCACGCAGTCATGGGTGAACAAGGAGTACTGGAGAGGGCTGAGAACGCACCCTTGTGGGGCCCCAGTGTTGTGGATCAGCGGGGTGGAGATGTTTTTTCCTACCCTCAGCACCTGGGGGCGCCACATCAGAAAGTCCTGGACCCAGTTTCACAGGGCGGGGTTGAGACCCAGGGTCTCGAGATTAATGACAAGTTTGGAGGGTACTATAGTGTTAAATGCTGAGCTGTAATCGATGAACAGCATTCTTACGTAGGTATTCCTCTTGTCCAGATGGGTTAGGGCAGTGTGCAGTGTGATTGTGTCATCTGTGGACCTAAGCAAATTGGAGTGGGTCTAGGGTGTCAGGTAGGGTGGAGGTTATATGATCCTTGACTAGTCTCTCAAAGCACTTCATGATGACGAAAGTGAGTGCAACGGGGCGGTAGTCATTTAGCTCAGTTACCTTAGCTTTCTTGGGAACAGGAACAATGGTGGCCCTCTTGAAGCATCTTGGAACAGCAGACTGGGATAGGGATTGATTGAATATGTCCATAAACACACCAGGCTGCTGGTATGCGCATGCTCCGAGGACGAGGCTAGGGATGCCATCTGGGCCGGCAGCCTTGCAAGGGTTAACAAGTTTAAATGTTTTACTCACGTTGGCTGCAGTGAAGGAGAGCCCGCAGGTTTTGGTAGCGGGCCGTGTCGGTGGCACTGTATTGTGCTCAAAGCGAGCAAAGAATTTGTTTAGTTTGTCTGGGAGCAAGACATCGGGGTCCGCAATGGGGCTGGTATTCTTTTTGTAGTCTGTGATTGACTCTAGACCCTGCCACATACCTCTCGTGTCTAAGCCGTTGAATTGCAACTCTACTTTGTCTCTATACTGACACTTAGCTTGTTTGATTGCCTTGTGGAGGGAATAGCTACACTGTTTGTATTCGGTCATGTTTCCGGTCGCCTTGCCCTGATTAAAAGCTTAGCTTGTTTGATTGCCTTGCAGAGGGAATAGCTACACTGTTTGTATTCGGTCATGTTTCCGGTCACCTTGCCCTGATTAAAAGCAGTGGTTCCCACTTTCAGTTTTGCACAAATGCTGCCATTAATCCAAGGTTTCTGTTAGGGAAGGTTTTAATAGTCGCCGTGGATACAACATCACTGATGCACTTGCTAATAAACTCGCTCACCGAATCAGCGTATACATCAATGTTGTTGTTCAACGCTATCTGGAACATATCCCAGTCCACGTGACGAAAGCAATCTTGAAGCGTGGAATCAGATTGGTCAGACCAGCGCTGAACAGACCTGAGCACGGGCGTTTCCTGTTTTAGTTTCTGTCTATAGGGTGGGAGCAACAAAATGGAGTTGTGGTCAGATTTGCCGAAAGGAGGGCGAGGGAGGGCTTGTATGCATCGCGGAAGTTAGAGTAACAATGATCCAGAATTTTGCCAGCCCGGTAATTCGAAATGCTGATAAAATTTAGGGAGCCTTGTTTTCAGATTAGCCTTGTTAAAATCCCCAGCTACAATATATGCAGCCTCAGGATATGTGGTTTCCAGTTTACATAGAGTCCAATGAAGTTCTTTCAGGGCCGTCGAGGTGTCTGCTTGGGGGGATATACACGACTGTGATTATAATCGAAGAGAATTCTCTTGGTAGATAATGCTGTCGGCATTTGATTGTAAGGAATTCAAGGTCAGGTGAACAAAAGGACTTGAGTTCCTGTATGTTGTTATGATCACACCACGACTTGTTAATCATAAGGCATACACCCCCACCCTTCTTCTTAATAGAGAGATGTTTGTTTCTGTCGGAGCGATGCATGAAGAAACCAGGTGGCTGTACCGACTCTGATAACGTGTCCCGAGTGAGCCATGTTTCTGTGAAACAGAGAATGTTACAATCTCTGATGTCTCTCTGGAAGGCAACCCTTGCTCAGATTTCGTCTACCTTGTTGTCAAGAGATTGGACATTGCCGAGTAGAATACTTGGGAGCGGTGGGCGATGTGCCCGTCTATGGAGCCTGACCAGAAGACCGCTCCATCTGCCCCTTCTGGGCGCTGTTGTTTTGGGTCGCCTGCTGAGATCCGATCCCTTTTCCTGGTTGGTGGACCAAACTGTATGTAATAAGACTTAAGATTTCCTGGGGTAACAGTGTAAGAAATAATACATAAAAAAACAAAATACTGCATAGTTTCCTAAGAACGCGAAGCGAGGCGGCCATCTCTGTTGGCGCTTTTGTATTGTACTAGCACCTTTACAGTAATAAGACAGCCGAGGAACAAATACTGACATCTTTACAGTTGTAAGATAACATAGGAACAACATACTAACATCTTTACAGTTATAAGATAACATAGGAACAAAATACTAACATCTTTACAGTTGTAAGACAACATAGAAACAACATACTAACATCTTTACAGTTAAGGGAAAGTCTGGTACACTTTATTTTACTAAGACATTACACAGTGATAACACAGTAACAACCTATCAGTTACTGGACTTACATCTCATTGCTACAGTGTGGTGCACTCCATTAGAGCTATGTACTTTACCACAGCATTATTGTCAACTTGTGGAATTATGTGGTTGACTACAAAGACTAGTGGCACTCAATAGTCTTCAGGTAACGAAAATAAATAAATACATAAAGAAGGGCTGTGCAGATTCAGCTGTGAATCTAAGGATTAGGAAAGCATGGGATAGAATAGGACAGGATGGGATTGGATAGGATAGGATGGGATTGGATAGGTTGGTGTAGGATGGGATAGGATGGAATGGGAGAGGATATGATATGATATGATAAAATACAGTAGGACAGTATTTGAACCATTATCACCACTAAACTTGTCATTGTACCAAAGATAACCTGTTTTATCATATGTGCTGTGACTGTGTACCATGATTGTGACACGAGAGAGAGAGAACAAATTCTCTCTGTGTCTCCACCTGCTGCCCGAGCAATTGGGAGCTTGTTGAGATGGGTGGGGGTGCAATGACATCAGTGGGAGAAACCAGAATAAACCGTTTACAGCGCGAGTTTGGCTGATTGGCTCTGGCAGAATGTAATCGCTAACTAAACAGCCTCCAACTGTAGCTCTCTGCTTCTGTTACTTAGTTAAACACATCACAAGAATGCCCCGTCTCTCTGTGTGTGTGTCTGTCTCACAGGGATGTGAGGAGGATGCTTTTTTCTCATCTCAAACATTCCTCAGTAGCTGTGGGTGTTTCCTGTTGTTGTATATGTAGCTGTGGGTGTTTCCTGTTGTTGTATATGTAGCTGTAGGTGTTTCCTATTGTTGTATATGTAGCTGTGGGTGTTTCTTGTTGTTGTTTATGTAGCTGTATGTGTTTCCTGTTGTTTTATATATAGCTGTATGTGTTTCCTGTTGTTTTATATGTAGCTGTGGATGTTTCCTGTTGTTGCATATATAGCTGTGGGTGTTTCATGTTGTGGGCAGTGCTTAATTTGTAAATCTGAAGGTGCTGGAGCAAAATGTGAGCGCGAGAGGGTGTTGACCTAGGGAGCTCCAGACCGCATGAGAGAAAAAAAAGCTTGTATATCAGCTCATTTGCTAGTGGCATAGAGCAGTAGAGTAGAGGCACTTACAGAAGTTGCACACATGGAGAACATTTTTAGTGGCCTAGGGTCTGGGAAAAATGTGGCCTTTAGTAAACACATTTCATCCAATTCTACATAATTTTACATGACTGGAGACTTCACGGTAATCTTTTTTATTGCTGCGTTCAAAACATAGGATCTGAAACTGGGAAATCTCTGACTTCCGATTTCAGTGCGTTCAAGACACCTGGATCAGACTGGGAAAATACGTTTTGAATGGTCATCCAGCTCGGAATTTCAAGTTGTGAACTCAGGCCTCTTTCTAGAGTCTTTCCAACCTGAAGATCACTGACGTCATGATTCAACCTAGTCTTTTTCTGAGTTCCCAGTTCTCATTAAAGCCCCATAATACAGCACAAATGATCAAAATTACTTGCTACTTTGACGCTGAAAACTGATAATCTGAGACCAATAAAAACGACCTCATCTTGAATCTATCAATAGCCGAGGCCTAGGTGTGTGGAGAAACATATTGTAGGCTACAATAAGAGGAGTAAATGATAGTCCTAGAAATGCTTTGCAGTATCTTTGACTCACCCAATGATGAGCAGCTCACTTGCTGGTGATGGCCGATGAGCTCGTGCCAAAAGCTTCGCAAAACAATAGGCCTATTTGGAAGTTGATCAAATATTTTGGTAGCATTTGCTTTCCAACCTGTGTTTTCCTGCGATTGTATTTGAAATATTGTGAAAGTCCTGTTTTGTCTGCATGCTGTTTGTTCACTGACAGATTTGCACCTCATTCCCGACTGTATGCTATGTTTTCTTAATGGGCTACAGCACCACAGCTAGGCCAATTTCTTTATAAAGAAGCTGTTGATCCTCTGTGGCTAAATTATAAGCTTTCTCAGGGTATAGCAGGCTATTCTGAAGGATTTCATTTCTTTCTGAACAGACAGCAGAAACTCTATAACTTTGGCAAACGTATTTACATTTATCAAGGGTGCTGCAGCTCCTCCAGAACCCTTCACGTGGCTATGATTCTGTACGGAAATACGTAAATGATGAAGTTCAAAGCTGAGAGTTGGAGGCTCATTCATGTCTATCAGAGCAGAGAGGGAGAGAGATCAGTGAATCTCCTTCCAGTTCTGTGAGACACAGGCGTGCGTCTCACACAGCCATGGTCATGCGTTGGTCTCAAACATAGGTTACAATGTTGCGCAAACCAGAAGCCCGAGCCGGCCCAACCCGAATCAATTTGTACAATATCAGGGCTTGGGTTGGGGAATGGGGAGGGGGTAACTAGCAAAGAGTTAACTCAAATAAACTTTGATCGCTTTTATTATAATTTTTAAATTGCAAAAAGTGAGAGAAAAAAAATCATGCCATGAGAGGTACTGGAGCCGGCCAAAAAGGTCCCGGAACGAAACAGTCCAAAAAGGTCCCGGAACGAAACAGTCCAAAAAGGTCCCGGAACGAAACAATCCAAAAAGGTCCCGGAACGAAACAGTCCAAAAAGGTCCCGGAACGAAACAGTCCAAAAAGGTCCCGGAACGAAACAGTCCAAAAAGGTCCCGGAACGAAACAATCCAAAAAGGACAGGTGCCGAATCCTGTTCTGGCAGGACCCGGCACAAATTAGGTCCTGGCTGTGGGTGTTTCCTGTGGTTGTATGTGTAGCTGTGGCTCTTCAGTGCTCTGGCCCTCGGGCCCTCAGCCAGACAGTGTTCCCCCCACACACACACACACACACACACACACACACACACACACACACACACACAGAGAGAGAGAGAGAGAGAAAGAAGATTAGGAGCTAATCTGCTCCTCCCACTGCATCCAATCACTCACCTTTCACTGCCACCTGATACAGAATGACACAGGATGTGTCTCAAATGGCACCCCATGGCCTATATTTAGTAGTGCATTACATAAGGAATAGGGTCCCATTTGGGACGCTGTAACAGCCTGCAGTTTACCAAGAGAAACGAGGTGGCACACGCTCTAGGAAAGGAGGAGGAACATGAGAAGATAGAGTCTGGGCTGAAGGTATAGATCAGCGGCACAGAGAGCAATGTATTCAAGTGAGATTATCAGAGAACAACAGCTTTTATTTATATACAGAGTTGAAGACCATAAACATTGAAGTGATTTTACTTCATGTTTGATAAAAGCCTATTATAAAATCTGACTAATGTCTTTACCATGAGAGGCAATACTCAACTATTCCAACGCTATCAACACAAAACAAGCCATGGCAGGATTTCACAATTTATTGTCATGTTATGTTGCTTTGGTATATTCAACCTGCTTTAATGATGCTTAATCTTGTGTAATAACAAATTAAAATTAATTTTTTCTTTCATTCAATTTGTGTCATCACCTTTCTTGTACATAGCCTCATTCTCTTATTTCTTAAAGATTGCTGTAATTAACAGAACGATCATTTCTCCATACCACGTCGCCCAATGAGCACCATGTGAAAAAGAAAAACACATTTTCAAGTTCTGTGACCAATTATCTGCAGACCTCAGTCCTGACCTTCAGTCAGTTTATTGATCTGGGCGAAGATAAACAGAAATCTAGGTTCAATTATGTGATACATTTTTTATGTCTTCCTTGACAAGGTTTCATGGAAACTTTAAACACTGTAAAGAGAGCAAGGAGAACTTGTCACGTCCTGACCCTAGTAAGATGTCATTTTCTATAGTAGAGTATGGCCGGGCGTATTTTGGGCTGATCTATGTTTTCTAGTTCTATGTTTAAATTCTAGTTTTCTATTTCTATGTTGGTATTGTTTGGGGTTGATCTCTAATTGGAGGCAGCTGATCCTCATTGCTTCTGATTAGAGATCATATTTAAGTAGGGGTTTTTCTCATTGTTGTTTGTGGGTTATTGTCTTTTGAGTAGTGTGTTGTCCTCTCTGCGTCACAGTTTGGTTTGTATTTTCAAGTATTTCAGTGTATTGAATTCAATTTCACTTTTAATAAATATGTGGAACTACGAACACCCTGCATTTTGGTCCGCTCTTTCGAACAGCCGTGACAGAATAACCCAACAACAAAGGACCAAGCAGCGTGGAAGGGAGCAACAGGAGAAGTACTTGGAGTCGTGGAATGGGAGGAGATATTAGACAGGAAAGGACCCTGGAGGCAGGCTGGGGAGTATTGCCGACCGAAGGAGGAGATCGAGGCAGCAAGAGCGAAGAGGCGATATTACGAGGCGCTATATCCACCAATAGGCAAGTGCGAGAGGCACTTGGGGGGGGCACACGGGGAGTGTTGCTAAGTCAGATGGAGACCTGAGCCAACTCCCCGTGCTTGCCGTGGGGAGCGGGTGACGAAGAAACACCGAGCTATGCGGAAATGCGCACTGTATCGCCCATACACATTCAAAGCCCGGTGCGCTCTGTGCAAGCTCCTCATCGTTGTCGGGCTAAGATTGGCATTCAGCCAGGAAGGAGTGTGCCTGCTCAGCACATCTGGCCGCCAGTGCGTCTCCTCGGCCCAGTTTATCCTGCGCCTGCTCTACGCACGGCAACCCTCATTCCCAGCACAGCCCAGGTCGCCCTGTGTCAGCGCTCCGCCCGTGCCGGAATACAGTGACCATCCAGCTAGGATGGGTTGTGCAGGCCGTGCACTCCAGATTCCAGTGCGTCTCCGCATACTCTACCTCCAGTGCGTCACCATAGCCCAGTACGCCCTGTTCCTGCTCCCCACACTAGCCCGAAGGTATGTGGTACCTTCGTGCTTCTACACCTGCATTGCTTGCTGTCTGGGGTTTTAGGCTGGGTTTCTGTACAGCACTTTGAGATATCAGCTGATGTAAGAAGGGCTATATAAATACATTTGATTTGATTACTAGCCTGGCGCCTCCTATACCAGTCCCACGTAGCAGACCTCCAGTGCGTCCTGTTCCTGCTCCCCGCACTAGCCTGAAGGTGTGTGTGACTAGCCTGGCGCCTCCTATGCCAGCCCCACGTAGCAGAACTCCAGTGCGCATCCATAACCCGGTACAGCCAGTGCCTGCTGTGAGCACTCAGCCCTTAGTACGTCTCACCAGTTCGGTGAGGCTAGTTCCAGTGCCCCGAAGGAAGCCTCTAATGATGGTCAGTGGTCCGACGTCTCCAGCGATAATCCATGGCACGAAGCCTCCAGTGATGATCCATGGCCCGGAGCCCGTAGGGATGATCCAAGGCACGAAGCCTCCAGTGATGATCCATGGCCCGGAGCTTGTAGGGATGATCCATGGCACAAAGCCTCCAGTGATTATCCATGACGCGGAACCAGTAGTGATGACCCATGGCACGGAGCCTGCAGCGAAGGTCCTCAGTCCGGAACCTACAGAGACGCTCCTCAGCCCGGAGCCTCCAGCGACGCTCCTCAGCCCGGAGCCTCCAGCGACGCTCCTCAGCCCGGAGCCTCCAGCGACGCTCCTCAGCCCGGAGCCTCCAGCGACGCTCCTCAGCCCGGAGCCTCCAGCGACGCTCCTCAGCCCTGAGCCTCCAGCGACGCTCCTCAGCCCTGAACCTCCAGCGACGGTCTGCAGCCCAGAGTCTTCAGCGGTGGTCTGCAGCCCAGAGTCTTCAGCGGTGGTCTGCAGCCCAGAGTCTTCAGCGATGGTTGGCGGTCCGAAGCCTCCAGTGATGATCAATGGTCTGGTTCCTCCGGACATACAGAAGTGGGGGGGATCAGCGGGCGGTGGGAGTACTACGCTCGGAACCAGAGCCGCCGCCATAGACATTAGTCACCCACCCTACCCTCCCTTTGTGTTTTGTGGTTGTTTTTTTTTTTTTTTTTTTTTTTTTTTTTGCATTCGGAGTCTGCACCTTTGGGGGGGGTACTGTCACGTCCTGACCTTAGTAAGATGTCATATTCTATAGTAGAGTAGGGCAGGGCGTGACAGGGGATGTTTTGGGCTGATCTATGTTTTCTAGTTCTATGTTTAAATTCTAGTTTTCTATTTCTATGTTGGGATTGTTTGGGGTTGATCTCTAATTGGAGGCAGCTGCTCCTCATTGCCTCTGATTAGAGATCATTTTTAAGTAGGGGTTTTTCTCATTGTTTGTGGGTTATTGTCTTTTGAGTAGTGTGTTGTCCTCTCTGCGTCACGGTTTGTTGTTTTGTATTTTCAAGTATTTCAGTGTATTGCATTCAGTTTCACTTTTAATAAATATGTGGAACTACGAACACCCTGCATTTTGGTCCGCTCCTTCGAACAGCCGTGACAGAACTAGAGAGAGAGAGGTACACAGCCAAAAACATAACATTTGAAATGTCTATATTCTTTTAAAACTTGTGAGTGTAATGTGTACTAATGTTTCTCTTGTTTATTTCCCTTTTGGTTATTGTCAATTGCATTTACTTTGGCAATGTAAACATATGTTTCCCATGGAAATAAAGCCCTTTGAATTGAATTGAGAATAATAGAGAGAGCGAGAGGGAGGGAGAGAGAGAGGAGAGATAAAAAACTGAGGTCTTAATTGACGTAAACTTTACATCTCCACCTGATCTGTCCGTCCTCGGGCATTGCTCCTCTGGCTGTCTGGAGGTCAGAATGGAACTGAATTATTGATACCACAATATTTACAATCCAGCAATCTAATGACCCAGCTGGTGAAAAGAAACAGACGGAGGAGACAGGGTAAACAAACAAGTCTGTGTACCATAGGGACCCTATTCCCTATTTAGTGCACTATTTTTGACCAGGGCTTTGTGTACAATATAGGGAATAGGGTGGCATTTGAGGACGCAAAGACTAATATACTGACAGGCAAGGCTAGCTAACAGTTGTAACATTTGCTACATTTGGAAAAGGGATTTTATCTCTGTTTGGTTCCAAATAAGAACTTCAAATTAGGGACAGATAAAGGATTTTTTTCTGACTCAGAGACACACAGTGTAAGGACCAGCAAGGGACAGACAAGCTTCTCTGGCCCTTTTTAAACTTCCTCTATCCTCCTCTACCTCTTCCTTCCTATTCCTCTACCCTCCTCTACCTCTATCCTCCTCTTCCTCTGCATTCCTCTTCCATCTACTTCCTCTACCATCCACTTCCTCTACCATCACTTCCTCTACCATCCTCTTCCTCTACCTTCCTCTTCCTCCACTATACCATAGGTCCAGAACATAGACACAACCCCCATACCCTCCTTGACTGATCCATGGGTCCATGATCCAGGCCACAGATCCTTGGCAGACTGACTGAGGAGAGTCCTACACTGTGCTCTGATAAGATCACCCCTAGGCAGACGTGCCAGTGGTAATACTGTGTAATGGCTTTATTAGATAGTCTGTGCAGGATCTGCTCCTTTGTAATGAAGTCATTTAAAATATATAATATGGTTCATATGGCAGGGGTTTTTTCTCCATTTCAGAGGCATTGGTGTAATTCATCTTTTAATCAACCTACAGGATAATTCAGAGGCAATGGTGTAATTAATATTTGAATCAACCTACAGGATATGTAGATCATTCTACTGATAGTAATGCCCTTAATATGATTATTTCATGTTTTACTCAAGGGAAATGTGTTATATGAAGCGGACCGTATACAAAGAGTTCTATTAGGACTAAAGACACGTGCAGAGCCCATGGTCTATTGGTAATGCTCCCTGCCAGTCACCCCCCCACACACACACACACGCACACACACACACACACACACACACGTACGCACATGCAGGAACACACACACGCATGCACACACAGACAGACACACAAGTATAAACACACAGAGACACAGAGAGACACACACACGCACGCACACACACACACACACACACACACACACACACACACAGACACACAAGTATATACACACAGACAGAGACACAGAGAGACGCACGCACGCACGCGCACACCACACACACACACACACACACACACACACACACACACACACACACACACACGTATGCACATGCAGGCACACACACATGCACGCACACACAGACAGACACAGAGAGAGAGACACACACACAAGTATACACACACAGACACAAACAGTAGTCTGAGTAATAGAATATTTGTTCATTTGAATTTGAATTCAAAGTGGTTTGATAAGTCTCTGAACAAGCCTCAGTCCTCCTGCTCTGTATGGTTGGTCATTCTAAATTACATTAAATGCTCTGTATATGGTCTGTGTGTGTGCGTGTGTGTGTGTGCACGTGTGAGTGTGCATGGGTAGAGAGCCTCTTTTAATTCATGAAGAAACAGGTGAACTAGTCTAGACCAATCAGCATCCTCCTAGAGCTAGGACGGTAACATTAATCTGACATAGCAACAATACACATCTTTCAGGAACATATTGATGAGCTACATCGGGGTCCATAATTATTGGCATCCTTAACAAAGATTAGCAAAAAAGATTGTATACTATAAATTATATAAATACTGAGCTATATTGCATGATCCAAATGTTTTTAATCTTATTATTTTATAGTAATACAATTGCTGGGAGAAAATGACATTTTGTTTAACAAGTAATACATAAAAAAAAGACAAGGGTCAAAACTATTAACATGCCTGTTTTCATTACTCATTTTTCATTGCACCCTCTCCCCTTGCGAGGATAACAACACTGAGCATTTTTCTTAAATGTTTTATGAGTTGGAGAACACATTGGGAGGGATCTTAGACCGTTCCTCCATAGAGCATCTTCCCAGATCCTTGATATCCTTCGTCTACGCGTATGGACTGCCCTCTTCATATCAAACCACAGTTTTTCAATGGGTTTCAAGACCAGAGACAGAGATGACCATTGCAAAAATATGATTTTGTGGTCAATTAACCAGTTATTTGTGGAATTTGGTTAGTGCTCAGGCAGTAGGAAGCTCTCTCATCCATTTATATACAGATGATACAGCCTTATACTCAGCTGGCCCCTCCCCTGATTTTGTGTTAAACGCTCTACAACAAAGGTTTCTTAGTGCCCAACAAGCCTTCTCATCCCTTAACCTTGTCTGAACACCTCCAAAACAAAGGTCATGTGGTTTGGTAAGAAGAATGCCCTCTCCCCGCAGGTGGGATTACTACCTCTGAGAGTTTAGAGCTTGGGAGGATTTAGGAGTATGGCTAGATGGTACACTGTCCTTCTCTCAGCACATATTAAAGCTGCAGGCTAAGGTTAAATCTAGACTTGGTTTCCTCTATCGTAATCGCTACTCTTTCACCCCAGCTGCCAAACTGATCCTGATTCAGATGACCATCCTAACCATGCTAGATTACGGAGACATAATTTATAGATCGGCAGGTACGGGTGCTCTCGAGCGGCTAGATATTCTTTACAATTCGGCCATCAGATTTGCCACCAATGCTCCTTATAGGACACATCACTAAACTGGTCATCGCTGTATACCCATCTCATTTATAAAACCCTCTTAAGCCTCACTCCCCCTTATCTGAGATATCTACTGCAGCCCTCATCCTCCACATACAATACCCGTTCTGCCAGTCAAATTCTGTTAAAGGTCCCCAAAACACACACATCCCTGGGTCGCTTGTCTTTTCAGTTCGTTGCAGCTAGCAACTGCAATGAGCTGCAACAAACACTCAAACTGGACAGTTTTATCTCAATTTCCTCATTCAAAGACTCAATCATGGACACTTACTGACAGTTGTGGTTGCTTTGCGTGATGTATTGTTGGCTCTACCTTCTTGCCCTTTGTGCTGTCTGTGCCCAATAATGTTTGTACCATGTTTTGTGCTGCTACCATGTTGTGCTGCTGCTATGTTGTGTTGCTACCATGTTGTGTTGCTACCATGCTGTGTTGCTACCATGCTGTGTTGCTGCCAGGCTGTTGTTGTCGTAGGTCTCTATTTATGTAGTGTTGTGTTGTCTCCCATGTTGTGATGTGCATTTTGACCTTTATTTTATTTTAATTTAATTTGTTTTTATTTTTAATCCCATCCCCCGTCCTCGCAGGCCTTTGCCTTTTGGTAGGTTGTCATTGTAAATAAGAATTTGTTCTTAACTGACTTGCCTAGTTAAATAAATGTTAAATAAACATTTATAAAAAAGATAGTCTTATTGGAAGATCCACTTGAGGCCAAGTTTCAGCCTCCTGGCACAGTCAGCCAGTTTTTTGGCTAAATTGTCCTTGTACTGGGTAAAGTTCATGATGCCGTTGACCTTAACAAGGGCCCCAATTGACCTTAAAAATGGCCCCAGGACCAGTGGAAGCGAAATAGCCCCATAATATTATAGATCCACCACCATATTTTACAGTAGGTATGGGGTTCTTTCTGCAAACAAATCTGGAAAGATTCTGTATGGAGGAATGGTCTAAGATCCTTCCCAATGTGTTCTCCAATATCATAAAACATTGAAGAAAAAGGCTCAGTGTCGTTACCCTCACAAGGGGAGGTTGCTAGAGTTTTGAAAACAGGGGTGTCAATCATTTCTACCCCTATCTATCTTATTTCTATGAGCAATTGTATTAGTATAATATAATATAACATTTTACATTTTGTTGTAGCATACAATATAGCTCAGTGTTTGTGTTATTTATTTTATACAGTATTTTTTGCTCATCTTTAACAAGGGGTGGCAGGCACTGCATCTCAGTGCTAGAGGTGTCACTACAGACCTTGGTTCGATTCCAGGCTATATCACATCTGTACGTGATTGGGAGTCCCATAGGGCGGCACACAATTGGCCCAGTGTTGTCCTGGTTAGGGTTGTCCTGGTAGGCCGTCATTGTAAATAAGAATTTGTTCTTAACTTACTTGCCTAGTTAAAAAATGATGGAGCCCACTGTAAATTTAAAACTGACAATGTGTGGAACTTGTGGATCCAACATCCATTGATGGAGGTGGTCAGTTGCCACATAGTTGGGGATCAGGCTGGGCCAGGGGTATATGGGAGCTCAGCCAGAGGGAAGCTAATAACAGCCCTGCCCTAGGGTATATTACCCTGTCCTATCCTGTCACAGAGAATATATTTTATAATGGAGAGATTCACTGCTTATCTCATCCTGATAGAGGTTTCCCCTCCATCCATTAATCATGTAGCCCCTACGCATTACTTTAGACCAGAGTCCTATGGGCCCTGCTCAAAAGAAGTGCACTATATAGGGAATAGTGTGTCATTTGAGATGGAGCTCTTAGTTACAGAAGCAGCTAGCACATTGCATTGGATTTAGGTTTCATAAACACTTACATCTTTCACTGGCTGGTGGTGTCTCATGGCATTTTCCATGTAGACGTATGTACATATATTTTTGTCTTTCACCCTGAAACCCAAGGTCTTTGTCAGTGTTCCAGATGGTGCTGGCCGATTGTTAGCTACAGTTGCTATGGATACGATGGGGCGTGCTGAGGCTATAGACAACCATGAGGGTATAAGTAGTCCCTCTCTGGGACTCTTCTCTTATGGTTGAGTGGCTTAAAGATGTGTTATGAGGTTTGTATCATCTCAGCCAGTGATTTTGAAAGTAGTGCTCACGAGCCAGAACAGGTCCACAAACATTGTGCACAATTGTGTACAAATCATCCATTTTGTATGATGTTACATACTGCAAACAATAAAATAATAATACAATTTGTAAAATATCCCGTTCAATCTCTTCAATATCCATCCACACCATGGTCAGCTCACAGCAGACACATCGGTCCTGTTCTCCTGCTCAGACGTTGCTGACGCATGACATACTTTACAATGCCTGCATAGGTATTTTACGTATCAGCTAACCACATCATATGCTATAGCAATCTGGTGCCCAACGGAAAAGCTAAAGATGTGTCACGCAACCATTGGTTGATACATACAACGTCTGAGCAGGGAAACACGACCACTGACTGATGGACTGACTGACTAGAGGTAATAGAGGGAAAACAACATCTCGTCCCAAAAAACCCCAGGCTAAAATCATCAGTCAAAAAAGATGAATGTCATATGCTAAGATATATTTGAATAGCAATGGATCAATAATAACAAAGACTGAATAGAAAAATAGCCTGTGAATAAGACTGTTAGCACACTGATCTAGCAGACGTTACACATCACATGGGCGTGAATCACTGAAGTGCTTCCATTCCAATAGCATGTTCGAAATCATTTTCACTATTAGACACCATCCGTTGGTGTCTAACCCATCACAAAGGGTGGAGCCTGAAATAGAAGTATCGAACAGCCCGTTGGAGAATAAAGCTGTAGTATTTAATGGAGTCTGTCTGGAACAGGAGGAATAAAGCTGGAGTATTTAATGGAGCCCATCTGAAACAGGATTAATAAAGCTGGAGTTTTTAATGGAGACCATCTGAAACAGGATTAATAAAGCTGGAGTATTTAATGGAGTCCATCTGAAACAGGATTAATTAAGCTGGGGTTTTTAATGGAGTCCATCTGAAACAGGATTAATAAAGCTGGGGTTTTTAATGGAGTCCATCTGAAACAGGATTAATAAAGCTGGGGTTTTTAATGGAGTCCATCTGAAACAGGATTAATAAAGCTGGGTTTTTTAATGGAGTCCATCTGAAACAGGATTAATAAAACTGGGGTTTTTAATGGAGTCCATCTGAAACAGGATTAATAAAGCTGGAGAATTTCAAATCAAATTTTATGGGTCACATACACGTGGTTAGCAGATGTTATTGCGAGTGTAGCGAAATGCTTGTGCTTCTAGTTCCGACAGTGCAGCAATATCCAACAAGTAATTTATCAATTCCACAAATTGTTTAACATGGGTCAAACGTTTCGGGTAGCCTTCCACAAGCTTCCCACAATAAGTTGGGTGAATTTTAGCCCATTCCTCCTGACAGAGCTGGTGTAACTGAGTCAGGTTTGTAGGCCTGCCTCCTTTCTTGCACACGCTTTTTCATTTCTGCCCACAAATGTTCTATAGGATTGAGGTCAGGGCTTTGTGATGTCCACTCCAATACCTTGACTTTGTTGTCCTTAAGCAATTTTTCCACATCTTTGGAAGTATGCTTGAGGTCATTGTCCATTTGGAAGACCCATTTGCGACCAAGCTTTAACTTCCTGACTGATGTCTTGAGATGTTGATTCAATATATCCACATCATTTTCCATCCTCATGATGCCATCTATTTTGTGAAGTGCACCAGTCTCCAAAGAGTTCGATCTTTGTCCCTATGTGCAGTTGTAACCCGCAGTCTGGCTATTTTTAATGGCGGTTTTGGAGCAGTGGCTTCTTTCTTGCTGAGCTGCCTTTCAGGTTATGTCGATATAGGACTTGTTTTACTGTGATATAGATACTTTTGTACCTACTTCCTCCATCATCTTCACAATGTCCTTTGCTGTTGTTCTGGGATTGATTTGCACTATTCGCACCAATGTGCGTTCATCTCTTGGAGACAGAACACATCTCATTCCTGAGCGGTATGACGGCTGCGTGGTCCCATGGTGTTTGTACTTGCGTACTATTGTTTGTACAGATGAACATGGTACCTTCAGGCATTTGGAAATTGCTCCCAAGGATGAACCAGACTTGTGGAGGTCTACCATGTTTTATTCTGAGGTCTTGGCTGATTTCTTTAGATTTTTTCCCATGATGTCAAGCAAAGAGGCAAAGAGTTTGAAGGTAGGCCTTGAAATACATCCACAGGTAAATCTCCAATTGACTCAAATGATGTCAATTAGCCTATCAGAAGCTTCTAAAGACATTACATAATTTTCTGGAATTTTCCAAGCTGTTTAAAGGCACAGTCAACTTAGTGTATGTAAACTTCTGACCCACTGGAATTGTTATACAGTGAATAATAAGTGAAATAATCTGTCTGTAAACAATTGTTGGAAAAATTACTTGTGTCATGCACAAAGAAGCTGTCCTAACCGACTTGCCAAAACTACAGTTTGTTGACAATAAATTTGTGGAGTGGTTGAAAACGAGTATTAATGACTCCAAGCTAAGTGTATGTAAACTTCTGACTTCAACTGTATAAAAACTCATTAAAAAAAGAAACGTTCTCTCACTGTCAATTGCATTTATTTTCAGCAAACTTATCATGTGTAAATATTTGTATGAACATAACAAGATTTAACAACTGAGACATAAATTGAACAAGTTCCACAGAAATGTGACTAACAGAAATTGAAAAATGTGTCCCGAACAAAGGGGGGGATCAAAATCGAAAGTAACAGTCAGTATCTGGTGTTGCCACCCACTGCATTAAATACTGCAGTGCATCTCCTCTACATTGTCTGCACCAGAATTGCCCGTTCTTGTTGTGAGATGTTACCCCTCTCTTCCACCAAGGCACCTGCAAGATCCCGGACATTTCTGGGGGGAATGGCCTGAGCCCTCACCCTCCATTCCAACAGGTCCCAGATGTGCTCAATGGCATAGATTTCCGGTCTCTTCGATAGCAGTGGCAGAACACTGACATTGCTGTCTTGCAGGAAATCACACACAGAACGATCTGTATGGCTGGTGGCATTGTCATGCAGGAGGGTCATGTCAGGATGAGCCTGCAGGGAGGGTACCACATGAGGGAGGAGGATGTCTTCCCTGTAACGCACAGCGCTGAGATTGCCTGCACTGACAACAAGCTCAGTCCGATGGACACACCGCCCAGACCATGACGGACCCTCCACCTCCAAATCGATCCCGATCCAGAGTACAGGTCTCGGTGTAACGCTCATTCCATCGACGATAAACGCGAATCCGACAATCACCCCTGGTGAGACAAAACCGCAACTTTTCAGTGAAGAGCCCTTTTTGCCAGTCCTGTCTATTCCAGTGACCGTGGTTTTGTGCCCATAGGCGACGTTGTTGCCGGTGATGTCTGGTGAGGACCTGCCTTACAACAGGCCTACAAGCCCTCAGTCCAGCATCTCTCAGCCTATTGAGGACAGTCTGAGCACTGATGGAGGGATTGTGCATTCCTGGTGTAACTCGGGCAGTTGTTGTTGCCATCCTGTACCTGTCCCGCAGGTGTGATATTCGGATGTACAGATCCTGTGCAGGTGTTGTTAAACATGGTCTGCCACTGCGAGGATGATCAGCTGTCCATCCTGTCTCCCTGTAGCGCTGTCTTAGGCATCTCACAGTACGGACATTGCAATTTATTGCCTTGGCCACATCTGCAGTCCTCATGCCTTGTTCACGCAGATGAGCAGGGACCCTGGGCATCTTTCTTTTGGTGTTTTTCAGAGTCAGTAGAAAGGCATCTTTAGTGTCCTAAGTTTTCATAACTGTGACCTTCATTTCCTACCGTCTGTAAGCTGTTAGTGTCTTAACGACTGTTTCATAGGTGCATATTCAATCATTGTTTATTGAACAAGCATGGGAAACAGTGTTTAAACCCTTTACAATGAGGATCTGTGAAGTTATTTGGATTTTTATGAATGATTATTTTCTTGCCTAGTTTATCTCTCTCTCTCTTTCTCTCCCTCACCCCCTTCTCTCTCTTACCCCTTCTCATTCTCTCTCCCCTTCTCCCCCCCCTCTCCATCACTGGACAATTGGGGGGACATTAAGTTTGTTTCTAAGTTTGTGCAGGTGTCTTCTGAACGAGATTAGCCCTCCACTAGTCTTTCTGCTGGGAACCAACTCAGTATGCCTCCCAAATGCCATCCAATTTCCATATATATATATTATATATATTATTATGTTCTTGTCTCAATTATTTTTTTATTTTTTTTATTTTTTTATTTAACCTTTATTTACCTAGGCAAGACAGTGAAGAACAAATTCTTATTTACATTGACGGTCTAACCCGGCCAAACCCGGACGACGCTGGGCCAATTGTGCGCCTCCCTATGGGACTCCCAATAAAGGCTGGATGTGTGTTGTATTTATTATGGATCCCCATTAGCTGCTGCCAAGGCCAAGCTACTTTCCTGGGGTCCAGCAAAATTAAGGCAGTTTATACAATTTTAAAAACATGACAATAAATTCACAGCACTTTCCTAAACAGCTACCCTGGGGAATTCCTGATTCTTCCTGGATTATGTTTGAGGCTTCCATTAAAGACAGTCCCCACAATCATTAAAGACAGTCCCCACAATCATTTTATCATCAATTACTCTCAGCCAATTGTATAAGTGCTGTGCTGGTTGTGTGTACTTCCCTGTTGTCTGTTGTCAATTTGTTTACTGTGAAATAGCATTGTATCTGTTCAAACATAATTTTTTTCAGAAGTTTCCTAAGGGTTGGTAACAGGCTGATTGGTGAGCTATTTCAGCCAGAAATCTTTCTGATTGAGAGGGGGTCAAATACTTATTTCCCTCATTAAAATGCAAATAATTTTATAACATTTTTGACATGCGTTTTTCTGGATTTTTTGGTTGTTATTCTGTCTCTCCCTGTTCAAATAAATCTACCATTAAAATTATAGACTAATCATTTCTTTGTCAGTGGGCAAACGTACAAAATCAGCAGGGGATCAAATAATGTTTTCCCTCACTGTATATATATATATATATATATATATATATATATATATATATATATATATATATATATATTTTTTTTTTTTGTTTGTTTTCTATTTTAGTTTTATAAGGCTGCTGATAAGAAAACAACATATTTGACAGGATTTTGTTACAATAGCCCCCTTTAGAAGCCGTATGCCATCAAAGCCAAGACCAACTACAGTTGCTAAACAATATCTTATTAGCCTCTACAGGATTGGTGCGTCCCCCTCGGGACGGTTGAGCTAACGTAGGCTAATGTGATTAGCATGAGGTTGTAAGTAACAAGAACATTTCCAAGGACATAGACATATCTGATATTGGCAGAGAGCTTACATTCTTGTTAATCTAACTGCACTGTCCAATTAACAGTAGCCAATACATTGAAATAATGCCATACTATTATTTGAGGAGAGTGCACAGATATGAACTTGAAAAGTTACTAATAAACCAATTAGGCACATTTGGGCAGTCTTGATACACAATTTTGAACATAAATACAATGATTCATTGGATCAGTCAACAACTTTGCACATACACTGCTGCCATCTAGTGGCCAAAATCGAAATTGTGCCTGGGCTGGAATAATAGATTATGGCCTTCTCTTGCATTTGAAAGTTGATGGTACAAAAAAAATTTAAAACGTTTTTTTTCTTTGTATAATCTTTTATCAGATCTAATGTGTTACATTGTACTACATTAATTTCACATTTCCACAAACTTCAAGGTGTTTCTTTTCAAATTCTATCAATAATATGCATATCCTTGGGTATGTCATTTTAGGAGAAAATTTAAAAAAAGGGTCTCATCCTTTAAGTTATAAACCAATATGCCTGTGCGTAACCCTTGCCAGTGATCTTGTTCTCAGCACACCTTTTTACAATACATGTTTTCAATACTAAAAGGGGAACTTATAGTCACTCCTGACAAGTACAGGTAGCTACAGTTGAAGTCGGAAGTTTACATACACTTAGGTTGGTTTCATTAAAACTCGTTTTCAACCACTCCACAAATTTCTTGTTAACAAACTATAGTTTTGGCAAGTCGGTTAGAACATCTACTTTGTGCATGACACAACTCATTTTTCCAACAATTGTTTACAGACAGATTATCCTCTATGGGCTAGGTGGGACGCTAGCGTGCCACCCGTGGTGCACTCCATCAACAGCAGGTGCATTTCAAGAGTGGCAAATTTGAATCCAAATAAATGTCAAAATTCAAATTTTTCGAACATACAACTATTTTACACCCTTTGAAAGATAAACATCTCCTTAATCTAACCACGTTTTACGATTTCAAAAAGGTTTTACGGCGAAAGCATAAATTTAGAGTATGTTAGGACAGTACATTTACAAGAGTTGTGTGTAATGTTTTGTCGATTCAAAGACAGGGTCACCAAAACCATAAAACCAGCTAAAATGATGCACTAACCTTTTACAATCTCCATCAGATGACACTCCTAGGACATTATGTTAGACAATGCATGCATTTTTAGTTCTATCAAGTTCATATTTATATCCAAAAACAGCGTTTTACTATGGCATTGATGTTGAGGAAATCGTTTCCCTCCAATAACCGGCAGTCAAGTCAACACCACAAATTAAATAATTAAAATTAGAAAACATTGGTAAAATATTATATTGTCATTTAAAGAATTATAGATTTACATCTCTTGAACGCAATCAACTTGCCAGATTTAAAAATAACCTTACTGGGAAATCACACTTTGCAATAATCTGAGCACTGCGCCCAGAAAAATACGCGTTGCGATACAGACTAGACGTCATGTTGGGGAGATATAAAATCGAAAATACTATGTAAATAATCCATTACCTTTGATTCTCTTCATCAGATGTCACTTCCAGGTATCACAGGTCCATAACGAATGTAGTTTTGTTCAAAAAAGCTCATCATTTATGTCCAAAAATCTCCGTCTTGTTAGCACATGATCTAAGCCAGCCGGACTTCTCGTCATGAACGAGGGGAAAAAATATATTTACGTTCGTTCAAACATGTCAAACGTTGTATAGCATAAATCATTAGGGCCTTTTTTAACCATAACATGAATAATATTCAAGGTGGACGAATGCATACTCTTTTATAACGTATTGGAACGAGGGTACCCAACATGAACTCGCGCGCCAGGTGTCTAATGGGACATCATCGTTCCATGGCTCTTGTTCGGTCAGATCTCCCTCCAGAAGACTCAAAACACTTTGTAAAGGCTGGTGACATCTAGTGGAAGCAATAGGAAGTGCCAAAATATTCCTCAGCCCCTGTGTTTTTCAATGGGATAGGTTTAAAGGTAATACAACACATCAGGTATCCACTTCCTGTCAGAAAATGTCTCAGGATTTTGCCTGCCAAATGAGTTCTGTTATACTCACAGACACCATTCAAACAGTTTTAGAAACTTTAGAGTGTTTTCTATCCATATATAATAAGTATATGCATATTCTAGTTACTGGGTAGGATTAGTAACCAGATTAAATCGGGTACTTTTTTTTTATCCAGACGTGCAAATGCTGCCCCCTAGCCCTAACAGTGGGTCAGAAGTTTACATACAGTGGGGGAAAAAATTATTTGATCCCCTGCTGATTTTGTATGTTTGCCCACTGACAAAGAAATGATCAGTCTAGAATTTTAATGTTAGGTTTATTTGAACAGTGAGAGACAGAATAACAACAAAAATATTGAGAAAAACGCATGTCAAAAATGTTATAAATTGATTTGCATTTAATGAGGGAAATAAGTATTTGACCCACTCTCAATCAGAAAGATTTCTGGCTCCCAGGTGTCTTTTATACAGGTAACGAGCTGAGATTAGGAGCACACTCTTAAAGGGAGTGCTCCTAACCGCAGCTTGGTACCTTTATAAAAGACACCTGTCCACAGAAGCAATCAATCAATCAGATTCCAAACTCTCCACCATGGCCAAGACCAAAGAGCTCTCCAAGGATGTCAGGGACAAGATTGTAGACCTACACAAGGCTGGAATGGGCTACAAGACCATCGCCAAGCAGCTTGGTGAGAAGGTGACAACATTTGGTGCGATTATTCGCAAATGGAAGAAACACAAAAGAACTGTCAATCTCCCTCGGCCTGGGGCTCCATGCAAGATCTCACCTCGTGGAGTTGCAATGATCATGAGAACGGTGAGGAATCAGCCCAGAACTACACGGGAGGATCTTGTCAATGATCTCAAGGCAGCTGGGACCATAGTCACCAAGAAAACAATTGGTAACACACTACGACGTGAAGGACTGAAATCCTGCAGCGCCCGCAAGGTCCCCCTGCTCAAGAATACATATACATGCCCGTCTGAAGTTTGCCAATGAACATCTGAATGATTCAGAGGACAACTGGTGAAAATGTTGTCAGATGAGACCAAAATGGAGCTCTTTGGCATCAACTCAACTCGTCGTGTTTGAAGGAGGAGGAATGCTGCCTATGACCCCAAGAACACCATCTCCACCATCAAACATGGAGGTGGAAACATTATGCTTTGGGGGGGGTTTTCTGCTAAGGGGACAGGACAACTTCACCGCATCATTTGACGGGGCCATGTACCGTCAAATCTTGGGTGAGAACCTCCTTCCCTCAGCAAGGGCATTGAAAATGGGTCGTGGATGGGTATTCCAGTATGACAATGACCCAAAACACACGGCCAAGGCAACAAAGGAGTGGCTCAAGAAGAAGCACATTAAGGTCCTGGAGTGGCCTAGCCAGTCTCCAGACCTTAATCCCATAGAAAATCTGTGGATGGTGCTGAAGGTTCGAGTTGCCAAATGTCAGCCTCGAAACCTTAATGACTTGGAGAAGATCTGCAAAGAGGAGTGGGACAGAGATGTGTGCAAACCTGGTGGCCAACTACAAGAAACGTCTGACCTCTGTGATTGCCAACAAGGGTTTTGCCACCAAGTACTAAGTCATGTTTTGCATAGCGGTCAAATATTTATTTCCCTCATTAAAATGCAAATCACTTTATAACATTTTTGACATGCGTTTTTCTGGATTTTATTTGTTATTCTGTCTCTCACTGTTCAAATAAATCTACTATTAAAATTATAGACTGATCATTTCTTTGTAAGTGGGCAAACGTACAAAACCAGCAGGGGATCAAATACTTTTCCCCCCCACTGTACACTAAGTTGACTGTGCCTTTAAACAGCACAGAAAATTCCATAAAATGATGTCATGGCTTTAGAAGCTTCTGATAGGCTAATTGACATAATTTGAGTCAATTGGAGGTGTACCTGTGAGTGTATTTCAAGGCCTACATTCATACTCAGTACCTCTTTGCTTGACATCATGGGAAAATCAAAATAAATCAGCCAAGACCTCAGAAAACAAATTTCAGACCTACACAAGTCTGGCTCATCCTTGGGAGCAATTTCCAATCGCCTTAAAGTACCACGCTCATCTGTACAAACAATACTACTTAACCTGTTTGGGCTAGGGGGCAGTATTGACACGGCTGGATAAAAAACGTACCCGATTTAATCTGGTTACTACTCCTGCCCAGTAACTAGAATATGCATATAATTATTGGCTTTGGATAGAAAACACTCCAAAGTTTCTAAAACTGTTTGAATGGTGTCTGTGAGTATAACAGAACTCAAATGGCAGGTCAAAACCTGAGAAGATTCTGTACAGGAAGTACCCTGTCTGACCATTTCTTGGCCTTCTTTGCCATCTCTATCCATTACAAAGGATCTCTGCTGTTACGTGACACTTCCTACGGCTGCCATGGGCTCTCAGAAGGCGGCAAAAAGCGGAATCGTGGCTTTGCAGGCTCTGGTTGAAACAAAGTAGCGCGTTTGGGTAGTGGCTGGTTACAGTACTGTGAGACTCAGGCGCGTGCCCGCGTCGACCGAATGCTTTGTTTTCTTTCCTCTGTTTACCTAAACGGAGATTCCCGGTCGGAATATTATCGCTTTTTTACCAGAAAAATGGCATAAAAATGGATTTTAAACAGCGGTTGACATGCTTCGAAGTACGGTAATGGAATATTTAGACATTTTTTGTCACGAATTGCGCCATGCTCATGACCCTGATTTACCATTTCGGATAGTGTCTGGAACGCACGAACAAAACGCCGCTATTTGGATATAACGATGGATTATTTTGGACCAAACCAACATTTGTTATTGAAGTAGCAGTCGTGGGAGTGCATTCTGACGAAGACAACAAAGGTAATCAAACTTTTGTAATAGTAAATCTGACTTTGGTCAGGGCTAAACTTGGTGGGTGTCTAAATGGCTAGCCGTGATGGCTGGGCTATCTACTGAGAATATTGCAAAATGTGCTTTCACCGAAAAGCTATTTTAAAATCGGACACCTCGATTGCACAAAGGAGTTCTGTATCTATAATTCTTAAAATAATTGTTATGTTTTTTGTGAACGTTTATCGTGAGTAATTTAGTAAATTGTTAGTAAATTCCCCGGAAGTATGCTAGTTCTGAACGTCACATGCTAATGTAAAAAGCTGGTTTTTGATATAAATATGAACTTGATTGAACAAAACATGCATGTATTGTATAACATAATGTCCTAGATGTGTCATCTGATGAAGATCATCAAAGGTTAGTGCTGCATTTAGCTGTCTTCTGGGTTTTTGTGACATTATATGCTAGCTTGAAAAATGGGTGTCTGATTATTTCTGGCTGGGTACTCTGCTGACATAATCTAATGTTTTGCTTTCGTTTTAAAGCCTTTTTGAAATCGGACAGTGTGGTTAGATTAACGAGAGTCTTGTCTTTAAAATGCTGTAAAATAGTCATATGTTTGAGAAATTGAAGTAATAGCATTTCTAAGGTATTTGAAAATCGCGCCACGGGATTCAACTGGCTGTTGCGTAGGTGGGACGAATTCGTCCCGCCTAGCCCAGAGAGGTTAAGTATAAACACCCAGGGACCACGCAACCGTCATGCCGCTCAGGAAGGAGACGTGTTCTGTCTCCTAGAGATGAACGTACTTTGGTGTGAAAAGTGCAAATCAATCCAAGAACAACAGCAAAGGACCTTGTGAAGACGCTGGAGGAAACAGGTATAACGTATCTACATCCACAATAAAACGAGTCCTATATCGACATAACCAGCAAAGAAGAAGCCACTGCTCCAAATCTGCCTTAAAAAAGCCGGACTACGGTTTGCAACTGCACATGGGGACAAAGATCATACTTTTTGGAGAAATAACCTCTGGTCTGATGAAACAAAAATAGAACTGTTTGGCCATAATGACCATCGTTATGTTTGGAGGAAAAAGGGGGAGGCTTGCAAGCCGAAGAACACCATCCTAACCGTGAAGCACGGGGGTGGCAGCATCATATTGTGGGGGTGCTTTGCTGCAGGATGGACTGGTGCACTTCACAAAATAGATGGCATCATGAGGATGGAACATTTTGTGGATATATTGAAGCAACATCTCAAGACATCAGTCCGGAAGTTAAAGCTTGGTCGCAAATGGGTCTTCCAAATGAACAATGACCCCAAGCATACTTCCAAAATTGTGGCAAAATGGCTTAAGGACAACAAAGTCAAGGTTTTGGAGTGGCCATCACAAAGCCCTGACCTCAATCCTATAGAAAATGTGTGTGCAGAACTGAAAAAGAGTGTGAGAGCAAGGAGGGCCTACTAACCTGACTTAGTTACACCAGCTCTGTCAGGAGGAATGTGTCAAAATTCACCTCAGCTTTTTGTGGAAGCTTGTGGAAGGCTACCCGAAACGTTTGACCAAAGTTAAACAATTTAAAGGCAATGCTACCAAATACTAATTGAGTGTATGTAATATTCTGTTACACTGGGAATGTGATGAAAGAAATAAAAGCTGAAATAAATCATTCTCTCTGCTATTATTCTGACATTTCACATTCTTAAAACAGAGTGGTGATTCTATCTGACCTAAGACAGGGAATTTTTACTAGGATTAAATGTCAGGAATTGTGAAAGACTGAGTTTACATGTATTTTACTAAGGTGCATGTAATCTTCTGACTTCAACTGTATCTGTGTTGCTCGTTTAGGACTTGCAAAGATACATCCTATTAGATAGAACTCATATATACATGTTTATAACAATGATAGATAAAGCAACTGCTTTTACATGAGCTAAAAAAGACGCATTCTTATGGCTGCATCTCAAACAGCAACCTATGCCCTATATAGTGCAGTACTTTTGACCAGGGCCCATGAATAGGGTGCCATTTGGGACACAGACAGAGTAAAATCAGCATGAGCAGATGGTGACTGACAAGGGTGGAGAGGTTTCCACATGGAGTAAAATCAGCGATGAGTAGACTAAAGAGGGTGGTGAGGTTTCCAGACAGGCTGGCACAGTTGCCAGACAGTTTCAGCATGTCTTCTTGAAACAGTAGAAAACCTATAGAATATCACTAACAAACCTGGCTTCCGTCAACTGAGTTCTGGGTAGATGGTGACATTTTAAAATCTTATTTTAGACACAGCAAATTTTCCCTGTGTATAGTTTAGCAAGGATTTCCATTGCTGTGCTTGGAAACAATTAATGTGAAGAATTCCAATTGATAAAGCTGCACTACAAAGTGTTTCCAAAGACAGCAATGGAAGTACTATAACCATCACTGTCAAAATTCCACAATGTTTCTCAAAATATTTTGGGTTTTCAGAGAAAATACAACATTTTCTCTCAATCCTTTGAGTGCATCAATAGTAAATAATACTGTTTTGCTAACTGTGTTTATTTCCAAACTTCTCCTCAGCCCCTAAGGAGTGAAAGCTTTTAAAATTGAGACGTCCTCTCCATTAGGATAGGAACGCGGCGTCGCCGTCAGGCCCTGAAGGACGTCTACATATCCCTCCTCCAACTCTGTCACCCCTGAAGGATATATGAGAACCAGAGTGTCCTCGGTCAGCTATGTATCCATTCTCCTCCTCTTCCAGCACTTCAACACCACATTTTTCCTTGTTTGAAGTGGCACTTTACCTTATCCTTCTTCCCCATATTCTATTCTTATCCATCTCTCACATCTACTTCTGTGGTGCTCATGTTTGGTTTTTGTTGTGTTTGTCCTTCAAAAGAATAGCTAAAACTTAATTTTTTTTCAGCTGAATGTTAAGGACCTCTTAGGCCACTTACAGATGTCTGTGTGCTCAATGCGGATGCCAATTTAACTGAACTCCCATGTAGAAAACATAACATATGTTTGTTAATTTACTGTAGTGTATGCCAGCATGTTCTCTTCTGCATTCAAGATGTCTGATGGGTAATATTTAATCTAAGAGATAGACCTACTTCATTTGCGAATGTAAGATTATACCTTCTACCTTTTTGAATGTCCCTTAGCTATAGTACGGTCCCTCTCCCACCCCCTTCTCTGATCCATATCCATGCAACCCCACCCAATCCTCTCCCATGTGACCATACGTCCTCTCCTCCACAGCCTCCCACACCTTTTAGCTCGGCACAATGAAGGATCACACAGGCCTGTCATTTTGACCACACCATAAAAGCCATCCTCTCCTCCACACTCCACCGGGTCCAGATGTACCAGCCCGCAAACAGAATGGTTACGTCCCAAATGACACCCTATTCCCTGTATAGTACACTATTGTTGACCAAAGTCCCTATGGGTCCTGCTCAAAAGTAGTGCAATATTGGGAATAGGGTGTAATTTGGGACGCAGGCGATACCTTTACTGTGACTTTCCACGAAAAAGAGTAAAAGGTGGGTTACTACTGGAGAATACCAACCAAAACTGTACTCATGTATAATGGATTGGATCTCAGTTACTAGGAGCCTGCTGGTCTCCTGGGCTTTATGCCAAATGTCACCCTATTTCCTATATAGTGTACTACTTTTGATCAGGGCTCTAGTCAAATGTAGTGCACTATATAAGGAACAGGATGTCATTTGGGATGCAGAACTGGACTCTCAGGACAGAGCTAGCCAGAGCCAAAGGGCCATGATAATAAAACCTAAATAAATAATGGATGCGGGAACCAGAGTATGTGAGTGGAGTTGAACGGTTGGAAATCCTGTGATGAGCAGTGTTTGCTCACTGCTCTGGCGCTCCACATCCTTTCCTACCACTCTGCTAAAAACCACTCCTCGCTCACCCCAAAAAAATCTGCACATACAAATTCACTCCATTTTATTAAAATTGCAATTTAACTAACACCCATCTATTTTTGTGACAACCTGGACCTACCATTTGGTTTTTAAGTATTGAAACCAAACCATATGATTTGAATAAAAAGTATTTCATTAAACAACAGGAAAAGGTGACTAAGAAGCACTCATCATTTCAAATAGGCTACCCGTAATATTAAACAGCATATAAACACTGTAAATAGGTCAGGAGCCAGACAGGCAGACTATGAATTAATTATTTAATCTGTATTATTTCAATTATTTCAAGGCTATAGCCTACAAATAAATATTTCCTAAGCATTTGCTAGTGCGACACACTAGGCTGACAGTGACATTACGCTCTCAGTATTTAAACAATGTTAAGTTGTATTAAATAATTATAGTCTATAAATTACGCACAATGTAGGCTGTGACTTACTTAAAATTAAATACTAATTATACGAAAAATGTTTTATTAGGCTCAGCCAGAGTCTGTGGATTCAGGCCATTGTAATGGTGCCTGGAGAGCAGGCCAGCAGCGGAGAAAACCCTCTCAGCGCATTCAGAGCCACTGGGGATGCTAATCACCCTTCAGGACACTCTTGCCAGGCTGGGCAGGATGCGTAGTTGTTTTTTTTTGTTTACCTTTATGTTAGCCTAAAGGATTTTAGGTAAAATAACCCTATCAAAACAGAAATCTCCTTCAATGAAATAATATGCCAGATCTATTGGGGCAAAAACAATGATGGCCTATTGTGTAGATAGTAGAAAGAAAATGAACAAAACTTTTAAGAGATCTGATTTTTGTAAATAAATATTTTGCTACAATGACACACTTAGCTAGCTGCCACCTCATTATTTTCTGTTAGCATGTGCACAAAGTAAGTACACCATCATGCTTTCTGGATGTGTCTTTTCAGATTCCACAATGATTTTTTACTTCTGGACAGTACATCACCACACTTCCTCTCTTGCTCTTGGTCCTCATCTTTGTCACCTTGTTTTTCACCTGTGTGTTTTATCAGTTTCTTTATGAAAATATTTAGTGAACTCCATGACTGTAGCAACTGCAATGGGCTATAGCAACACACAAGTAGACTACAAATGCATGCTGGGCCGGGCATTCCCTGAGCTCATGATGTGAGTGCTACTGGAGCAAAATCGGAGCGTGCTAGCCTCTTGGGGCTAGGTGGGACGCTAGCGTGCCACCCGTGGTGCACTCCATCAACAGCAGGTGCATTTCAAGAGCGGCAAATTTGAATCCAAATAAATGTCAAAATTCAAATTTTTCAAAAATACAACTATGTTACACCATTTGAAAGATAAACATCTCCTTAATCTAACCACGTTTTACGATTTCAAAAAGGTTTTACGGCGAAAGCATAAATTTAGAGTATGTTAGGACAGTACATTTACAAGAGTTGTGTGTAATGTTTTGTCAAGTCAAAGACAGGGTCACCAAAACCATAAAACCAGCTAAAATGATGCACTAACCTTTTACAATCTCCATCAGATGACACTCCTAGGACATTATGTTAGACAATGCATGCATTTTTAGTTCTATCAAGTTCATATTTATATACAAAAACAGCGTTTTACTATGGCATTGATGTTGAGGAAATCGTTTCCCTCCAATAACCGGCAGTCAAGTCAGCGTCAGAAATTAAATAATTAAAATTAGAAAACATTGGTAAAATATTATATTGTCATTTAAAGAATTATAGATTTACATCTCTTGAACGCAATCAACTTGCCAGATTTAAAAATAACCTTACTGGGAAATCACACTTTGCAATAATCTGAGCACTGCGCCCAGAAAAATAGGCGTTGCGATACAGACTAGACGTCATGTTGGGGAGATCTAAAATCGAAAATACTATGTAAATAATCCATTACCTTTGATTCTCTTCATCAGATGTCACTTCCAGGTATCACAGGTCCATAACGAATGTAGTTTTGTTCAAAAAAGCTCATCATTTATGTCCAAAAATCTCCGTCTCGTTAGCACATGATGTAAGCCAGCCGGACTTCTCGTCATGAACGAGGGGAAAAAATATATTTCCGTTCGTTCAAACATGTCAAACGTTGTATAGCATAAATCATTAGGGCCTTTTTTAACCAGAACATGAATAATATTCAAGGTGGACGAATGCATACTCTTTTATAACGTATTGGAACGAGGGTACCCAACATGAAGTAGCGCGCCAGGTGTCTAATGGGACATCACCGTTCCATGGCTCTTGTTCGGTCAGATCTCCCTCCAGAAGACTCAAAACACTTTGTAAAGGCTGGTGACATCTAGTGGAAGCAATAGGAAGTGCCAAAATATTCCTAAACCCCTGTGTTTTTCAATGGGATAGGTTTAAAGTCAATACAACACATCAGGTATCCACTTCCTGTCAGAAAATGTCTCAGGGTTTTGCCTGCCAAATGAGTTCTGTTATACTCACAGACACCATTCAAACAGTTTTGGAAACTTTAGAGTGTTTTCTATCCATATATAATAAGTATATGCATATTCTAGTTACTGGGTAGGATTAGTAACCAGATTAAATCGGGTACATTTTTTTTTATCCAGACGTGCAAATGCTGCCCCCTAGACCCAACAGGCTAGAAGGCAGATTCTCCAGCCTTTGGGAGACTTGATCCAAGCTCCAGTCAAATTGGGCACATTCCGCTCATCTCTCTGCTCAAATATTCTGGTGAAAACAAACATTGTATATGTGTGTTATCTCACCTTGTGGCTGAGAGATACTGTAAATGAGAGATACTGTAAATTAAATATACTGTAAAGTAGACATTTATTTTAGGGGATTTTAATAACAACTGTACTTTGCACAAGGTCCTGTGCACGTACCACCAGTATGTGAAATGTCACAATAGGAAAAATAATACTCTTGATTTGTGCTGTGGGACAATACCAAATGCTTTCTCTGCCACCATCAGACCTCCCCTGGGTATATCAGAAGACAATGTTCTCTACCTCAGGCCAACCAACTTTCGTCTCATGGAGAGGGTGAAACCCACAGTTAAAACTGTCCAGATCTGGAAGGAAAACAGTATCACTTGTCTCCAAGGGTGTTTTAACTGTGCTATGTGGGAAGTATTTGAGGAAAGCAGCTCTGATCTTGATGAAATCACATATGTTGTTTCAGACTATGTAAACTTCTCAAGAGTCTGTGGATTCAGATTCGCCTCTTCTCAAAAAACCTACACTCGATCCCTCCGATGTCAACAACTACAGCCCAGTATCCCTTCTTTCTTTTCTCTCCAAAACTCTTGAACGTGCCGTCCTTGGCCAGCTCTCCTGCTATCTCTCTCAGAATGACCTTCTCGATCCAAATCAGTCAGGTTTCAAGACTGGTCATTCAACTGAGACTGCTCTTCTCTGTGTCACGGAGGCTCTCCGCACTGCTAAAGCTAACTCTCTCTCCTCTGCTCTCATCCTTCTAGACCTATCTGCTGCCTTTGATACTGTGAACCATCAGATCCTCCTCTCCACCCTCTCCGAGTTGGGTATCTCTGGCGCGGCTCACTCTTGGATTGCGTCCTACCTGTCAGGTCGCTCCTACCAGGTGGCGTGGCGAGAATCCGTCTCCGCACCACGTGCTCTCACCACTGGTGTCCCCCAGGGCTCAGTTCTAGGCCCTCTCCTATTTTCGCTATACACCAAGTCACTTGGCTCTGTCATATCCTCACATGGTCTCTCCTATCATTGCTACGCAGACGACACACAATTAATCTTCTCCTTTCCCCCTTCTGATAACCAGGTGGCGAATCGCATCTCTGCATGTCTGGCAGACATATCAGTGTGGATGACGGATCACCACCTCAAGCTGAACCTCGGCAAGAAGGAGCTGCTCTTCCTCCCGGGGAAGGACTGCCCGTTCCATGATCTCGCCATCACGGTGGACAACTCCATTGTGTCCTCCTCCCAGAGTGCTAAGAGCCTTGGCGTGACCCTGAACAACACCCTGATATAGTAATCATTCTAACCCCCCCCCCCCCCCCCCCCCAAAAAAAAAAGATATAGATGTACTATTGTAAAGTGGTTGTTCCACTGGATATCATAAGGTGAATGCACCAATTTGTAAGTCGCTCTGGATAAGAGCGTCTGCTAAATGACGTAAATGTAAATGTAAAATGTTGAGTCAGTTGTGCCTACTAAAACCTGTAAAATCTTCCCAACAATAAGCTTTGTTTATCAAATAATCTAAAATCACTACTTAATAGGTAGAAGGCAGTTTATGCTGAGGGTTATAGACAGGCTTTAAGAGATGTACAACACGAGATTAAAAAACAGATACCGGTGGACAAGGAGGCATATGTAACAGTATAGCTTCCGTCCCTCTCCTCGCCCCTACCTGGGCTCGAACCAGGGACCCTCTTCACACATCGACGACAGCCATCCTCGAAGCATCATTACCCATTGCGCAACAAAAGCCACGGCCCTTGGGGAGCAACTACTTCAAGGTCTCAGAGCGAGTGACGTCACCGGTTGAAACGCTATTAGCGCGCACCACCACTAACTAGCTAGCCATTTCACATCAGTTACAGATACAAGCAAAGTGTGGAGAGGACACTCTCCTCAGGAAACTCAATGGTGGCCTGGCAAGGGATTTCATCCATGGCTAGTGCCCCCATATAGGCAGGGGAAAAACCAGTGCTGTCCTTGGGAGACATGAGGGCCAGAACATGGCTAAATCTCAAGATTTGAATCTGATGACTTTGTGTCGGAGGTAAAACAAATAGAAGCATCATTTCAAATGTTTGAGAGGGTTGTTGTTAAACAGGCTAATTTTTGAAGTTGTTCAGGAGATGTAATGCACACAGGCCCAGGCCCAGGCCCAGGCCCAGACAAAATAAGTGGACATGTGTTAAAGCACTGTGCTAAACAATTGGCTGGTGTTTTTACAGACATTTTCCAATCATCGCTTGACCCGCAATATGTGCCAGTATAGTGGAAAAACGTAATAATTGTACCCATTCCTAAAGCATCTAATCCCTCGGTGCTGAATGACTACCGCCCTGTGCCTTGACATCCTTAGTAATGAAATGCTTTGAGAAAATTCTATAAAGTCAAATCCTCAGTGCCACCCAGAAGCTCCTCGACCCATTTCAGTTTGCCTATGAGCCCAGCAGAGGAGTTGATGATACCATTCTTACTCTCCTCAACATGGTCTAGAGACATCTAGAGGGTGTACTCTCCTCAACATGGTCTAGAGACATCTAGAGGGTGTACTCGCCTCAACATGGTCTATAGGCATCTACAGGGTGTACTCTCCTCAACATGGTCTATAGACATCTAGAGGGTGTACTCTCCTCAACATGGTCTACAGACATCTAGAGGGTGTACTCTCCTCAACATGGTCTATAGACATCTAGAGGGTGTACTCTCCTCAACATGGTCTACAGACATCTAGAGGGTGTACTCTCCTCAACATGGTCTATAGACATCTAGAGGGTGTACTCTCCTCAACATGGTCTATAGACATCTAGAGGGTGTACTCTCCTCAACATGGTCTATAGACATCTAGAGGGCACCAAATCCCGTGTCAGGGTTTTGTTTGTTGACTTTTCTTCTGCCTTCAACAAAATCCAGCCTTACATTCTGGCACAGAGACTCATTAGGGACTTCTCCTTAGATGGGGGGCTGGTTTAGTGAGTATTGGACTTCCTGAGCCAGAGGTCACAGCGGGTCAAAGTAGGTCCCCACATGTCGGACATACGCACCACCAACACAGGATCTCCTCAGGGATGTGTTTTGTCTCCACTCCTGTACATATTGTACTAGTTCCCATCCTGATAGAAACCTCATAAAGTTTGCTGATGGAACTGCCTTGATCAGCCTGTTGCATGATGACGAGGAACACCATGGCCCAGGCCTAAATGACTTTGTAGAGTGGTGTGACAAATCACACTTGATCCTCAATACCAATAAGACCAAAGACTTCAGGAAGCGTACAACACCTACCTCTGCAACATCTATCAAAGGTCAGAACATAGAGATTGTAGAGGTATAGAGATATCTGGGTGTCCTCTTGGACAATAAGCTTCAGCGGAGTAAATGTACAGTCCTGATCTACAAAGAGTCAACAGAGACTGTACTTTCTCAAAAAGCAGGGATCTTTTAATGTTGACTGTACGCTACTGACTCTGTTTAACAAATCTTTCATTGAGAGTATTTTAACTTTTTATATTGTTTGTTGGTTTGGCAATGCCACTGTCAGCCAGAGAAAAATGCTGAGAAAGATTATCACCACAGCAAGCAAGGTACTTGGAGTCAAACAGTCAGGCTTGGATGAGATCTTTAACCTCTATGGGCTAGGCGGGACGTAATCGTCCCACCTACGTAACAGCCAGTGTAATCCAGTGGCGCGATTTTCAAATACCTTAAAAATCCTATTACTTCAATTTCTCAAACATATGACTATTTTACAGCTATTTAAAGACAAGACTCTCGTTAATCTAACCACACTGTCCGATTTCAAAAAGGCTTTACAACGAAAGGAAAACATTAGATTATGTCAGCAGAGTACCCAGCCAGAAATAATCAGACACCCATTTTTCAAGCTAGCATATAATGTCACAAAAACCCAGAAGACAGCTAAATGCAGCACTAACCTTTGATGATCTTCATCAGATGACAACCCTAGGACATTATGTTATATAATACGTGCATGTTTTGTTCAATCAAGTTCATATTTATATCAAAAAACAGCTTTTTACATTAGCATGTGACGTTCAGAACTAGCATACCCCCCGCAAACTTCCGGGGAATTTACTAACAATTTACTAAATTACTCACGATAAACGTTCACAAAAAGCATAACAATTATTTTAAGAATTATACATACAGAACTCCTCTATGCACTCGATATGTCGGCAAACAGAGGAAAAAACACAAAGACGGGGGCGACCAGTGCACGCGCCTAAGCCCACAGTCCCTTGATCGGCCACTTGAGAAAGGCGATAATGTGTTTCAGCCTGGGGCTGAAATGACGACGTTCAGGTTTTTCCCGGGCTCTGAGAGCCTATTGGAGCCGTGGGAAGTGTCACGTTACCGCAGAGATCCTTTGTAATTGAATGAGATGTCAAAGAAAGACAATAAATGGTCAGACAGGCCACTTCCTGTAAAGGAATCTCTCAGGTTTTGACCTGCCATTTGAGTTCTGTTATACTCACAGACACCATTCAAACAGTTTTAGAAACTTTGGAGTGTTTTCTATCCAAAGCCAATAATTATATGCATATTCTAGTTACTGGGCAGGAGTAGTAACCAGATTAAATCGGGTACGTTTTTTATCCAGCCGTGTCAATACTGCCCCCTAGCCCTAACAGGTTATTAAGGTCAGGGCCCTCCGCAAGGCTCACAAAATAATTTTAGACCCAAGCCACCCCCTGTACCCGGACTTTGAACTACTCCTCTCTCGGTGCAGGTGTCGGGCACTCCTCGGCAGGAAAAACACAACTAGACAATAATTTGACCCATGTGTGATATCCCTCCTAAATAGCTCGGTCTAATGTTCCTATCGACCCAGTAAGGCCAGCAGGCTAGACTCTTTTTATTGGTTTGTAACTGTTATGAAAGTTGTATGGCAATTTGTTTTGCATTTAAACACCACTTGAAACATGTACGACACTGCAACAATGAAATATACTATAAATGAGAGATACTGCACATTAAATATACTGTAAAGGAGAGATACTGTAAATGAGAGAAACTGTAAATGAGAACTATTGTAAACGAGAGATACTGTAAATGCAAAATACTGTAAATTAAATGTAATGTAAGAGAGAGATACTATAAATAACAGATACTGTAAATTAAATATACTGTAAATGAGATATACTGTAAATGCAAGATACTGTAAATTAAGTATAATGTACTGGAGAGATACTGTAAATGAGAGATACTGCAAATGAGAGATACTTTTAATCCACCAGCAAGTTATGATCTTGGAAAACACACATGCCATTTCACATTCCTGCAGTTTTCTTTATAACGTGTTTTCGTTTCTTTGTAACGGGTTAACATTTCTTTATAACGGATTAACATTCGAGTATCCATGGCAGAAGAAAGAATCCATTGAAAAATATTGAATCAATCAGATCGCTATCAAGGTCGTTATTGTAAAGAGAATGTGTTTCTCAATAACTTACCTGATTAAATATAGGCAATAAATCAACAAACCAATTTTTAAGAGCAACAGTAAACTTGCTGCTAGATGCTCAAAATGATTAATTGAATAGTACTATCCATCTGGACTGTGTTGGTGTAGATATTACTCAATGGCTGAGATGTATAATTTTTTTTACTTGTCTCTTTGCCCACTTATATACACTGATTAAAGTAGCATGCTTTCATTGCATGGTAAAAACCTAGTCACTGGCCCACATCGAACATATGGAGTCCAGGAAAAGATTTGTGCAAATCGCAGTCTATAAAAAGAAAACTAATAAAGCGAGGGCTTAGTGGACCAGGCTCCATTTTACAGAACATTACACCTCAAGACAGTGACAGAGAGAGAGGAGGAGAGGCGGTGCATTACACTTAGAAAGAGAGAGAGAGGGGGAGAGAATGATAGACAGAGAGAGAGAGGAGGAGGAGAAGAGAGAGAGGAGGGTGGGGAGGTAGTAGAAAGAGAGTGACAGATAAAGGAGGAGAGGAAGTGCATCACACCTAGAGAAAGATGGGGAGAGAGACAGTGGAGGAGGAGGAGGAGGAGAGGAGTAGGGAGAGAGGAGGGTGGGGAGGGAGCGAGGCGATGGATGGACCCAACTCCATCACTCATCCTGTTTCAAATAAACTCCATTAAATACTACAGCTTTATTCATCCTGTTTCAGATGGACTCGATTAAATACTCTATCTTTATTTATCATGTTTCAGATGGACTCCATGTTTCAGTCCTTAGGAATCTTTGCAGTATTTTGTTTTTTTAATTTATTATTTCTTACATTGTTAGCCCAGAAAATCTTAAGTTCATTTTTTTATTTCACCTTTATTTAATTAACCAGATAGGCCGGTTGAGAACAAGTTCTCAGTTACAACTGCGACCTGGCCAAGATAAAGCAAAGCAGTGCGACAAAAACAACAACACAGATTTACACATGGGATAAACAAAAGTACAGTCAGTAACGCAATAGAAAAATCTATATACAGTGTGTGCAAATGGAGTAAGGAGGTAAGGCAATAAATAGGCCATAGTAGCGAAGTAATTACAATTTAGCAAATGAACACTGGAGTGATAGATGTGCAGATGATGATGTGCAAGTAGAAATACTGGTGTGCAAAAGAGAAAAAAAAAGTCAATAAAAACAATTTCGGGATGAGATAGGTAGTTGGATGGGCTATTTACATATGGGCTGTATACAGCTGCAGCAATTGATAAGCTGCTCAGATAGCTGATGCTTAAAGTTAGTGAGGGAGATATAAGTCTCCAACTTCAGCGATTTTTGCAATTCTTTCCAGTCATTGGCAGCAGAGAACTGGAAGGAAAGGTGGCCAAAGTAGGTGTTGGCTTTGGGGATGACCAGTGACATATAACTGCTGGAGCGCATGCTACGGGTGGGTGTTGTTATGGTGACCAGTTAGCTGAGATGTTATTACATACAGCCGGGAAGAACTATTGGAAATCAGAGTCAACTTACCAGATTTACGACCAGGAATACAACTTTCCCGAAGCTGATCCTTTGTCCGAACCACCCAGGGCATCTGAACTGATTCCAGAGGCTGACCCAAAACAACGTCGCCGCAGAGGTAGACGCAGGGGCGGAAATCCCGGGGGGGACGGGGGGGACACGACCCCCCCATCCTGGGAAAAATATGATTTGTCCCCCCCAATATATCACTGAAACATAACTATGTAATTTAAATAATATTAATAATACGCAATGAAAGTAATTGTGCTGATTATAGACACTTAATAGCGCGTTTTTAAGTTTCAAAAGATTGCAACCCCCCCACCCTTTGCCTCACAATGGTTTGATCCACTGCCAGTTCCTTAGCTTGCTAGGTAACAGAGAGGTCGTATCTACTGTCTGAAAGGCACTCAATGCACGTAACTGACGTGAGGTTAATCCAGTCAATCGCGCACACACACTAGCTGAATATGCAGAGCTAGCGCGCAAATATTAACTATTAAGCTAGCTAGTACCTATTCCATTTATGTGGCGTCGTCAAAGATGGAATCTTTGCTATCGTCAATTTATTCCAAGATCAGCATGCAGATGATGTAAGTTAGTGCTTCAAAGTCCCTGTGATAAGGTTAGCGATAAACTGAAATCCAAACTGAACAGAACTACACTCTCTTCTACCATTGTCTTAAATATATTTAATGGTCTCGTTGCAAAAGCTAAATTGTCGCAAGGGAACTTTTATTTATTTATTTTATTTCACCTTTATTTAACCCGGGTAGCAAAGATTATAGCAAACACCACTGAAACTGAATTGGTGCTCGCTAGCTTTGCAAATTCAGCTATTGTTGGAAGCCAGCCAATATGAAACAAACTATTAAAATTACAAAACGTTGCAGCATATGTTGTGTAAATGGTGAACTCATACAGCTGTCAACTCTTGTCATTTTAATCCGTTTCACATTTGCTAGCTACCTTTTAGATCGAAGCCCAAATAGAATGATTGAAGATGATAGAAGCCCATCTCCTACTGTAAATGACCTACACACTGTGTGTGTGTGTAGCCAGCCAGCCAGCCAGCCAGCCAGGTAGGAAAATGGCAGAAAAATAAAAGACGGACATCAGAGTATTTTTCAATACACCAAAACGCATAGTAAGAACCCTAGTAGCCTAATATCTCATAGACTAGTTGATAAAATGTTCATAAGAAAGAAATTAAATTCTAATGGAAATGTTTCACAATGATGTCATTAGGCAGAGCAGGCAACAGATGGCACACAGACAGCAGAGTTGGGGACAGATATGCAGGGACAGACTGGCAGAGACAGGGAGTCTCAGGTAAGTTTGTTGAGTCTTTGTTTTGCAACATTATGAAAGGTTCTAAATTTTTTTAACTTGTAAAATAGGAACATAATTGGAAAATGCCATGGATACCCCCACTCTCAACTTAAACTGGTGACTGAACTAAGATTTGTTAAAGGCAATGGTATTGCTGTTGTGATTAGTTGTGTAGTTTTGGGTACCGGTAGTTAGGAGTACGGCAAACACCTTATTTCTTTGGTTCCTCAATATGCATTTACCATATTACAATGTAGGCTATGTGTTACAGCACTACTTTTGGTGTCCCCCTCAGGAATTGCTCTTGAGAAAATGTCATGTAATTGTCCCCTCCAAAGTTGATATCAGATTTTCGCCCCTGGGTAGACGGAGCGGCCTTCTGGTCAGACTTCCGAGGCGCACACACCACCCACCACCCACCACTTCTGAGTATATTACTTGCTAATGTCCAGTCTCTAGATAACAAAGTAGACAAAATTAGGGCAACAGTTGCTTTCCAGAGAGACATCAGGGATTGTAACATACTCTGTTTCACGGGAAACATGGCTCTCTCGGGATATGCTGTCGGAGTCGGCACAGCCACCGGGATTCTTTGTGTGTCGCACCGACAGAAATAAACATCTCTCCGGGAAGAAGAAGGGCGGGGGTGTATGTCTGATGATTAATGACTCATGATGTAATTGTACCAACATACAGGAACTCAAGTCCTTTTGTTCACTTGACCTAGAAATTCTCACAATCAAATGCCGACTGTATTATCTCCGAAGATAATTCTCGTCGGTTATTATCACAGCCTTTTATATCCCCCTCAAGCCGACGGCCCTCAAGGAACTTCACTGCACTTTATGCAAACTGTAAACCATATATCCTGAAGCTGCATTTATTGTAGCTGGGGAACCTGTTGGGGATAGGGGGCAGTATTTTCACGGCCGGATAAAAAACGTACCCGATTTAAACTGGTTACTACTCTTACCCAGAAACGAGAATATGCATATAATATGCATATAGTAGATTTGGATAGAAAACACTCTGACGTTTCTAAAACTGTTTGAATGGTGTCTGTGAGTATAACAGAACTCATATGGCAGTCAAAACCCTGAGACAAATCCTAACAGGAAGTGGAAATCTGATTTGTGGAATCAATTTCAAGCCTTTGCCTATGAAACACACTGTAAAATAGGAGTCATGTAGCACTTCCTAAGGCTTCCACTAGATGTCAACAGTCTTTACAAAGTGGTTTGAGTCTTCTCCGGTAAAAACTGACCGAACGAGAGGCCTGGAAAGTTTGTCATAGAGGGAGGGCCATTACTACTATGATGCGCGTGCCGTGGGTACTCTCTCGTTCCGAAACGTTTAGTAAGACAATGCAATCGTCCGCCTTGAATATTATTGAAGTTCTCATTGAAAAAGGCCCTAAAGATTTACGTTATACAATGTTTGAACGAATGTAAATACATTTTTTTTGCACATTCGTGACGACAAGTCCCGCGCGCTTCGTACATTTTGAGTAGCCTTCGGAACGCGCAAACAAGAAGGAGCTATTGGGACATAAATTATTAACTTTTTCAAACAAAACTACATTTGTTGTGGACCTGGGATTCCTGGAAGTGCCTTCTGATGAAGATAATGAAAGGTAAGTGAATATTTACAATAGTATATTTGATTTTAGATGAGTCCAAGATGGCGCTAACCTGTATCGCCTAGCCTATTTTTCTGAGCATAGCACCTCGTTTATTGCAAAGTGTGATTTCCCAGTAAAGTTATTTTTAAATCTGGCAATGCGGTTGCATTCACGAGTTGTTAATCTATAATTCTTTGAATGACAATATTATATTTTACCAATGTTTTCGAATAGTAATTTTGTCAATTGAAGCGCTGATCACCGGAAGCATTTGAGGGAAAATATTTTCTGAACGTCACGCGCCGATGTAAAATGCTGTTTTTATGTATAAATATGAACTTTATCAAACAAAAAATGCATGTATTGTGTAACATGATGTCCTAGGAGTGTCATCTGATGAAGATTGTCAAAGGTTAGTGCTGCATTTAGCTGTGTTTTGGGTATTTGTGATGCATGCTAGTTGCTTTGAAAATGGCAGTGTGATTATTTTTGGCAGGGTACTCTCCTAACATAATCTAATGTTTTGCTTTTGCTGTAAAGCCTTTTTGAAATCGGACAACGTGGTTCAATTCAGGAGAGGTGTATCTATAAAATGGTGTAAAATAGTCATATGTTTGAGAAATTGAAGTTATAGCATTTATGAAGTATTTGTATTTCGCGCGACACGATTCCACTGGCTGTTGACTAGGGTGGGACGCAAAAATGTCCCACGTTGGCCAGACAGGTTAACAAAGCAAATTTGAGAACAAGGCTACCTAAATTCTATCAGCATATTGATTGTAGCACTCGTGCTGGCAAAACTCTGGATCACTGCTACTCTAACTTCTGCGATGCACACAAGGCTCCCCCATCCCTTCGGCAAATCTGACCACGACTCCATTTTGCTCCTCCCTTCCTATAGGCAGAAACTCAAACAGGATGTAACCGTGACAGGGACTATTCAACACTGTTCTGACCAATCGGAATACACGCTTCGAGATTGTTTTGATCACGTGGACTGGGACATGGTCCGGGTAGCCTCAGAGAATTATATCAATTTATACTCTGATTCGGTGAGATTTTAAGGAAGTGCATAGGAGATGTTGTACCCACTGTGACTGTTAATAAAACTTACCCTAACCAGAAACCGTGGATGGATGGCGGCATTCGCGCAAAACTGAATGCGAGAACCACCGCATTTAACCATGGAAAGTTTACTGGGAAAATGGCCGAATACAAAGTGTGTAGTGTCTCCTTATGCAAGGCAATCACACAAGCGAAATGTAAGTATAGAGACCAACTGGAGTCGCAATTCAATGGCTCAGACACAGGAGGTATGTGGCAAGGTCTACAGACAATCACGGACTACAAAAAGAAAACTAGCCACGTCACGGACTCTGACGTCTTGCTTCCAGACAAATTAATCACCTTCTTTGCCCACTTTGAGGATAATACAGTGCCACCAACGCGACTCGCTACCAAGGACTGTGGCCTCTCCTTCTCCGTGCCCGACGTCAGTAAGATACGTGTTAACCCACGCAAGGCTGTCGGCCCAGACGGCATCCCTAGCCACATCCTTAGACCATGCACAGACCAGCTGGCTGGTGTGTTTATGGACATATTCAATCTCTCCCTATCCCAGTCTGCTGTCCCCACATGCTTCAAGGTGGCCACCATTGTTCCTGTACCCAAGAAGGCAAAGGTAACTGAACTAAATGACTATCACGTCATCATGAAGTGCTTTGAGGGACTAGTCAAGGATCATATCACCTCCACCTTACCTGTCACCCTAGATCCACTTCAATTTGCGTACCGCCCCAATAGGTCCACAGACGATGCAATCGCCATCACACTGCACACTGCCCTATCCCACCTGGACAAGAGGAATACCTATGTAAGAATGCTGTTCATTGACTCCAGCTCAGCATTCAACACCATAGTACCCTCCAAGCTCCTTATTATGCTTGAGGCCCTGGGTCTCAACCCTGCCCTGTGCAATTGGGTCCTGGACTTCCTGACGGGCCACCCCCAGGTGGTGAAGGTAGGAAACAACATCTCCACTTCGCTGATCCTCAACACTGGGGCCCCACAAAGGTGCGTGCTCAGCCCCCTCCTGTACTCCTTGTTCACCCATGACTGCGTGGCCATGCACGCCTCCAACTCAATCAATGACACAACAGTAGTAGGCTTGATTATCAACTCCAACGAGACACCCTGCAGTGAGGAGGAGGTAACTCGGAGTGTGGTGTCAGGAAAACAACCTCTCACAACGTCAACAAAACAAACAAATTGATCGTGGACTTCAGGAAACAGCAGAGGGAACACCCCCCTATCCACATTGACAGGCCAGCAGTGGAGAAGGTGGAAAGTTTTAAGTTCCTCTGTGTACTCATCACGGACAAACTGAAATGGTCAACCCACACAAACAGTGAGGTGAAGAAGACGCAACAGTGAAATTTGGCTTGTCACCTAAAACCCTCACAAACTTTTACAGATGCACAATTGAAAGCATCCTGTCGGGCTGCATCGCTGCTAGGTATGACAACTGTACCACCCATAACCGCAGGACCCTCGAAGGTGGTGCGGTCTGCACAACGCATCACCGGAGGCAAACTACCTACCCTCCAGGACACCTACAACACCCGATGTCACAGGAAGGCCAAAAAGATCATCAAGGACAACAACCACCTGAGCCACTGCCTGTTCACCCAGCTACCATCCAGAAGGCAAGGTCAGTACAGGTGCATCAAAGCTGGGCCCGAGAGACTGAAAAATTGTTTCTATCTCAAGGCCATCAGACTGTTAAACAGCCATCACTAACACAGCAACTTTAAAATGTTTCTGGACCTTGAATTGATAAACATCTGGGTTTTCAAATTAATTCCTTCTAGCCTCATACGTAAGAACCTACTACAGTATATGTAGTCTTTATGAAAACATGTACTACCATACACTCTGACTAAACTGTTGCCAGAGAATACACCGAAAGGAGCATTGTTTTATTAACCAGCATAAAGCATGTGCTGAAAGAGACAGAGGCCGCCTGACATATCTTGGAGGAGATACACCCTGCCTTAAATGTCCTGGAGGAGACACAGCTTGCCTTAAATGTCCTGGAGGAGACACAGCTTGCCTGAATTGGCCTGGAGGAGACACAGCCTGCCTGAATTGGCCTGGAAGAGACACAGCCTGCCTGAATTGGCCTGGAGGAGACACATCCTGCCTGAAATGGCCTGCGAGCCAAGGCTGACTCCAACAAAGCAATAGGTGGTGAGAACTGCCAGGCAGTCTGTTGTCATGAGAACACCCTGTGTGGTAGGGAGAGAAAAATAATTTGTCGCTGATCAAAAGTAATGCACTACATAGGGCATAGGCTGCCATTTGGGATAGGAGGGAAGGAGAAATCTTCCTGGTGTTTGTCTTAGTAAGAGAGGACTTTATTGGGATATAACCAAGATTAATTGGGTTTCTTCGCTTCTGTTCAAAATGTGATACAGTCAAAGTTATGAGATCCAGTGCTACACAGACATTAAAACCTATGTCTTGCTTATGTGTTTTGGATTCATCAAGCAGTTTGGTTTACACATAATGGTCAATTGCCCACAGAGAATGCCACAATTGCATGAAAGTTGCAACCCAGCAGGTGAAGCTGGTGAAGCCATTACAACCAGATTTACCTATCACTCCCAGGATCTGGCACCTCTACTGCTGTAACCACACCCCTTTACCCAAAACCATGACGTCATCACTCCTAGGATCTGGCACCACTACTGCTGTAACCACACCCCTTACCAAAAACAATGATGTCATAGTTATTTAAAGGAGGAGATCAAGCTGATCCTAACTGTTTTAGGCCAACTTCTATTTTGCCCTGTTTATCAAAAGTAGTGGAAAAACTTGTCAATAATCAACTCTGGCTTTCTTGATGTCTATAATATTATCTCCGGTATGCAATCTGTGTCACCACAACCTTAAAGGTCCTAAAGTAGGTCACCATTGTCCTTGACTCTAAGCAAAGTTGTGCTGTTACTTTTATTGACTTGGCCAAAGCTTTTGATACGGTAAGACAATTCCATTCTTGTGGGCCAGCTAAGGCGTATTGGTGTCTCTGAGGGGTCTTTGGCCTGGTTTGCTAACTATCTCTCTCAAAGAGTACAGTGTATAAAATCTGCTGTCTCAGCTGCTGCCTGTCACCAAGGGAGTACCCCAAGGCTCGATCCTAGGCCCCACGCTCTTCTCAATTTACATCAACAACATAGCTCAGGAAGTAGGAAGCTCTCCCATTCATTTATATGCTGATGATAGTCTTATACTCAGCGGGCCCCTCCCCTGATTTTGCGTTAAACACTCTACAACAAAGCTTTCTTAGTGTCCAACAACCTTTCTCTGCCCTTAACCTTGTACTGAACACCTCCAAAACAAAGGTCATGTGGTTTGATAAGAAGAATGCCCCTCTCCCCACCAGTGTGATTACAACCTCTGAGGGTTTAGAGCTTGAGGTAGTCACCTCATACAAGTACTTGGGAGTATGGCTAGACGGTACACTGTCCTTTTCTCAGCACATTTCAAAGCTGCAGGCTAAGGTTAAATCTAGACTTGGTTTCCTCTATCGTAATCGCTACTCTTTCACCCAGCGGCCAATCTGACCCTGATTCAGATGATCATCCTACCCATGCTAGATTATGGAGACATAATTTATAGATTGGCAGGTAAGGGTGCTCTTGAGCGGCTAGATGTTCTTTACCCTTCGGCCATCAGATTTGGCACCAATGCTCATTACAGGACACATCACTACACTCTATACTCTTCTGTAAATTGGTCATCTCTGTATACCCATCACAAAACCCACTGGTTGATGCTTATTTATAAAAACCCTTTTAGGCCTCACTCCACCCAATCTGAGATACCTACTGCAGCCCTCATCCTCCACATACACACCTGTTCTGCCAGTCACATTCTGTTAAAGGTCCCCAAAGCACACACGTCCCTGGGTCGCTCCTCTTTTCAGTTTGCTGCAGCTAGCGACTGTAACGAGCTGCAAAAAAACACAAACTGGACAGTTATATCTCCATCTCTTCATTCAAAGACTCAACCACGGACACTTACTGACAGTTGTGGCTGCTTCGTGTGATGTTTTGTTGTTTCTACCTTCTTGCCCCTGGTGCTGTTTTCTGTGCCCAATAATGATTCTACCATGTTTTGTGCTGCTACCATGTTGTCCTGATGCCATGTTGTGCTGCTACCATGTTGTTGTCATGTTGTATTGCTACCATGCTTTGTTGTCGTGTTGCTGCGATTCAAGTACTTCCGGCGCCGACAAAGATGGCCGCCTCGCTTCGCGTTCCTAGGAAACTATGCAGTATTTTGAACAAGCATTTCGCTACACTTGCATTAACACCTGCTAACCATGTGTATGTGACAAATACATTTGATTTGATTTGCTATGTTGTCTTAGGTCTCTCTTTATGTAGTGTTGTGGTATCTCTCTTGGCTCGATGTGTGTTTTGTCCCATATATATATATATTTGGGTTATATATTTTTTTTATTAAATCCTTTTGCCTGGTAGGCCGTCTTTGTAAATATGAATTTGTTCTTAACTGATGTGCCTAGTTAAATAAAGGTAAAACAAAAATCACTCCCAGTATCTGGCACCACTACTGCCTCAACTACATAATTTTCCCTTTAACCAAAACAAAACCTCTCCTTTTCATCCTGTTTGTGCCAGTGCCTCTGGTGAACTTAGGGGTCAGTAAGGGGTCATGCTGACTCTCTAATAACATGAATCATCCAAACACACTGAGATGAACTACACCCCCCCCCCCCACAAACACAAACACAAACACAAACACAAACACACACACACACACAAAGGGAGATAGCCAAGACTCCTGAAGGCCTTGGCCGTGGTGGACTGGGCCATTCAATCCTCTCCTCTGATAACAGTAATCAGAACAGACCACTGCCGCCAGTGAAAATAAACAATTAACCTTGGCAGTCAAGCACACGCTCACCGTCTACCCCATCTGTTCATTTAGAATACATACTGAGAGCATTATGAAACTGTTACCATACAGTACAGTTCACCCATCATTTTCTCTTATTCCTTTCTGACATTATTACTATTAAAGGCCTAGTGCAGTCAAAAATGTGTTTTATATATACTGCTCAAAAAAATAAAGGGAACACTAAAATAACACATCCTAGATCTGAATGAATGAAATAATCTTACTAAATACTTTTTTCTTTACATAGTTGAATGTGCTGACAACAAAATCACACAAAAATAATCAATGGAAATCCAATGTATCAACCCATGGAGGTCTAGAGTCACACTCAAAATTAAAGTGGAAAACCACACTACAGGCTGATCCAACTTTGATGTAATGTCCTTAAAACAAGTCAAAATGAGGCTCAGTAGTGTGTGTGGCCTCCACGTGCCTGTATGACCTCCCTACAACGCCTGGGCATGCTCCTGATGAGGTGGCAGATGGTCTCCTGAGGGATCTCCTCCCAGACCTGGACTAAAGCATCCGCCAACTCCTGGACAGTCTGTGGTGCAACGTGGCGTTGGTGGATGGAGCGAGACATGATGTCCCAGATGTGCTCAATTGGATTCAGGTCTGGGGAACGGGCGGGCCAGTCCATAGCATCAATGCCTTCCTCTTACAGGAACTGCTGACACACTCCAGCCACATGAGGTCTAGCATTGTCTTGCATTAGAAGGAACCCAGGGCCAACCGCACCAGCATATGGTCTCACAAGGGGTCTGAGGATCTCATCTTGGTACCTAATGGCAGTCAGGCTACCTCTGGCGAGCACATGGAGGGCTGTGCGGCCCCCCAAAGAAATGCCACCCCACACCATGACTGACCCACCACCAAACCGGTCATGCTGGAGGATGTTGCAGGCAGCAGAACGTTCTCCACGGCATCTCCAGACTCTGTCACGTCTGTCACATGTGCTCAGTGTGAACCTGCTTTCATCTGTGAAGAGCACAGGGCGCCAGTGGCTAATTTGCCAATCTTGGTGTTCTCTGGCAAATGCCAAACGTCCTGCACGGTGTTGGGCTGTAAGCACAACCCACACCTGTGGACGTCGGGCCCTCATACCACCCTCATGGAGTCTGTTTCTGACCGTTTGAGCAGACACATGCACATTTGTGGCCTGCTGGAGGTCATGTTGCAGGGCTCTGGCAGTGCTCCTCCTGCTCCTCCTTGCACAAAGGCGGAGGTAGGGGTCCTGCTGCTGGGTTGTTGCCCTCCTACGGCCTCCTCCACGTCTCCTGATGTACTGGCCTGTCTCCTGGTAGCACCTCCATGCTCTGGACGCTACGCTGACAGACACAGCAAACCTTCTTGCCACAGCTCGCATTGATGTGCCATCCTGGATGATCTGCACTACCTGAGCCACTTGTGGGTTGTAGACTCTGTCTCATGCTACCACTAGAGTGAAAGCACCGCCAGCATTCAAAAGTGACCAAAACATCAGCCAGGAAGCATAAGAACTGAGAAGTGGTCTGTGGTCACCACCTGCCGAACCACTCCTTTATTGGGGGTGTCTTGCTAATTGCCTATAATTTCCACCTGTTGTCTATTCCATTTGCACAACAGCATGTGAAATTTATTGTCAATCAGTATTGCTTCCTAAGTGGACAGTTTTATTTCACAGAAGTGTGATTTACTTGGAGTTACATTGTGTTGTTTAAGTGTTCCCTTTATTGTTTTGAGCAGTGTATATTTGCAGGCTATGAGGTTGGAATAATACTGTGAAATTGTGAAAATTATGACAATGCCCTTTTAGTGTACGAACTGATTGAAAAGACTGCCCGATATTTCTGCCTGTTTCGGTGGGATTGAGTTTTGACCTGCCTGGCGACATCACCAGATGGCAAATTAGTTCATAGACCAGTAAGAAAGAAAGTTTCAAACCTCTCTGACAAAAACAGCTAGTTTTCCGTTTTCAGGCTGCATTGGATCTGGGCTAACACTCAATTGTTTTGTCAGGTCCATTCATCTATGGAAACATTGGAACCCAGCTTAATAATGGGTAGCTATGTGTCTGTGAAATTCAAATCAATTCAAATTTTATTGGTCACACATATTTAGCAGATGTTACTGCAGGTGTAGTGAAATGCGTGTGAGTGAAAAGCTTGTGCAATTGATTGTGCTACCTCAAAATATATTTTACTAGGGTGTACGGTAGAATCTTAACTTGAGATACTTACACATCTATAATTTTATAATTTTACAGTACACTGAAGGATTCATGTTCAAGTTAATTAATTTCAATTTAAGAATTGGATTCAGCCGTAAGTTTCCCACATCATACTCTCTGCAGGGCCTAAATTGGAGTATCGTCCAACTCCACGTGGAGCGAAAAGCAATGAAAGCAATTATGGGGAAATATTTGAACTTGGAGCATATGAACATTTGAAAAAGTTATATATCAGGCTCCCCAATCATTAAATCAACGCTCCTTGGGTGTGTAGCCTTGTCTCATAGACTAGACGTAGTAAAGTAAATCCGGGACACTCAAATTAGTAGATATGTTATGTTTTGTGTGATTACATAAGATAGATTGTTACTTAAGGCAAACAACTAAAGTAGGTTTGCTGGGGTGGATTGATGTATAACGTAAATGTCTAGCAACCCAAAGGTTGTGAGTTTGAATCTCATGGACAACTTTGGCATTTTAGCTAATTATGAACTTTAACTACTTAATACTTTTTAGCTAATTTGCAACTACATAGCATGTTAGCCAACTCTTCCCCTAACCTTAACATTAACCATTTTAGCTAACCCTTCCCCTAACCCTAACCCTTTTAGATAACCCTTCCCCTATCCCTAACCCTAACCTTAACCCTGACACTTAAACTTAACCCTAACCCCAAGTCTAGCTAACGTTAGCCAGTTAAGAAGAATTTCTAACATATCATCGATTTTGCAAATTCGTAACATATTGTATAAGGACATTTAGTCATATAATACGAATTGTAATTTGTCACAACATACAAAATGGGTGATGGACATCCACAAATTAATACATATTGTACTAAATGAAGTATCTCAGATTCACATTCTGAATAATACGAAATGCTCTGAGACCAGGTCAGGGTGTGTTGTGTTGGATTATTTCAGTCAGAGCATGTGATAAACGGTACAACAACATGCTTAACAAAATTATTTGTGAATGAGCCCTAAGAAACTGAGTCTCACCTCTTGCTCTCTTCTCCCCATTGTATTGCAGTCAACCCAGAGGCATCATTTAATTCCTATTTGGTTCATACATGACCTTAATCACACATAACAAATCAGCATGCATGGCACTAGCAGATTGTCAGTCTGTCACGGCTGTCAGAATGATCGGACCAACGCGCAGCATGGTTGTAGTTCCACATCTTTTTATTTATAGTGAAACATTGCAATACACCAAATACTGAAATACAAAAAACAGCAAACCGTGACGCAGAAAGGAAAACACAATACTCAAAATTAACAACCCACAAACCCAAAAGCAAAAACCCCCTACTTAAATATGATCTCCAATCACAGGCAAAGAGGAGCCAGCTGCCTCCAATTGGAGATCAACCCCAAAAAAACAGAAATAGAAGACCTAGATCACAAAACATAAAAATAGAAAACCAACCAAACACCCCCTGTCACGCCCTGACCCAACAACTATAGAAAATTACCTCTTATAAGGGTCAGGACGTGACAGTACCCCCGCCCAAAGGTGCAGACCCCGACTGCACACAACCCCCCCCCCCTCAACAAAACAACCACAAAAACACAAGGGGAAGGTAGGTAGGTTGACAAAGGTCTATGGCGGCTCTGGTGCTAAATTCGGAGTTGTTTCCAAGAAGCCACTGTCTCTGTTTCAGTTCAATATAGTTTTCAATGGGGATTTGTGCTGCTAAAATGAATTTAGATGGTATTGGCTATAGAAATCTATATTCCTATCCCTTCCTCCATTGCTAGAGGATCGGAGTTGGCTCCGGCTCTGGGCGTAACCCCCGTTCCGCCCGCAGATCCCTCCGCTTCTGTAACACCGACCTGTGGATCATTATTAGAAGAAGTGGACTGTAGATCATTACCGGAAGCTCTGTGCTGCAGACCGCCGCTGAAGGCTCCAGGCTGCAGACCGCCGCTGGCGGCTCCGGGCTGAGGAGCGTCGCCGGAGGCGCCGGACTGAGGAGCGTCGCCGGAGGCTCCGGACTGAGGAGCGTCGCCGGAGGCGCCGGACTGAAGAGCGTCGCCGGAGGCGCCGGACTGAGGAGTGGCGTCGGAGGCGTCGGATTGAGGAGCGTCGCCGGAGGCTCCGGACTGAGGAGCGTCGCCGGAGGCTCCGGACTGAAGAGCGTCGCCGGAGGCTCCGGACTGAAGAGCGTCGCCGGAGGCTCCGGACTGAGGAGCGCCGCCGGAGGTTCCGGACTGAGGAGTGCAGCCAGAGGCTCCGGACTGGGAGGCGTCGCCGGAGGTTCCGGACTGTGGGCCGTCTTCGTAGGTTCCGGACTGTGGGCCGTCTCCGTAGGTTCCGGACTGTGGGCCGTCTCCGTAGGTTCCGGACTGTGGGCCGTCTCCGTAAGTTCCGGACTGTAGGCCGTCTCAGTAGGTTCCGGACTGAAAAACGTAGCCGGAAGCTCTGGACGGGGAACTGTCACCGGAAGCTCTGGACGGGGAACTGTCGCCGGAAGCTCTGGATGGGGAACTGTCGCCGGAAGCTCTGGACGGGGAACTGTCGCCATAAGCTCTGGACGGAGAACTGTCGTCGGAAGCTCTGGATGGAGAACTGTCGCCGGAAGCTCTGGACGGGGAACTGTTGCCGGAAGCTCTGGACGGGGAATGTGAACTGGAATCCTGATGCGTGGTACTGGCATGGGTGGCGCCAGACTGGTAACCCCCACCTCAGGACGAATGCAGGGAGCAGGAACAGGACCCTCCTGACTGGGCATGCGCACTGGAGGTCTGATGCGTGGAACTGGCTTAGGTGGCGCCAGACTGATAACACGCACCTCAGGACGAGTGCAAGGAGCAGGAACAGGACGTACCGGGCTAAGGAGGCGAACTGGAGACCGGGCATGCTGAGCAGGCCTGCTCTTTTCTGGCTGAATGACCATCCTCGCCCTACACCGGTGAGGAGCTGGCACCGAGTGCACCGGGCTGTGAGTGCGTATGGGTGATATATTGCGCATCACACCATAACCCATTGCTCGTTCATCCACTCACTCTTCAGCACGCCCGCTCCGTAGTGTACTTTCTGCCAGTACCTCTCTTCATAATCTTGCGTCGAGCTCCGCGCTTGACTCCTGACTGGCTCCTGTCTGCTCCACGGCTCTCTCCGATACGCACGGGAAGTTAGATCAGGTCTCCTCCCTGACGTCGCCAAACTCCCCGTATGCCCCCCAAAAAAGTTTTTTGGGGCTGCCTCTCCGCCTTGCCTATTGGTGGATATAGCGCCTCGTAGTATCGTCGCTTCCTCTTTGCTTCTTCAATTTCTTCCTTCGGGCGTCGATACTCCCCAGCCTGCCTCCAAGGTCCTTTTCCATCCAAAATGTCCTCCCAAGCCCATTCCTCCAGATACTCCTTACCCTGTTGCTTGTTCCTTTTGTGGTGGGTTGTTCTGTCACGGCTGTCAGAATGATCGGACCAACGCGCAGCATGGTTGTAGTTCCACATCTTTTTATTTATAGTGAAACATTGCAATACACCAAATACTGAAATACAAAAAACAACAAACCGTGACGCAGAGAGGAAAACACACTACTCAAAATTAACAACCCACAAACCCAAAAGGAAAAACCCCCTACTTAAATATGATCTCCAATCAGAGGCAACGAGGTCCAGCTGCCTCCAATTGGAGATCAACCCCAAAAAACAACAACATAGAAATAGAAGACCTAGAACACAAAACATAGAAATAGAAAACCAGAAAACCAACCAAACACCTCCTGTCACGCCCTGACCCAACAACTATAGAAAATGACCTCTTACAAGGGTCAGGACGTGACACAGTCACTATGCCCCCATACACACTTAAGTTGTACAACTGATTTAGTACTAATATGGTCTGTGCAGTGATGACATAGGCCCTGTACACGTTCAATTAGGACAACAGATTTGCAACGTACTTGACACTGAGCTTGTGTGCACAGAAATTGGTTATGTAAAACATTTTTGTGTAGACAAACTCTTTGTCGTATCACAAAAATATCTGTTGTTGTCTATAACCATTGTGTCAAATGCATTTTAAATCAGTTGTCCTAATTGAGTGTATAGAGGGCCTATGTCATCACGTCACAGACCATATTAGTAGTGGTGAATGACAACAGAGGATGCTCATAAATGGGAACACTATGTACCTAAGGAAATTAAAGTATAGTTTGATTCTTTCACAAACCCCTTGGAAAACAAGAGCAATATGATCAAGTGTTTCTCATTGTTAGGAACCACAGAGTTAAAGATGACTGCAAATTATTTCAAGCATCATTATATTTTTACATTCTGTCCTATGTTATGCCACATTTTGTTAGAGCAATTGAATATGTACATTTAGTCACATTTGTATTCTCCCCCAAAGGAATCAAGTGATGTGTTAGCATTGGGCCCAGACAACAGAAGCCCAGTGGGAGGAGTGAGGCAGATCCAAATTGGATGGAGAAGACTCTGATCCTGACAACTTAATGTTTGCTTTAACATTGGTTTCGTCCCAAATGGCACCATATTCCCTTTATAGTACACTACTTTTGACCTGGGCCCATAGGGAATCGAACTAAATAGGGGACGGGGTGCCAGTTGGCTCTGTGGGTTACTCTGTGGCTAAATGGTTGCTTTCACATTGGCTCTGTCTGTCGGTTACTTACACTCATGGGAGGTGCACACAAAGTTCATTAGGCAGAGTCCTGGCTCATACAACTAACACAGTGTGTATGAGAGAATGATAGGTCAGAGGTTAAGAGAGGTGAAGTGATATTAACACGGTGGCTCTTAGGGGCAAAATAGCTTTTCATATAGCACTACATTTCAAAAACCACTCTGGCTATTAGGGCCACCATCATTAAATATAGATGTGACCGCCTAGTGTAACCAACTAGGGTTCCAATCAGGATCTCCTGTGGTGAAAGATTGTGTTAGCCTGCTGAGCTAACGTCTAGACATTAGATTAGCAGGCTAACACGAGCCTTCAGGTCTTCAGCTGAACCACCTCCTTTACACAAACAATGAGCTACCTGTAGAGACAGTCATTCACGTTATGTTGTTATGATGCTGTTACTTTTCTAATTATATCTCACAGCTTGTTGTTTTGCTCGATTCCAATGAGGACTAAAGAAAATGCCAATGAAAACATCCTGTATGCATTCTTTACACTGTACTGTACATCTTGTAATGCTACGACAGCATGCGTTGCTAGCTAAACAATGGGTTAGTCACAAGATTGCTGATCCATGTGGTATCTTTACGTTGTACATCTTCTTAATACATCAGCAACCGTAAAGTAGTTGACCAAGAACAGTGCTACACTATGTAGGGAATAGGATGCCAGTGACAGTCAGTGCAGGTTGCTGCTGTATATGGGATAGTCCCAAATGGTACCCTATTCCCTACATACAGTGGGGGGAAAAAGTATTTGATCCTCTGCTGATTTTGTACGTTTGCCCACTTACAAAGAAATGATCAGTCTATAATTTTAATAGTAGATTTATTTGAACAGTGAGAGACAGAATAACAACAAAAAAATCCAGAAAAACGCATGTCAAAAATGTTATAAAATGATTTGCATTTTAATGAGGGAAATAAGTATTTGACCCCTCTGCAAAACATGACTTAGTACTTGGTGGCAAAACCCTTGTTGGCAATCACAGAGGTCAGACGTTTCTTGTAGTTGGCCACCAGGTTTGCACACATCTCAGGAGGGATTTTGTCCCACTCCTCTTTGCAGATCTTCTCCAAGTCATTAAGGTTTTGAGGCTGACGTTTGGCAACTCGAACCTTCAGCTCCCTCCAAAGATTTTCTATGGGATTAAGGTCTGGAGACTGGCTAGGCCACTCCAGGAACTTAATGTGCTTCTTCTTGAGCCACTCCTTTGTTGCCTTGGCCATGTGTTTTGGGTCATTGTCATGCTGGAATACCCATCCACGACCCATTTTCAATGCCCTGGCTGAGGGAAGGAGGTTCTCACCCAAGATTTGACGGTACATGGCCCCGTCCTTTGATGCGGTGAAGTTGTCCTGTCCCCTTAGCAGAAAAACACCCCCAAAGCATAATGTTTCCACCTCCATGTTTGACGGTGGAGATGGTGTTCTTGGGGTCATAGGCAGCATTCCTCCTACTCCAAACACGGCGAGTTGAGTTGATGTCAAAGAGCTCAATTTGGTCTCATCTGACCACAACACTTTCACCAGTTGTCCTCTGAGTCATTCAGATGTTCATTGGCAAACTTCAGACGGGCATGTATATGTATTCTTGAGCAGGAGGACTTGCGGGCGCTGCAGGATTTCAGTCCTTCACGGCGTAGTGTGTTACCAATTGTTTTCTTGGTGACTATGGTCCCAGCTGCCTTGAGATCATTGACAAGATCCTCCTGTGTAGTTCTGGGCTGATTCCTCACCTTTCTCATGATCATTGCAACTCCACGAGGTGAGATCTTTCATGGAGCCCCAGGCCGAGGGATATTGACAGTTCTTTTGTGTTTCGTCCATTTGCGAATAATCGCACCAAATGTTGTCACCTTCTCACCAAGCTGCTTGGCGATGGTCTTGTAGCCCATTCCAGCCTTGTGTAGGTCTACAATCTTGTCCCTGACATCCTTGGAGAGCTCTTTGGTCTTGGCAATGGTGGAGAGTTTGGAATCTAATTGATGGATTGCTTCTGTGGACAGGTGTCTTTTTTTTACAGGTAACAAGGTGCGGTTAGGAGCACTCCCTTTAAGAGTGTGCTCCTAATCTCAGCTCGTTACCTGTATAAAAGACACCTGGGAGCCAGAAATCTTTCTGATTGAGAGGGGGTCAAATACTTATTTCCCTCAATAAAATGCACATCAATTTATAACATTTCTGACATGCGTTTTTCTGTATATTTTTGTTGTTATTCTGTCTCTCACTGTTCAAATAAACCAACCATTAAAATTATAGACTGATCCTTTCTTTGTCAGTGGGCAAACGTACAAAATCAGCAGGGGATCAAATACTTTTTTCCCCCACTGTATGTAGTGCACTACTTTTGACCAGAGCCCATTCGGACGCAACCATTGTCTCCAGAACGGCGCAGTGACAGTTAGTATACAGGTTGCTGTATAGCGCCACGTGGTATTGTCTACCTCATAGCCCAGCAGCAGGAACCTCTGTTTACAAAGAAGGCTGAAGGGACAGAGAGGAAATCTTCTTTTTAATGGCTGCCAGAGTAATTAGTTCCTTATTGAATTATGCATCAGCAGAAGTGTCAGGGACTTTTCATCTGCAGGAAGTCTGCTTGGACTCACTGGCAGCAGGCAGGTGGTGAGAGGTAGCTACAGTGAGAGGGCTGCTGCACTAGGCCGTCCAATTATCAGAACTGCTCAGTAGGGCCTGGCATGGTAACCGTTTGGGTAAATGTGACAAGAGTGGAGTTTGACCCATGTTACAAGTCTGTATTAGCCTTGTCTTGTGTTGCCATACCTCCCACATTACGCCTCCCTTGGAGTTCTGGAGAATTTTGTGTTCCAAAAGGTACAGCTATGTGGGGAGAGAGGTATGTGGGGTGGTATGTGTGTTTGTATTGCCATGTGTGTGAGTTTCAAGTTTCATGTTTTAATGTCATGTGCCCAAGTACAGTGAAACTTTTTGAGGATTTGAGGGCCCATGCCAAACCTTTTCAACCACAGGAGGGGAAGAGGTGCTGTCGTGCTTTCTTCACGACTTTGGGTGTGTGTGTGATTTGGGCACCGTGATTTGGACACCGAGGAACTTTAATCGACTCACTCAACTGTGTGTGCTCGCCCCTCTGTTTCCTGTAGTCCATGATCTTACTCACGTTAAGGGAGAAGTTGTTGTCCCGACACCACACAGCCAGGTCACTGACCTCCTCTCTGTAGGCTGTCTCATCATCGCCGGTGATCAGGCCTACCACCGTCGTGTCGTCAGCAAACTTAATGATGATGGTATTGGACATAGCCACGGGAAGTAGGGGGGGTTGGGGGCAGAGTTCTGCAGTCTTCTGTATCTGTCCGCTAATAGAGCACTTTTCAACTTTTTTTTTCATCCAATCTCTTTATTTTTCTATTGCATGTATTTTCTATTCAGATTTTTCAAGGGATGTTGCAGCACCCTCAGCACCCCTTCTTCCCGCAGCTATGGTGTTAGAGTGATGCCATGGTGTTGGAGTCATGCAATGGTGTTGGAGTCATTCAATGGTATTAGAGTCATGCTATGGTGTTGCAGCACGCTCAGCACCCCTTCTTCCCACAGCTATGGCAGTAGAGTCATGCTATGGTGTTGGAGTCATGGTCTGTGTTGGAGTCATGCAATGGTGTTGGAGTCATGTAATGGTATTAGAGTCATGCAATGGAGTCATGCAATGGTGTTGGAGTCATGTAATGGTATTAGAGTCATGCAATGGTGTTGAAGTCATGCTATGGTGTTGGAATCATGCTATGGTGTTAGAGTGATGCAATGGTGTTGGAGTCATGCATTGATGTTGGAGTCATGCCATGGTGTTGAAGTCATGCTATTGTGTTGGAGTCATGCTATGGTGTTGGAGTCATGCAATGGTGTTGGAGTAATGCCATGGTGTTGAAGTCATGCTATTGTGTTGGAGGCATGCAATGGTGTTGGAGTCATGCAATGGTGTTGGAGTAATGCCATGGTGTTGAAGTCATGCTATTGTGTTGGAGTCATGCTATGGTGTTGAAGTCATGCTATGGTGTTGGAGTCATGCTATGGTGTTGGAGTCATGCTATTGTGTTGGAGTCATGCTATGGTGTTGGAGTCATGCAGTGGTGTTGGAATCATGCTATGGTGTTAGAGGCAGGCAATGGTGTTGGAATCATCCTATGGTGTTGGAGTCATGCAATGGTGCTGGAGTCATGCTGTTTTGTTGGAGTCATGCTATGGTGTTGTAGTCATGCTATGGTGTTGGAGTCATGCTATGGTGTTGGAGTGGTGTTGGAGTCATGCGTGGTGTTGGATTAATGCGTGGCCACGCAGTTGTGGGTGAACAGAAGGGATTAAGCACACACCCCTGTGATGCCCCAGTATTGAGGTGACATTGCCTACCCTCACCACCTGGGATTGGCCCGTTAGGAAGTCCAGGAGCCATTTGAGGAGGTCTTCAGGTCCAGGGTAATAAACTTGGGGATGAGCTTGGAGGGGACAATGGTGTTGAATGCTGAGCTGTGGTCAAAGAATAGCATTCTCACATAGGCATTCCTCTTATCTAGGTGCCTGAAGGCAGTGTGGAGTGCAATTGAGATTGTGTTGACTTTGGATCTGTTGGGGCGGTATGCAAATTGAGTGGGTTTAGGGTGTCTGGGATGATGGAGTTGACGTGTGCAATAACCAGCCTTTCAAAGCGCTTCATGATTACAGATGTGAGTGCTTCAGGGCAGAGTCATTGTGGAACGAAGCCTTAGAGTTCTTGGGAACTGGAATGATGTTGGTTAGCTTAGGACATATGGGGATAACAAAGAGAGGTTGAAAATTACTGTGAATATGCCTGCCAGCTGTTCTGCGCATGCTCTGAGAATGCACCCTTACACAAGGCAAGGTGTTTTTATTTGTCGAAGCATGCATAAAATGCATTGAGTATGTCTGGTAGAGAGCAGAGCCTGTGAGCGGAGCTGAGCTGTTGGAAATCCCGGAAATCCCGCTCATCCACTCCAGTGCTCCATGACCTTTCCAACCACTCTGTGCTCAAAGGAAGAAAAAAAACAGCCACTCCAAATTCGCTCCATTCATTAAAATCACAATTGAATTTCATCTACACCCATCTATTTTTGTGACTACCTGGACTTACCACTGGTTTTGAAGTATTGAAAGCAAACCATATGGATTTGCATGAAAACAATTTGAATAAACATGAAAAGGTGAACGTAAGAAGCGCACATCATTTCAAATAGGCTACATGTAATATTAAACAGCATATAAACACTCTAAATAGGTCAGGAGCCAGACAGGGAGGATAAGAAGGCACCCCCTCTCGATTTCCCTGACTCCACTATCCTGTCCACTCAGTGAATTGACCAATGTGGGGTGTCTTGTCCGAAAGCAATGTTTCAGAAAAGCATAGAATATTGCAGTTACGATAGTCCTGTTGTAACAAATCCGCGATCAGAGTTCGTCCATCTTCTTATCAATAGAATGGAGTAAAGCACTCCAGGAAACGGGGAGTAAAGCACTCCAGGAAACAGAATCCATCAAATGTTTCGGAGGTGCTACAATTGGGGAGGAGATTCAAGGTCCTGGAAGACCTGGAAGTGCATTCCAATCATACTGTACATGGTCCCTCCGCTACATCTCTACTGCGGCCGTCTCACTCTCAGGTGGATGTGCCCAAGCACACTCATCTGCGCTCCTTGCCCGCCGCTAGGTCGTCAGTTTCAGCTGCTAGCCCCCCTCAACCTGCTAGGAGGCAAATCACCCGGGAGAGGCCCTGTCATTTACCCAATAAACCCATCTGTAGTCCTTCCGTTCTCGTGGTGGGTTCATCCATGGTCCGAAATGTTTCAATCCGGAAAGCTGAGACCTTCTGCTACCCTGGCGCTAGGATCCCTGACCTAAATTCCATGCTACCGCTACTTATTAGCAAGTACTCCGCCGCTTCAACTGTCATTGTCCATGTTGGGTCAAATGACATTAAACTCCAGCAGTCAGAGAAATTGAGAGACGACTTTAAAACATTGATAAATACGCTGCTGGAATCTGGGAAGCAGTGCGTTGTTTCCGGTCCATTTCCATCCCCACGCTACACGGATATGGTTTTTAGTCGTATACGCCAATTACACACCTGGCTTAAGGGATACTGCTGCACGATGGGAATTCCTTTTGTGGATAACTTTGGAGCTTTTATAGACCGACCAGGTCTATTTCTTCGGGACAATTTACATCTTAACAGGTATGGCTCCAGCATCCTCTCCACCAACATGTCTCTTACTCTTGCCTCATGTAGAGCCTTTGATACCTGACGTTGTGTATTTTCGGGGGTTGACTTTTGGGATTGTACGCTCCCCTATCAGACTATGTTCAATGCTCCTCTCCCAGGTTCATTAATTAGTCCCTCAATTGCAAATATGGAACAAACTACAGTTAACAACCTTTCTGCAATTGCTAGATTATTGTCCAATCACCGTATTGCGAATACTACTCACATGCAGAGAGGTATTGTTAGTAGTAATCTTGTCCCCATAAAATTGAGCTCTGTCAATAGCTCGAAAATGGTTTATTGCTCATCCAGTGCAGCTTCAGGTGCTACCTTGGATACTCCATCTGATATGAATTCCCGTAGAAATGGCATTGGAATAATTCATTTGAATGCTAGAAGCCTGATCCAAAAGTTGGACTTTATTGAAATGTTGGTCTCACAATCAAATGTTGACGTACTGATTGTATCTGAATCGTGGCTGTGTGATTCTGTGCTTGATTCAGATGTTCAGTTGATTGGGTATAATATTTATAGAGCTGATAGAGGTGGTGGTATCGCAATTTATGTAAAATGCTGCTTAAATGTTTCTGTGTCCATATCAATCTCTGTCCCAATGCAATATGAATGTCTAGTTTTAAATTTGGTACTTGGTAATAATGCTCATTTAACTCTAGCAGGGGTATATCGCCCCCCCCCCCCCCCCCCCCCCCCCCAGCTCCTCCTTGTACTCTATGCAAATTAACTGATATACTGTCTAATTATGCAAACTCTGAATTACTGATATTGGGAGATTTTAACCTGGATTGGCTGTTACCAGTATCCGATAAATTAAAAGACATTTGTACTGAGCTAAATCTAACTCAGCTGATAACTAAACCAACCCATCCCAACTTTAAGAACTCAGTAAAATCTACTCTACTAGACATTATTCTAACAAATACCCCCCATAAATACACAGCTACTGGGGTTTTTGCAAATGATATCAGTGACCACTGCCCTATTGCTTGTATTAGAGATACCAGGCTGAAACACTGATCCCTGTATAATCTCTAAGAGAAATTATAAACATTTCTCACAGCAAGCTTTTATCCTTGACTTATATCAGACTTGCTGCTTTCTGGACCCGGTTTTAGCCCTTGCTTTTTCCTCTTCTATTGTTACCTCTATGTCTGATAAACATGCCCCATTTAAGAATCACAGAGTAAGAAACTGAACCAGTTCTTGGTTCTCTCCTGAATTGTCAGGTCTTTTCCTGCAAAAGAATCAGGCCTGGGCCTTGGCGAGGAAAACAGGTACTCCAGCTGATTGGCTGTTTTTTAGGCAATTGAGAAATAAATCTACTGCAGTTGTCAAAAAGGCAAAATCAAATTACTTCCTAAATGCTATGACAGATTCTGCAGGAGATCCTGCAAAATTCTGGAAAACCGTTAATTCACTGAAACGGGGGAATTCTGCTGTTTCTCTTCCTAAGCAAATTACCTCAGACTCCTGTATTCTAAGTGAAAAAAATGATATTTGTGAGGCTTTTAATAAGCATTTCATCTCTGCTGGTTTTTTATTTGAAAGGAAAAGTGGCAATTGTGGTACTGGCCAGTTAGTTGATTTTTCGTCTTGCTTTTCAACCGTTACTCTGAAAAATGGTAACCCTGTTTTTAGTTTCCAGAAAATAACCGAAGCAGAGGTTCTAGCTGCCCTGTGTGCCATTGATACTAAGAAATCCTTAGGCGCTGACAATTTAGACCTGTACTTACTTAAGTGTGCTGCACCTATCATTGCTGGTTCAGTGACACACATTTTTAATCTAACATTAAGCACAGGACATATCCCTAAGGTGTGGAAAGCAGCTTTTGTTCTGCCATTACATAAGGGAGGTGACGGTAGTGATTTGGATCACTATCGACCCATCTCTAGGCTCCCTTGCCTGGCAAAGATCCTAGAATCTATAGTCAACAAACAGTTACAATCTTTTCTTTCTGCTAACATTATTCTTAGCACCAATCAATCTGGTTTTAGATCTAAACACAGTACCAAATCGACCACTATGCTTGTTGTAAATGATATTGCAAATGCCTTAGATGATAGAAAGCACTGTGCTGCGTTGTTTGTAGATTTGTCAAAAGCTTTTGACACTGTAGACCATGCTATCCTTTTCAGTAAGCTGTCATCTATAGGACTGGGCACTGATGCCTGCCGATGGTTTTATGACTATCATAAAGATAGAACTCAGGCCGTCATTGTCGACGGGGTCAAGTCTGACCCCTTACAGTTACTTAAAGGGGTCCCTCAGGGTTCAATAATTTGCCCACTATTGTTCTCACTTTATATAAACAACATTGGTGATGATGTCAGATATTGTAAATTCCATTTATATGCAGATGACACAGTGATGTACTCTATTGCTCCAACAGCGGACCAAGCTTTAATGCAGTTGGAGTCTGATTTAGGATACTACAGGGGTCTCTTTTACAGCTTAAACTTGTTTTAAACGCTAAGAAAACAAATGTAATGATTTTTTCTAGGTCTAAAATCTCAGTTAGAGACACTTTTGTAATAACTAGCTTGGATGATACTCAAATCAAACAGGTCTCTGCATATAAATCCTTAGGGGTATGGTTAGATGATTGGCTTTCTTTTAAAAAACATGTTACTGAATTGGGAAAAAAGCTCAAATTCAAGATAGGGTTCCTTTACAGAAACAGGGCTTGTCTGTCCTCCGTAAATAGAAAACAAATTGTGCAGGATACTTTTATGTCCGTTTTAGATTATGGTGATATTATCTATATGCATGCATCGGCAAGCACATTAAAACCACTGGATGCTATTTACCATTGTGCACTCAGGTTTATCATGGGTGATAGTTACAAAACTTATCACTGTATCCTATATCAACATGTGGGTTGGGCCTCTCTATCTGTGAGGCGAGAGCAACATGCTCTCTTGTTTATTTATAAAGCACTTCTTTTAAAACTACCTCCATATATATCATCATTATTTCCACTAGATATACTAATTTTAAAACCAGATCACAGATGTGGATTACATTAGAGATTCCTGCGGTCTCCACAGAGTTGGGTAACTGCCTTCAGTTCCTTTGCACCTTATTTATGGAACAAACTGCAGATCCAACTTAAGTTAGACACTCTGGTGTCCCTTGCCCATTTCAAAAATGTTATGGAGGATCAATATGATGTTGTCTGTGATTGTTTCTGTTGAATTGTGTCTTTGTTTTGTATGTTTGAAATGTTCTTGTCTGTATGCCTAAAACTATACATGTCAACACGTTTACACAGGGCACAGCCGTAAAAGAGATCTAGGTCTCAGTCTGTTTTCACTGTTAAAATAAAGATAAAAAAAAGAGGTGGCCGGTTTTCCTTTCTCCTTAATCTCACCAGGACTCCTCTTTCCTTGCCTCTGTAACACCAGTGTTTCCTCTTAGATAACTTGAAAATGGGGTCGATTACAGAAAGAGCCAGGGGAAGATGAGTCGAAGTCGAAGTTGAAGCAGGAATTGAGGTAAGTAACTGCCGATCTGATGTTAAAAAGTAATTTATTGTTACAAGAAATGATAGCGGATACATTTTGTAAAAATAAAGTTTCAATAAATGCCAAAAGAATCTCAAAATAGCAAATTTGGGTAGGATCTCACAAAACAGAGAACACCATCACACCCTTTCCACAGTGGGGTCACATTAGTTTATATCCCAAACAGCTTGGATGCTACGAACAGAAGTTGGCACATTGACGGTACAGACTTCAGACCAGTCTCCTGACACCTGTGAGACCAATGTCTCATGGTCTGCCAAACACCATTCTAACTCTGCCACCTTTCACTGCAGCAGAAGTATCACATCGGTGGATGCGGTGGCTAAAAACAGATATCTCTAGCTTTAACTGATGGATTTTGATGGTGATTTATTTTATGTTACTTAGATTGATGCACCAGTGCGTCAATTGACTCTAGGACATTATACATTAACAAAAAGGCATGGAACCAGTATTACTTAGTCCTTTATTATTTAGTCCTTTATTATGACAGCTAATGCATATTTTCTTGTTTTTATTCAATTTCCTGTTTTTCGGAATTTGGTGTGGAATGGATGGCGAGCTGCGGTCACTCGTACCAGTTCCTGTATTGGCCATCACAGCTATAGCTTCCAAGGCTACAAGGAAAATAAAATTAAGCACCTGAGCATGCAGCATTGTGTTGAGGTGATGAACACTGGGCATGCAGCAATGTGTTGAGGTGGTGAAAAAAGTTGTGATAGGGACAACATCCAACTACCTGAGAAAAAGGAGTCCTATGAGCCTGTGGAGACATTTTCATGGTTGGGTGGGGGCCTTCATCCCCAAGGACTGTAATTTACTGTAATATAATTGAAGACTGTTCTTTGCTGTAGAACAAGGTTTGTTTTAGCTTTTCCTTGGAAAACAGGATTTGGGACATGAACCACTCAGAGACACCCGAGCACAAAATACTGCACATCCTCACAGCCTTGAAAGATGACTAATCTAACCTCAGAGTTGTGATGGCTATTTCAGTACTGGGAATAGGGGAAGACTTTTAGGGTGTCCATCACGTAGAGCAGGTATTCCCAAACTGGGGTCAATGCTGTCGGGGGTACGCCAAATAAAAATTATTTTAAAAAGTATTTAATTTGACTTTTTTTTTACTTCACATTTTCAGACAGTCCATAGATTTTTTCCAATTTGGGTGAGGTTTTTTTCTAGCCTGAGTAGCCTCATTTCACTGGCAAAAATAAAATGAAACCATCTTGTATTCAGCCAAATAACAACACAGTGTCAAATGCTGGTAGCCTAGTCAAATAATTAACATCCAATCACATTAACCGTTACTCTCTCACAGCAATTCCATTAAAACCTCTTTAGGACAGACGTTCCGCTAGCGGAACGCCTCGCAAATATCCAATGGTAGCGCCTGGCGCGAAATACGAAAAACCTTAGAAATGCTATAATTTCAATTTCTCAAACATATGACTATATTACACCATTTGAAAGATAAGACTCTCCTTTTTCTAACCACATTGTCCGATTTCAAAAAGGCTTTACAGCGAAAGCAAAACATTAGATTATGTCAGGAGAGTACCCAGCCAGAAATAATCACACACCCATTTTTCAAGCTAGCATATATGTCACAAAAACCAGAACCACAGCTAAATGCAGCACTAACCTTGTCACGTCCTGGCCAGTATAAGGGTTAATTGTCATTGTAGTTTGGTCAGGACGTGGCAGAGGGTATTTGTTTTATGTGGTTCGGGGTCGTGTTTTGGTAAAAGGGCGTTTGATTTAGTATTTCCGGGTTTTTGGTTTATGGTCTATGTTTATGTATTTCTATGTGGAGTCAAGTGAGTGTGTTTCTATGGTTGATTAATTGGGGTTGGGACTCTCAATTGAAGGCAGGTGTTTTCTCTTTGCCTTTGATTGAGAGTCCCATATATTACGGTGTGTTTGTCATTTGTGGGAGATTGTTCTTTGTCTAGCATGTATGAGCCTGAGAAGACTGTCAGTATATCGTGAGTTTGTTTTGTTGTTTTTGGTAATCATTTTGAGTTAATAAATGTTCAAAATGAACAAAACCAGTCCTGCTGCATATTGGTCCTCCTTTTCCGACGATGATTTCGCCATATCGTCTGACGACGATCTTCATCAGATGACACTCCTAGGACATTATGTTACACAATACATGTATTGTTTGTTCGATAAAGTTCATATTTATATCCAAAAACAGCATTTTACATTGGCGCGTGATGTTCAGAAAATGTATTCCCACCAAAACGTCCGGTGAATATGCACATCAATTTACAAAAATACTCATCATAAACGTTGACAAAATATATAACAATTATTTAAAGAATTATAGATAGACTACTTTTTTCATCCGGCCGTGAAAATACTGCCCCCTAGCCCAGACAGGTTAGAATCAAGAGCCATGGTGACATTGAGGACCTTTAAGGTTGCAGTGACACATCCATAACCTGAGCTGAAACCAGATTGTATACCCGAGAGAATACTATAGACATCTAGAAAGCAAGTCAGTTGATTATCGACAAGTTTTTACAACACTTTTGATAAACAGGGCAAAATAGTAATAGGCCTACAACAGTTAGGATCAGCTTGATCTCCCCCTTTAAATAAAGGACGAACTGTGGCTGCCTTCCAAGCAATGGGAACCTTCCCAGAAAGTAGAGACAGGTTAAAAAGGTTGGAGATAGACTTGGCGATGATAAGGGCAGCAACCTTAACATGTTAGGGCTAGGGGGCCAGGGCCCGGGAAAAAGTTGAACGATATCGAGGCAGGCTCTGGCTGAAACACTTTATCGCTTTTGGCAAGTGGCCACTCAGAGTACTATGGGCTTAGGCACGTGCCCGCTTAGACTGAATGCTTTCTTTTCCTTTGTCTGTTTATCTAAACGCAGATTCCCGGTCGGAATATTATTGCTTTTTTATGAGAAAAATTGCATAAAAATTGATTTTAAACAGCGGTTGACATGCTTCGAAGTATGGTAATGGGATATTTACAATTCTTTTGTCACGAATTGCGCCATGCTCGTCACCCTTATTTAGCCTTTAGGATAGTGTCTAGAACGCACGAACAAAACGCTGCTGTTTGGATATAACGATGGATTATTTTGGACCAAACCAACATTTGTTATTGAAGTAGAAGTCCTGGGAGTGCATTCTGACGAAGACAACAAAGGTAATAACATTTTTCTTATAGTAAATATTACTTTGATGAGTGCTAAACCTGCTGGGTGTCTAAATAGCTAGCCCTGTGATGCCGGGCTATCTACTGAGAATATTGCAAAATGTGCTTTCACCGAAAAGCTATTTTAAAATCGGACATATCGAGTGCATAGAGGAGTTCTGTATCTATTATTCTTAAAATAATTGTTATGCTTTTTGTGAACGTTTACCGTGAGTAATTTAGTAAATTCACCGGCAGTGTTCGGTGGGAATGCTAGTCACATGCTAGTCACATGCTAATGTAAAAAGCTGGTTTTTGATATAATTATGAACTTGATTGAAAAAAACATGCATGTATTGTATAACATAATGTCCTAGGGTTGTCATCTGATGAAGATCATCAAAGGTTAGTGCTACATTTAGCTGTGGTTTGGGTTTATGTGACATTATATGCTAGATTGAAAAATGGGTGTCTGATTATTTCTGGCTGGGCACTCTGCTGACATAATCTAATGTTTTGCTTTCGTTGTAAAGCCTTGTAAAGCCTTGAAAATGGTGTCTTCATGTGCATGCGTGCGCCCGTGTCATTGTTCTCAGATCGACCACTTTCCAAATGCGCTACTGTTTTTCGCCAAGGGACTGCAGAGTCATCATTCCCCGTTCTGGCGCCTTCTGAGAGCCTATGGGAGGCTTAGAAAATGTCACGTTACAGCAGAGATCCTCTGTTTTCGATAAAGAGGCTATAGAAGGCCAAGAAATGGGCAGAGAGGGCACTTCCTGTATAGAATCTTCTCAGGTTTTGGCCTGCCATATGAGTTCTGTTATACTCACAGACACCATTCAAACAGTTTTAGAAACTTTATGGTGTTTTCTATCCAAATCCAACAATTATATGCATATTGTAGTTTCTGGGCAGGAGTAATAACCAAATTAAATCGGGTACGTTTTTTTATCCGGCCGTGAAAATACTGCCCCCTATCCTAAACAGGTTAATTGAAATGCATTCCATCTCATGAAACTGCCAAGAGCATGCAAAGCTGTTATCAAGGCAAACGGTGGCTACTTTGAAGAATCTCAAATATAAAATATATTATGATTTGTTAACACTTTTTTGCTTACTACATGATTCCATATGTGTTATTTCATAGTTTTGATGTCTTCACTATTATTCTACAATGTAGTTAGTTTTGCTCTTTTTTTAACCATATTACATATAGAAGCTTATTTGTTCATCAAAAATTGTGAATAACTCACCACAGGTTAATGACAAGGATGTGCTTGAAAGGATGCACATAACTCTGTAATGTTGGGTTGTATTGGAGAGTCTCAGTCTTAAATCATTTTCCACACACAGTCTGTGCCTGTATTTAGTTTTCATGCTAGTGAGGGCCGAGAATCCACTCTCACAGAGGTACGTGGTGGCAAAGGGCATCAGTGTCTTAACAGTGCAAATTTGCCAAGGAAGGATACTCTGAGCGCAGCCCAATCCAGAAATCTGGCAGTGGCTTCTGATTAAATTCAATTTTCACATAACCGCTTGTTGCAATTTTGATGAGGCTCTCTTGTTCAGATATCGGTAAATGGACTGGAGGCAGGGTATGAAAGGGATAACGAATCCAGATGTTTTTGTCATCTGTTTCAGGTAAGTTCCTGTGTATTTGAGCACCCAACTCACTCAGGTGCTTCGCTATATCACATTTGATGTTGTCCCTAAGCTTGAGATCATTTGTACACAATAAATCATACAATGATGGAAAGACCTGTGTGTTGTCCTGCCTCCTACTCAAACTCAGAAGCTAGGATATGCATATTATTAGTAGATTTGGATAGAAAACACTGACGTTTCTAAAACTGTTTGAATGATGTCTGTGGGTGTAACAGAACTTATATCGCAAGCAAAAACCTGAGAGAAATCCTACCAGGAAGTGGAAATCTGGATGCGTGGGCTCTCTTCAAGTCATTGCCTATTGAACACACAGTGACGTAGTAATAATTGTGCACTTCCTAAGGCTTCCACTAGATGTCAACAGTCTTTAGAACGTTGTTTGAGGCGTCTACGATGAACAGAGACCGAATGAGAAAGCTGGGAAGTCGGTCACCCAGGGAAGGACATCACTTCATTGGCACGCCTTCACGAGAGAGGTAGCTCTGTTCCAAAACGTTTTTCAAGACACAGGAATGGTCCGGTTGAAATATTACTGAATCTTCACGTTCTAAAGGCCCTAAAGATTGATGTTTTACAACGTTTGGCATGTTTGAACGAACGTAAATACAACTTTTTTTTACTTTTCGTCATCACATTTTCCGCGGGCTTCCTACATTTGGAGTAGCTGAACTGAACGCGCAAACAACAAGGAATTATTTGGACATAAATTATGGAGTTTATCGAACAAAACAACATTTATTGTAGACCTGGGATTCCTGGAAGTGCCTTCTGATGAAGATCATCAAAGGTAAGGGAATATTTCTAATGCAATTTATGATTTTAGATGACTCCAACATGGCGGCTATCTGTATTGCCTAGTGTATTTTTCTGAGCTCAGAACTCAGATTATTGCAAAGAGTGCTTTCCTCGTGAAGCTTTTTTGAAATCTTTCACAGCGTTAGCATAAAGGAGATGTTCATCTATAATTCTTTGAATGACAGTTTAACCTGTTAGGGCTAGGGGGCAGTATTGACACGGCCGGATAAAAAACGTACCCCATTTAATCTGGTTACTACTCCTGCCCAGAAACTAGAATATGCATATAATTATTAGCTTTGGATAGAAAACACTCCAAAGATTCTAAAACTGTTTGAATGGTGTCTGTGAGTATAACAGAACTCATTTGGCAGGCCAAAACCTGAGAAGATTCCATGCAGGAAGTGCCCTGTCTGACAATTTCTTGCCCTTCTTGATTATCTCTATCCATTACAGAGGATCTCTGCTGTTACGTGACACTTCCTACGGCTCCCATGGGCTCTCAGAAGGCGGCAAAAAACGGAATCGTGGCTTTGCAGGCTCTGGCTGAAAAAAAGTAGTGTGTTTGGGTAGTGGCTGGTTACAGTACTGTGAGACTCAGGCGCGTGCCCGAGTCGACCTCATGCTTTGTTTTCTTTCGTCTGTTTACCTAAACGCAGATTCCCGGTCGGAATATTATCGCTTTTTTTACGAGAAAAATGGCATAAAAATGGATTTTAAACAGCGGTTGACATGCTTCGAAGTACGGTAATGGAATATTTAGAAATGTTTTGTCACGAAATGCGCCATGCTCGTGACCCTTATTTACACTTTGGATAGTGTCTTGAACGCACAAACAAAACGACGCTATTTGGATATAACGATGGATTATTTTGGACCAAACCAACATTTGTTATTGAAGTAGCAGTCCTGGGAGTGCATTCTGACGAAGAACACTAAAGGTAATCAAACTTTTGTAATAGTAAATCGGAGTTTGGTCAGGGCTAAACTTGGTGGGTGTCTAAATAGCTAGCCGTGATGGCTGGGCTATGTACTCAGAATATTGCAAAATGTGCTTTCACCGAAAAGCTATTTTAAAATCGGACACCTCGATTGCACAAAGGAGTTCTGAATCTATAATTCTTAAAAGAATTGTTATGTTTTTTGTGAACGTTTATCGTGAGTAATTTAGTAAATTCACCGGAGGTTTGCGGGGGGTATGCATGTTCTGAACGTCACATGCTAATGTAAAAAGCTGGTTTTTGATATAAATATGAACTTGATTGAACAAAACATGCATGTATTGTATAACATAATGTCTTAGGTGTGTCATCTGATGAAGCTCATCAAAGGTTAGTGCTGCATTTAGCTGTCTTCTGGGTTTTTGTGACATTATATGCTAGCTTGAAAAATGGGTGTCTGATTATTTCTGGCTGGGTACTCTGCTGACATAATCTAATATTTTGCTTTCGTTGTAAAGCCTTTTTGAAATCGGACAGTGTGGTTAGATTAACGAGAGTCTTTAAAATGGTGTAAAATAGTCATATGTTTGAGAAATTGAAGTAATAGCATTTCTAAGGTATTTGAAAATCGCGCCACGGGATTACACTGGCTGTTGCGTAGGTAGGACGATTTCGTCCCACCTAGCCCAGAGAGGTTAATTATTTATCAACGTTTATGACAAGTATTTTTGTAAATTGTGGTGCTGTTCACCGGGAGTATTTGAGGGAAAACATTTTCTGAACGTCACGCGCCAATGTAAAATGCTGTTTTTATATATAAATATGAACTTTATCGAACAAAAAATGTATTGTGTAACATGATGTCCTAGGAGTGACATCTGATGAAGATCGTCAAAGGTTAGTGCTTCATTTAGCTATGTTTTGGGTATTTGTGATGCATGTAGTAGTTGCTTTGAAAATGGCTGTGTGGTTATTTGTGTCTATGTACTCTCCTAACATAATCTAATGTTTTGCTTTCGCTGTAAAGCCTTTTTGAAATCGGACAACGTGGTTCGATTCAGGAGAAGTGTATCTATAAAATGGTGTGAAATAGTCCTATTTTTGAGAAATAGAAATTATTAGATTTGTGGTTTTGAATATGGCGCTCTGATTTTTCACTGGCTATTGTCAAACTCAAGCCTGCTAACGGGATTGGTGTCGTAACAGGTTTTAACTTTGAAAGTTTCTTCAAGCGCAGTCACAAAAACCATCAAGAGCGATGATGAAACTGCCTCTCATGAGGACCGCCATAGAAAAGGAAGACTCAGAGTTACCTTTGCTGCAGAGGATAAGTTCATTGGAGTTACCAGCCTCAGAAATTGCAGCCCAAATAAAGGCTTTACAGAGTTACAATAACAGACACATCTCAACATCAAATGTTCAGAAGAGACTGCGTGAATCAGGCCTTCATGGAAGAATTGCTGCAAAGAAACCACTACAAAAGGACACCAATAAGAAGAAGAGACTTGCTTGAGCCAAGAAACACGAGCAATGGACAATAGACCTGTAGAAATGTGCCCAGTAGGTGAATGGATGAACTCTGCATGAGTGGTTCCCACCGTGAAGCATGGAGGAGGTGTGATGGTGTGGGGGTGCTTTGCTGGTGGCACTGTCTGTGATTTATTTATAATTCAAGGCACAGTTAACCTGTTATGGATAGGGGGCAGTATTTTCACGGCCGGATAAAAAACATACCCGATTTAATCTGGTTATTACTCCTGCCCAGAAACAAGAATATGCATATAATTAGTAGCTTTGGATAGAAAACACTCCAAAGTTTCTAAAACTGTTTGAATGGTGTCTGTGAGTATAACAGAACTCAAATGGCAGGCCAAAACCTGAGAAGATTCTGTACAGGAAGTACCCTGTTGTCACGTCCTGGCCAGTATAAGGTTAATTGTTTTTGTAGTTTGGTCAGGACGTGGCAGAGGGTATTTGTTTTATGTGGTTCGGGGTGGTGTGTTTGTGTAAAGGGTGTTTGATTTAGTATTTCCGGGTTTTTGGTTGATGGTCTATGTGTTTGTATTCTATGGTTAGTCTGGTGTGTGTGTTTCTATGTTTGGTTAATTGGGGTTGGGACTCTCAGTTGAAGGCAGGTGTTGTCTATCTGCCTTTGATTGAGAGTCCCATATATTAGGGTGTGTTTGTGTGTGTGATTTGTGGGTGATTGTTCTGTGTTGAGCTTTGCTTTGCCAGACTGTTTGTTAGTTGTTCGTTTTTCGGTTTTGTTATTTTGTATGTTCATTTTTGAAGATAATTAAAAATCAAGATGAGCATTCACGTACCTGCTGCGTTTTGGTCCTCCATTTCTACCAACAACAACCGTGACACCTGTCTGACCATTTCTTGGCCTTCTTTGTCATCTCTATCCAAAACAAAGGATCTCTGCTGTAACGTGACATTTTCTAAGGCTCTCAGAATGCACCAGAACGTTGAATGATGACTTTGCAGCCCATGGCTGAAAAACAGTAGCGCATTTGGTAAGTGGTCGATCTGAGAACAATGAGACGGGCGCGCGCATGCACGTGAAGAGTCCATTTTAGATTTTGAGTCTTTGAACGGAAAGGACGTCTCCCGGTCGCAATATTATCGCTTTTTTACGAGAAAAGTCGCATAAAAATTGATTTTAAACAGCGTTTGACATGCTTTGAAGTACTGTAATGGAATATTTTTTTATTTATTTTTTGGCATCAGTCCCCAGATCCTCAAAAAGTTCTACAGTTGAACAATCGAGAGCATCCTGACCGGTTGCATCATCGCCTGGTATGTCAACTGCTCGCTGTCTGACAGTAAGGCGCTACGGCCCAGTACATCACTGGTGAAAGCTTCCTGACATCTAGGACCTACAGTCGAAGTAGGAAGTTTGCAAACACCTTAGCCAAATACATTTAAACTCAGTTCTTCACAATTCCTGACATTTAATCCAAGGAAAAACTCCCTGTCTTAGGTCAGTTAGGATCACCACTTTTTTATGAATGTGAAATGTCAGAATAATAATTGAGAGAATGATTTATTTCAGCTTGTATTTCTTTGTTCACATTGGGTCAGAAGTTTACATACACTCAATTAGTATTTGGTAGCATTGCCTTTAAATTGTTTAGCTTGGGTCAAACATTTCAGGTAGCCTTCCACAAGCTTCCCACAATAAGTTGGGTGAATTTTGTCCCATTCCTCCTGACAGAGCTGGTGTAACTGAGTCAGGTTTGTAGGCCTCCTTGTTCGCACACGGTTTTTCAGTTCTGCCCACAAATTTTCTATAGTACTGAGGTCAGGGCTTTGTGATGGCCACTCCAATATCTTGACTTTGTTGTCCTTAAGCCATTTTGCCACAACTTTGGAAGTATGCTTGGGGTCATTGTCCATTTTGAACACCCATTTGCGACCAAGTTTTAACTTTCTGACTGATGTCTTGAGCTCTTGCTTCAATATATCCACATAATTTTTCTTCTTCTACTTTGTGAAGTGCACCGGTCCCACCTGCAGCAAAGCACAATCCATAATATGATGCTGCCTCCCCCGTGCTTCACGTTTGGGATGGTGTTCTTCGGCATGCAAGCCTCCCCCTTTTTCCTCCAAACATAACATAACAGTCATTATGGCCAAACAGTTCTATTTTTGTTTCATCAGACCAGAGGACATTTCTCCAAAAAGTACAGTCTTTGTTTCCATGTGCAGTTTCAAACCGTAGTCTGGCTTTTTTTTATGGCAGTTTTGGAGCAGTGGCTTCTTCCTTGCTGAGCGGCCTTTCAGGTTATGTTGGTATACGACTCGTTTTACTGTGGATATAGATACTTTTGTACCTGTTTCCTCCAGCATCTTCACAAGGTCCTTTGCTGTTGTTCTGGGATTGATTTGCACTATTTGCACCAAAGTACGTTCATCTCTTGGAGACAGAACGTGTCTCATTCCTGAGCGGTATGACGGCTGCGTGGTCCCATGGTGTTTATACTTGCGTACTATTGTTTGTACAGATGCACACGGTACCTTCAGGCATTTGGAAATTGCTCCCAAGGATGAACCAGACTTGTGGAGGTCTACCATGTTTTTTTCTGAGGTCTTGGCTGATTTCTTTTGATTTCAAGCAAAGAGGCACTGAGTTTGAAGGTAGGCCTTGAAATACATCCACAGGTACACCTCCAACTGACTCAAAGGATGTCAATTAGCCAGCAAAAGCTTCTAAAGCCATTACATAATTTTCTGGAATTTTCCAAGCTGTTTAAAGGCACAGTCAACTTAGTGTATGTAAACTTCTGACCCACTGGAATTGTGATACAGTGAATTATAAGTGAAATAATCTGTCTGTAAACAATTGTTGGAAAAATTATTTGTGTCATGCACAAAGTAGATATCTTAACCCGTTGGGGATAGGGGGCAGTATTTGCACGGCCGGATAAAAAACGTACCCGATTTAATCTGGTTACTACTCCTGCCCAGTAACTAGAATATGCGTATAATTATTGGCTTTGGATAGAAAACACCCTAAAGTTTCTAAAACTGTTTGAATGGTGTCTGTGAGTATAACAGAACTCATATGGCAGGCAAAAACCTGAGAAGATTCCAAACAGGAAGTGGCCTGTCTGACAAGTTCTTGTTCTTCTTGGCTCTGTTTATTGAAAACTGAGGATCTTTGCTGTAACGTGACACTTCCTACGGCTCCCATAGGCTCTCAGAACCCGGGAAAAAGCTGAATGATGTAATTCCAGCCTCTGGCTGAAAAACATTAGCGCTTTTGGATAGTGGCCGGTCAGAGTACCATCAGACTGAGGCTCGTGCACAAGTCTACCCCATGTTTTATTTTCTTTCATCTTTGAATGTAAACACGCTTTCCCGGTCGGAATATTATCGCTTTTTTACGAGAAAAATGGCATAAAAATGTATTTCAAACAGCGGTTGACATGCTTCGAAGTACGGTAATGGACTATTCAGAATTTTTTTGTCACGAAATGCGTCGTGCGCGTCACCCTTCTTTACCATTCGGATAGTGTCTTGAACGCACGAACAAAACAGAGGATATTTGAACGTAACTATGGACTATTTTGAACCAAACCAACATTTGTTATTGAAGTAGAAGTCCTGGGAGTGCATTCTGACGAAGAACAGCAAAGGTAATAACATTTTTCTTATAGTAAATCTGACTTTGGTCAGGGCTAAACTTGGTGGGTGTCTAAATAGCTAGCCCGTGATGGCGAGCTATCTACTCAGAATTTTGCAAAATGTGCTTTCACCGAAAAGCTATTTTAAAATCGTACACCGCGATTGCATAAAGGAGTTCTGTATCTATAATTCTTAAAATAATTGTTATGTTTTTTGTGAACGTTTATCGTGAGTAATTTAGTAAATTCACCGGAAGTGTTCGGTGGGAATGCTAGTTCTGAACGTCACATGCTAATGTAAAAAGCTGGTTTTTGATATAAATATGAACTTGATTGAACAAAACATGCATGTATTGTATAACATAATGTCCTAGGGTTGTCATCTGATGAAGATCATCAAAGGTTAGTGCTGCATTTAGCTGTGGTTTGGGTTTATGTGACATTATATGCTAGCTTGAAAAATGGGTGTCTGATTATTTCTGGCTGGGTACTCTGCTGACATAATCTAATACTTTGCTTTCGTTGTAAAGCCTTTTTGAAATCGGACAGTGTGGTTAGATTAACGAGAGTCTTGTCTTTAAAATGGTGTAAAATAGTCATATGTTTGAGAAATTGAAGTAATAGCATTTCTAAGGTATTTGAATAACGCGCCACAGGATTCAACTGGCTGTTATTTTAAGAATTATAGATACAGAACTCCTCTATGCACTCGATATGTCCGATTTTAAAATCGCTTTTCGGTGAAAGTACATTTTGCAATATTCTCAGTAGATAGCCCGGCATCACAGGGCTAGCTATTTAGACACCCAGCAGGTTTAGCACTCATCAAAGTCAGATTTACTATAAGAAAAATGTTCTTACCTTTGTTGTCTTCGTCAGAATGCACTCCCAGGACTTCTACTTCAATAACAAATGTTGGTTTGGTCCAAAATAATCCATCGTTATATCCAAACAGCGGCGTTTTGTTTGTGCGTTCCAGACACTATCCTAAAGGCTAAATAAGGGTGACGAGCATGGCGCAATTCGAGACAAAATAATTCTAAATATTCCATTACCGTACTTCGAAGCATGTCAACCGCTGTTTAAAATCAATTTTTATGCCATTTTTCTCATAAAAAAGCGATAATATTCCGACCGGGAATCTGCGTTTAGATAAACAGACAAAGGAAAAGAAACCATTCTGTCGAAGCGGGCACGCGCCTAAGCCCATAGTACTCTGAGTGGCCACTTGCCAAAAGCGATAAAGTGTTTCAGCCAGAGCCTGCCTCGATATCGTTCAACGTTTTCCCGGGCTCTGAGACCCTATGGAAGACGTAGGAAGTGTCACATTATTGCACAGATCCTGAGTCTTCAATAAAAAGAGCCAAGATGAAACACTACTTCTCAGACAGGCCACTTCCTGCTTGAAATCTTCTCAGGTTTTGGCCTGCCATAGGAGTTCTGTTCTACTCACAGACACCATTCAAACAGTTTTAGAAACTTTAGGGTGTTTTCTATCCAAAGCCAATAATTATATGCATATTCTAGTTACTGGGCAGGAGTAGTAACCAGATTAAATCGGGTACGTTTTTTATCCAGCCGTGCAAATACTGCCCCCTATCCCCAACAGGTGAACTCTTTTTCTTGAACTGCATTGTAGGTTAAGCGCTTGTAAGTAAGCATTTCACGGTAAGGTCTACACCTGTTGTATTCGGTGCATGTGACAAATATGTGATTTGATTTGTCCAGATGGGATACGGCAGTGTGCAGAGGGATGGCGATTGTATCATGCGTGGATCTATTTGAAGAGTATGCGAATTGCAGTGGTTCTAGGGTGTCGGGTAAGGTGGAGGTGATATGATCCCTAATTAGCCTCTCAAAACACTTCATGATGACAGAAGTGAGTGCTACGGGATGATAGTGATTTAGTTCAGTTACCTTTGCTTTCTTGGGTACAGGAACAATGGTAGACATCCTGAGGCAAGTGGAGATAGAAAACCGGAGAGATTGAAGTGTGTGTGTGTGTGTGTGTGTGTGTGTGTGTGTGTGTGTGTGTGTGTGTGTGTGTGTGTGTGTGTGTGTGTGTGTGTGTGTGTGTGTGTGTGTGTGTGTGTGTGTGTGTGTGTGTGTGTGTGTGTGTGTGTGTGTGTGTGTGTGTGTGTGTGTGTGTGTGTGTGTGTGTGTGTGTGTGTGTGTGTGTGTGTGTGTGTGTGTGAAATAAGTCTTCCCTGTGTCTCAGTTGGTAGAGCATGGTGCTTGCAATGCCAGCATGGTGTGTGCAACGCCAGGGTTGTGGGTTCAATTCCCACAGGGGGCAGGTACAGGAAAAAAAGAAATGCATGGAATGAAATGTATGCATTCACTGCTGTAAGTTGCTCTGGATAAGAGCGTCTTCTAAATGACTAAAATGTGAATGTGTGAATGGATGGGAAACTCCTCTGCATGTGACAAGGATGGTAGAAACCTTGCTTAAATATTTATGTTGTTTTCTATTCCTGTCATTTTCTGTCTCTGGCTCTTTTCTCCCATTACTGGCTGCAACAACAAATGATAGACTGAGTGACAAATGCAAATACAAAAATATTTTGGAACATCAAACATGAATCAACTAGCATGCTTAATTTTCAAACCATTACCCTATAACTGGGTTCATCGTAATGTTATTTTCCTACACATACACATATATCTCACACACTGGATTGAGACAGATGGGTTGAGATAGATGGATGTTTCAGTAAAATCTACCAGGAGAGAAATGGATGTTTCAGAACAATATTACCACGAGAGAAGTGGATGTTTCAGTAAAATATTTCCAATCAGAGAAATGGATGTTTCAATAAATTATTACCATGAGAGAAGTGGATGTTTCAGTAAAATATGTCCATGATAGAAAAGGATGTTTCAGTAAAATATTACTATGAGAGAAATGGACGTTGGTGTGTGTGTGTGTACGTCTATTACCATCCGGCATGCTCGGCTCTCGGCAGCACCCCAGCAGAATGGGATAACCTCAGCACATAAGGACGGGGAGGATTGCTATTAGCTCTGTTCTCTGGACTGGAGGAGCAAGTGGTTCAGTCACTGTCTGTTCTCTGGACTGGAGGAGCAACTGGTTCAGTCACTGTCTGTTCTCTGGACTGGAGGAGCAAGTGGTTCAGTCACTGTCTGTTCTCTGGACTGGAGGAGCAAGTGGTTCAGTCACTGTCTGTTCTCTGGACTGGAGGAGCAAGTGGTTCAGTCACTGTATGTTCTCTGGACTGGAGGAGCAAGTGGTTCAGTCACTGTCTGTTCTCTGAACTGGAGGAGCAAGTGGTTCAGTCACTGTCTGTTCTCTGGACTGGAGGAGCAAGTGGTTCAGTCACTGTCTGTTCTCTGGACTGGAGGAGCAAGTGGTTCAGTCACTGTCTGTTCTCTGGACTGGAGGAGCAAGTGGTTCAGTCACTGTCTGTTCTCTGGACTGGAGGAGCAAGTGGTTCAGTCACTGTCTGTTCTCTGGACTGGAGGAGCAAGTGGTTCAGTCACTGTCTGTTCTCTGGACTGGAGGAGCAAGTGGTTCAGTCACTGTCTGTTCTCTGGACTGGAGGAGCAAGTGGTTCAGTCACTGTATGTTCTCTGGACTGTAGGAGCAAGTGGTTCAGTCACTGTCTGTTCTCTGAACTGGAGGAGCAAGTGGTTCAGTCACTGTCTGTTCTCTGGACTGGAGGAGCAAGTGGTTCAGTCACTGTCTGTTCTCTGGACTGGAGGAGCAAGTGGTTCAGTCACTGTCTGTTCTCTGGACTGGAGGAGCAAGTGGTTCAGTCACTGTCTGTTCTCTGGACTGGAGGAGCAAGTGGTTCAGTCACTGTCTGTTCTCTGGACTGGAGGAGCAAGTGGTTCAGTCACTGTCTGTTCTCTGGACTGGAATCCCCTAGGCCATTCTCCAGTTTTTTACTTGTTGATGGCTACTTCAGATTTTCGGTATCACAATGAAAATGAACTTGACAATTTTGATCAGTCAGCACGAATTTGGATTAAAATGGCTGGATTTTGCACTGTGTCTATCTGGTGTGTTGCTCTAACCAATTAGCTAGCTAGCGAGCATGTGTACACTGCAATGCACAGCTGATGCTACTTGAATGTGCACTGGTCGGGTTTAGATTCAACACAACTAACTGTTTCTTAGAAAGGCAATTTGTTTTATCAGCTACAGTTTGTGTTGTGAGAGGCTAGTCTTGGATGATCTGTAGTCTAGCTAGAAGCTGTTTGTGCAGGAAATTAAATCTGGCTGCACACGTAACTAGATAGTTTGAATGTATGGAGCACAGGAGGCTGCTGTGGGTCGAACGGCTCATAATAATGGCCGGAACAGAGGAAATGGAAGGGAATGAAACATCTGGAAACCATGTATTTGATGTATTTGATACCATTCCAATTATTCCTTTCCAGTCAATAACACAAGCCCGTGCCACCAACCTCCTGTAGTATGGAGCAGCTGTTCTGAATAAAAATATAAACACAATATGCAACCATTTCAAAGATTTTACTGAGTTACAGTTCATAGAGGGGAATCAGTCAATTGAAATTGTCAGTGTCCGTGTATAGGTGATGAGGAAAGGAGTCAATCGCAGGACATCGAACTGAGTAAAAATTAAGTAATTTACTCAAATAAAAATTCACTATACAAAATCCTTCCCTGTGGCTCAGTTGGTAGAGCATGGTGTTTGCAATGCCAGCATGGTGTGTGCACCGCCAGGGTTGTGGGTTCGATTCCCACAGGTGGCCAGTACAAAAAAATAAAAAAAATTAAATGAAATGTATGTATTCACCACTGTAAGTCGCCCTGGATAAGAGCGTCTGCTAAATGACTAAAATGTAAATATAAAATCCACGCAGGGAAAACGAGAACAATGAACAATACCAACAGTAAAACAATAACGCACAAAACATCATGATGAAGTAATCATAACCAAATGGGAACCAGGTGTGAACAATCAAGACATAACCAATTGACAAAGAAACATGGATCGGTGGCAGCTAGAAAGCCGATGACCGCCGAACGCCGCCCGAACAAGGAGAGGCACCAACTTCGGCGGAAGTTGTGACAGAAATACATTAATTAGGCCCTAATCTGTAGATTTCACATGACTGGGCAGGTGCACAGCCATGTTTGGGCCTGGGAGGTCATAGGCCTACCCACTAGGGAGAAAGGTCCACAAACTGGAGAGCCAAGCCCAGCCAATCAGAATAAGTTTTCTCTAACATGACATTGTAGAGTAATTAACATTAAATTATCTGGTAACAGCTCTGGTGGACATTTCTGCAGTCAGCATGCCAATTGCACGCTCCCTCAACATTTGAGACATCTGTGGCATAGTGTTGTGTGACAAAACTACATATTTCAGAATGGAATTATATTGCCCCCAGCACAAGGTGTGTAATGATCATGCTTTTAAATCAGCTTCTTGATATGCTACACCTGTAAGGTGGATGGACTATCTTGGCAAAGGAGAAATATTCACTAACAGGGATGTAAACACATTTTGTAAAACATTTGAGAGAAATAAGCTTTCTGGGATCTTTTATTTCAGCTCATGAAACAGAGCTCTGGAACAGGATTGTCTCAAGGCACAGATCTGGGGAAGGGCAGGAAGACATTTCTGCAGCATTGAATATCCCCAAAAACACAGTCGCCTCCATCATTCTTAAATGAAAGTAGTTTGGGACCACCAAGACTCTTCCTAGAGCTGGCTGCCCGGCCAAACTTAGCAATCGGGGGAGAAGGGCCTTGGTCAGGGAGGTGACCAAGAACCTGATGGTCACTCTGACAGAGCTCCCGACTCTCTATGGAGATGGGAGAACATTCCAGAAGGACAAGCATCTCTGCAGCACTCCGCTAATCAGGCCTTTATGGTAGAGTGGTAGAGTGGCCAGTCGGAAGCCACTCCTCAGTAGAAGGCACATAACAGCTGACTTGGAGTTTGCCAAACCTATTTAGCCTGAATGCCAAGCTTCACATCTGGAGGAAACCTGGCACCATCCCCATGGTGAAGCACGGTGGTGGCAGCATCATGCTGTGGGGATGTTTTTCAGTGGCAGGTACTGAGAGACTAGTCTGGATGAAGGAAAAATGTACAGACAGATCCTTATGGAAAACCTGCTCCAGAACGCTCAGGACCTCAGACTGGGGTGACGGTTTACCTTCCAAGAGGACAACGACCCTAAGCACACAACCAAGACATCGCAGGAGTGGCTTCGGGACAAGTCTCTGAATGTCTTTGAGCAGCCCAGCCAGAGCCCGGACTTGAACCCAATCAAACATCTCTGGAGAGAACTGAAAATAGCTGTGTAGCAACGCTTTCCATCCACCCTGACAGAGCTTAAGAGGATCTGCAGAGAAGAATGGGAGAAACTCCCCAAATACAGGTGTACCAAGCTTGTAGCATCATACCCAAGAAGACTAGAGGCTGTAATCGCAGGCAAAGGTGCTTCAACAAAGTACTGAGTAAAGGGTCTGAATACTTATGTAAATGTGATTTTAAATTTTTTTTGCAAACAGTTCTATAAACCTGTTTTTGCTTCGGCATTATGGGGTATTGTGTGTAGATTGATGAGGGAAGAAAACATTTTAGTCTGTAACGTAATAAAAGTCAATTGGTCTGAATACTTTCCGAATGCACTGTATAATGTAGTTTGTCTGCCACCAATTAAAAATGATACATTTCTTAAAATTACCAATCTAATATAATCATAAAATGTATCAGTTTCACTTACAGTCAAGAGGGTTGACAGCTATTCAAGATAATTGGGACAGATTTGTGATGTGCCAACCTATGAACTAATGATCAAAACAACAATTCGTGAATCAATTTTTTGTTTTCAATTTAACCCTTGTGTAGTCTTAACATTCTGTACAGTCCCCTTGTCCTAAGGGTCAAAACTGACCCGCCTTCACTAAACCCCTAAAATAAAGCAGCTTAATTGAATTTTAAACCCCAAATCTATTTTGCATGAATAAACAACCTGTCATTCATCACAAACTTTGAGAATATCTGTGTTTTCCCTCTTCACAATGCAGAAAGATTGCATTTAATCAGTGGACACCATTTGTTTTTATTACATCACACCTGTCATAATTGTTTTCTTTGTTTATTATTATTGCTAAAGGTACTACATAGGTGTAAACATACAGAAAGTAGTTTTGAATGCATTTTATTGAAGGGAAACAATAACAGTCTTTTTTGGCAACATAGCGATATATTCTTCTGAGGAATTCAACTACAAAATGCTAGTCTTCTCCCATTTTTTTAACCATTGCCCTAACCCACAAGGTGTATAAACAACAACAATAAATACGAATAAACTAAGATAATAGATACAAAACAAAAATGTGAAGAAGATAAATAAATCAACTCTAATTAGCACATGTAGGACAGTATGCAAGTGTGTGTGCATGGACTTTGCAGATGTATTTCTCACATGTGCAGCACATAGTATTTGTTTTACAGTCCTTGTTGGGGGGTAGAATTGGCATCTCCTCCTCTTGCCTGCCCCAGCTGCAGCCTCAGGTGGATCAGGACATGATTCAGTCCCCTGAATAGCTTTCACAAGTGCTGCAGAGGCTGCTGTGCGGGGGAGACGCTCCCTTCTTTGAATATGTGGGGTTACAAGTGACTTTCCCAGCTGCTCCACGAACACCGTCCTCTTGTTCTGCTTATCAGGCATACAGGTAGGGTTGATTCATATCACAAAGGCATTGTATGAGGACACATCAATGATGTTATGGAAGATGACCAGGGGCCAGCGGGCAGTCATCCTCCTGCAGCTGTCTGTTCCAATCACGTTGTCAATGTTACCCACGCCTGCTTTGTTGTGGTTGTAGTCCAGGAGGATGGCTGGTTTCCTGTCCTCACGATCACTGATCTCAGCCGTTTTGTGCATTGTGCTCAGGAGGACCACATTCTTGTTCCTCTTTGGGAGGTTAGAAACTAGAAGGCAAACTTTGATGAGAAGGCCTCTCGCCCCCATGTTGCGAGGAGTGCAGGTGGGAGCTCAGGCTTGTTCTGTCTAACTGTGCCAACCATGGTGATCTTCTTCTTCAGGAGCTACTGGATGAGTTCATAAGAGTTGAAGAAATTGTCACACTTGACATTGTGCCCTCTCAGTACATCTGTCACATCAAGCACAACCCACATCCCCTCGTTCTTCTCTGGGCCTCCACTGGTCGGCTTCCCTGTGTAGACTTGCAACATCCAAGCGTGTGCCATACTTTGATGCCATACTTTGCTGGCTTGCTGGGCATATGCTGGGCATATACTGCCGGAAAGGACAGCGACTTTTTGACAAACGAGATGACTTACTATCAGTAATTAGTATCAATGTCACAGAAAACAATCACATAAATCAATTATATTGCAGCAATACATAATAAAATTAACAGTGAAAATCACTTACATTACAGATATGAAAATACAAATTTACCTCTGAATGGAACCAGTTGCTCATCCACTGTTACCTGAGGCCCAGGGTTGTAGAGGTATGGCAGATGCTCCACCCACTTCTCCCAGACCTCTCTTATGGCCGCCAGTTTGTCTCTCACACGTCTTGCAGGTCTTGACTCATGGTTACCAAATCATAGCATTCTTGAGAAAGTGTGAAAGACTTTCAGTTGCATCGTGGCACAGAAAATCGCCCTTCCACTCTCTGCATCCTAGAGACTACATGTAGCTTCGCCCCGGGACCTATACACACCCGCTAAGATTAGCAGCCCTATGTAGGCACGCAGGTCAATCTCATCCATTCTTTTCGAGTTGTCTCCGTATTTACGGAAACCCTCCAAATTTGTCATCTCCATTTTTCGATGGCTAGTGTAATGAACATGCAGAATGTTGAGGTGATGTCCTGGGCATGGGCAACTGCATGTCTTGTGGGCCCTGGGGTCATCCTTATGACATTTTGTGCTGCCATCCATCCCTGGTTGTCATATTGTGACAAGGACCATGTTATTTTTGTTCTTTGACAAAAATGTCCCTCTTTCAGCTTGGGGATTTCTTCTTCTTCTGAAGATGATACATTCTTCCCCGTCTTCTTCTTCAGATACCTCGTCCTCTTCTAAATCATTGTTCTCTTGTTACTCCTGGACATCTGAAAAATCAGATCTATGACCTGTTGGGCACTGAAACATGCAGTCATGGCTTTAGCAAAGAGAGAACTTGGGTGACTGTCATCTGCAGCATCTTTAGAGCCTCCAACTGTATTCCCCAGGTCCAGGAATGGCTGTTATGTCATAATATCAGGGCGCGGTTGGACCTGCAAACTATATAATTTGGGATTTGAAGGACCATAGTCAGTCAATAGGAAATATCATTGTGCTAACGGGCAAAATGTTTGTTTTGGTGGCAATTTTGGAAGAAATGTTACAGATGTGGATGTTCAAGTCCCCAGGAGGAAATGGAAGAATGATGATTTACCGGGAAAGCTGGGTTGATCTGTGGCTGTCTGAAGGTTGGAATGAATGAGTGTTGGAATGTTAGGTGTTTTGGTTTTGGTGTGTGTGCTGGTCCTGGTGGTTATGGGTCCACTCGCTTGGGTGTCCGGCGAGATTGGTACTTCCCGCCCTTGGAAAATTGCTTTGGGCCAGGGGCTTCGCCCTGCCGGCATCTCGGGGATGGTGGGGGCAAGCACACACCACTGACCAGAGCACCCACTGATGGGAGCGGCCATGTGTATTGTCTTTGTGTTGTATTGTTGTTGTTTTAATCTTAAAAAATAAAAAAAAATACATGAATTGCTGCTTGTTCACCATCTCACCATTCCCTTCTACAATAAATATTGTTGTTTGTAGCTAAAAGTTTGACAAAGGGATGCCTAGTTAGCTGTTGTTGACTGACATAGCAGCGGTAGTTAACTAGTTAGCTTAAGCTAGAAGCAGTCATGGTTAACCCTACATTACAAGATGTCAAAGCAGAGCCTCCAAACACCAAGCAATCCCAGTTTATTTAAATCCTGTGGTTTGTTGCTAAAAGTTGGATGTCAAGACAAAGTCTAGTTAGTTGTTGTTTACTGATATAGCTAGCTAGTAGTAATAGCTAGCATTCATGGCTTTACAACGATAAAAAATATCAGGAAAAGTGGTAAAGAAATGGACAAAAACTACTCACATTTGTATAATAATTTATCTGCATTTATAGCTGTAATAGTAAATTGCCCTAATAGTTCCACTGAGTTGTTAAAGCCTGCATCCATCCATGCTAACATTAGCTATTTCACTCAATGTGTACAAGCTGTTACAATACTTCATTGTACATTTTGTCAAAACAATAATAGTGACAAAAATATTTGTCAAAACCCTATTTTTCAGTGGCAATTGACGAGACTATAACTACCTAAATAGACCCAGAAAAAACTATAACAAAATGAAAATTATTTTCCATTCAGTTGACTAAACGAGACAAAACAAAAGTGGTCTCTGTGAATAAAATCTGTCTACTAAGTGACTGGACAATAGTTTTTTTTTGAGATTTAAGAGTTTGATAAGCACAATGAATATTAGCAGCACAGATGTGCTGCACAGTTCTGTTCAACAGTTGGAAGGGTGCGCCACACCTGGCACACACAGCCTACATCAGCTGGTGAGCTTCATGGGAGCAAGCAATGAGTGTGGTCAGACAGACTCCGCTCTGCCTCTGATTATACACATCGAGCAGGTGACTCTCTTGCTTCCCAACTAGCTAACCAGTCACCACCAGCCTTCTAGTTAGCTACCCTTTGCCTGGTTAAAGAAACATAAGCAGCTTTATGAAATTAAAGTCAATAGCAGCATTGAGTTTCATAGTAAAAATACAGACTAGCTATGTTCTTCTCTGCCTTGAGTATAGAAAAGTAGGCTGTCTTTGAATTTGCAGTCTCGCTCAACCCTCCCACTTTTCAAAACTGCATTTCATAGCCAGGATAAGTAGCCAGAGCTTGCAAGAAAGGCATTTTACTGTCTTGAAATTTGAAACAAACAATGAGGCCAAGTCTCTTTATTTTCCTCAGAGAAAACGACTTGATTCTTTCCCTTATCATTCAAAAGATATGACCCTTAATACCGGTGCTACACTATTTTCTTTATATCGTGCTTTTTCGATTCATAAAGCATATCCCAAGTCATTCTAAAACTAGGCTACTTGCGGACCGAACAGTTCATCTTTGTTTTAGCTACACCTTGTTCAGTCATGTTACCTAATTAGCTAGCTATAGCTAACAGCCTGAGGCGCATTTAGCAGAACACAATGTTCAGATAGAAATATGCTATGTAGAACAAACATGCCTCTCAGACATGGTGAATAAGGAATGTTGTCTGCTCTATTCATGGAATTTATATCTGCAACGTCTGAGAACATTTGTCAACTGAACGTGTCCCTGGTAACGTGTGTGTGTGTGTCAGTGTTAATCTACCTGGTAACATTACCAGTAGTCTATATGTAAACATTTAGTTGCACAGAAAGAAAGGAAAAGGGAATTTAATTCATTTTTTAATTTTTTTATTTTCACCTTTATTTAATTAACCAGGTAGGCTAGTTGAGAACAAGTTCTCATTTGCAACTGCGACCTGGCCAAGATAAAGCATAGCAATTCGACACATACAACAACACAGAGTTACACATGGAATAAACAAAACATACAGTCAATAATACAGTAGAAGAAAAGAAAAGAAAAAGTCTATATACAGTGAGTGCAAATGAGGTAAGTTAAGGCAATAAATAGGCCATGGTGGCGAAGTAATTACAATATAGCAATTAAATACTGGAATGGTAGATGTGCAGAAGATGAATGTGTAAGTAGAGATACTGGGGTGCAAAGGAGCAAGATAAATAAATAAATACAGTATGGGGATGAGGTAGGTAGATAGATGGGCTGTTTAGAGATGGGCTATGTATAGTATTGCAAAATAGGAAACAATGAATTGACTAAATTCCTCTTGCCACTGCACTACATCTGACTGGTTAATAAATTACTTTATTTTGAGTTAACGTGGACCCAGTGACTCGAACTCTGCGACTCGAACTTCAACCATAGAGACTCGTGACTCGACTCGTGATTCAACCATTGATAACTCGCACTCTGACTCGAGGTTTAGTGACTTGATTACATGATGCGTAACAATGTCAATGACTCGACCAATGACTCGACCATGTGACGGAGGTGCAACCCATACTACTTTGCAATACTTTGTGACACTTTGCAATACTCTCTCTCTCTCTCTCTCTCTCTCTCTCTCTCTCTCTCTCTCTCTCTCTCTCTCTCTCTCTCTCTCTCTCTCTCTCTCTCTCTCTCTCTCTCTCTCTCGCTCTCTCCCCCCTCTCTGCTTGTATGAGTCTGTTTGTTATGTATATCATGTGTAATGTCTACTGTATGTGCTGTATGTAATATCTATGTAGGCTGAATTAGGAATTTACATGGCCAGATATATGTTTGTCATATTTCTGCTGTTGAGAATAGGATGTTATTCAGAAAAGTCTGTTGGCAGGACAAGGCTATGTACAGTACCAGTCAAATGTTTGCACTCACCTACTCATTCCAGGGTTTTTCTTTATTTTTACTATTTTCTACAAAAGTGAAGACATCAAAACTATGAAATAACACATATGGAATCATGTAGTAATCAAAAACAAAGTGATAAACAAATCAAATATATATTTAATATTTGAGATTCTTCAAAGTAGCCACCCTTTGCCTTGATGACAGCTTTGCACACTCTTGGCATTCTCTCAACCAGATTTATGAGGTAGTCACCTGGAATGCATTTCAATTAACAGGTGTGCCTTGTTAAAAGTTAATTTGTGGAATTTCTTTCCTTCTTAATGTGTACACAGAAGATAGCCCTATATGGTAAAAGACCAAGTCCATATTATGTCAAGAACAGCTCAAATAAGCAAAGAGAAACAACAGTCCATCATTACTTTAAGACATGAAGGTCAGTCAATATGGAAAATGTCAAGATCATTTTCAATACGGAAAACATTTTCAATACGGAAAATGTAAAAGTTTCTTCAAGTGCAGTCGCAAAAACCATCAAGCATTATGATGAAACTGGCTCTCATGAGGACCGCCACTGGAAAAGGAAGACCCAGAGTTACCTCTGCTGCAGAAGATAAGTTCATTAGACTTAATAACTGCACCTCAGATGCTTCACAGAGTTCAAGTAACAGACACATCTGCAAAGAAACCACTACTAAAGGACACCAATAAGAAGAAGAGACTTGCTTGGGCCAAGAAACACGAGCAATAGACATTAGACCGGTGGAAATCTGTCCATTGGTCTGATGAGTTTATATTTGAGATTTTTGGTTCTAACCACTGTGTCTTGTGAGACACAGGGTAGGTGAAAAGATGATCTCAGCATGTGTGGTTCCCACCGTGAAGCATGGAGGAGGATGTGTGATGGTGTGGGGGTGCTTTGCTGGTGACACTGTCTGTGATTTATTTTGAGTTCAAGATGGTTTGAGATGAGTTGGACCGCAGAGTGAAGGATAAGCAGTTTGCTGTTATGATGCAATTTGCATCTCTGATGAGTTGATTTGCATCTCTGGCAAATAAATGTTCATTTAAAAACTGGCACCCTGCCAGTAAGGCCACCGATCAAGTTTACTGTCTGCATGGCAGAATTATTTGAGGGCTACCTGCCTGCCGATTGCTCATTGCTAACTGGGATGTGACTAGATATGTAGCTATTTTAACTCTATACTCTTACCTGTGTATGGATTAATGATTCACAATAGACTGAAATATTTAAAAAATATCCTTCTCATCAAGCATCGACCAGGCATTCCATATTCCTTTTTCCACTGAGATGTGTTGGATGTCACCAATTCAGGGCAACACTATTATTGAAAGAGGAGGATGAGAACAGAGGAGAGAGTCAGCTTTGCCAATGCGGAGATCCTCCGTAAACACAGAGAAGAGCAGTCTCGGTTGAGTGACCCATCTTCAAGCCTGACTGGTTTGGGTCAGGTAGATCATTTTGAGAGAAATAACAAAAAAGTTCATCAGAGACAGTTTTGTAAAGAAAAAAAGTGATACGGGTCTATAGTTTTTGACATCAGTTGAGTCGACTGTTGGTTTCTTGTGGAGAGGAGCAACATTTCGAAGTCAGAGGGAACACTGCCAGTGGTCAGGGGTGAGTTGATGAGGGCGGAGAGGAATAAGAGAAGGTCTCCAGAGATGGTCTGGAGAAGGGAGGAGGAGATGTGGTCGAGCGGGCAGGTTGTCTGGCGGCCAGACCTCATTAGTCACAGGATGTCATCTGGAGAGAGAGGGGAGAAAGAGGTCAAGGTGTAGGGTAGTTCTGTGTGAGTGAGAAGAGTGAACTCAATAAGCTGAGTGAATGAGGAGCGGATGTCATCAACCTTCTTTTCAAAGCTGTTGACAAAGTCATCCGCAGAGAGGGAGGAGGTAGGGGAGGGGGTGGAGGATTAAGGAGGAGGAGGTGGAAAAGAGTTTCTTAGGGTTAGGGGCAGAAGCTTGAAATTTAGAGTTGGTGAAAGTGGCTTTAGTGGTGGATACAGAGGAAGAGAAGATAGAGAGGAGGGAGTGGAAGAAAGTCCTCTGGAAGTTTAGTTTTCCTTCATTTTCGCTCAGCTGCACGCAGCCCTGTTCTATAAGTTCGCAATTAGTCACTCAACCACAGAGCAGAATGGGAGGAAAGGGGACAGTGTGAGTCATAGGATGCGGAAAGGGAGGAGAGTAGGGTCAAAGAGGCAGAATCGGGAGACAGGAGGGTGAGGTATTTACAGTGGGGGAAAAAAGTATTTGATCCCCTGCTGATTTTGTACGTTTGCCCACTGACAAAGAAAGGATCAGTCTATAATTTTAATGGTAGGTTTATTTGAACAGTGAGAGACAGAATAACAACAAAAATATCCAGAAAAACACATGTAAAAAATGTTATAAATTCATTTGCATTTTATTGAGGGAAATAAGTATTTGACCCCCTCTCAATCAGAAAGATTTCTGGCTCCCAGGTGTCTTTTATACAGGTAACGAGCTGAGATTAGGAGCACACTCTTAAAGGGAGTGCTCCTAACCGCAGCTTGTTACCTGTAAAAAAAGATCCCTATCCACAGAAGCAATCCATCAATCAGATTCCAAACTCTCCACCATGGCCAAGACCAAAGAGCTCTCCAAGGATGTCAGGGACAAGATTGTACACCTACACAAGGCTGGAATGGGCTACAAGACCATCGCCAAGCAGCTTGGTGATAAGGTGACAACATTTGGTGTGATTATTCGCAAATGGAAGAAACACAAAAGAACTGTCAATATCCCTCGGCCTGGGGCTCCATGCAACATCTCACCTCATGGAGTTGCAATGATCATGAGAACGGTGAGGAATCAGCCCAGAACTACACGGGAGGATCTTGTCAATGATCTCAAGGGAGCTGGGACCATAGTCACCAAGAAAACAATTGCTAACACACTACGCCAAGAAGGACTGAAATCCTGCAGCGCCCGCAAGGTCCCCCTGCTCAAGAATACATATACATGCCCGTCTGACGTTTGCCAATGAACATCTGAATGACTCAGAGGACAACTGGTGAAAGTGTTGTGGTCAGATGAGACCAAATTGAGCTCTTTGACATCAACTCAACTCGCCGTGTTTGGAGGAGGAGGAATGCTGCCTATGACCCCAAGAACACCATCTCCACCGTCAAACATGGAGGTGGAAACATTATGCTTTGGGGGTGTTTTTCTGCTAAGGGGACAGGACAACTTCACCGCATCATTTGACGGGGCCATGTACTGTCAAATCTTGGGTGAGAACCTCCTTCCCTCAGCCAGGGCATTGAAAATGGGTCGTGGATGGGTATTCCAGCATGACAATGACACAAAACACACAGCCAAGGCAACAAAGGAGTGGCTCAAGAAGAAGCACATTAAAATGCAAATCCATTGATAACATTTTTGACATGTGTTTTTCTGGATTTTTTTGTTGTTATTCTGTCTCTCACTGTTCAATTAAACCTACCATTAAAATTATAGACTGATCATTTCTTTGTAAGTGGGCAAATGTACAAAATCAGCAGGGGATCAAATACTTTTTCCCCCCACTGTAGCAGAAGGGAGAGATTATAGGATAGAAGAGGAGAGAGTAGTGGGAGAAAGACAGCAAATATTGCGATGGCTAATGACCATCTGGGTAGGGGCTGAGTGGTTAGTTAGGGTTGGAGGAGAGGGACACAGAAAAGGAAACAAAGTAGTGATCAGCGACCTGTAGGGGGGTTGCAGTGAGATTAGTAGGCAAGTACAAAACATTCCAAATACAATATGCTAGCCAGCTAATGTTTATTTATAAAAAGCTACATTGTTTAATATAAAAAGGTTAGCAGCTAATGTTAGCTAGCAAGTAGCTAGCAGGTTAACTTGATTATGAAGGCAGCAGTGTCCACACTGACCTGAATAGGAGAACGTTGGCCATTTATTTGTGAATTTGTCACTTGCCAATGCGTGTTGGCTGTGTCTGCTGTGTTTGAGTCTTGCAGCAGTAATAGCAGCTAGAGTTGCTTCCTCTCACTCCACTGGCTCTCAGAGCAAGGCACAACAAAGGTTGTTTGAGTGGGTGGGATTTAGCAGAAAGACACACATTTCCCCAAGGGCAGACCAGCGGCTGTGGCTGGGCCAAACCCCCATGTTTTCGTTTAAACTAAATGGTGGGGCGGCATCATGTGGGAATTGATGCAAGCATAGGTACTTTTTAATCAGATCAAACTGCTCTGAAAATGTTACACAAGCCTCAAAGCGTCTGTGTCGTGCATCCCAATGCTACATCAAGCCTCTTTCTCACAAACTTGAGCTTTTTCATCATTATCTTGTTCTGGAGACAGCTCTGCAGAGTGGTCACTAGCTACCACAGCCACAAAGTTATAAAATCTGAATTTAAACCTCACCCTAACCTTAACCACACTGCTAACCATGATGCGTAACCCTAACCATAAATTAAGACCAAAAAGCAAATTATTTGTTTCATACACTTTTACAATACCTACAGTTTTGACTTTGCGGCTGGCCCATCTAGCAGAAATTGCTCAGTGCTGCCTCCAGGGCAATAAACGTCAACCTGCCTTTCAGAACAACTCAGAAGCACAGAATATGCCTCAAAACATCCATGCGACCAGTTGGTATTTATAAAAACTGAACTTGACATGAGAATGTGCTTATCCTCTTGCATTGCAATTATAGCAACAGTAACCTAGTAGCAGCCTTGTGTAGGAATATATGATGACACTCTTATTCATAAAAAAAATAACCTAGCTAAATACAATAAGATGCAATTATTTGCCGTTAGTTTGAAGAGCGAAAATCCATTTATTTTATCTCTGCATTTTAAAATAATTAGAAATATTTGATATTATTTTATTTCAATTCCATGATCATTGCATAATACATTCCTCATCTTTTCTGACTAGGCCTCCAAAAAGTTAGGATAGGGTACCATTCATCCCATCTCTCATTTAATTGGACCCACTTCCCAGTGGTAAATAGATAACATTATTGAATTCAAAGAATCTGTTTACAGATCCTCAACAATTTGCAATTGTTTTTGTATTTCAGAAATGGTCAGATACAGGAAATGTCACTGCAAAAGAAAACATTCTGCCAACACCCCCAAAGACATTTGATCAAGTTCACCATTGCTATATCCTTTAAATACTGTCTTGGCCTAATTCCAATACTTCCAAAGTTTAAAGCAAATAAGAGTGTTACTGTCACCATGAAAGTTGAATGAGAGACATTTTTCAGACGGAGTTATAATGCTTGTTCACGCAGACACAGTTTTACACAGATTTATAATGCGAAACGTGTATGCATGGCCTGTGCCAATTTTATAAATCTCAATATTTTTGTGCGTGCACAGCTTTTTGTGATATTTTGTGCAAACGGTTATAAATGAGGCTCCAGATGTGTATGCTAAAAGTGAGTAGCATAAAAATGTGTCGTGTGTCGGCTTTTTGTGTTGTTATGTAGCCTAGATTTATCAACAAGCTCTCAAAGTCTCACTGTAGAACTCACATTTCGAAGTTGCTCCAAACGTCAAATTTCAAAGTATTTTTTTACACCCTGGGTTGATTTCTCGTTTCATTTCTCCAAATATAAAAATATTATGTTTAGACACTCATTCCGAATGGTTAAGGTTTGTGATAGGGTTAAAAAAATACAAACATATTAGTGTCTACCACTGGGATCGAACATGCAACCACAGATAGAACAAAACTAGATATTTCACCAGATGTATAAATCTGAAGCATCCAGTTGGCATTTCCACTCACTACCAGTGGCCGGCCATGGGAGAAGATGGAGCAAACATTCTGCAAATTTTCTCATCACTGAAACATTTGATCTCAATTACAGTGCATTTGGAAAGTTTTCAGACTGTGGCAAGACAGGGCCAGCAGTGAGCTACAAAGGAAGGAGCAGGACCTGGGTCAGCTCCAGAGGGCTAGAGAGGCCAAGGTCAGTTAGCACCATGGACAGCTCTACAGGCCCCAACTGGGGCTGGTGATTCAACACCAGTACTACCCAGTCCAGGAGCTGCAACCAATTGGCAGCTGGAATTGGTCCCGCCTGTCCCTTGTTACTCCAAATGGGTATACGTAGAGGTGCAGTCACTCGAGCACTTGGGCAGACAGGCAGAGGGTAAGCCTAGACCTCAGAAGAACTGGAATGAGTATGATAAGCGCCTCGATCCAACACCAAAGAAGATACTAGGTATTGTTTGACTCACCTGTCTCTCTCTTCCTTTTCTTTGCCCCAAAGGAAGAGGACCCATTCCCAGGCAGCACGCCTGTTGAGAACAAGTATCGAAACCCCAGACTCATTCCCCTCTCTCTTTTTTTGTTAAATCATGTCCAATCAATTGAATTTACCACAGGTTGACTCCAATCAAGTTTTAGACATATCTCAAGGATTATCAATGGAAACAGGGTGCACCTTAGCTCAAATTCCAGTCTCATAGCAAAGGGTCTGAATACTTATGTAAAAATGATATATAAATATATTTTTTATACATTTCCACAAATGTATAAAAACCTATTTTTGCTTTGTCATTGTGGGGTTTTGTGTGTAAGTCGTTTTCTGTTCCCAAAACTAAAATATGTTACGAACAGTGGACACAATTTTGTAGTTTCAAACAATTGCTTTGTTTAGGAGGAGTGCAAGGGCAAATTTAGTTATTGCACACACGCACTTCACAGAGTAGGCTTTTCCTAGCGGAAATATGCAAATACATGGTAAAACATGCCAATAGGATCTCGCTAGCTCATGCTTGGCTCTGCCCACCTCCTTTGATGTTCTTCCCACTACTAATTTGCTCCCATTGGAAACAACAGGCTGTGGTCTATCTTGGGTTAGTTATACAAATCGTTGACGCAACCTTCTGATCCAGAGTCATGGGATTATGGCCATCCGCCAATGTGGCTTGTTATGACGGCATTTCAAATCAAATCAAATCAAATTGTATTAGTCACATGCGCCGAATACAACAGGTGTAGACCTTGAAATGGTGTAGACATTGAACCAGTGAAAAGCTTACTTACGAGTCCCTAACCAACAATGCCGTTAAAATTTTTTAAAATAAAAACTACCAATAAGAAGAATATGAAATAAAAGTAACAAGTAATTAAAGAGCAGCAGTAAAATAGCAATAGCGAAACTATATATGGGGGGTACCGGTACAGAGTCAATGTGCGGGGGCACTGGTAAATTGAGGTAATTGAGGTAATATGTACAAGTAGGTAGAGTTATTAAAGTGACTATGCATAGCTGATAACAAGAGAGTAGCAGCGGTGGGAAACAGTACCAAAATATTGCCAAAGGCCTTGCAAAGCGCTACCAGGTAAATAAATGTTGGTAGTCCCGATCGAGTGGCACTTTGGGCTCTGAAGCAATCCCGTCGAAGCTGAGGCCAGTTATTGCACCAGATACTGCAACCCTAACCGAATTAGTGTGGAAAGCGAAACACTTAGAGTACGGCAGGATCCAGTGCAAAGTTGGAGATGTTTTTATTCTTGACTTTGTACATCAAATCAAATTAAGGTGTATTTATACAGCACATTTCAGACATGGAATGCAACGCAATATGCTTTACAGGAACTAACTAATAAAAAACAATGAAAATAAAATCTGAAATATTTACAACAGAACAAACATAAGATAAAAAAACAAAAGAATGACACCAACTGAACAACTAAAAAGCACCCTGAGGAAAAGCAAATTATAAAAATATGTTTTAAGATCTCTTTTAAATATGTCCACAGTTTTGTCCCCCCTCAGGTTCTCCGGCAGGCTATTCCAGAGGCTGGGGGTAAAATAGCTAAAGGCTGCCTCTCCATGTGTCTTGGTTCTAGGCTTTGGGATATGTTGAAGAGATCTCCGATTTTTGTTTTACTCCACAATGAGTGGAAACTGTGTGGCAGAGTTTTCCAGAGCTGCCACAACTTGGAACATATGCACCCCCATGGTGTGCAATCATCTCCCTATTGGGTGGCCCTTCATCCTGGCGATGTAGCAGACTATCCTCTCTTGACTGATACCCCGATTGGAAGGACAACCTGCACATTGCATTGCCTTATCATCCTGTGAGAAAACAAACTATATACAATATTGTAATATTTTCTTGGACTAAGCTAACTTCTATGGGCTAGGTGGGACGCTTGCGTCCCACCTACTCAACAGCCAGTGTAATCCCGTGGCGCGTTATTCAAATACCTTAGAAATGCTATTACTTCAATTTCTCAAACATATGACTATTTTACACCATTTTAAAGACAAGAATCTCGGTAATCTAACCACACTGTCCGATTTCAAAAAGGCTTTACAACGAAAGCAAAACATTAGATTATGTCAGCAGAGTACCCAGCCAGAAATAATCCATTTTTCAAGCTAGCATATAATGTCACATAAACCCAAACCACAGCTAAATGCAGCACTAACCGTTGATGATCTTCATCAGATAACAATCCTAGGACATTATGTTATACAATACATGCATGTTTTGTTCAATCAAGTTCATATTTATATAAAAAAACAGCTTTTTACATTAGCATGTGACTAGCATGTGACTAGCATTCCCACCGAACACTGCCGGTGAATTTACTAAATTACTCACGATAAACGTTCACAAAAAACATAACAATTATTTAAAGAATTATAGATACAGAACTCCTCTATGCACTCGATTTGTCCGATTTTAAAATAGCTTTTTGGTGAAAGCACATTTTGCAATATTCTCAGTAGATAGCCCAGCATCACAGGGCTAGCTATTTAGACACCCAGCAAGTTTAGCACTCACCAAAGTCAGATTTACTATAAGAAAAATGTTATTACCTTTGCTGTTCTTCGTCAGAATGCACTCCCAGGACTTCTACTTCAATAACAAATGTTGGTTTGGTCCCAAATAATCCATTGTTATATCCAAATAGCGGCGTTTTGTTCGTGTGTTCAAGACACTATCCGAAAGGGTAAATAAGGGTGACGAGCATGGCGCATTTCGTGACCAAAAAAATTCTAAATATTCCATTACCGTACTTCGAAGCATGTCAACCGCTGTTTAAAATCAATTTTTATGCCATTTTTCTCGTAAAAAGCGATATTATTCAGACCGGGAAAGCCTGTATACGTACAAAGGGAGAGAAAATAAATACGCTCGTGCACGAGCGTGAGTCTCAGAGTACTCTGACCAGCCACTATCCCAACGCGATAATGTGTTTCAGCCAGAGGCTGCCTCGATATCATTCAGCTTTTTCCCGGGTTCTGAGAACCTATGGGAGGCGTAGGAAGTGTCACGTTACGGCAAAGATCCTCAGTCTTCAATAAAAAGAGCCAAGATGAACAACAACTTGTCAGAGAGGGCGCTTCCTGTTTGGAATCTTCTCAGGTTTTTGCCTGCCATATGAGTTCTGTTATACTCACAGACACCATTCAAACAGTTTTAGAAACTTTAGGGTGTTTTCTATCCAAAGCCAATAATTATGTGCATATTCTAGTTTCTGGGCAGTAGTAATAACCAGATTAAATCGGGTACGTTTTTTATCCGGCCGTGCAAATACTGCCCCCTACCCCCAACAGGTTAACACTGCTATGATTTTGTAAGTAGCCTGTTAGCCTGTCTAGAGTCGTTCGTGTTTATTGTTTTCTGTGTATACTTTGCTCTAAAATATTAAAAAGATGAGTATCCAGATTCCTGCTGCGGTTTGGTCAATTCAACACGGCAATATTTATGACACAGAGTGACCATTGGGTTCTTGGTCACCTCCCTGACTAAGTCCCGTCTCCCCCGATTGCTCAGTTTGGCCGGGCGGCCAGCTATAGGAAGGGTCTTGGTGGTTGCAAACTTCTTACATTTAAGAATGATGGAGGCCACTGTCTTCTTGGGGACCTTCCAATGCTGCAGAAATGTTTTGTTACCCTTCCCCAGATTTGTGCCATGACACAATCCTGTCTTGGAGCTCTACGGGTAATTCCTTCGACCTCATGACTTTGTTTTTTGCTCTGACATGCACTGCCAACTGTGGGACCTTATGTAGACACGTGTGTGCCTTTCCAAATCATGTCCAATAAATTGAATTTACCACAGGTGGACTCCAATCAAGTTGTAGAAACATCTCAAGGATGATCAATGGAAGCAGGAAGCTCCTGAGCTTAATTTGGGGTCTCATAGCGAAGGTTCTGAATACTTATGTAAATAAGGTATTTCTGTTTTTCTTTTTCAAATACATTGTTTTCTCTTTGTCATTACGGGGTATTGTGTGTAGATTTCTGAGGAAATTGTTTTATTTAATCCATTTTAGAGTAAGGCTGTAAAGTAACAAAATGTGGAAAAAGTCAAGGGTTCTTTCCGGAGGCACTGTTCCTACATTTAATATATACCTACATTTCCCCGTACCCCTGTACATCGACTCGGTATTGTTACCCCATATACATTGCCAAGCTATCATTGACCATTGTGCATTTATTAAAATAAAATTGTTATTATAATCATTTGTTTTATTGTATTCTGCATTGCTGAGAAGGGCCCGTACGCAATCATTTAACTTTTAGTCTACACCTGTTGTTTACCAAGAATGTGACAATTAAAATTGGATTTGAAAACTACCATGATGCTGTCATGCGTCTTCCCTGTGGCTCAGTTGGTAGAGCATGGTGTTTGCAATGCCAGCATGGTGTGCGCAACGCCAGGGTTGTGGGTTCTATTCCCACAGGGGCCTGTACAATTATTAAATTTTTTTAAATGCATGAAATGAAATGTATGCAATTACTACTGTAAGTCGCTCTGGATAGAGCGTCTGCTAAATTACTCAAATGTAAATGATATGCAGGTCTTTAGATGTTTTACACATAAAGGTATGTCATTCCAAATTTTAACCTAAACATTACATTCTATTTTGTTGGACTTGAGCATTACTTTTCCGCGTGCGAGCATGCACTGGTTTTATATCACCACAATTGGAAGGAGAAAGCACACAGAGAAGTATCACTTGAGTTAAACAAAATGGAATACAGCGTTGTGGATGAAGTTTGGAATGACACAGCCCTTCAAAGAAAGTGTTACCTTCTGTTGCATAGCTCCCAGAACAGTTGTACTTCTATGGATAAAGTTAGACTTTTTGTTGTATTTCCAGTCATGTATTGGCTTATTGACTTAAGTCTACTGGAGACCTTTAGCCAAGGCCTTTGGTGTGGTTGGTGCCCTTTTCAGAGAGGCAGAGTAGGCTTTTAAATCCATGGTGGAAAAATACTGCTGACGTGTGGTCCATTGCAAGGAAGTGCATTCAGTTAAGAGTTTCAGTGTACGTATGGGGGGGGGGGGGGGGGGGTCTTGGTGTGTGTGTGTGTGTATGTGCAACTGTCAAATCAAAATCAAATCAAATTTTACTAGTCACATGCGCCGAAAACTACAGCCGATGTCGGAATTCACCAAGCGTTGGATTGTTCACCCACTAATAGGGAACGTGAGCTGGGATTAGACCGTCGTGAGACAGGTTAGTTTTACCCTTACACTTTACCTTACAGTAAAATACTTACTTATGAGCCCCTAACCAACAATGCCATTTAAAAAAACACGGATAAGAATAAGAGATAAAAGTAATAAGTAATTAAAGAGCAGCAGTAAAATAACAATAGCGAGACTATGTACAGGGGGGTAGCGATACAGAGTCAATGTGCGGGGGCACCGGTTAGTTGAGGTAATATGTACATGTTGGTAGAGTTATTAAAGTGACTATGCATAGATTACAACAGAGAGTAGCAGAGGTGTAAAGATGGGGTGAGGGGGAGGGGGGCACTGCAAATAGTCTGGGTAGCCATTTGACTAGATGTTCAGGTGTCTTATGGCTTGGAAATAGAAGCTGTTTAGAAGCCGCTTGGAACAAGACTTGGCGCTCCGGTACCGCTTGCCGTGCAGTAGCAGAGAGAAAAGCCTATGACTAGGGTGGCTGAAGTATTTGAGAATTTTTAGGGCCTTCCTCTGACACCGCCTGGTATAGAGGCCGAGGATGGCAGGAAACATGGCCCCAGTGATGTACTGGGCTATTCGCACTACCCTCTGTAGTGCCTTGCGGTCAGAGGCCGAGCAGACCAGGCAGTGATGCAACCAGTCAGGATGCTCTCGATGGTGCAGCTGCTGAACCTTTTGAGGATCTGAGGACCCACGCCAAATCTGTATCTGTGCGTGCATCTGTGCGTGTTTGCATGTGCACGTGAATATATACATGCATGTGGGTGCAGGTGCATTGGCGTTTTGCAGTATTTACTGTGTTGACCCCAGCATCAATATTACTTTTGCTCTCATCAGTTCACTATCATATTTTTTTCTTGAAACAGAAGCTGTTGAGTGGCTTTGTCTGAATTGCCATACATGCGTCCTAAACAGCAGGCCATTTGAGGGTGCGAAAAAAAAGTTTAATAGTAAGCAACATTTTGAAAATCTAGTATACTTAAAATGCTTGGATGTCATTTTGGCTTTGACAACAGCTGATCATCAGATATAGAGATGTGCTACCGAAATCAACGAATAGCGGGAAGCGACGCAATCACGCGTGGCGCATTCTCAGTATGCCAAAATATGATGTTTAATATGATGTGAATTTTTTTAAATCTTGTATAGTTTAAATGCCAGGATGTTATACTCATCTCGGCTCTTCATATAGTAGGATTAGATGCACACTTTCTACAATTTATTGGAAGAAGTGGGCTGCGAGTGATAGGCCCTAGTTGTCTTCAAGTAGTCAAACAACAAAACTAGGCTGCTTAATTAGGAAAATGCTGAATAGCCAAGCTTCTGGGGTGGTGCTCAAATGTAGGCTAAATAGTTGCTGTTCTCCTTAAATTTATCAGGAGTATTGCATCATAGGCTACATCTCTGAAACCAGAAGTCTTTCTTTTTTTTATACCCAAAGTAGATTTCTGTTTTCTCATTGAAAAGTGTTTCTTGTTCTCTTGGCCTTCATCAGAGCTTTTAAACTAAATACTAAACCATCTTTTGATTTCTGAATGTGTCTGCTCCAGAGACTCAGGATGTGGGTGTGTTATTAATGTCATGTTAATCAGGCCTTTTGATTTGAACATATGGATTGTTTTAGCTTTGTACGTCAGGCTACCTATTTCATAATTGAATTCATAGATCAAGCCTTAGCAGTCATTCTGATCTCGTTCCCAATGATCAGTGCTTTAGTTTATTATGTTGCTCTCCAGCGGTTCTGAATTTACTATGCACCTGACTATCCACATTTTTTGATGAAATAGCCTTTTGATATGGCTTTAAGAAAGAATGGTGGAACTACAGCGCGGACTGATGGAGCTTCTTCCATGGCTGCTCCTGTACTAAGTGGACCTACTGTTGGTGCTGGTGCTTCTGCTGGTCCTGGCATGGTTTAGAGACCTGTTCAGAAATCTTGCGCTTATGAATGTGTTGTGTCAAAGGATAGTGAATAAAGTTAACTTCATAGCTCTCGTTGGTAAGGTTATCAACACGACTTATGTTGTGGGAAGCAAAAATGCCACGATGAAGGTTATTGTGCATACAGCAAATTAGTTATTGGGGGTAACAGATGTTACTGTCAAAAGGGTTCTTAACATGCTGAATAATCTTAAGGGTGGATTGTTTCAGCATAATATAGATAAAGACCGAACCGTTGGAGCTGACCAATAATGAAAGTTAGCCACAGTTGACTAGCCTTGCCAGCTAATACTGTAAACATCATTGTGCCTGCTCAGGAAGCTAGTGTTTCATGAACTTTTTCTCGATCAATGAATTCAATTTTGCATAATGTTTAGGCATAATTTTCTAATTTCAAGTAACTAACTGCGTGTGTGTGTGTGTGTGTGTGTGTGTGTGTGTGTGTCGTGTGTGTGTCATGTATGCTACAATGGAGGTTTAAAAACGACATTAGCCAATACATATGTCATAGCCTACACATAGCATACATTGCAATATAATCTTCTTTAAAAGCAGCTTTACTATGTGCTCTGCAATAAGATAACCAGAGTTTGATTTCTAAACCAGATGAGTTCTCAAATAGCAGCTGCTCAATACCATGGTGGGCATGCATAATGTTGAATGCATTGGACTATAAAGTATGGAGAATGATAACAATTCTGTAGGATTATTGAAAAAGCTGTTGGGGAATGAATGTTTGAGTTTTAAATGCTAAATATTTAGTGAATGTGAGTATATTTAGGTGGTTTAAATGATTAACTTTCTTTCTATTTTTATTCAAATGTATTGATTGGCCATATCTGTCTAGACTCTCTTTTGGATGTAATACAATTACATAAAATGTTTTGATATAAGCTTTTTTATTTTTATGCTTGTGCTGTTTTTGATTATTGATTATGTGTGGGTTATGATTGGGTTATGTATGGGTTATGAATGGGTAATGTATAGTTATGTATGGCTTATGTATGGATTATGAATGGGTTATGAATGATTATGAATGGGTTATGAATGGATTATGTATAAATTATGTATGGATTAGTAATGAGTTATGTATGGGTTATATGAGAACTTGTTATCAATTTGCCTTACTGGTTAAATAAAGGTGAAATAAAAAAAATAAAAAAATAAAAAAATATATGGGTTATGTATGGGTTATGAATGGGTTATGCATGAGTTATGTGTGGGTTATGAATGTTATATGAAGTCCTTATGTAGGTACCCTTCATAATAAAGTGTTAACAAATTGTCCACCTTTCAGTAGTGCTGAATCAAAACAACAGGCGCTTAAAACGGGGTATTATGTGACATATCTCCCAGGTAATGAGATGCTATTTCAGGGCATCACAAAATCTCTAACCACAGTTTTAGCATGTGTCTCAAATGGCACCATATTTCCTACATAGTGCACTACTTTTGACCAGAACCCCCAACCCTGTGCACTATGTAAGGCATATTGTGCCATTTGGGATGAAGCCATGGGCTTTGAAATATTTCCTGGGCTTTGAGCTCCATCGATTCATTTCATCCCTCCGTTTTCATATGATAACAGAACAGGCATAGAGCAGCAGGATCGGGAGAGAGGCCATTGTGTGTGTGTGTGTGTGTGTGTGTGTGTGTGTGTGTGTGTGTGTGTGTGTGTGTGTGTGTGTGTGTGTGTGTGTGTGTGTGTGTGTGTGTGTGTGTGTGTGTGTGTGTGTGTGTGCAGTAGCACAGTGAGATTAGGGGTCCAGACCTTTTCTCAGATGAAGACTGTAATCATCAGGACTGGTTAACAGGGCTGTTAAGCAGTAGGGGGCCGAATTGTGGCTTGATATCACACCGCCTTCCCCCCGCCCCAACACTAAAACCTCCTCACTCACTCACACACACACACACACACACACACACACACACACACACACACACACACACACACACACACACACACACACACACACACACACACACACACACACACACACACACACACACACACACACACACACACACACATACACACAATACAGACACAATCCTGCTGGTTATAGTGGTGAAGAACCAGGGGAGCAAGTCAGATGGGATACAGAGGCCTGGGTTGGTGGTTCTCTGTGGGTCTGTCTCATCGGTGCTCACTGACTCTATACATAGTCAAAGCTTTCCTTAATTTTTGGTCAGTCACAGTGGTCAGGTATTCTGCCACTGAGTACTCTCTGGTTAGGGCCAAATATCAATCTAGCTTGCTCAGTTTTTTAGTAAATTCTTTTGAATGTGTCAAGTAATTATCTTGTTGTTTTCTCATGATTTGGATAGGTCTAATAGTGTTGCTGTCCTGGGGCTCTGTGGGGTCTGTTTGTGTTTGTGAACAGAGCCCCAGGAACAGCTTGCTTAGGGGACTCTTCTCCATGTTCATCTCTCTGTAGGTGATGGCTTTGTTATGGAAGGTTTGGGAATCGCTTCCTTTTAGGTGGTTGTAGAATTTAACAGCTCTTTTCTGGATTTTGATAATTCGCGGGTATCAGCCTAATTCTGCTCTGCATGCACTATTTGGTGTTTTATGTACACAGAGGACATTTCTCTCTCTCACTCTCTCTCTCGTTCACTCTCTCTCTTTCTCTCTCTCTCTCTCTCTTTCTCTCTCTCTCTGCCTTTCTGTCTCACACTGCCAGTCAATGTGTATTGCATAATTAGTGGAAACCCTGTCTTTCTTTCTTTCTTTCTTTCTTTCTTTCTTTCTTTCTTTCTTTCTTTCTTTCTTTCTTTCTTTCTTTCTTTCTTTCTTTCTAGGTAAGCCTGCCCTTCAGGATAACACTTTCAAAATAAAAAGAGAGAGAGAGAGAGAGAGAGAGAGAGAGAGAGAGAAGAGGGATAAGAAAATAATTAAGAAATGAATGAGAGAGACTGCAACGTTGCGATGTCGCCGAAGACCTATCTGCTAGCCCCGGCCCGCTAGCTTTCTGAACGCCGTGTCTCCCGCTCGCCTAGCATAGTAGCGACTACCGAACGGCTCCCTGACTCACCTATTGCTGCTCAATGATCACTCGGTTACACATGCCTCTCTCTAATGTCATAATGCCTTGTCTTCTGCTGTTTCGGTTATTTATTATTGTTTTCTTTCACTGTAGAGCCCCTAGTCCAGCTCAACAAGCCTTAGAAAGCTCTTTTGTCAGACACCCCACACATGGGGAGACCTCACCTGGCTTATCTGGTGTCTCCAGAGATGCAAGCTCTCTCATCGTCACTCAATGCCTAGGTTTACACCCACTCTACTCACATCCTACCACACCTTTGTCTGTACATTATGCCCTGAATCTATTCTACCACGCCCAGAAAACTGCTACTTTTATTCTCTGTTCCCAACGCACTAGACGACCAGTTCTTATAGCCTTTAGCCGCACCCTTATCCTACTACTCCTCTGTTCCTCTGGTGATGTAGAGGTTAACCCAGGCCCTGTAGCCCCCAGGATTACACCTATTCCCCAGGCACTCTCATTTGTTGACTTCTGAAACTGTAAAAGCCTTGGTTTCATGCATCAGAATCCTCCTCCCTAAATTTGTTTTATTCACTGCTTTAGCACACTCCGCCAACCCTGATGTCATTGCCATGTCTGAATCCTGGCTTAGGAAGGCCACCAAAAATTCTGAAATCTCCATCCTCAACTATAACATTTTCCATCAAGACAGAAATATCTCCTGCAGAGTTCTGTCATACTATCCAGGTCTGTGCCCAAACAGTTCAAGCTTCTACTTTTAAAAATCCACCTTTCCAGAAATAAGTCTATCACTATTGCCGCTTGTTATAGACCCCCCTCAGCCCCCAGCAGTGCCCTGGGCACAATATGTGAATTGCTTGCCCCCATCTATCTTCAGAGTTTATACTGTTAGGTGACCTAAACTGGGATGTGCTTAGCACCCTGGCCATCCTAAAATCTAAGCTAGATGCCCTCAATCTCACACAAATTATCAAGCAACCTACCAGGTACAACTCTAAATCCGTAAACATGTGCACCCTCATAGATATCATCCGGACCAACAAGTTCTCTAAATATATTTGGAACCAAAACAACATTTGTTTTTGAAGTAGAAGTCCTGGGAGTGCATCTGACGAAGAACAGCAAAGGTAATACCATTTTTCTAATAGTAATTCTGAGTTTAGTGAGCCCCGAAGTTGGCGGGTGTCTGAATAGCTAGCCTGTGATGGCCGAGCTATGTACTCAGAATATTGCAAAATGTGCTTTTGCCGAAAAAATAATAATTGTTATGTATTTTATCAATGTTTATGATGAGTAATTTAGTAAATTCACCGGAAGTTTTCAATGGGTATGCTAGTTCTGAACATCACAAGCTAATGTAAAAAGCTGTTTTTTGATATAAATATGAACTTGATTGAACAAAACATGCATGTATTGTTTAACTTGCATGTATTGTTTAACCTGCCTAACATCCGGTGAAATAGCAGAGAAAAAGATTCTAAATACACAATTCGTAATATTAAACATTCTTGTAAATACATGTATCTTACATAATTTAAAAGCTTAACATCTTGTTAATCCAGCCACAGTGTTTGATTTCAAAAAGGCTTTGCGGCGAAAGCATACATTATAATAATCTGAGGACAGCGTCCCGCAAACACAAGCATTGCTAGCATTTTCCAACCAGCATTAGCGTCACTAAAGTCAGAAATAGCAATAAAATAATCAATTACCTTTGAAGATCTTCTTCTTTTGGTGATACAAAAGGCCCAATCTTCACAATAAATGGTCGTTTGTTCGATAAAATCAATTTTTATAGCATAACACAAAACATTTTCTAAACGGCTAGTGTCATGAATTCCGACTCCTTCAACTTTCGACGAAGCATTCGATGTAATTACTCCCGCTAAATTCACGTTTATCCAGTCATGGTTGGTTTCATTGCAATCCTCTGTTTGTTAGTAACACAGCCATACTTGATTGTTCTTTTTGCGGGACGTATTGACCGAAAAGAACTGATTTCAACACACCAAACAATAACCTCATTGCGCGCCAATGATATGACCAGTGCTTCGTTGATTGACTGTATTTCAGACCAATGACCACTGAGCGTCTTGAAATCTAGCTTGGTAGATAGCCAATGAGCTAAGGTAAACGGCAATATCTAATGGTTATATCCGGGATGACCAGCTCTTGAACGAAAGTCGAGCGTAACACAGCCATTCGCCATTGAAACTTCTACCTGCAGAGCCACATTTGTTTGCGCGTAGCAGTTTTGAGTCGAGATCATTTTCAACTATTTCATCTATAAAATTATGGTGAGTAAATCTGGAAAATCAAAGGCTAAGTCCAGGTATACAGATGTACATGACATAATTGATGAAATAGATAGAGATAGTGATACAGAATTACTTGAAGAGGAGTCGGATTGTGAGTCAAGTTTGGACTTCCAGTTTGAGGAAATGTTTTTGCATGGAGAGGACGCGATTTTGGACTGGTGAGTACCTCTCATGCCGTTGTTTGAAATTAATAATATCAAATATTATTAATTTGAGTTGTTTGGAGATATATATATATATTTTAGTTTTTTTATTTATTTGTATTTTTATTTTATATGACATATATATACTGCTCAAAAAAATAAAGGGAACACTTAAACAACACATCCTAGATCTGAATGAAAGAAATAATCTTATTAAATACTTTTTTCTTTACATAGTTGAATGTGCTGACAACAAAATCACACAAAAATAATCAATGGAAATCCAATTTATCAACCCATGGAGGTCTGGATTTGGAGTCACACTCAAAATGAAAGTGGAAAACCACACTACAGGCTGATCCAACTTTGATGTAATGTCCTTAAAACAAGTCAAAATGAGGCTCAGTAGTGTGTGTGGCCTCCACGTGCCTGTATGACCTCCCTACAACGCCTGGGCATGCTCCTGATGAGGTGGCGGGTGGTCTCCTGAGGGATCTCCTCCCAGACCTGGACTAAAGCATCCGCCAACTCCTGGACAGTCTGTGGTGCAACGTGGCGTTGGTGGATGGAGCGAGACATGATGTCCCAGATGTGCTCAATTGGATTCAGGTCTGGGGAACGGGCGGGCCAGTCCATAGCATCAATGCCTTCCTCTTGCAGGAACTGCTGACACACTCCAGCCACATGAGATCTAGCATTGTCTTGCATTAGGAGGAACCCAGGGCCAACCGCACCAGCATATGGTCTCACAAGGGGTCTGAGGATCTCATCTCGGTACCTAATGGCAGTCAGGCTACCTCTGGCAAGCACATGGAGGGCTGTGCGGCCCCCCCCAAAGAAATGCCACCCCACTCCATGACTGACCCACCGCCAAACCGGTCATGCTGGAGGATGTTGCAGGCAGCAGAACGTTCTCCACGGCGTCTCCAGACTCTGTCACGTCTGTCACGTGCTCAGTGTGAACCTCCTTTCATCTGTGAAGAGCACAGGGCGCCAGTGGCGATTTTTTGCCAATCTTGGTGTTCTCTGGCAAATGCCAAACGTCCTGCTCGGTGTTGGGCTGTAAGCACAACCCCCACCTGTGGACGTTGGGCCCTCATACCACCCTCATGGAGTCTGTTTCTGACCGTTTGAGCAGACACATGCACATTTGTGGCCTGCTGGAGGTCATTTTGCAGGGCTCTGGCAGTGCTCCTCCTGCTCCTCCTTGCACAAAGGCGGAGGTAGCGGTCCTGCTGCTGGGTTGTTGCCCTCCTACGGCCTCCTCCACGTCTCCTGATGTACTGGCCTGTCTCCTGGTAGCGTCTCCATGCTCTGGACACTACCCTGACAGACACAGCAAACCTTCTTGTCACAGCTCGCATTGATGTGCCATCCTAGATGAGCTGCACTACCTGAGCCACTTGTGTGGGTTGTAGACTCCGTCTCATGCTACCACTAGAGTGAAAGCACCGCCAGCAATCAAAAGTGACCAAAACATCAGCCAGGAAGCATAGGAACTGAGAAGTGGTCTGTGGTCCCCACCTGCAGAACCAGTCCTTTATTGGGGGTGTCTTGCTAATTGCCTATAATTTCCACCTGTTGTCTATTCCATTTGCACAACAGCATGTGAAATGTATTGTCAATCAGTGTTTGATTTGATTGATCACAGTTTGATTTCACAGAAGTGTGATTGACTTGGAGTTACATTGTGTTGTTTAAGTGTTCCCTTTATTTTTTTGAGCAGTATATATATAAAATCAGTAATGAAATGTGTGAAGTACACATGGCTAAACATTATGAGTGTGTGTCTGTGTCTGTATATATTAGATACATGTAAAAAAGTATCTAATATATGTTTTCCATGTATTTTATCTAAACATGGGGTTCACAACTCTATATATAATCTGTGTGTCTGTTTGTATATATAAGATATTTTTTCCATGTATTTTATCTAAACATGGGGTTCACAACTATATATATAATCTGTGTGTCTGTCTGTATATATAACATATTTTTTAAATGTATTTTATCTAGACATGGGGTTCACAACTCTATATATAATCTGTGTGTCTGTGTCTTCACAGTCCTTCCGATTCTGACTGGGAGCCTCCACTGCCAAGGTGCCCATCCCCCACAGGAGCTGGGTCATCTAGCCGGACCCCTGCTGTCTCCGGCTCCACACCTACCCCTGCCCGGCCAGGTGTGAAGTCTGTGACAAAGAAGCAGAGGTGGGGCAAAGCTAAACCAGCAATCAGAGAGGAGGAGGGTCGTTGGGACTCTGTGCTTGAGGAGGATGTGGGCCACCACCTCCAATATTCAGACCGAAAAAGCCACCAGGACCTCAGCTGGACATGACCTCCAACTACAGCCCCATGCAAGTTTTTCAACTGTTTTTTTACATCTTCAGTTATTGATTCCCTTGTCTTCAACACTAATAAATATGGTGCTAAGAAGCAGTTAGGCAAAAAAGAGGCATGGAAGCCTATTTCCATGTCAGATATTTTTTGTTATTTTTCAATGGTCATATAGATGGGTCTAGTGAAGCTGAAACAGTATTGGAAAACTGCACCCCTCTATCAACTGCCTTTCCCCTGCACTGTCATGTCGTGCAAAAGGTTTCTGACAATCTCATGGGAGCTTCGTATCAGTGACCCAGAAGTTGACGAGGACAACGACAAGAAGCGAGGCCCAGCAGGGTATGATAGGCTCTGCAAAATTAAACCTCTCTACCACAGTGTGGTTGAGGCCTGCAAGACCTATTTTCAGCCTGCCCAGAACCTTTCCATCGATGAGAGGATGGTAGCCTCAAAGGCCAGAATCAGCCTAAAACAGTACATGCGTAACAAACCAACTAAATGGGGTTACAAACTGTTTGTTTTGGCTGATTCTGCGTGTGCATATATGTGCAATTTTTTTGTTTATGAGGGGAAGAGCAGTTTTGCGACCGGTAAGGGACTCAGCTATGATTCTGTCATGGCATTATTCGATTTTGAACTGCTGGGGAAGGGCTACAAACTTTTTGTGGACAATTTCTACACAAGCCCTACCCTGTTCACAGACCTGAAGAAGCTGGATATGTGGGCTTGTGGCACCATTCGGCCCAACAGAGTGGGCTTTCCAAAAACCAAGGAGAACGACATGCCTAAGCGGGCTGAGCGGGGTAGCATGCGATGGATTCGCCAAGATGGCCTGCTCTTTGAGAAGTGGATGGATACCAGAGAGGTGGTCATGTGCTCCAGTATCCACAAGTCCTTCAGTGGAGATCACGTCATCAGGCGTGTGAAGGGCGCTACTGGGGCATGGACAGCCAAAAATGTCCCCATTCCTGGAGCTATCAAGGACTACAACAAGAGCATGGGGGGTGTAGACCTGTCAGATGCGCTGATAGGCTACTATAATGTGCTCCACAAGACCATGAAATGGTACTTTTTTCTATCATTTCATTGATATTGCTGTTGTGAATTCCTTCATCATACAGAAGGAAATGGCCAAGAGCTGTGGAAAGCCCCCCATCTCACAGCTAGCCTTCCAAGAGCTGCTCATCCAGGAGCTTGCTGGCTACAGCAAGTCCACTGCAGCACCTTCTGTCCCCTCTACCTCTGTCCCCTCTACCTCTTCTGCTCTTTCAACCAGTGGTGTTCACCTGCCCAAATTCATCTCTGCAGGCATGAATGTGCCTCAGGGCAAAAAGGGCACAGTGGGGAGGCGACGCTGTGCCCTTTGTCACAGGAAATGCCCCATCACATGTACCACCTGCTCACTAACTCTATGCTTTACAGCAGAAAGAGACTGCTATGGGCCATGGCACCAGCAGCACAATATTGTGTAGAGGACTGAGGGTCCTCACAATATTGTACATTATACATTGAATGTCTGTAAATAGTTACCCTTGTTATTACATTTGTGTGGGACACCTGGGTGACTTCATGCTCAATGTCATGTAGCTCGCTCATTCCTGAAGATATGTGTCTGAAACTTTTCTCAGATACTGTTGCCCTCATGTTCTGCATAGAAATTATCGGCAGCATCCTATCTGAATGTTTGGCTGTTCCTGTTCAGTTGAAAGATGGTGCAACAACAATAAAAACCAGAAAATGTGTTTGTTTCCTTGTATTTTCATCTACCAGATCTATTGTGTTATATTCTCCTACATTCAATTCATATTTCCACAAACTTCAGAGTGTTTCCTTTCAAATGAAACCAAGAAAATGCATATCCTTGCTACTGGGCCTGAGCTACAGACAGTTAGATTTGGGTATGTCTTCAGGCGGAAATTGAGAGAAGTGGGGGGGTAGCCCAAGCAGGATAACATAATGTCCTAGGAGTGTCATCTGATGAAGATCATCAAAGGTTAGTGCTGCATTTAGTCTTATTTTTAAAATGGTGTAAAATAGTTGATTGTTTGAGAAAATTGAATTGTGGTATTTTAGTTGGTTTTGTATTTCGCGCCGTGCGATGCAATTGGCTGTTGGCTAGGGGTCCCGCAGGCGGAACGGGGTTCCGCTAGCGGAACGTCTGTCCTCAACAGGTTTTTAACCTCTATGGGCTAGACCTACTCAACAGCCAGTTGAATCCTGTGGCGCGTTATTCAATTCCTTAGATATGCTATTACTTCAATTTTTCAAAAATATGACTATTTTACACCATTTTAAAGATAAGACTCTCGTTAATCTAACCACACTGTCCGATTTCAAAAAGGCTTTACAACGAAAGCAAAACATTAGATTATGTCAGCAGAGTACCGAGCCACAAATAATCAGACACCCATTTTTCAATCTAGCATATAATGTCACATAAACCCAAACCACAGCTAAATGTAGCACTAACCTTTGATGATCTTCATCAGATGACAATCCTAGGACATTATGTTATACAATACATGCATGTTTTGTTCAATCAAGTTCATATTTATATAAAAAACCAGCTTTTCTCATTAGCATGTGACTAGCATGTGACTAGCATTCCCACCGAACACTGCCGGTGAATTTACTAAATTACTCACGATAAACGTTCACAAAAAGCATAACAATTATTTTAAGAATTATAGATACAGAACTCCTCTATGCACTCGATATGTCCGATTTTAAAATAGCTTTTCGGTGAAAGCACATTTTGCAATATTCTCAGTAGATAGCCCGGCATCACAGGGCTAGCTATTTAGACACCCAGCAGGTTTAGCACTCATCAAAGTCAGATTTACTATAAGAAAAATGTTCTTACCTTTGTTGTCTTCGTCAGAATGCACTTCCAGGACTTCTACTTCAATAACAAATGTTGGTTTGGTCCAAAATAATCCATCGTTATATCCAAACAGCGGCGTTTTGTTTGTGCGTTCTAGACACTATCCTAAAGGCTAAATAAGGGTGACGAGCATGGCGCAATTCGTGACAAAAGAATTCTAAATATTCCATTACCGTACTTCGAAGCATGTCAACCGCTGTTTAAAATAAATTTTTATGCAATTTTTCTCATAAAAAAGCGATAATATTCTGACCGGGAATCTGCGTTTAGATAAACAGACAAAGGAAAACAAAGCATTCGGTCGAAGCGGGCATGCGCTTAAGCCCATAGTACTCTGAGTGGCCACTTGCCAAAAGCGATAAAGTGTTTCAGCCAGAGCCTGCCTCGATATCGTTCAACGTTTTCCCGGGCTCTGAGACCCTATGGAAGACGTAGGAAGTGTCACGTTATTGCACAGATCCTGAGTCTTCAATAAAAAGAGCCAAGATGAAACACTACTTCTCAGACAGGCCACTTCCTGCTTGAAATCTTCTCAGGTTTTGGCCTGCCATAGGAGTTCTGTTATACTCACAGACACCATTCAAACAGTTTTAGAAACTTTAGGGTGTTTTCTATCCAAAGCCAATAATTATATGCATATTCTAGTTACTGGGCAGGAGTAGTAACCAGATTAAATCGGGTACGTTTTTTATCCAGCCGTGTCAATACTGCCCCCTAGCCCTAACAGGTTAACAACGCACACACACTCATGCAATATATCATTACATTTCCTCCCAAATGAGCGGCGTTGTGGCACTAACTGATGGTTGTATGGGGGAGTTTGTTTATGGCTCTATCACTTCCTAAGTGTCAAAGGAACTGAACCGAAAGGAATGAAAGCATAAACAAAATATATACAAAATATAGTTCTCACACAAACATCATCTAATTGGACGGTATTCTATATACGTCCAATGTTCTGGCAAAATGATTATCATGGCATTGTCTCTAATGCCATATCTAGGGTATTCCTACTTGGTGTGTTGCTTAGGCACTATCCTAAGTTGATAACTATATGATAAGTCTACATCTGTAATGCACTAGTTTTGGGCAGTCTACAGGGATGACCTATGGACTTCTGGGAAGAAAACTGGTGAGTGCTGTAGAGTCAAAGGCCTAGAAATAAATGTTCAACTTTACTAAGGCTGGTATTTTGCTTGGGCCTTTAAGTGTTCCTAGCATAAATCCTAATTGGATGTTCCATTGTGCATGTGCTTTTATGCTTACATAATCACGCATGTCAAGGGAAGAAAACCAAGTATCCTGGCAGATTACAACTTGTTCAGAATGAGTCTGACGTAGTCAGGTAATTTTCAGGTCAATGCCTGGAGGTCAGTCAGAATTGGTGTCAAGGGAGTCTGTTGTAGTTTTTCTACAAGTCACTGTGTCTTCCACTATTGTAGTGGCGATAGGTATGACGTCTATTTCATAGCTATGTTATCCACGGAGGAGCTAACCTCACGACGGAAGTACTCTTTAAGTATTGGACCAGTCGTAAGTGGTTTGATCATGGTTCATGACTTCTAATAATTTTCCTCCTGAATGGAGGGTCCTATTTATTAGTGACATGTGTGTTAACCATTGGAAGAGTGCACTGGAGATTCCCCTCCACGTGTTGCACTCTGAGTAACTCCTATGTCGCTGTTGTTGAGGGTAATTTGATTGGTTAGGTCTCTAACCTTCTTACTGATTGTAGCTGGACTGACTGTTGCTGGTATTGGTACTGGTACTCAAGGTGACCAGTTATCCTACAGATTTATTCTGAAATATTATCTACCAGAACACATGATTGGAGCATTTTACTAGTTGTATTGTAGTTGAACCTACACATGACAAGGAATGATTATTGTTGCCCTTTGTTTTGGAGGTGGAAAAGTCCACTGGACTTCCTTTATGACCAGTGTGGTACACCTCAGTACTATCTTAGATGTGTTCTAAGAAAATCCCCGTCTAGGGGCCTGTCTGCTCCTCACTGTTCTCATCGGGGAGTTTACAACTAGATTTGATTTATGCTCTGGTGGCCTCGTACGGTGTTGTCCGTAGTCTCGACCCCCCCACCGGTCTCGATGAGGCTCATCATGGCTCTGGGCTACTATTCCCCCCCCTTGTGTCTCGGGACCCCCCCCCACCAGCGGGTGGTGTTGGTGTTGGAGGCGCAAACGAAAAGGTTGGACCCTATGTACGAGTTGTCAGCGGCTGCGTTGTTATGAGAATAGCTGTAACCTTTCAACAAAAACTCCTGGTGTTTGTGCTTCAAAGTGCTCAGTGGCTGTCGAGGAATGTCAGTCACCACCGCGTCCGCGTGTGGCAACCTCTTCGATACCTGCGAACTGAGACGAGGATATCGGTCTGTGATATTTCAAAGTGTTTCACCAGTGGGAGTCATTGGGTCAGTTGCTGGACTGACGCCATTAGTGTCATTGTAAGGGGTGACAGTCCCCAACAAAGCGGAAGGTGTATCATCGGAAGCAGAGTATACTCTGCGCATCGATGTTTTTCTTGCTGAGACGGCCGCAGTGCTTGCGGAAGTGTCCGAAGAGCAAGACAAGTTCATCTCAACTATCGTATTGCACAACTGCAAGGAGGACGGAAGTTGCTTATTCACAGAGACAGCTGGCTCGAAATCATGAAAAGAATGGTCAATCAGGTTGGCTGATGGAATGTGTCGAGATATCGTAATATCTCCTTGGATCGGAATCTGCACCCAGAGGTTTCTAAACGTCTTTTTCCCAAGGGTTGCTTTCGACAGAGACCCCACGCGAATGACTGCGTTGCAGCTAGCGTTAGGGGAAGACTGTGTGGTCAGTGGAGAAGGCACTGTGGCCTGTGACCATACCTGGTTGGTTTTCCAATCCATCAATGGGAGTAACCGATCCATCAAGTCTGCTCCAAGTAACAGGGGTACAGTTTCGAGGCTGGTAACATACACAGGGTGAACAAGCTATACGTCCTGGAAGTGTAGTTTCAGCATGACTCTCAATGTGAGAGGCGAGGTAGTCTGAGTGACCCCTCGAAGTTTAGTGTCGCATCGTTCCATTTTTGACCAACGTTTAGTTGGCTTCAAGCCCTTTTGAGATCATCGAACAATGTTTGAGAGATGAGTGATAGTGTCGCTCCCGAATCAATTAGAGCATGACAAGTTAAGCAGTCCTCCAGGACTGTTTCCAGGTATGGCCGTTTAGATTCGTGGTTAGTGGACATATTCCCCACAAAGTGGAGTGGTCGTTCACAACGACGTGATGTGCCATTTCTGTTCAAGGTGGAAGCAGATTGACTTTTCCGATTTTGAGTGGGCTTGGCTTTAACGAAGCGTTTGACCTTTATCTTCACAACTTTTGTTTCAGAGTCTATAGACAAAGCCCGGTGGCTTGTTTCTTGATCAAGTGGTCCCTGGATAGGGTCTTGAATGAGAGCAGGAGAAATATGAACTTTAACCTGTTTGGGATAGGGGGCAGTATTTTCACGGCCGGATAAAAAACGTACCCGATTTAATCTGGTTATTACTCCTGCCCAGAAACTAGAATATGCATATAATTAGTAGATTTGGATAGAAAACACTCCAACATTTCTAAAACTGTTTGAATGGTGTCTGTGAGTATAACAGAACTCATATGGCAGGCCAAAACCTGTGAAGATTCTATATGGGAAGTGCCCTGTCTGACCATTTCTTGTCCTTATATAGCCTCTCTATCGAAAATACAGCCTCTGTGCTGCAACGTGACATTTTCTAAGGCTTTCAATGGCTTTAGAAAGGTGCCAGAAAGTGGAATGATAGCTCTGCAGTCTCTGGGCGAAAAACAGCAGGGGTTTTGGAGAGTGGTCCTTCTGAGGACAATGACACTGAGGCGCTCGTGCACGTGACGACTCCATTTTTTTTTCAGTGTTTGAACGGATACAACGTCTCCCGGTTGGAATATTATCACTATTTTATGAGAAAAATGTGTAAAATGTGTAAAATAGGTTTTTGCCTGCCATATGAGTTCTGTTATACTCACAGACACCATTCAAACAGTTTTAGAAACTTCAGAGTGTTTTCTATCCAAATCTACTAATAATATGCATATTCACGTTTCTGGGCAAGAGTAGTAACCAGTTTAAATCGGGTACGTTTTTTTCATCCAGCGGTGAAAATACTGCCCCCTATCCCAAACAGGTTTTAACTGATCGTCTTTGGTCTGCAGCGCTTTGAGTAGAACCGTTGTCACGTCCTGACCAGTTAAGGGTTAGTTGTTGTTGGAGTTTGGTCAGGATGTGGCAGAGGGTATTTGTTTTATATGGTTCGGGGTGGTGGTGTAGGTAGTAGGTCGTTTTATTTATGTATTCCGGGGGTTTTGGGCACTGCTCTGTGTTTATGTATTTCTATGTTTAGTTAGTTAGTTATGGGTATAGGTTCTAGGTTCATTTTTTATGTAAAGTTAATTGGGATGGGACTCCCAATTGAAGGCAGGTGTGTTGAGTTGCCTTTGATTGGGAGTCCTATATAATAGGGTGTGTTTGTCTTTGTGTTTGTGGGTAGTTGTTCTTGCATTGCGTTTTGTGTGCCTGCAAGACTGTTGCTGTCGTGTATTGTTTTTGTCCGGTGGATGCTTTACTCCTTTTTTGAATTAAAATATGAGTATCCACATTCCTGCTGCGCCTTGGTCCATTCTTGAAGACTGCTGTGACAACCGTGTTACTTTGAGTAACGTTCAACAAAACTGCATGCATGTTATCAAGTTGAGCGCTCCTGTTTGTAGATAAGTCTTCAGATTTATCTAGTTTGGCGTGGAAATCATCGTATTTAGTTTTGGCTAAATCGAGTTGTTCCTGTAGCATATGATTTTGTTCCTGTAGAAGACGATTTTGTTCAAGAGCTTGTGCTTGTTCATCGTCATACGTTTTTGCAATTACATTTAATTGTTCAGTTTTCAAGCGCAGTTCCATAGCTAGCAGAATTGTTCCCTTTTCTTCATTTGTCATTGGTTTCCTGGTTCTCTCCACCTCTCCCTTTATGTCTACTGTTACCTGCTCGTGCTTCAGCTGTGCAATGCGGTATTGGACAGATGCCAATCTCGGATGGCAAGACATCAGGGCTAGACTGGAGAGAACCTTTACGAGGCCTGTGCCCGATGGTTGATTTTGGAAAGCGTTGTCTGCTTTTCCACTAATGGCATAATTAGGGTTGGTATTGCTGCTGAGGTCAGAGATCAATCCATTTACGGGTGGAGTGTCACTAATTATGACCGACAGAAATAGTACCGTTTGGCCTAACGGACTAAATCTGGAATTTATCCCTCATTGCTATCGACATACGACCGGAGGCTCTCAAAATAGCTTCTCCCAATGGGAATACACACACAACCAATTTGTATAGATAGCAGCCTGTTTGTACAATTCTGTTTGCACAATTGATATATAGAATTCCACAGCAAAGTCCAATTCTATCTTAGATTCCTCGCACAGGGGCTCCAATATATGTTGTGTCTTTGGCATCATTAAACTGAAGACATGTTTGTCAAATAACTCTCTGTAATTATTATTACGCGATTAAACTGATTAATCGTGTAACTGTAATTAACTAGAAGGTCGGGGCACCAAGGAAAATATTCAGATTACAAAGTTATAATTTTCCTAATATAACTTTCAGATATTATAATATCTGATCGATTTGTCTCCTCATTAATGATGTGTTATTTACCTCACGTCAATCTCATTCCAAACGTCGTAAATAGTTGGTTATCTGCACGAACCCAGTCTTCACTATGAGTCATCCATACATCAATTGTCTTAAAATCATTTATTTACTAATCTAAGTAATTCACAGAAATGCATAAACAGATATGGTTACAAGGAAATGATAGGAGAATGTGCCCTAGTGGGCTAAACCGGCATGGCGGCTTGTTAGACAAAGAAAGGGGGTTGGGCTTGAATGAAAGAGCGGGAAGACTGAGGAACCAGAAAACAGCTATGCCATCGTAAATACAGAATCTTATGCATTCTAAATTACCGCCCATTTGGAAATAGAAAATGCAATAAATATTTACTCTGAGCTGCACTTCGGTAAGTAGATGCTGGCCGTGTTGGCCAACAGAGATCTTCCTGTCCTCGGAAGAATGTCACTGGTGGTAAATTGGATATGTTGTAGCATCTTCCTTGTGTGTTAGATTGGGTCCGTCGTCCGTCCTGCATGAAATGAAATGTATGCATTCACTACTGTAAGTCGCTCTGGATAAGAGCGTCTGCTAAATGACGTAAATGTAAAATGTAAATGAATAAGGGTTCAAAGTTCATACCATTTGCAACCAAAGCTCACGCCAAGGTTGGCTTAGTTCTGTACTTGACATGTACTTGACATGTGTGTCCTTTTAACGCAGAGGCTGCAGACCTCACGTACCCGGAAATGACTGGTTACGTTTTCGTCACTGACTTATATAGTGGCGAGGGGAGAAGGGTGTGTTTCATCGTTTATAACCCCTGTCTCTTCACAGGGGCGGGCCACTGATTAAGCAGGGCACTTTCTTTATGAAAACCCAATTCTCTCATTTGGAAGCTAAAATTGCATGTAATCTTTATCTTTAATCTTGCTTTATCTTGGCCAGGATGCAGTTGTTAATAAGAACTTGTTCTCAACTGGCCAACCTGGTTAAATATAGTTGAAAAAATCAACAAATAAAACAACAAAAAGCTAGATTTGAAAAGAATGAAAACACATGGAGAAACCAATCCCTCTCCGACTGCAAAAAATACAAATAAAATATACAAATCAGAGAATACCATTAGTGAAGCAGTGGTGAGGTCTACAGAGTGGATCAGTATAGGCCTAACTTCCGGTTTGGAGCGAGCAGTCGCACTACGCTTCGCTCCACAGGTAATATTACACTTCACTACATTACAACGGCTTGATTTGTTTGATCTGAGCAATTCTTCTTAGCTAGCTACATAGCCGTCTTTGTATCAAAGATAATTGTGTTGTTTAGAGTAATTAGAGTAAATATCGAGGCTAGCTATCTTCGTTCTCCTAACGTAGTCAACACTGCTAGCTGCTAGCTAGCTAGTCATCACTGCTAGCTAGCCAACTTCTATCGACTAGCAGCACTGCAGAAACTATTACATTACAACGTAACGACTTGATTAGTGTGGTGTTAGTTAGCCAGCTACTTAGTTGTCTTTGCTGTCTCTGTATCTAAGATAATTGTGTAGTTTGAGTAATTATCGAGGTGAGCTAGCCAGCCGCGACGCGGCGCCAGACTTAGTCAACACACCTAGTCATCATTAACCCACTGCTAGCTAGCCAACCGTTACCGACTAGCAGCGCTGTAGATACTAATACTTTACAACGGAACGATTTGACTAGTGCAGTGTTAGCTAGCTAGCTACTTAGTTGTCTTTGTCATAGCTTGATAATTGTGTAGTTTAGTAATTACCGAGGTTAGCTAGCCAGCCATCGAGGTCAGCTAGCCAGCTATTTCCGTCCCCCGCGACGCCATTTTTCCTAACCCAGCCAACTATTACCAACGAGCAGCATTGTAGAAACTAAATACATTACAAGGAACGTCTTGATTAGTGTTATGTTAGCTAGCTAGCTACAAAGTTGCTTTGTATCATGACAAGGGGTAGTACTGAAACTATCGAGGTTACCTAGCCAGCTACACGTTCAAAGTCAACAACGCAGCCACTGCTAGCTAGCCTACTCCACCAGCCAGCAGTACTGTATCATTTTCGTCATTTTAGTCAATAAGATTTTTGCAACGTAAGCTTAACTTTCTGAACATTCGAGACGTGTAGTCCACTTGTCATTCCAATCTCCTTTGCATTAGCGTAGCCTCTTCTGTAGCTTGTCTACTATGTGTCTGTCTATCCCTGTTCTCTCCCCTCTGCACAGGCCATACAAACGCTCCACACCGCGTGGCCGCTGCCACTCTAACCTGGTGGTCCCAGCGCGCACGACCCACGTGGAGTTCCAGGTCTCCGGCAGCCTCTGGAACTGCTGGTCTGCGGCCAACAAGGCTGAGTTCATCTCAGCCTATGCTACCCTCCAGTCCCTAGACTTCCTGGCGCTGACGGAAACATGGATTACCACAGAGAACACTGCTACTCCTACTGCTCTCTCCTCGTCTGCCTACGTGTTCTCGCATACCCCTAGAGCATCGAGCCAGCGGGGTGGTGGCATTGGAATCCTCATCTCTCCCAAGTGGACATTATCTCTTTCTCCCCTGACCCATCTGTCTATCTCCTCATTTGAATTCCATGCTGTCACAGTTACCAGCCCTTTCAAGCTTAACATCCTTATCATTTATCGCCCTCCAGGTTGCCTTGGAGAGTTCATCAATGAGCTTGACGCCTTGATAAGTTCCTTTCCTGAGGATGGCTCACCTCTCACAGTTCTGGGTGACTTTAACCTCCCCACGTCTACCTTTGACTCATTCCTCTCTGCCTCCTTCTTTCCACTCCTCTCCTCTTTTGACCTCACCCTCTCACCTTCCCCCCCTACTCACAAGGCAGGCCTCATCTTTACTAGATGCTGTTCTTCCACTAATCTCATTGCAACTCCCCTCCAAGTCTCCGACCGCTACCTTGTATCCTTTTCCCTCTCGCTCTCATCCAACACTTCTCACTCTGCCCCTACTCGGATGGTATTGCGCCGTCCCAACCTTCGCTCTCTCTCTCCCGCTACTCTCTCCTCTTCCATCCTATCATCTCTTCCCTCTGCTCAAACCTTCTCCAACCTATCTCCTGATTCTGCCTCCTCAACCCTCCTCTCCTCCCTCTCTGCATCCTTTGATTTCCTCTGTCCCCTATCCTCCAGGCCGGCTCGGTCCCCCCCTCCTGCTCCGTGGCTCGACGACTCACTGCGAGCTCACAGAACAGGGCTCCGGGCAGCCGAGCGGAAATGGAGGAAAACTCGTCTCCCTGCGGACCTGGCATCCTTTCACTCCCTCCTCTCTACATTTTCCTCTTCTGTCTCTGCTGCTAAAGCCACTTTCTACCACTCTAAACTCCAAGCATCTGCCTCTAACCCTAGGAAGCTCTTCGCTACCTTCTCCTCCCTCCTGAATCCTCCTCCCCCTCCCCCCCCCCCCTCCTCCCTCTCTGCGGATGACTTCGTCAACCATTTTGAAAATAAGGTTGACGACATCCGATCCTCGTTTGCTAAGTCAAACGACACCGCTGGTCCTGCTCACACTGCCCTACCCTGTGCTTTGACCTCTTTCTCCCCTCTCTCTCCAGATGAAATCTCGCGTCTTGTGACGGCCAGCCGCCCAACAACCTGCCCACTTGACCCTATCCCCTCCTCTCTTCTCCAGACCATTTCCGGAGACCTTCTCCCCTACCTCACCTCGCTCATCAACTCATCCTTGACCGCTGGCTACGTCCCTTCCGTCTTCAAGAGAGCGAGAGTTGCACCCCTTCTGAAAAAACCTACACTCGATCCCTCCGATGTCAACAACTACAGACCAGTATCCCTTCTTTCCTTTCTCTCCAAAACTCTTGAACGTGCCGTCCTTGGCCAGCTCTCTTGCTATCTCTCTCAGAATGACCTTCTTGATCCTAATCAGTCAGGTTTCAAGACTGGGCATTCAACTGAGACTGCTCTTCTCTGTGTCACGGAGGCTCTCCGCACTGCTAAAGCTAACTCTCTCTCCTCTGCTTTCATCCTTCTAGACCTATCTGCTGCCTTTGATACTGTGAACCATCAGATCCTCCTCTCCACCCTCTCCGACCTGGGCATCTCCGGCGCGGCCCACGCTTGGATTGCGTCCTACCTGACAGGTCGCTCCTACCAGGTGGCGTGGCGAGAATCTGTCTCCGCACCACGTGCTCTCACCACTGGTGTCCCCCAGGGCTCTGTTCTAGGCCCTCTCCTATTCTCGCTATACACCAAGTCACTTGGCTCTGTCATATCCTCACATGGTCTCTCATATCATTGCTATGCAGATGACACACAATTAATCTTCTCCTTTCCCCCTTCTGACAACCAGGTGGCGAATCGCATCTCTGCATGTCTGGCAGACATATCAGTGTGGATGACGGATCACCACCTCAAGCTGAACCTCGGCAAGACGGAGCTGCTCTTCCTCCCGGGGAAGGACTGCCCGTTCCATGATCTCGCCATCACGGTTGACAACTCCCTTGTGTCCTCCTCCCAGAGTGCTAAGAGCCTCGGCGTGACCCTGGACAACACCCTGTCGTTCTCCACTAACATCAAGGCGGTGACCCGATCCTGTAGGTTCATGCTCTACAACATTCGCAGAGTACAACCCTGCCTCACACAGGAAGCGGCGCAGGTCCTAATCCAGGCACTTGTCATCTCCCGTCTGGATTACTGCAACTCGTTGTTGGCTGGGCTCCCTGCTTGTGCCATTAAACCCCTACAACTCATCCAGAACGCCGCAGCCCGTCTGGTGTTCAACCTTCCTAAGTTCTCTCACGTCACCCCGCTCCTCCGCTCTCTCCACTGGCTTCCAGTCGAAGCTCGCATCCGCTACAAGACCATGGTGCTTGCCTATGGAGCTGTGAGGGGAACGGCACCTCCGTACCTTCAGGCTCTGATCAGGCCCTACACCCAAACAAGGGCACTGCGTTCATCCACCTCTGGCCTGCTCGCCTCCCTACCTCTGAGGAAGCACAGTTCCCGCTCAGCACAGTCAAAACTGTTCGCTGCTCTGGCACCCCAATGGTGGAACAAGCTCCCTCACGACGCCAGGACAGCGGAGTCAATCACCACCTTCCGGAGACACCTGAAACCCCACCTCTTTAAGGAATACCTGGGATAGGATAAAGTAATCCTTCTAACCCCCCCTTAAAAGATTTAGATGCACTATTGTAAAGTGGTTGTTCCACTGGATATTATAAGGTGAATGCACCAATTTGTAAGTCGCTCTGGTTAAGAGCGTCTGCTAAATGACTTAAATGTAAATGTTAAATGTACTGAGTGGATCAGAATAGGCCTACTGAGTGGATCAGTATAGGTCTACTGCGTGGATAAGAATAGGCCTACTGAGTGGATCAGAATAGGCCTACTGAGTGGATCAGTATAGGTCTACTGCGTGGATAAGAATAGGCCTGCTGAATGGATCAGAATAGGCCTACTGAGTGGATCAATATAGGCTTACTGAGTGGATCAGTATAGGCCTACTGAGTGGATCAGAATAGGCCTGCTGAGTGTGTCAGTATAGATATTCTGAGTGGATCATTACAGGCCTGCTGAGTGGATCAGTATAGGTCTACTGAGTGGATAAGAATAGGCCTGATGAATGAATCAGAATAGGCCTACTGAGTGGATCAATATAGGCTTACTGAGTGGATCAGTATAGGCCTACTGAGTGGATCAGTATAGGCCTACTGAGTGGATCAGTATAGGCCTACTGAGTGGATCAGTATAGGTCTACTGAGTGGATAAGAATAGGTCTGCTGAATGAATCAGAATAGGCCTACTAAGTGGATCAATATAGGCTTACTGAGTGGATCAGTATAGGCCTACTGAGTGGATCAGTATAGGCCTACTGAGTGGAACAGAATAGGCCTACTGAGTGGATCAATATAGGCTTACTGAGTGGATCAGTATAGGCCTACTGAGTGGATCAGTATAGGCCTACTGAGTGGATCAGAATAGGCCTACTGAGTGGATCAGTATAGGTCTACTGAGTGGATAAGAATAGGCCTGCTGAATGGATCAGAATAGGTCTACTGAGTGGATCAATATAGGCCTACAGAGTGGATCAGAATAGGCCTGCTGAGTGTGTCAGTATAGGTATTCTGAGTGGATCAGTACAGGCCTGCTGAGTGGATCAGTATAGGTCTACTGAGTGGATCAGTATAGATCTACTGAGTGGATCAGTACAGGCCTGCTGAGTGGATCAGTATAGGTCTACTGAGTGGATCAGTATAGATCTACTGAGTGGATCAGTATAGGCCTGTTGAGTGGATCAGTATAGCCTACTGAATGGATCAGTATAGGTCCTACTGAGTGGATCAGTATAGGTCTACTGAATTGATCAGTATAGGCCTACTGAGTGGATCAGTATAGGCCTGTTGTGTGTGTCAGTATAGGCCTACTGAGTGGATCAGTATAGGCCTACTGAACGGATCAGTATAGGCCTGCAGAGTGGCCTACTCTTATGTTTCCATGAAAATTCAGGCATTACATCAGCATCAAGGACAGTGCCAAACTATAATGTGACCTGTGACCTCTTTCTGCTGCCCACAAACAAACAGCTGGCTTCATTGACTAAATAGAAATGACATGTGCATTAGCGTGGTTACGGTTGCTACACTTAAATATTGTACCAAAGGGGGATATGAACAGTTATGGTTTATGTTTTATAAACTGCTCTCTCTCTATTTTATTTTTATTTTTTCATTTCACCTTTATTTAACCAGGTAGGACAGTTGAGAACAAGTTCTCATTTACAACTGCGACCTGGCCAAGATGAAGCAAAGCAGTGCGACAAAAACAACAACACAGAGTTACACATAAACAAACGTACAGTCAATAACACAATATAAAGATCTATGTACAGTGTGTTCAAATGTAGAAGAGTAGGGAGGTAAGGCAATAAATAGGCCATGGAGGCGAAATAATTACAATTATCATTAACACTGGAGTGATAGATGTGCAGATGATGATGTGCAAGTAGAGATACTGGGGTGCAAAAGAGCAAGAAGATAAGTAACAATATGGGGATGAGGTAGTTGGGTGTGCTATTTACAGATTGGTTGTGTACAGGTACAGTGATCGGTAAGCTGCTCTGACAGCTGATGCTTAAAGTTAGTGAGGGAGATACATGACTCCAGCTTCTGTGCTTCTCTCTGTCTGCCAGGCGCTCATAGAGAAGTGGAGGATTGGTCTCGTCTCCTCTGTCTGTCAGTTCAGTTTATGCTAAACATGCTGAGCCACTCTGTCAAAGCAACTCATTTGGGACACATGCCATCTCTTCCTACTTCCCAAATGGTGCATCAGAAAAACTATCTTCCTATTGCTATTACAGAAATACAGGGGTCAGAAACTAGCATTAACTGTAAAGAGAGAGGTTAATAAAACAGACAATTATCTATCCCAGCAGTGACTCATTATGGTGAAATAGATAGGTGGGATGTTGGACTGCGTAGATGAAGAGCACATGTATGTTACTGGGAGTACTCCTTGACATTGACGATAGCAACTATAACCTCAAACCCACTGAGCTTCCTATATAGAGTAAAGCCTGCAGGACAAAGTTATACTATACTTTTAGTCTCGCTCACCTTCGTCATCAAACATTTGATTCTCCATCTTACTGTAGAGCCAATAAACCTTCCTCATCGAACAGTGTATTCTCCATCTTACCGTAGTCCCGTTAGACCTTCTGAGTCTTCTGAGTCGTTCATAGATTGGAGGCTGTTTTTACAGTCAACATCACAACATCACATTTCCCAGCCTCTTCTTTTGCTTCTTGCTTTTATTTTGAGATATGGCTTCTGCATTGTCCTTGTCTTTGCTCACTCTCTGCATCTTAACAGGCCCTTCAAACTCATCACTATTCACTTCTGAGGGGAAAGCTGCTACCAGTTTTGGTGAGTGTGTGTGTGTATATGTGAGTGTGTGTGTGTGTCAGTGTTAATCTCCCTGGTATCAGTACCAGTAGCCTATATGCAAACATTTGATGGCACAGAAAGAAAGGAAAAGGGATAGCAAACAATTTATTGACTAAATTCCTCTTTAAGCACATTTTTATTCCTGGGTTGCCATAATAAACGGGTTGAATACGTATAATTTCTTCATTTTTTTCAATATCATTTTTTATTGATTTGTACAAATTCTAAAAACATAATTCCACTTTGACATTATGGGGTATATTGTTCGGGCCAGTAACAAAAAAATCTAAAAATACTTCAAGGTGAATACTTTCTGAAGGGACAGGACATAGTCATTGAACACTGGTCACTTGAATAATGTAAATAGACCACCCAACTACCTCATTCCCACATTGGTATTTGTTTTTTGCTCCTTTGCACCCCATTATCTCTACTTGCACATCCATCTTCTGCACATCTATCACTCCAGTGTTTAATTGCTCAATTGTAATTATTTCGCCACTGTGGCCTATTTATTGCCTTACCTCCCTAATCTTACAACATTTGCACAAACTGTATATAGACTTATCTATTGTGTTATTGACTATATGTTTGTTTATCCCATGTGTAACTCTGTGTTGTTTGTGTCACCTTGCATTGCTTTATCTTGGCCAGGTCGCAGTTGTAAATGAGACCTTGTTCTCAAGTGGCCTACCTGGTTAAATAAAGGTGTAATACAAAAAAAACATGTTTACATAATGTTTTACCCACTTCATATGTATATAGAGCTGCCGCTTTCAAGAAGCGGGACTCTATCCCGGAAGCTTATAAGAAAACCCACTTTGCCCTCCGATGAACCATCAAACAGGCAAAGCGTCAAGACAGGACTAAGATTGAATCGTACTACACCGGCTCTCACGCTCGTTGGATGTGGCAGGTCTTGCAAACTATTACAGACTACAAAGGGAAGCAGAGCCACGAGCTGCCCAGTGACACAAGCTTCACAGACGAGCAAAATTACTTATATGCACGCTTCGAGGCAAGAAACACTAAAACACGCATGAGAGCATCAGCTGTTCCAGATGACTGTGTGACCACGCTCTTCATAGCCAATGTGAGTAAGACCATTAAACAGGTCAACATTCACAAGGTCGCTGTGCCTGACGGATTTCCAGGACGTGTACTCCGAGCATGCGCTGACCAACTGTCAAGTGTCTTCACTGACATTTCCAACCTGTCCCTGGCTGAGCCTGTAATACCAACCTGTTTCAAGCAGACCACCATAGGCGCTGTGCCCAAGAACACTAAGGTAAACTGCTTAAATGACTACCGACCCGTAGAACTCACGTCTGCAGCCATGAAACGCTTTGAAAGGCTGGTCATGGCTCACATCAACACCATTATCCCAGAATCCCTAGACCCACTCCAATTTGCATGCGCCCCCACAGATCCACAGATGATGCAATCTAATATTGCACTCCACACTGCCCTTTCCCACCTGGACAAAGGGAACACCAATGTGAGAATGCTATTCATTGACTACTGCTCAGCGTTCAACACCATAGTGCCCTCAAAGCTCATCATTAAGCTAAGGACCCTGGGACTAAACACCTCCCTCTGCAACTGGATCCTTGACATCCTGACGGGCCACCCACCAGGTGGTAAGGATAGGTAACAACACATCCACCACGCTGATCCTCAACACGGGGGCCCCTCAGGGGTGCATGCTCAGTCCCCTCCTGTACCCCCAGTTCACTCATGACTGCATGGCCAGGCACAACTCCAACACCATCTTTAAGTTTGCCGATGACACAACAATGGTAGGCCTGATCACAGACAACGTTGAGGCAGCCTGTAGGGAGGAGGACAGAGACCTGGCCATGTGGTGCCAGGATAACATCCTTTCCCTCAACCTGATTAAGACAAAGGAGATGATTGTGTACTACAGAAAAAGGAGGATGAGCACGCCTCCATTCTCATCGACGGGGCTCCAGTGGAGCAGGTTGAGAGCTCCAAGTTCCTTGGTGTCCACATCACCAACAAACTATCATGCTCCAAGCACACCAAGACAGTCGTGAAGAGGCCACAACAAAGCCTATTCCCATTCAGGAGACTGAAAATATTTGGCATGGGTCCTCAGATCCTCAAAAAGGTTTTACAGCTGCACCATCGAGAGCATCGTGACTGGTTGCATCACTGCCTGGTATGGCAACTGCTCGGCCTCCGACAGCAAGGCACTACAGAGGGTTGTACAGTACATACGGCCCAATACGTCATTGGTGCCAAGCTTCCTGCCATCCAGGACCTCTATTCCAGGCGGTGTCAGAGAAAGGCCCTAAACATGGTCAAAGACTCCAGCCACCTTAGTCATAGACTTTTCTTTCTGATACCGCATGGCAAGTGGTACCGGAGCGCCAACTCTAGGTCCAAAAGGCTTCTTAACAGCTTCTACCCCCAAGACATAAGAGTCCTGAACAGCTAATCAAACAGCTACCCAGACGACTTGCATTGCTCTCCCTCACATTTTACGCTGCTGCTACCTCTCTGTTCATACTACCTCAATTACTTAAACTAACCTGGTGCCCCGCACATTGACTCTGTACCGGTACCCCCTGTATATAGCCTCAAACCTGTTATTTTACAACTGCTCTTTAATTATTTGTTACTTTTATTTTATATTTTTCGATTTTTTTAAATTAAAACTGCATTGTTGGTTAAGGGCTTGTAAGTAAGCATTTCACTGTAAGGTCTCACCTGTTGTATTCGGCGCATGTGACAAATAACATTTGATTTGATTTGATTTAATATACTGTATTTTAATCATGGCTCATCTTATATAACTACTGCTGTACACACTTTTTCTACTCATATACTGTCCATAATGTCTATACACACCATCCCATATAACTCCTGCTGTAAACACATTTTGTATTTATAAACTCTCCATACATGTGTATACACACCATCCCATATAACTACTGCTGTACACAGCTTTTTTATTCCTATACTTTCCATAATTTCTATACACACCATTATATACATACTGTACCAGTCAAAGGTTTGGACATACCTACTCATTCCAGGGTTTTTCTTTACTTTTACCATTTCCTACATGTAATAGCAGTGAAGACATCAAAACTATGGAATAACACAAATGGAATCATGTAGTAACCAAAAAGGTGTTAAACATATTAAAATATATTTTATATTCTTCAAAGTAGCCACCCTTTTCCTTGATGACAGCTTTGCATACTCTTGGCATTCTCTCAACCAGCTTCACCTGGAATGTTTTTCCAACAGTCTTGAAGGATTTCGCACATATGCTGAGCACTTGTTGGCTGCTTTTCCTTCACTCTGCAGTCCAACTCATTCCAAACCATCACAATTGGGTTGAGGTCGGGTGATTGTAGATCCCAGGTCATCTGATGCAGCACTCCATCACTCCCCTTGTTGGTGGAAATTGCTGTCTGATCTCATCTCTAATTCTATACTTCACACTGTTGCTATAAAAGGTAGTATACATAAATGAATGAGAAGGCAGCAGCCATGATAATACCAGTGATCCTAGATGAAGACTAGCCAGGCTAATACTAGTGATCCTAGATGAAAACTAGCCAATGTAATACCAGTGATCCTAGATGAAGACTAGCCAGGATAATACCAGCTATCCTAGATGAAGACTAGCCTGTCACTCTCTGACTCGCCCGTTATTCTTCTCTCTCACGTTAGGATAGATAAACTGCCCCGCTCTGCAAATATGGGAATCTGTTTTTGCTGCCTGTAAAATTAGTTAATGATTTATTTGTGAGACAGAGCCTGCGGTGCTGTGAAAAATCTTTAATGTGCACGTATTCCATATTTATAGGGACACTGAGCAACAACAGCAAGGTAAGGCAGGTGGAACATCCTGAAGATGAGTCTCTAGTTATATCTACTTCACAAATTCAAGTGAGCTCGAATGTCAGAGATGATATCAGTCACAGGGCAAAACTAGTATCGACCAACCGTCCACTAAACACTAAATAGAAAACAATTTCAAAGAGAATTCATGATATTGCAGAACAATAGTACTTTGTCTTTTCTGAGTCATTCATAGATCGGAGGCTGTTTTTACAGTCAACATCACATTTCCCAGCCTCTTCTTTTGCTTCTTTCTTGCTTTTATTTTGAGATATGGCTTCTGCATTGTCCTTGTCTTTGCTCACTCTCTGCATCTTAACAGGCCCTTCAAACTCATCACTATTCGCTTCTGAGGGGAACGCTGCTACCAGTTTTGGTGAATGTGTGTGTGTGTGTGTCAGTGTTAATCTCCCTGGTAACAGTACCAGTAGCCTATATGCAAACACTTGTTGGCACAGAAAGAAAGGAAAAGTGATAGCAAACAATTTGTTTACTAAATTCCTCTTTATTTTGAGTTAATGACTCAAAGTTGAGCACTGGGACCAGGACTCGAGCACTGGGACCAGGACTCGAGCACTGGCACTTGGACTTCATCCATCAGGACTTGTGAATCGACCATTGGTGAATTGGACTTGGACTCGAGTCTAATCTCTCGCTCTCTCTCTCTGCTTGTGAGTCTTTGTTTTGAATGAAATGTGCAATATTTACTGTATGTAGTGCTCAATGAAATGTGTAATATCTACAGTATGTAGTGCTCAATTAAATGTGTAATATCTGCAGTTGTAACGATCGTCTGGAAGAGGGGACCAAGATGCAGCGTGGTAAGTGGTCATAATTATATTTAATGAAACACTTTAAAACAAACAAGAAAACGAAAGCCAACAGTTCTGCCAGGTGAACACACACAAGACAGAAAACATAGAAAAAAGGACATAGAATGCCCACCCAAATCACACCCTGACCAAACCTAAATAGAGACATAAAAAGGCTCTCTCAGGTCAGGGCATGACAGCAGTATGTAGTGTAATATATATGTAGGCTGCCTGACTTCTGTCAAGTCTAGGGACAAGACTAAAACAAGACAGCATATACATTCAGCTAAAGGGACAGAAGTCTGCTGAAAATCCCTAAGAAGCCTCTTGAAGCCTGTACCAGAAAAAACCCCTAAACAGATAGCATTCCTGATCTCACACGTACGGGCACACACGCGCACGCACACGCGCACGCACACGCACACACACAGACACACACACAGAATGTTCTGACTGTTCCAATCTCCCAGATTAATGAGTCACCATTGCCTCCAGGAGAAAAACAGGACATTCAAGAAGCTAGGCGTATGTCGCATGTCATTACTTCAGAGGGAAGCATTTTTGAAAGTTTTTTTATTTTTATTAAAATGCTACCTGGAGAAATGCTATGCTAGCTAGTGAACATTAGCTAGCTGGCTCGCTAGCTAAGGTTACGTGTACGACCTTTGTAGTAATATTATTTGTATCTCAGAAATCCATTTGCATTGCTAGTTATAGCCTAATTTTAGCTAGTTAGCTAAAATTAAACATGATTGGTTAGCTTTAATTACCTGCAGATTCATACTCCAGCAATCCCTTTGTACTATAGCTATGGGTTTGGATTATGGTTAATTGTTTAGCTTGCAAGATAAGGATTACATAACCCATCAAGTTAGCCAGGTGTGTCTGGGGGTGATCACGTCCACCTATTGTATTTCATGAACATTTGTACATGTCTATACAACAGTGACCCATCCACTTAGCTAGATGTGGCTTAGTGGTAGTTATAGCATTTCTTTCACTTGACCCATCAATTTAGTCAAGTCCTGGGTAAGCATAATCTCATAATTGTGAAATATTTATACAATATTTTTATCTGGACATTTTCAAAGTCAGATTAGGATAGAGGCCAAGAACTTGATAAAGTGTATTTTTACCTGGAGTTTTTCCTTATTGTAGGCTACTACTTATTTTTGAAATCTTTGGTTGTTTACTACACTATCTTACTCTATTTAGCACATGGCCTCACATGTGAATCCTTAAAGAGATCGGTGGGGCTAAGGCTTAAGAGGGTGACAACGATGCTGAATAGGTATAGACAAAGAAGAGCTCTCCAGTAGGTGTACCAAAAGATTCAAGGGCCATTTTCTCAAAAGTGGGGTTACAAGTTTCTAAGCAGAATTACTTTCCCAATGTTCTTCAACTACAGTGACTGAGCCTCAACTTTAATCCAATGTAAAAAAAACAAAAAAAACAATTTCAAATGTTGTAATATACTGTAAGGCGGTCGGTCACATAGGATGTTCCATGTCAACCAGAAATTACATCCTCCTCCTCCTGCAACTTAAAATGGCTGCTTCGTCTGCCTGCCTGGGGATGTCTCTGTTAAAGTAACTGTCCAGTGTTTCCAGATTTTTTAAATAGAGCAAAATAGTTTTCATTCCAAAAAATGGGAAGCTTTTCTTTGTTGGAACGGTTTGGGTGTACCCCAAAAACACTATCTGAATGTCAGCACAACTGGACAGTTTAAATGGTTTTGAGAACCTCTTGTCATATCCCCACAACCTAAATAAACTTTTTGGGTACCTTTTAAAGAACAGATGTGATCAAATGTGTTTCTAGGAACTTTCAGGTGAATGTTTTTTAGACCCTAAAATAAACATTTTAGAATCATCCACACAACTGGACAGTTTTGGGAACACATCTTTTGTGATGTAGCCACCAATTTCAGATTGTCCCCACAACTTAAACATTCTGGGAACTTTAAAGAACAGATTAAATGTGTTCTAGGTATGTTCTTGCGAATGCTTTATATAAATATTCTACAGTATGACTGGACATTTGTGTTATGAGAACTTTGTTCAGGAGCTTATTGTGGACTTCAGGAGGAACCAGGCTGGATACACCCCATCCTCATCAAAAGGGCCACAGTGGAGACATTCAATAACATCAAATTCTTCGACGTACACATCTGCGAAGCTGAAATGGTCTAACCACACGGCCTCCATAGTGAAGAAGGCATGTCAGTGACCCTGCAATTACACCTTTCAACCCTGTACATGTGTCTATTAAACACCCTTTATCTGATCAACAATCCTACCTGTAACCCTGAATGTGACTAATAAACACTCAAATCTGAATCAGGAGGCTACACTTAGTTTAGGCAATTGAGATAGAGACAATGTCGCATAATGTTATGGACCTTGGCTTAATTGAAAATGAGTACATATTTATATGGAACATTCATTGAACTCAGTGTTCTCCTGTGCCTGCCTCCCACATGCCAAAATTCTTTCAGTGCTTTCATGGAGAATAGCAGAATGTTTTTACCTCGGAGCCTGAGAGCGAAGGCAACACTTTTTAATGACCTGAGTTTGAAAAGTTTGCTTTAGCTAACTGTCGCCGGCAGACCTACAGCCCTAAGGAAACACATCTAAAAGCAATTTCAGGTTTCTGTTTATTTTATTCAGCTGTCTCTCTTTGAGGCACCATGCTATGGAAAAGGTTGTAGCTTAGGATGTATATGAGAAGGTTAAATATACACAGAACAAAAATAAACATGCAACAATTTTACTAAGTTAGTTCATAAAAGAAAAATCTGTCAATTGAAATAAATGTGTTAGGTCCTAATCTATTTCACATAACTGGGAAAACACACGTTGGTCACAAATACCTTTCAAAATTGTTAAAATAAATAGGGGCATGGATAAGAAAACCAGTCAGTATCTGGTTTGACCACCATTTGCCTCATGCAGCATGACACATCTCCTTCTCAGAGTTGGTCATGCTGTTGATTGTGCCCTGTGGAATGTTGTCCCACTCCTCTGCAATGTCTGTCCGAAGTTGCAGGATATTGGCAGGAACTGCAACACACCGTTGTACACGTCGATCCAAAGCATCCCAAACCTGCGCAACGGGTAACATATCTGGTGAGTATGTAGGCCATGGAAGAACTGGGTCATTTTCAGTTTCCAGGAATTGTCCAGATCCTTGCGACATTGGGTTTCAGCATGATAATGCAAGACATGAGGTGATGGCAGTGGATGAATAGCATGACAACGGGCCTCAGGATCTCGTCAAGTTCCGTGCATTCAAATTGCCATTGATAAAATGCAATTGCGTTTGTTGTCAGTAGCTTATGCCTGCCCATACCATAACCCCACCACCACAGAGCACTTTGATCACAACATTGACATCAGCAAACTGCTTGCCCACACAGTCTGCCATCTTCCCGGTACAGTTGAAACCGGGAATCATCCGCGAAGCACACTTGCCAGTGCAAGCAAAGGTGAGCATTTGCCCACTGAAGTCGGTTACGACGCTGAACTGCAGTCAGGTCAAGACCCTAGTGAGGACGACGAGCACGCAGATAATCTTCCCTGAGACCGTTTCTGAAAGTTTGTGCCGAAATTCTTTGGTTGTGAAAACCCAGTTTCATCAGCTGTCCGGATGGCTGGTCTCAGACGATCCCCCAGGTGATGAAGCCAGATGTGGAGGTCCTGGGCTGGTGTGGTTACACGTGGCCTGAGGTTGTGAGTCTGGTTGGACTTACTGCTAAATTCTCTAAAAACGACATTGGCGGCAGCTTATGGTAGAGAAATAAACATTCTATTATTTGACAACTGCTCTGGTGGACATTCCTGCAGTCAGCATGCCAAACTTGAGACAACTATGGCATTGTGACGTGTGACAACTTAATATTTGTTAATATTGAGTGGCCTTTTGTACCGAGCAAAAGATGCACATGTGTAATGATCATGCTGTTTAATCTGCCACACCTGTCAGGAGGATGGATTTTAGCAAAGGAGAAATGCTCACTAACAGTGATAAACTATTTTGTGAACACAGTGCGAGAAAAACTTTTTGTGCTTAAGGACAATTCCTGGGATCTTTTATTTTAGCTCATGAAACATGGGATCAACACTTTACATGTTGAGTTCATATTATTGTTCAGCATACACAGCACAATTGAAAGTGTTAAAAGTAACACACCTGGTGTTAAATTAACAATTCTTTAGTGTATATATATATATATACACACACACACACACACACACACACACACACACACACACACACACACACACACACACACACACACACACACACACACACACACACACACACACACACACACACACACACACACACACAATCAGGTGTTGTTCAAATGACCCATGGGATCAACTCTAGAGAATGCATCTTGTAGCTGAATTGATACCAGGGAGTGCTAGATATTCACACTAGGAAATAACCATTGTTTGTCTGGTTCACTCTCACTCATGAGTCAAGCCTGGAGGTTGTAGCGGCGTTAAACAGGAGCAAGAAGGGATTTGTTACGTGAGTAGTGACTGCTTTGCTTCATTTATGTAGGCCACGTCAGTGAAAAATCAGTACATCACAGGCACATTCAAATGAAATGTTTATCGCAGGTGCATCAGTGGAAACAATGCATCACAGGCTCATCAGAATGAAATCAGTGCATCACAGGCACCTCAGTACATGTACTATGAGAAGAGTATTTGCAGAGTTGGTTATTTAACACAAGTGGAAGTCCTCCTAAGACTAGGTATGCAATTTTGACAGTTACTAAATCTGATTACTCAATTACGTCAAAAGCTCTCATCAGCACCATAACTTTGAAAGACAAAAGGCATAAACAATTTCAGACCAACACCATCAAACAGTGAATGCATGGTAATGGTCACTGAAATTATCAGTCTGCAAATTGTCCAGCAAAAGGGTTACAATATTGTCAACCACAGTGACCTTAGTTATTTTACTAAAGACTGGCATTTCATGCGCCATCTTACTGCAAACTAACAGTCCCTCTGTACCCTGTCATCCATCTTAACCCAGCTGGTAGAGTAAATGGCTTTCTGCATAGTGACCTGAAGTGACACTGCCAACTCCTCACCAGTAAAAATCACTCAAGGAAAATGCTTTCCTCGGTCCATACTCAGCATGTCGCAGTGGTGATGTCTCCCAGTGATGGCCTATAGCAAATTGGTGTTTTTTTAGCAAGGGACTTAGTAATGTTCTTGAATTTGAGGGTGTTCTTAAAAAGAGTGCTCTGTCTCAAACCTCATGCGCCACATATGTAGTAAAGGAAAGATTTGTCTAATGCATGCTGGGTAATGTATAATAAAGTGAGGTTTGGGTATTAAGTTGTGGGTATAACTGTTTGAAAAGTGTGTGATGTTCAATTATCAAATGCAATGATTATTTACAGTAAAAACAATGGTTTACAGTAAGATGAGCAACAAATTCCAGTTCTCATTTCCTGGTGGAACAACATCACCCAAAATCAAGGGAATGTTTCTTGCAAGACAGAGTTTGAATAGAATTAAGTGCCATGCCATTTCCACTGTTCTCTAGGTTGACTTTACTTGGACGGTTTTTGCGTTCCAAGTACCCAGTCAAACGAGTAGATTCTAGAGAGAAGTGCACTTTTCAAAAGAAAACTCAAACAATTTTAACTCTGAGCCACCCCTTCAAGAATGCCATGCATTATATTATGTCCACAGACAAACATGGAAGTGCTGCAAACTGTTTAGTTGAGAATTGTTCTTTACACCATATACAAAATGGCAGCTGTGGGTCTGATTTCTACTTATTCAAATGCATCTTTACTATGCAAGACAATCTTACGGTCATCATCACTGTAAACAGTCTGAGCATTAGACTTTTCTATCAAACAGAACCTGCAAAAGTAATGATGACTGAAGGACCAAGGGCTGCAGGCATCCCCAAATTGTCTCCAGTTATTTGGTAGATAGAGCCATAAACTCCTATCAGTTGAAAAAGGCAAAAGTACACCGTCACACTCCAGTTTATCATTAACCAAGGGCTCTAGAATGACAAAAACATGTATTTATCTCTGGATAATGAAATAATGACACTAAATTAATATTCTTCACAGCAGAGTTAAACTTGGGTGGCAGATTCATGAGAAATAAATAAATTGCACCTACTGTATTTTGTGAACACCACACTTGGAGCCAAGGGGATTTGGCAGTTTCAAAGTCAACATCATACAATTGGATCTGTAAAGTATTTCTATGGTTTGAGAACAAGGGATGAGTCTTAAACTTCCATCACAAAAATCTTTATAAGTGTCCCACAGATGTATCCCTAGGTGCATGTTCCAATAACTTAGATTTCAGAATTGCAACATTTGAACATCAATGTTTCCAATATAGGATAATATACAAAAGTCTTTCACTGGGACTTGATCATACATGCCTGTTTTTTTATTTACCCTGCTATCATATCTAACTCCCAACACTGTTTCTACTGGCTCCATAACACCATGTTTGGTTGAAGTACTTTGTTCTCTTTGTTTGTGTTAAACTGGCAAATGGGTTTTCAAAGTCCTCAAAACTATCCTTTACAGCAGATGTAGAGGAGTTATCCATAGGCATAACTGACTGAACTTGTTTATTTTGGAGTGCAGTAGTAAGCTCTTCTAAATCACACTATTGCTGACAACACTAGCTTGCAACTTGGCAATGATTGAGGCATTGAGTGTTATGGGTGGGGACATTGGTGTCCCACATGATTTGTGGAGCTTCTGACTGGACTGGAGAATCAGCAACATGAGGTGGCCCTTCTAAGCTTAATGCAGCAAATACTTGACCAATATCCTTCTGAATACTATTAAAAAAAATTCTGAAACCTGAGTATGCTGAAAACTTCCATTTACAACCATCTTGAGCACAGACCAACCAAAACTTGGAGGGATAGAAGCTATGCTCAATTCTCAAATGAGATATCAGTGACTGGCTGTTTCTGTGCAATGCTTGACAAGAAAAGAACAGTAACATACATGTATCTAGTTAAGTTTTGTCCACAACTATCACGTTAGGGGCCTATCTTGCTTTGCCTACATCAACGTTGTAGATGGTCATCTGCACAAATGTGTAAAAGTTGACAAGAGCATCATCATGTCAGGTTAAAAGACAGGGGACTTGAACAGTTCATAAAACGCACAGACCATTCCGTTTCCAAGATGGCGTAGCAGTCGGATGTGTTGCGTTTGTCTTTGTCTTATCCCGTGTAAATATTCATTTTTTCCCCCATATACACATTTGAACCTCACTATCTATGAACTAAATATACTTTCCTGCAACCCGCCTCACCCAATGTGGTATGGCTCTGCTATTTTAATTATTTGTAACAGGAACCTCCTTCAGGAGCTAGCCAGCTACCTAGCTACTAGTCTTTGTTAGCCACGGCTAGCGGTCTTCACCTTCAAATCAGACACCGTCAGCTTTAGCTCGGACAATACCTGCCAGTCTGCACAGCGCGATATCAACCCAGAGCATATTGGACTGCTTCTCTCTACCACATCACCGGATTCCTGCCGCTCTAGATCATTACATCGGATCATCGCTAGCTAGCTGCTACTGAGTGGCTACTGTTAGCTAAAGCCTCTGTCCCGAAGAAAGAACCTGTTAGCCTTGAGTTAGCCTCAAGCTAGGCCAATTTACCAGCTAATTCTAGGGCTACAATACTTCCTTTGCCAAGTGGCCTGGACCCTTTATCCTCAACACGGAGCCCAGCCGATCCATCACGACTGGTCTGCTGACGTAGTCGCCCAATGTGGACTCAACAGGCTTTTCAGTTGCGATGTCACTGAAGACCCATCCACTAGCCCCGGCCCGCTAGCTTTCTGAACGCCGTGTCTCCCGCTCGCCTAGCATAGTAGTGACTACTGAACGGCTCCCTGACTCACCTAATGCTGCTCATTAGCCCCCCATGGTCAGTCGGCTACACAGCTGATGCCCCCTGGACTGTTTCAATAACACGGTACATCATTTTGATTGTCAGCCCCAGCCTCAGGTCCTGTATAGACCCAACTGACCTGCTCTGTACATTTGTCACCATTGCTTTATGCCTCTAATCTCAATACGCCTTGTCTACTGCTGTCTTAGCTAGTTCTTAATGTTTTATTTCACTGTGGAGCCATCAGTCCTGCTCCACATGCCTTAGATAGTTATTTTGTCCCACCCCCACACGCAGAGACCTAACCTGGCCTAACTGGTGGCACCAGAGACAAAACCTCTCGCATAGTCACTCAACGCTTAAGTTTACCTCCACTGTACTTACATCCTACCATACCCTTGTGTCATGACGTTACCCTCTTTGAGTACAGGGAGGACAGTTGACCCCCTCCCCCCTTGCACCATCCCCCAACCTACCTCCCCCCACCCAGGCCCTGTGTGAAGTGTTGTAAAATTCTAGAGGAGAATCTCTTGCCACATGGTTCATAGAGAGACACAGGAAATTCTTCCAACTCACAGAATTGGGGAACCGAATGACATGTATGTTCTGGAGAAGGTATGGAAGATTGGTGAAGAATCCAGCTACGAACTGGTCCGCTTGGTACAATTTTGTGATACTCAGAAGAGACGATATAGCCATATTACCATAAAACTGTTTATATAATAGCCTCAGCTATCGGACTTGCATCCAAATGGTTGTATAGAATGTATTAATAAGGATAAAGCTATTTGTGATACATTGAGATGCTGTGTACTGATGTTAATGTGATAGAATGTATTTATGTTCAAAGATTAAATGAGTCATCGGCACGCCCCCCAGGGACACAGACAGGACCAGGCGTCATGTGACAAGCCTGTTCTATGTTCACTATAAAACCCCACCCTGATTTACTTTCTTCAGACCAGGCCTCCACTCCATTGCGAGTTGGCCAATAGGTTTGACCATCCAATTCCTATACTGAAAGTGAACTATACCACGTGGTTAACTTTTAGACTATTGATACCGACAGAATAAGAACAAGTCTTTGATATTAATTAATAGTCTGCAGCTAGAAATTATATCATTGAACGCGAAGACCAACGAAACATCCATTCTATAACGACATTAATGAATGTCGCTTTGAAAAATCCATTCTAACCGAGAGAGAGAGAGAGAGAACGAGAACTCTCCAACAGAACGACTCTTCAACAAGGATCCCGACGACACACTGAGCGTAAATATATATTGATTGCAGTTGTTCCCGAATGAGTGAGCGTTCATGTACAAAGGATTAGCATATCAATTGTTAATATTAATAATGAACTCTGTGTGTCTCCTCAGCTGACCGTTTATGACCCTTTGTCTCAACAGACCAGCCATGCCTGTTTAGCCCACTAGGGCTCATTACTCTACCAATTCTTTGTGATGATAATTACTGTTTGTATGCTTTCTGTGAATTACTTAGTTTAGTAAATAAATTATTTTAAGACAATTGATGTATGGATGACTTTAGTAAAGGCTGGGTTCGTGCAGATACAACAATTTACGACGTTTGGAATGAGACTGGACGCGAGGTAAAATACACCATTTAAACCAGAAGATAATCGGCCTATAATATAATATATAATGTTATAATATAGGAAAGTTATATTAGGAAAACTATAACTTTGTAATCTGAATATTTTCCTTGGTGCCCCGATCTCCTAGTTAATTATATTTAAACGATTAATCAGTTTAATCGCGTGACAATAATTACAGGGAGTTAATTGATAAACATGTCTTCAGTTTAATGGTACCCCAAAGACACGACACTTGTCTGTAAGTTATGCCCTGAATCTATTCTACCATTTCCAGAATTCTGTTCCTTTTATTCTGTTCCCAACGCACTGGACGACCAGTTCTTATAGCCTTAAGCCGTACCCTTTTCCTACTCTTCCTCTGGTGATGTAGAGGTTAACCCTGGCCCTGTAGACCCCAGTACCACACCTATTCCCCAGGCGCTCTCATTTGTTGACTTCTGTAACCGTAAAAAGCCTTGGTTTCATGAATGTTTTAAGAAGTCTCCTGTCACGTCCTGACCAGTTTAGGGATTATTTGCTATTGTAGTTTGGTCAGGACGTGGCAGAGGGTATTTTGTTTATGTGTTTCGGGGTGATGGTTTATGTAGTAGGGTGTTAGAGTTATTATTTCCGGGTTTTGGTTTATGTTCTATGTTTTGTATTTCTATGTGTAGGTTAATGGGGGTTGGACTCTCAATTGGAGACAGGTGCTTTCTCGTTGCCTCTGATTGAGAGTCCTATATATGGGTAATTGTTTGGTGTAGTGTTGTGGGAGATTGTTTCTTGTTTTGCCTGTGTGAGCATGACAAGACTGTTTTGTTGTTCGTGCGTTCTTCGTTTTGTTATTTTGGTGTTCTCTTTATTTAAAATAAATAACAAGATGAGCATCCACATTCCTGCTGCGTTTTGGTCCTCTATTCCCGACGACAGCCGTTACACCTCCTCCTTAAGTTTTATTCACTGCTTTATTTTATTCACCTCCCCTGATGACCTAGCCGTGTCTGAATCCTGGCTTAAGGCCACCAAAAATTCTGAAATTGCTATCTCCAATTACAACATTTTCTGTCAAGATAGAGCTGTCAAAGGGGGCAGAGTTGCAATATACTGCAATGCTATCCAGGTCTGTGCCAAAACAGTTGAGCTTCTACTTTTAGAAATCCACCTTTCCAGAAATAAGCCTCACTGTTGTCACTTGTTATAGACCCCTCAGCCACCACCTGTGCCCTGGACACCATATGTGAATTGATAGCCCTCCATTTATCTTCAGAGTTCGTACTGTTAAGTGATCCAAAATGGGATATGCTTAACACGCCGTCCTACAATCTAAGCTAGATACCCTCAATGTCACACGAATTATCAAGGAAACTACCAGGTACAACCCTCAATCTCTAAACACAGGCACCCTCTAAACACAGGCACATCATTCTGACCTCTAAATACACCTCTGCTGTCTTCAACCAGGATCTCAGCGATCACTGCCTCATTGCTTCAGTCCATAATGGGTTTGCGGTAAACCGACCACCTCTCATCATGGTCAAAAGCTTCCTAAAACACTTCAGCGTGCAGGCCTTTCTAAGCGACCTGGCCCAGGTATCCTGGAAGGATATTGACTTCCTCCCGTCAGTAGAGGTTACTCTTAAAAAGTGCCTTCCTCACCATCTTAAATAAGCATGCCCCATTCCCCCCCAAAATGTAGAACTAAGAACAGATATAGTCCTTGGTTCACGTCAGACATGAAAGCCCTTGACCAGCACAAAAGTATCCTGTGGCGTACGGCATAAGTATTGAATAGCCCCCGCGATATGCAACTTTTCAGGGAAGTTAGGAACCAATATACACAGTCAGGCTAGCTTTTTCAAACAGAAAGTTGCATCCTGTAGCACAAACTCCAAAAAGTTATGGGACACTGTAAAGTCCATGGAGAATAATAGCACCTCCCAGATGCCTACTGCACTGAGGCTAGGAAACACTGTCACCAACAATAAATCCACGATAATTGAGAATTTCAACAAGCATTTTACGATTGGCCATGCTATCCACCTGGCTACCCCTACCCTGGCCAATCCAGACAGCTGATGTTCTGAAAGATCTAAAAATATGGACCAATATAAAAAAAAACAATCAGCTGGGCTAGACAATCTGGACCCTCTAAAGTTATCTGCCGCAATTGTTGCAAACCTTATTACTTGCCTGTTCAACCTCTTTCGTATCTTCACTAGGGTAGGGGGCAGCATTTGGAATTTTGGATGAAAAGCGTGCCCAAATTAAACTTCCTGCTACTCAGGCCCAGAAGCTAGGATATGCATATAATTGGTAGATTTGGATAGAAAACACTAAAGTTTCCAAACTGTTAAAATAATGTCTGACTATAACAGAACTGATATGGCAGGCAAAAACATGAGGAAAATCCAATCAGGAAGTACTATTATTTTTCAAAGGCTGTTTTTCCATTGAAAGCCTATCCACCATACAAAGACTTAGGACCCAGTTCACAATCTCTATGGCTTCCTCTACATATGGCCAGTCTTTAGGCATTGTTTCAGGCTTTTACTCAGAAAAATTAGGGAGATACAGCACTTTCAATGAGTGGACAGTGGGAATTTCCAGACATGAAGCCAGCGTGTGATCGGGAGCACGCCTTTCTTGTTTCTCCTTTTCTATTGACGAAGCTTTTGTCCGGTTGAAATATTATTGATTATTTATGACAAAAACAACCTGAGGATTGATAAACATTGTTTGACATGTTTCTACGAACTTATATTGTTATTTTTTAACTTTTCGTCAGGGTGTTGAGTGCGCTTTGTGTCTTTGGATTACTGAACTAAACGCAAACAAAACTGAGGTTTTTGGACGTAAAAAGGGACATTATCGTACAAAAATGGTGTAACATGGAGTCCTGGGAGTGTCACCAGATGAAGATCAAATGTTAGTGATTCATTTATTTGCTATTTCTGACTTTTGTGAGTTCTCTCCTTGGCTGTGAAATGTCTGTATGGTTTCTTGTGGCTAGGTGCTGTCCTAACATAATCGCATGGTGTGCTTTTGCCGTAAAGCCTTTTTTGAAATCGGACACTGTGGTTGGATTAACAAGAAGTGTCTTAATTAAAATGGTGCATAATACTTGTATGTTTGAGGAATTTCAATTATGGGAATTCTGTTTGAATTTGTCACCCTGCAATTTCACTGGCTGTTGTCGAGGTGGGATGCTAGCGTCCCAAAGATACCAGAAAGGTTAAATCCCTAAAGATTGGAAACTGCCGCAGTCATCCCCCTCTTCAAAGAGGGAGACACTCTAGACCCAAACTGTTATAGACCTATATCCATCCTGCCCTGCCATTATAAAGTATTCGAAAACCAAGTCAACAAACAGATGACCGACCATGTCGAATCCCACCATACCTTTTCTGCTTTGGAATCTGGTTTCCGAGCTGGTCATGGGTGCACCTCAGCCACGCTCAAGGTCCTAAACAACATCATAACAGATATAGATAAAAGACAGTACTGTGCAGCCGTATTCGTCGACCTGGCCAAGGCTTTTGACTCTGCAATCACCACATTCGTATCGGCAGACTCAATAGCTTTGGCTTCTCAAATGACTGCCTCAACTGGTTCACCAATTTCTTCTCAAAGTTCAGTGTGTCAAATCGGAAAGCCTGTTGTCCGGACCTCTGGCAGTCTATGGGGGTGCCACAGGGTTAAATTCTCGGGCCGACTCTTCTGTACATATCAATGATGTTGCTCTTGTTGCTGGTGATTCTCTGATCGACCTCCATGCAGACAACACCATTCTGTATACATCTGGCCCTTCTTTGAACACTGTTAACACCACCAGATGAGCTTCAATGCCATACAACTCTCCTTCCGTGGCCTCCAACTGCTCATATATGCTAGTAAAACTAAATGCATGCTCTTCAACCAATCGCTTCCCGCACCCGCCCGACTAGCATCACTACTCTCGACGGGTCTGACTTAGGTATTTGTCCACATTTTCTAGGTGTATGGTTAGACTAACACTCCTTCCAGACTCACATTTAGCATCTCCAACCCAAAATTAAATCTAGAATCACATTCCTATTTCACAACAAAGCCTCCTTCCCTCATGCTGCCAAACATACCCTTGTAAAACTGACTATCCAACCGATCCTTGACTTTTGCGATGTCATCTACAAAATAGCCTCCAACACTCAACAAATTGGATGTAGTCTATCACAGTACCATCCATTTTGTAACTAAAACCCCATATACTACCCACCACTGCGACCTGTACGCTCTCATTGGCTGGCCCTTGCTTCAGACTCGTTGCCAAACACTCTGGCTCCAGGTCATCTGTAAGTCTTTGCTAGGTAAAGCCCTACCTTCTCACTGGTCACCATAGCAACACACACCCATAGCACATGCTCCAGCAGGTATATTTCACTGGTCATCCCCAAAGCCAACTCCTACTTCAGCCAAATTTCCTTCCAATTCTCTGCTGCCAATCAATTGCAAAAATAACTCACTAAGTATCAGCTGTCAGAGCAGCTTACCTTCACTGCATCTGTAAATAGCCCACCCAACTAGCTCATCCCCCATATTGTTATTTATTTTTGCCCCTTTGCACCCCAGTATCTCTACTTGCACATCACTCCAGTGTTAATGCTAAATTGTAATTATTTAACCACTATGGCCTATTGTCTTACCTCCCTAATCTTACTACATTTTCAAACAGTATATACATTTTTGTATTGTGTTATTGACTGTAGGTTTGTTTATACCATGTGTAACTTGTTTGTCGCACTACTTTGCTTCCTTTGGCCAGGTCACAGTTGGAAATGAGAAATTGTTCTCAACTGGCCTGCCTGGTTAAATAAAGGTCAAATAAAAATAGTTGCCTAGCAGGAGCAAGCCTCGTCCACCACGATGTAGTAGTTGTCAATCTTGCCCTGTCTTGAAGGCAAGCAGGTATGGCTGACGACCATGTCTCCCATCAAGATGATCTTCATTGCTGCAGCATGACTGCAACAGACAAAGGATCACTAAGGCAATGACAACAAAATATATTACACAACAATGTCTGTATTATCTTACCTTAAGTGCACTTATCAGCCCACAGCATTACTGGCACTTATTTTGGTCCGCTTCCCTCCTGCTGGTGGTGGGTGGAGAGAACGCAGCAGGGAGGACATGTCATTGTCCCAGTCTGAGGGCAAGAAAAGGCAAACACCCCAAAACAGTATCAATGAGTTTGAAACATTGCAATACCCACGAGAGAATCCACTTGTGGTTTCCCTGTCATTCTGACACTTTCTTCAGCCTCCAGGAGGCAAAAATCGGTGGTCATAGTCAGGGATTTTGCCAGTTTGATGATTTCAGTCCTCAATACAGTGTCCCACTTTGAGCGAAGAGGATGTTTCATTGATCAGCAAAAAGTCCTGATTCACCTAAAACAAAGTGGATCAACGCAACTTCAGGACAAACAAAATCATGTTCAGACAAATAGCCTGCATTCCTTATTCCAAGACAACCTACATCATTCACCAATCCTTTGATGTCCAGAAACCTGGGAAAAACTGAGGACATCTGTGCTTCTGTCTGGACTATAAACTAGCTCCTGGTGATACTGGAACACCTACTTCATCTTATGAAAGATTTGTTTTCAATCAGCCAAGTGGACATGGAATGATACGGCCTCCTTGCGAGCATCAACAAGCTGGTGGTCCAGGTCAGTCTTCCTCCTATAGGTTGGGCCTTCCGACTTGGGTGACTCTTCTTGATGGTCTTCCTTGATACCATCTTCAGGCGATAATTCAGATATCCTTTGCCACTGTCAGGATTAAAGCAGTGTTCCTTAGATGTGGGGAAAATGTGACGAACATAGTCAAATGGTCATTTTTTAGACTTGATTCTAAAATTGTTTGATGTCCCTTTCTGTCCACCGAACAAGTGTCAAAATATCAAAGCAAGCATACACTACTAGCACTTACATATCCTCTAGCCAAAGGCTCTCAACGAAGGAAAAGGGTCAAAATTCCAAGAGCATAACGTTCTCTGATGAGTAGGAAGCCTCCTACTCAATAACAGTAAAGCATACATGCCAAATATGTTTAACCTGTTAGGGCTAGGGGGCAGTATTGACACGGCTGGATAAAAAACATACCCGATTTAATCTGGTTACATTTTTTTTACATTTTAGTCATTTAGCAGACGCTCTTATGCAGAGCAACTTACAGTAGTGAATGCATACATTTAATTTCATACTTTTTTTTCCTGTGCTGGCCCCCCGTGGGAATCGAACCCACAACCCTGGCGTTGCAAACACCATGCTCTGCCAACTGAGCTACAGGGAAGGCCAGAGAAAGGGGGAGAAGAGAAGAAGAGGAACATTTTTTTTTTACTACTCCTGCCCAGTAACTAGAATATGCATATAATTATTGGCTTTGGATAGAAAACACTCCAAAGTTTCTAAAACTGTTTGAATGGTGTCTGTGAGTATAACAGAACTCAAATGGCAGGTCAAAACCTGAGAAGATTCTGTACAGGAAGTACGCTGTCTGACCATTTCTTGGCCTTCTTTGCCATCTCTATCCATTACAAAGGATCTCTGCTGTTACGTGACACTTCCTACGGCTCACATGGGCTGTCGGAAGGCGGCAAAAAGCTGAATCGTGGCTTTGCAGGCTCTGGTTGAAACAAAGTAGCGCGTTTGGGTAGTGGCTGGTTACAGTACTGTGAGACTCAGGCGTGTGCCGGCGTCGACCGAATGCTTTGTTTTCTTTCCTCTGTTTACCTAAACGGAGATTCCCGGTTGGAATATTATCGCTTTTTTACGAGAAAAATGGCATAAAAATGGATTTTAAACACGGGTGACATGCTTCGAAGTACGGTAATGGAATATTTAGAATTTTTTTGTCACGAATTGCGCCATGCTCGTGACCCTGATTTACCATTTCGGATAGTGTCTGGAACGCACGAACAAAACGCCGCTATTTGGATATAACGATGGATTATTTTGGACCAAACCAACATTTGTTATTGAAGTAGCAGTCCTGGGAGTGCATTCTGACGAAGACAACAAAGGTAATCAAACTTTTGTAATAGTAAATCTGACTTTGGTCAGGGCTAAACTTGGTGGGTGTCTAAATGGCTAGCCGTGATGGCTGGGCTATCTACTGAGAATATTGCAAAATGTGCTTTCACCGAAAAGCTATTTTAAAATCGGACACCTCGATTGCACAAAGGAGTTCTGTATCTATAATTCTTAAAATAATTGTTATGTTTTTTGTGAACGTTTATCGTGAGTAATTTAGTAAATTGTTAGTAATTTTTTTCTTATTTAGGTTCGTTCAAATATGTCAAACGTTGTATAACATAAATCTTTATGGCCTTTTTCAACCAGAGCTCCAATAAGATTCAAGGGGGACGATTGCATTGTCTTTCTAAACGTTTCGAAAGGGGAGGGTAGCCAGGGGCGCCGGCGTCATAATGGTGATGGCCCTCTCCACAGCGTGTCATTCTGTCAGTTTTCACAGTAGGCGACTCAAATCACTTTGTAAAGACTGGGGACATCTAGTGGAAGCAATAGGAAGTGCTCAATGAACCATAGCTCACGGTGTGATTAATAGGCAACGTGATGAAGTTGAGTCCGCAATTCAGAATTCCACTTCCTGTTTCGATCTGTCTCGGGGTTTTGACTGCCATATGAGTTCTGTTATACTCACAGACACCATTCAAACAGTTTTAGAAACTTTAGGGTTTTTTCTATCCACAAGTATTAATTATATGCATATCCTAGCTTCTGAGTTTGAGTAGTAGGCCGTTTAAAATGGGCACGAATTTTTTACAAAATGCGCTGTGGCGCCCCCTATCCTAGGCGACCGTCAAGAGGTTAACCGATAAGATAGTTCTATGTTAATAAATGTTTAATATCAGGATTATTTATTTGAAATGCGCACCCTCCAATTTCACCGGATGTTGTTGACAGCTGACGGGACGCCTATCCCTATTAACCAATGTTTTGTTGATGAAGGTACTGCATCTTTCTACAGTCTCATGATGACGCTAAACATTAATGTCTAGTTTGATTGTTTGTGGCCAGATTGGCTAATGAGAAGCATACCAAATGACTCTCCCCTGGTTCTGTGGTCCATCGTTGATATATACAGAGAAAAGAGTCAGTCCGAGAATTGAACCCTTGGTACCCCCATAGAGACTGCCAGAGGTCTGGACAACAGGCCATGCGATTTGACACACTGAACTCTTTCTGCGAAGTAGTTGGTGAACCAGGTGAAGCAGTAATTTGAGAAGCCAAGACTATTGAGTCTGCCAATAAGAATACGGTGATTGACAGAGTCGAAAGCCTTGGCCAGGTTGATGAAGACGGCTGCACAGTACTGTCTTTTATCGATGGTGGTTATGATATCGTTTAGTACCTTGAGCGTGGCTGAGGTGCACCCATGACCAACTTGGAAACCGGAATGCACAGCTGAGAAGGTACGGTGGGATTCGAAATGGTCAGTGATCTGTTTATTAACTTGGCTTTCGAAGACTTTAGAAAGGCAGGGCAGGATGGATATAGGTCTATAACAGGGTTGGTCTTGAGTGTCACCCCCTTTGAAGAGGGGGATGACCGCGGCAGCTTTCCAATCTTTAGGGATCTTGGACGATACGAAAGAGTGGTTGAACAGACTGGTAATAGGGGTTGCAACAATGGTGGCGGATAATTTTAGAACGAGATGGTCCAGATTGTCTAGCCCAGCTGATTTGTTCGGGTCCAGGTTTTGCAGCTCTTTCAGAACATCTGCTATCTGGATTTGGGTGAAGGAGAAGCTAGGGAGGATCGGGCAAGTAGCTCCGGGGGGTGCGGAGCTGTTGGGGTAGCCAGGAGGAAAGCATGGCCAGTGGTAGAGAAATGCTTATTGAAAAATTTGATTATCATGGATTTAACGGTGGTGACCGTGTTACCTAGCCTCAGTGCATTGGGCAGCTGGGAGGAGGTGCTCTTGTTCTCCAGTGCCCCAAAACCTTTTAGAGTTAGAGCTACAGGATGCAAATTTCTGTTTGAAAAAGCTAGCCTTTGCTTTCCGGACTGACTGCGTGTATTGGTTCCTGACTTCCCTGAACAGTTGCATATCGCAGGGACTATTCGATGCTATTGCAGTCTGCCACAGGATGTTTTTGTGCCGGTCAAGGGCAGTCAGGTCTGGAGTGAACCAAGGGCTATATCTGTTCTACATTTTTTGAAAGGGGCATGCTTATTTAAGATGGTGAGGAAAGCACTTTTGAAGAACGTCCACGCATCCTCGACTGACAGGATGAGGTGAATATCCTTCCAGGATACCCGGGCCAGGTCAATTAGAAAGGCCTGCTCGCAGAAGTGTTTTAGGGAGCGTTTGACAGTGATGAGCGGTGGTTGTTTGACTGCGGACTCATAACGGATGCAGGCAATGAGGCAGTGATCGCTGAGATCCTGATTGAAAACAGCAGAGGTGTATTTGGAGGGCAAGTTGGTCAGGATAATTTCTATGAGGGTGCCCATGTTTACGGATTTAGGGTTGTACCTGGTGGTTTCATTGATAATTTGTGTGAGATTGAGGGCATCTAGCTTAGATTGTAGGACTGCTGGGGTGTTAAGCATATCCCAGTTTAGGTCACCTAACAGAACGAACTCTGAAGATAGATGGGGGGCAATCAATTCACATATGGTGTCCCGGGCACGGCTGGGAGCTGAGGGGGTTCTACAACAGTGAGAGACTTATTTCTGGAGAGATACATTTTTAAAATTAGATACTCAAACTGTTTGGGCAAGACCTGGAAAGTATGACAGAACTGTCCAAGCTATCTCTGCAGTAGATTGCAACTCCTCCCCCTTTGTCAGTTCTATCTTGACGGAAAATGTTGTAGTTGGGTATGGAAATCTCAGAATTTTTGGTGGCCATCCTAAGCTAGGATTCAGACACGGCAAGGACATCAGGGTTGGCGGAGTGTGCTAAAGCAGTGAGTAAAACAAACTTAGGGAGGAGGCTTCTGATGTTAACATGCATGAAACCAAGGGTGTTTCGATTACTGAAGTCAACAAATGAGAGTGCCTGGTGACACGCAGGGCCTGGGTTAACCTCCACATCACCCGAGGAACAGAGGATGAGTAGGATGAGGGTACAGCTAAAGGCTAGCAAAACTGGTCGTCTAGTGCGTTGGGGACAGAGAATAAAAGGAGCAGACAGGGGTATGGTGGGGTGCTGGTACAGTGGAGGTAAGCCCAGGCACTGAGTGATGATAAGAGAGGTTGCATGTCTGGACACGTTGGTTATACCTGGGTGAAGTCACCGCATGTGTGGGAGGTGGGACAAAGGAGGTATCTGAGGCATGTAGAGTGGGACTAGGGGCTCCGCAGTAAACTAAAACAATGATAACTATCCTAAACAACAGTATACAAGGCATATTGACATTTGAGAGAGACAACGCGAGGCTATCTTACAAAGCATATCTTACAGAGCATACATTATATTACAGAGCATATCCTCCAGAGCATACAGTATATTACAGAGCATATCTTACAGAGCATACATTATACTACAGAGCATATCCTCCAGAGCATATAGTATATTACAGAGCATATCTTACAGAGCACATCCTACACAGCATACAGTATATTACAGAGCATATCTTACAGAGCACACAGTATATTACAGAGCATTGTTACAGAGCATATCCTACAGAGCATACAATATATTACAGAGCATATCTTACAGAACAAATCTTACAGAGCATATCTTACAGAACATATCTTACAGAGCATACAGTATATTACAGAACATATCTTACAGAACGAATCTTACAGAGCATATATTTCTCTGGTTACAGTGCATCATACAATAATGACTCCAATGTTTTAAGCATTTGTAACCGACAGCGCCCACATTGACCGTGTCAAGCATCTTTAACCGACGGCACCCACATTGACCGTGTCAAGCATCTGTAACCGACAGCGCCCACATTGACCGTGTCAAGCATCTGTAATCGACGGCGCCCACATTGACCGTGTCAAGCATCTGTAATCGACGGCGCCCACATTGACCGTGTCAAGCATCTGTAACCGACGGCGCCCACATTGACCGTGTCAAGCATCTGTAATCGACGGCACCCACATTGACCGTGTCAAGCATCTGTAATCGACGGCGCCCATATTGACCGTGTCAAGCATCTGTAATCGACGGCGCCCACATTGACCGTGTCAAGCATCTGTAATCGACGGCGCCCACATTGACCGTGTCAAGCATCTGTAATCGACGGCGCCCACATTGACCGTGTCAAGCATCTGTAATCGACGGCGCCCATATTGACCGTGTCAAGCATCTGTAATCGACGGCGCCCATATTGACCGTGTCAAGCATCTGTAACCAAAGGCTCCCACATTGACTGTGTCCCTGCTTATAAATATCTGGCCATCTGGCTAGACAACAACTTGACCTAAAAAAATACAATTTTGCTTAATAGTAGAAAGCAGATAATACAGTCAACGTTCCTACTAGTCCAAGATTACGGCCAACATCATCTACACTGTATGAATGCAGCTACTAATACACTGAAACCATTGTGGGCTTCAGGTTCATTATACATCACTGAATTCTGTATCAAAAAGCTGGTTGGCCCTCTTTGAAGTCTCGTAGGTCCAAATATTGCTCTCTTTTTGTTTATAAAGCTCCTTTACAAAACTCCCGCTGTACCTAACATCCTGAATAACCTTTAGATGTACAAGTTACCATACCCAGTCTCAGGGATGGCTAACTCTGGAGATTCTTTTGGTTTCTACAGAGTTACGTATATCAGTGTTTAGTTTTTTTGCACTTTAGTTGTGGAATAATCTCCAAAACTCTTAACCATTTGATGAATTTTGCTCCAGTCCCAGCTAACACTGTCACGTCCTGACCAGTATAGGGGTTATTTGTTATTGTAGTTTGGTCAGGATGTGGCAGAGGGTATTTGTTTTGTATGGTTTAGGTTGAGTGTGAATTTTGTAGGGGTGTTTGATTTATTATTTCCGGGTTTTGGTTTATGTTCTATAATTTGTATGTCTAGGTTCATTCTAGTTCTTTGTATTTCTATGTCTAAGTAATTGGGTGTTGGACTCTCAATTGGAGGCAGGTGTTTTCTGTTGCCTCTGATTGAGAGTCCTATATATAGGTTTGTGTTTTGGTTGTAGTTTGTGGGTAGTTGTTTTTCCATTGCGTTGCATATGGCCTGCAAAACTGTTCCTGTCGGTCATTGTTTCTTGTTTTTTCGTGGTGTTCACATTTAAATAAAATATGATGAGCACGCAACCCGCTGCGTATTGGTCCACTTTTTCCGACAGCGATTTCTCCATATCTTCAAACGAAGAGGAGCGTGACAAACACACCTGACTCCAATAATCAACTAATTATGATTTTCAGTTTAGAACGCAATTCATTTAATCAGTTGTGTTTGCTAGGTGTGGGGGAAAAGAATGACACCCCTCTGGAGGACAGGAGTTGCCCATCCCTGCTGTAGGGAATTTCAGATGGCTGATTAAGGACCTGATTAATGAAGAATTTTCTCGTTTTTTAATACTGTTTTGTATCTCTGTTGCGCTTTTCTTGTTGTATAGATTTGTAGATTTTTGTCATTTCAGGGTTCATCTATAAAAGAGACCTTTGCCTCCACATAACTCCCTGTCAAAATAAAGATTAAACAAAATAAAATCATATGCTCTGTACCATCTTGCAAGCTCTCTATAGAGCCTGCCCATCTCTGTGGTAAGCAAAGGATTGGCTAGGATGCTGCCTCTCTACCATAGAACTAACAGTACACAACATTTGTCAGAGAGCACATTTGCTACATCACAGTGTGTTTGGCTCATTGCACCATCATCTACAGTACACAGCATCCTGGGCCTTCAGGGCGGTCATGGCCTTCCCATTGGTTCATTAAGAGCTATACTGTGCTTTCTCTACTTTAAATTGTATACTTCCCAGAGATTCCCCCTTGCACTTCTCACAGGGTGATGTAATAGGATAAATTAAATCTAGCTAGGGTTATTCATAGTGCTGCTGCTTGGAAGCATGTAACCCATAACTCACCACAGTCAGAAATAACACTGGGGATGAGTGGCAGGGTACTAAACCCTGGCAGTGAAATGCTGAGAAATAGAACAACTAAAAGGCCTGAAGAGGCTGAAAAAAGTAATTTCATGAAAGTGCAGTTCTTTGAATGTGCAAAAATAAGTTTAGCTCGTCTTTTCTAAATTAATACCAGTCTGACTATCTATTATTAAGACCTAAAAAAATACTTAATAGCATTAATTTCTTTTGACGGTGCAATAATTTGTTGTCAATATTGTCAATACCCAGCTCGCACAGTGGATCTGGGCCAATTCCGGCTGAGAGTCGGGGCACTTGGCTGAGAGTCAGACTTGGCCGACATTATGTGGCCCAAGTCTGGGCCGCCTTCGGCAGTATTACTTACGGCTAGGATGCAGGGATTGAGATCGGGAAGATTCCGGTGAGAGTTATCTGGCCCAAATGTATTACTTGGGGCTTGGCCCGATTCCGGCGATACTTATCTGTCCCAAATATATTACTTGGGGCTCGGGCCGATTGGGGCAACTCTCTGGCGGATGATTACACGGGCTGCTTTATATAATTAACATTCATTATTCATTTTTCCATATTTTCTCATTGTTTCTGTGATCAAAAAATACAATTAATATTTAAATAAAATTCTTTAAGAGTCCTGTGTAATATTTTTGTATTTTGGTTCTTTGTGCAAGTGTCACACCCTGACCATAGAGAGCCCTTGGTTCTCTATGGTAAAGTAGGTCAAGGCATGACTGGGGTGTTCTATGTTATTTATTTCTATGTTGTGTTCTAGTTTCTTTTTCTATGTTGGTGTTTTGTATGATTCGCAATTAGAGGCAGCTGGTAATCGTTTCACGTTATCATAAAGATGTGGAACGCTACTCACGCTGCGCCTTGGTCCAATCATTACGACGATCGTGACAGCAAGGCAATTGATAAGCATTACATTCTTTGTGGATGGAACCTCCCAAGTTGTGCAGTGGTCTAGCGCACTGCAACGCAGTGCAAACTGCCTTGCTACAGATGCTGGTTCAAGACCCGTGCCGGGCCGCACCCAGGAGACCCATGTGGTGACGCGCAATTGTCCGAGTTAGTGGAGGGTTTGGCCGGCCGGAAAGTCCCTGTCCCATTGCACTGTAGCAACTCCTGTGGCGGGCCAGGCGCATGTACATGTTTCTTCTGACAAATAAAGTTTTTTTGTGGATGGGTATAATTTCTATGTATAAATTGTATAATAGTAATATTTTAAATGACTAAATTGGGTAATTTTGTATACATTTATTTACATTTGCATTGGGTCGCTTCTGGGGAGATTCTGGTAAAATGCCGGCAAAGTCAGCTGAATTCTGGTAAATGGAAATGGCCCTATGTACTTGAGCCGATTCTGGGCAGTCATTCGTTTTGATTCTGGGCCGAGTCCGACACCCGATTCCGGTCTGATTCAATCAGTTACTGCACCCTGGAAGAGGGCCGCTTCTGGGCCAATTCCTCATTGCTAGCTGGGTATTAATCTTATTGTGCAGAGAATAAATTAATGATGACAGCCAATGGAAAGTGATAGTGAATGGAGGGATGCAGATGACAGAGTGTGGATGGGAATGGAGAGAATAAATGGAGGGACATGAAAAGGTTCTGAGCAGAATGGTAGACAAATAAACAGCTGATTGGGCAGTTCTTATCAGCTCTTCTGTAGTGTAAAAACATTCTACGATTATGCCTTTACAGAAAATCTAGGAGAGTTGGAATAATTGTGTTAATCATTTAGGGTTAAATTCACTTTACTGGAGTTATCGTAAGCCTTCAACAGAGTGACGGTTCCCTGGAGTTACTGTTAATAACTGGAGTTTTTTGGGACGGACTTTTAACTCCATTAAGACTAACCAGAGTCAGAGAGTGAAATTGATGGAAAATCCATAGCTCCTTTAAAAAAAAATCTGAGTTGATTGAACAGATTTAATTTCCGCCGTATGGAGTATGTGTATGAGCGGAGTATGTTGCTTTTTGGGCGACCTGACCAAATTCACATAAAAAATGTGAATGATCTGTCATTCTCAATAGGCAGGTTTCCGGTGTTGACCCAGGTTTATTTGATGAAAGCAACGTCACAATGATTCATTGCGACATCTGTAATGGAAACATCAAATATAGGAGACATTTTCTAATGATCAACAACATTTTTATCCATTCGACAGGGGTAGACTTTTCTTTAGTCAAACTTTCTTTATTGCGACACTTCATGAGGGAAACAGTGTTTTCTAATAAATTATGATTGCCGAATAATTTTCAATGTATGCGGGGTATGTGATGTCATCACGTAACTATAAAACTCCACTACACATCCATTATGTTCAACTATAAAACTATGTTTCTTTGCAGGACAAGGATTGTCCTGACTTTGAAGAATGCCTGAATGGATTCACATTGCTTTTCTGGTTGGTTGGTTGGTTGGTTGGCATGTTTCAGAATTCGATTATTTCAGATCTACAGGAGTGCAAGTTTCACCATGGCACAGACCGTGGCCATACGTTTCACAGTGGTGGCTGGAGCTATAGGAGAACGGGCTCATTGTAATGGCTGGAATGGAATTTTTGGACCAGAGTCAAACATGTGGTGTCCGTATGTGTGATGTGTTTGATACCAGTCCATTAATTCCATTCCAGCCATTACAATGAGCCCGTCCTCCAGTAGTTCCCCCCCACCAGCCTCCTCTAATTGGCACATGAGAATTATTCGAAACAGTGTTTCGAATAATTCATTTTGATGAAAGCCCCCAACCTAAAGAAATTGAAAGTGTCTTTCTTCTGTAACCAAGTTATATGTTACTCAGTACACAACCAAAATGTGCCATACTGCGCAATGCTGGGCCCAGTCAGGTGTTTGACACATTCACCCACTCTCCCACTCCCCCACTGAAAAATGTTGGCACCATTGTAACGGGTTGTAATCAAGGCCTGGTCTCCAGCATGGGAACAGAAAGAGTGCGGTATGGTTGGTGCGGTGGTCTCAGGTTGGACTACTCCAAATCATCTTGGTTCAGACACACACACACACACACACGCACGCACGCACACACACACACACACACACACACACACACACACACACACACACACACACACACACACACACACACACACACACACACACACACACACAAAAGCAAGGTTTGCAGGTCCATCAACCCATTTAAATACTTCTCACACCCTACAGTAACCTGTGGATCATGAGAGAACCTTCATAAATCAGCAGAACATTAAAATACTATTTATTGAAACCCTATGTAGTGTCGTGTAGTACTTAGCTTGAAGTGAGACACCTTTGGTCATTCATAACACATACATAAATGCCTTGAATCATATGACACTGTACTTATTATAAAGTCAGACCCATTTGGTCATTCATAACACATACACAGATGTCTTGTACCCTACATGGCCAAACATATGTGGACACCTGCTCATCCATCATATCATTCCATAATTGAGGGCAATAATATGGAGTTGGTCCCCCTGTTGCTGCTATAACAGCCTCCACTCTTCTAGGAACGCTTTCCACTAGATGTTGGGACATTGCTCCGAGGACTTGCTTCCTTTGAGTTACAAGTGCAATAGTGAAGTTGGGCCCAGATGTTGGGCGATTATCCCTGGCTCGCAGTCGGCATTCCAATTCATCCTAAAGGAGGTCGATGGAGTTGAGGTCAGGGCTCTGTGCAGGCCAGCCAAGTTCTTCCACAAATCATTTCTGTATGGTCCTCGCTTTGTGCACGGAGGCATTGTCATGCTGAAACAGGAAAGGGCTTTCCCCAAACTGTTGCCGCAAAGTTGGAAGCACAGAATTTTCTAGAATGTCATTGTATGCTTTAGCGTTAAGAACCATGAAAAGCCTGAATCATATAAAACAGCCCCAAGACCATTATTCCTCCTCCACCAAACGTTACAGTCAGCACTATGCATTGGGGCAGGTAGCGTTTTTCTGGCATCTGGAATACCCAGATTTATCCGTCGGAATGAGAGATGGTGAAGCATGATTCATCACTCCAGAGAATGCATTTACAATGCTCCAGAGTCCAATGGTGCCGAGCTTTACACTCCAGCCAACGCTTGGCATTGCGCATGGGAATCTGCTCGGCCATTTCATGAACTAACAGTGTTGTGTTGACGTTGCTTCTAGAGACAGTTTGGAACCCGGTAGTGAGTGTTTTTATGTGTTATGCGCTTCAGCACTCGGCAGTCCCATTCTGTAAGCTGTTGTGGCCTACCACTTTGTGGCTGAGCCGTTGTTGCTCCTAGACATTTCCACTTCACAATAACAGCACTTACAGTTGACTGGGGCAGTTCTAGCAGGGCAGAGATTTGACAAACTGACTTGTTGGAAAAGTGGCTCCTGTGACAGTGCCACGTTGAAATACACTGAGCTCTTCAGTATGGGCCATTCTACTGCCAATGTTTGTCTATGGAGATTGAATGGCTGTTTGGTCGATTTTATACACCTGTCAGCAACAGCTGTGGCTGAAATACCCGAATCCACTCATTTGAATGGTTGTCCACATACTTTTGGCCATGTAGTGTAATGCAACATGTCCTTTAAGATACTGTATGTTGGTGTTTCCTTTATTTTGGTAGTTATTGGTAACTCTCAACAGTAAGGTGAGTCCTCGACTGTGTTCGTAAATTCCAATAATTGTGTACAGATCCTTGCGTCAAGTGGCCGTGCATTACCATACTAAAACATGAGGTGATGGCGGCGGATGAATGGCATGACAAGGGGCCTCAGGATCTCGTCACGCTATCTCTGTGCATTCAAATTGCCATCGATAAAATTCAACTGTGTTCGTTTTCCGTAACTTATGCCTGCCCATACCATAACTCCACCGCCACCATGGGGCACTCTGTTCACAATATCAAATGTAGAGGGTAATGTAATGGGAAATGAAGAGGGAAATGAAGAGGGAAATGTAGATGGAAATGAAGAGGGAAATGAAGAGGGAAATGAAGAGGGAAAGGTAGATGGAAATTAAGAGGGGAAATGTAGAGAGAAATGTAGAGCGAAATTAAGAGTGAAATTTAGAGTGAAATTAAGAGTGAAATATAGAGGGAAATGTAGAGGGTAATGTAGAGGGAAATTAAGCACGTCATGTAGAGGGAAATGTAGAGGATAATGTAGAGGGTAATGTAGAGGGAAACGTAGAGGATAATGTAGAGGGTAATGTAGAGGGTAATGAAGAGTGAAATGTAGAGGGAAATGTAGAGGAAAATGAAGAGTGAAATGAAGAGGGTAATGTAGAGGGAAATTAAAAAGATAATGTAGAGTGAAATGAAGAATGAAATGTAGAGGGAAATGAAGAGGGAAATGAAGAGGGAAAAGTAGAGGGAAATGAAGAGGGAACTGTAGAGGGATATGAAGAGGGAAATGTAGAGGGAAATGAAGAAGATAATGTAGAGGGAAATGAAGTGGGAAATGAGGAGGGTAATGTAGGGGGAAATGTAGAGGGAAATTAAGAGGGAAATGTAGAGGGAAATTAAGAATGAAATGTAAAGGGAAATTAAGAGGGAAATATAGAGGGAAATGTAGAGAAAAGTGAAAACATCAAGATACAGGAGAAAGGGAAAGATAAGGAGAGAGGTGCAGAGTTAGAGAAATGGTTAATGAAAGTGAGAGAAGGAGCTGAAGAAAGGAGAAGGAGCTAATGGGGGGAAGATGAGTACGAGAGACGTAGAAAAGAAAGAAGTTGAGGGAGGAATATAAGGGAATGTGGGAGCTGTTTGATTGTGGCATAGACAGGTCCAGACAGCCATGGTGCCTGCTTGCCTGCTGATGTCAAAATGCAAGAATCATTTTGGAAGGGAGGAGTCACTCTCTCTCTCTCTCTCTCTCTCTCTCTCTCTCTCTCTCTCTCTCTCTCTCTCTCTCTCTCTCTCTCTCTCTCTCTCTCTCTCTCTCTCTCTCTCTCTCTCTCTCTCTCTCTCTCTCTCCTGTCCTCTGGTGCATGTCTCCTGCCTGCTGCCTCCTGCCTGCTGTAAAAATTCACAAATCACTCCGGGAGGGAGAATCGTCTCTTTCTCTCTCTCCTCTCCTCCCTCCATCCATTCCTCACGCTCTCTCTCCCGTCAGTCAGTGTTCTTCTGGTGCCATCCCAGAAGCCTCAGATTCATGCTCTAGGGGTCCATGTGAGTGACGGCTGTGATTGTGCTGGTGTCAGTTCCTCTTCTAACCCCCACTACTCCACCCCTCCACCCCTCTACCTCTCCAACCATCTACCCCTCCACTCCTCCACCCCTCTAACCTTCCACCCCTCTACCCCTCCACCTTTCCATCCCTTTACTACTCTATCCCTCCACCCTTCCATCCCTTTTCTCCTCTACCCCTCCACTCCTATACCCCTCCACTCCTATACCCCTTCACCTTTCTACCCCTCCACTCCTCTACCCCTCCACTCCTCTACCCCTCCACCTCTCTACACCTCCACTCCTCTACCCCTCTATCCCTTCACTCCTTTACCCCTCCAGTCCTCTACCCCTCCACCACTCTACCCCTCCACTCCAATACCCCTCTACCCCTCTACCCCGCCACTCCTCTACCCCTCCACCACTCTACCCCTCCACTCCTCTACCCCTCCACCCCTGATAGGGAACACATTTTAAGGAGAATGCAAGTGAGGGACTCCTACCCCCAGATGGATCACATTCATCACACTTTGAAGGAAATTCAACTCCATCTTTCATCGAATCATATGGCTTATTCATCACGAAAGCATTTAATGGTGCCAATTATTTTAATGATTACTTCATTGGCAACGTGGGCAAATTTAGGCAGGAAATGCCAACAACGAACATTGAGGCATTGTATTAATGCATAAATCAATTAAATAATGAAAGAAAAGCAGTGTAAGTTTGAATTTTGTAAAGTTGTTAGTGTGGGAGAGGTGGAAAAATGACAAAACTCCTGGCATTGACAACTTAGATGGAAAGCTACTGAGGATGGTAGGTGACTCTATAGCCACTCCTATCTGTCATCTCTTTAATCTGAGCCAAGAGGAAAGTCTTCACAAAGAGTTAAACGTTTTGGAATAGGTGGCCAGTAATAACCTGGTCCTGAACATCTCTAAAACTAAGCATTGTATTTGGTAAAAATCATTCCCTCAGTTCTAGAACTCAGCTGAATCTGGTAATGAATTGTGTGGCTGTTTAACAAGTTGAGGAGACTAAATGACTTGGTGTTAATTGTCATGGTCAAAAAATTGTCATGGTCATAAAGATTCAATGGTTGTAAAGATAGGAGAAGTCTGTCTGTGATAAAAATATACTCTGCTTTTTTCACAACACACTCCACAAAGTCCTGCAGGCTCTAGTTTGATCTTATCTTGATTATTGTCCAGTCATGTGGTCCAGTTCTGCAAGGAAAGGCCTAGTTAAGCTGCAGCTGGCCCAGAATAGAGCATCACATGTTGCTTTTCATTATAATCAGAGGGCTAATATCAGTAGATTGCATCACTTCTTGTTTTTATAATGTATTTATTATGTATTTATATCCTATGTATAGTCTGTCTATATCCTGTTCATCATCTGTATACCATGTTTATATGCTGTCTCTATATCCTGTTTATAGTCTGTATGTCCTGTTTATCATCTATATATCCTGCTTAAAGTCTGTATATCCTGTTCATTGTCTGTCTGTATATCTTGTTTATAGTCCTGAACATGTATAAAACTAAGAGCATTGTATTTGGTACAAATCATTCCCTCAGTTCTAGACCTCAGCTGAATCTGGAAATGAATGGTTTGGCTGTTTAACAAGTTGAGGAGACTAAATGACTTGGTGTACATTGTCATGGTCAAAACATATAGATTCAAGGTTGTAAAGATGGGAGAAGTCTGTCTGTGATTAAAAAAAATTGCTCTGCTTTTTTCACAACACACTCCACAAAGTCCTGCAGGCTCTAGTTTGATCTTATCTTGATTATTGTCCAGTCATGTGGTCAAGTTCTGCAAGGAAAGACCTAGTTAAGCTGCAGCTGGCCTGTGTAACTGATAGACGCACACACACACTACATTTTTATATGTGCGTAAATTGTAATGTCTTTTGTCTGTAATGTCTTTTTCGATATATGTGTGTTGGACCCCAGTAAGACTAGCTGTCAACATTGGCGTCGGCTAATGGGGATCCTAATAAATCAAATCAAATCCCTCAAATCTCGTTGTCTCTCAGAGAGAGAAGTAAGGGAACCTGCTGATCCTGACCATAATGCCAAAACAGACACGCACGAAACATGATGCAACCAAATGCCATTAACTGTCCTTGTAATCTTCAATAGGATTATAATTAAACAAAGTCAACATGAAGAGACCGAACCTAACGGACAGCAGTAAACATCCCAGAACTGCATAATGACCTAATGTACTAGCACTAAACATCCTAGAACTGCATAGCTCTAAAAGACAAGAACTAAACATCCTATAATTGCATAGTGCCCTAACAGGCTAGCACTAAACATCCTAGAACTGCATAGTGCTCTAACAGACAAGAACTAAACATCCTAGAATTGCATTCTGCTCTAACAGACAAGAACCAAACATCCTAGAATTGCATACTGCTCTAACAACTAACACTAAACATCCTAGAACTGGATCGTGTTCTTTGCATTCACTCCACATACTCATATGACCCTGACTGTTAACATGTGTATTTCCCCCATTGCACATCCTCCTGGTGAAATAGTTTTTATTTATGCATCTCTTACACATCATTTATAATGTAGCTTAGTGTCTATTGTGTAGCCTGTAGTTCCCAGCTACAGTCTTCACAGTGTACATGCAGCATGTAGATTTGTGTCCATTCTACATCTATTATGTCGTCTGTATATCATGGTTATGTATATCCTGTTTGAAGTTTGTCTGTATATCCTGTTCATTGTCTGGCTTTATATCCTGTTTATAGAATATATGTATGTCCTGTTTATAGTCTGTTTATCCTGTTCATCATCTGTATATCCTGTTTATCGTCTGTCTGTATATCCTGTTTATAGTCTGTCTGTATATACTGTTTATAGTTTGTCTTTAAATCCTATGTATAGTCTGGGTGTATGTACTGTTTATAATCTGTATATCCTGTTTATCATCTGTATATACTGTTTATAGTCTTTCTGTATATCTTGTTTATTGTCTGTCTGTGTATCCTGTTTATAGTCTGTCTGTATATCATGTTTATAGTCTGTATATACTGTTTATCATCTGTATATCCTCTTTTTAAGTTTGCCTGTATATCCTGTTCATTGTCTGTCTGTATATCTTGTTTATAGTCTATATATCCTGTTTATTGTCTGGCTGTATACCATGTTTATAGTATGACAGTATATTATGTTTATCATCTGTATTTCCTGTTTATTGTCTGGCTTTATATCCTGTTAATAGTATGTATTTATATCCTGTTCATCATCTGTAAATCATTTTTAAAGTCTGTCTGTATATCTTGTTTAAAATCTGTCTGTATATCTTGTTTATAATCTGTCTGTATATCCTGTTTATAGTCTGTTGGTATGTGTGGTCCCGTGTGGCTCAGTTGGTAGAGCATGGTGTTTGCAATGCCAGGGTTGTGGGTTCGATTCCCACGGGGGACCAGTATGGAAAACAAAGAAATGTATGCATTCACTACTGTAAATCGCTCTGGATAAGAGCGTCTGCTAAATGACTAAAATGTATATCCTGTTTATAGTCTGTCTGAGTATCATATTTATTGTCTGTCTATATCCTGTTCATAGGTTGTCCTTATATCCTATTTATAGTCCGGCTGTATATCCTGTTTATCGTCTGTCTCTATATATACTATTTATTGTCTGGTTCTATATCCGGTTTATTGTCTGTCTGTGTATCATGTTCATCATCTGTCTGTATATCCAGTTTATGGTCTGTCTGTATATCTTGTTTACAGTCTGTCTGTATATCAGGTCTGTTGTCTGTCGGAATATCCTGTTTATTGACTGTCTTTATATCCTGTTTATAGTCTGGCTGTATATCCTGTTTATAGTATGCCTTTATATCCTGTTTATAGTCTGTCTGTATATCCTGTTTATAGTCTGTCTGTATATCCTGTTGATTGTTTGTCTGTATATCCTGTTTATCGTCTGTCTGTATATCCTGTTTATCAGCTGTATATCCTGTTTGTTGTCTGGTTGTATATCCTGTTTATAGTCTGTATGTATATCCTGTTTATGGTCTGGCTATAAACAGGATGTACATACAGATGATAAACAGGATATACAGATGATAAACAGGATGTGCAGACAGACGATAAACAGGATATATAGACACACTATAAACAGTATATACCGAGAGACAATAAACAGGATATGCAGACAGACTACAAACAGGATATGCAGACAGACTGTAAACAGGATATAAATCCGGACTATGAACAGGATATACAGACAGACTTTAAACATATAGTATGTCTGTAAATCCTGTTTATAGTCACTATATCCTGTTTATCATCTTTATATCCTGTTTATAGTTCGTCTGTATATCCTGTTTATTGTCTGTCTGAATATCCTGTTTATAGTGGTGCCACCATTTCTTCAAGTCAAATTCCGGTACATATATATATTTGACAAATAAAGGAGATTCTGATAATGACTATCAGGATCATGTCAGCTGCATGTCAACAGATGATCAGTACCATGTCAGCTGCATATCAACAGACTATCTGTACCATGTCAGCTGTACGTCAACAGACTATCAGTACCATGTCAGCTGTATGTCAACAGACGATCAGTACCATGTCAGCTGCATATACACATACTATCATTACCATGTCAGCTGCATATCAACAGACTATCAGTATCATGTCAGCTGTATATCAACAGACTATCAGTATCATGTCAGTTGCAAATCCACATACTATCAGTACTATACCAGTTTCATGTCAACATGAAGCGATCTAGCCTAACAGATTAAATTAAATAACATATTATTTCCTTAAGCCCAGAGGTGACTGATGCCTCCCTATGTGACATGGCATATTTCAACCTATGGTTTGGTGTGGAAAGGGCAGCAGTCACAGAGCCAACCGATTGTCGATACCAAATTCTGATCCTCTTTAATTCTATTATAACAGAACACAAGCCTGAGAAGGGTACCTAACAGAATAACTCAACAGACAAAAGAACAGCAACAATGTTTAAGTTAATTAAGCACCTCTGTGCTTCCCTATGTGACAAGGCATTATTTCACTCAGTGGTTTTGTTCAGAAAGGGCAGCAGCCATAGAAGGAGCAATCCTACATTATGCTGCTATCTGAGTGGAGGGTCAAGCTGCTGTCTGCCTTTCTGCACGTCCATCCTGGCCTTTAGAGATTGATCTGACCTATAGTCTGCAGGGAGCAGGAGGACAACTGATGGGGGAAGCTCTGCTGCTGGATCTGAGAGACAAGAGGGAAGAAGGGCTGGAGGGAGGGAGGGAGGACTGGAGGGAGGACTGGAGGGAGGGAGGGACAGGGAGGGAGGTACAGGGAGGGGCGGAAGGGAGGGAGGGTGAAAGATAGAGATAGAAGGGCCTCATACTTCCCACCCGTGACTTCCAGCATGAGGACAGAGGTCACTAAAACACTTGCATGCAAAAACCTGATTGAGTCATCTTAATTTCTTTATAATACAGTACAGTACATTCACATTCATATTTTCTGTATTCAGTAGTTGTATTATTTGACAACTATGCTACCACAAAACAGAAACAGAGACAACTGTTTGGCCAACATGTCAAAATGAATGGAAAACAACTAAGTCTTCAGATCCAGGAGCTGTGTTGTCATGGAAGTCATTTTAAACATGATCTGATGTGCCTGGCCAGCTGCTCTGTACTGCTCTGTACGGTAATGAACCTCGCCTACATCTTCCTGTGTGTTTTCGCAGCACAAAATAAACAGAGCAGATTGTTATTCTCCGATTCCATCCCAGCTCTCCATACCCCAGTGAATCTCAATATTAGTTTTTATTTTCCTTTGTTTGGAAGAAGAAGAAAGAAGGTGATTTAGTTGGCTCATTTTCAGAGGATGCAAAGAAGCCACATTGCCTGTGTCCCAAACAGTACTCTGTTCCCTATATACTGTAGAGCACTAATTCCTATAATCCCTGGTCAAATGTAGTGGACTATGTAGGGAATACATGCAGGGTGCCATTCGGGACACAGTGTTGTTGCAAGGACTTTAGTGAGGCAATGCTGTTATAGGGGTTATAGGTTATACAATGGATGAGGCAATGCTTTTATAGCGGGTTTAGTTTATACAATTGATGAGGCAATGCTGTTGTAGGGGTTATAGGTTATACAATGGATGAGGCAATGCTGTTATAGGGGTTATAAGATATACAATGGATGAGGCAATGCTGTTATAGGGGGTATAGTTTTTACAATGGACGAAGCAATGTTGTTATAGGGGGTATAGGTTATACAATGGATGAGGCAATGTCTCCTGTGTTATCAACAGAGGAGTCAACTGCTGGGAAGAACACATTGATTTAATTCAACATTGAAATATAATTGCATTTAACATTTAAACATGACTTATCCCATTGTAACTGCGCAATGCAAAAACATATCTGTGGCTTTGGTTTTCTCCTAATAAAATAACATTTGTTTTATTCTATTTAGCATTTACTGCAAATCAGGCTTGATGTAATCCATTAATAAAAGTCCATGTCTAAACATTTTACGTTTACATTTTAGTCATTCAGCAGACGCTGTTATCCAGAACAAAGTACAGATAGTGCATTCACCTTAAGATAGCTAGGTGGGACAACAACATATCTTCGTCATATTAAGTACATTTTTCATCAACAAAGCAGCTATTAGCAAAATCAGAGCTAGGAAGGGGGTAAAAAAGTCAAGTGCGAGTGTTAGTTCACAAAGGTACGTATTTTTGAGAGGGGTGTGCAGGGGGGTGGGGGTGATGGGGGTGCAAGGGGGGGGGTGCTGTGGGATTATTTTAGATACTCCTTGAAGAGGTTGAGTTGCAGATGTTTTCAGAAAATTGGCTGGGAATCTGCTGTTCTAGAGAAGAGCTTGGACTGGGCTGAGTGGGAGGGGTGGGAGGGCCAAGAGACCAGGGACCGGTTTTTCAAAAACATGGGGATGAAGTGGGGATGGAGTGGGGATGAAGTGGGGATGAAGTAGGGTTGGAGTGGGGATGAAGTGGGGATGGAGTGGGGATGCAGTTTGGATGGAGTGGGGATGAAGTGGGGATGAAGTAGGGTTGGAGTGGGGATGAAGTGGGGATGGAGTGGGGATGCAGTTTGGATGGAGTGGGGATTGAAGTGGGGATAGAGTGGGGATAGGATGGGATGTAGTGGGGATGGGATGGGATGGATTGGTTGATGGGATGGGGATGGGGATGGGGATGGGATGGAGTGGTTGATGGGATGGGGATTGGGATGGGATGGAGTGGTGATGGGATGGGGATGGGTTGGGATTGGGATGGGATGTAGTGGGGATGGGATGGGATGGAGTGGGGATGTGATGGGATTGGATGGAGTGGGATGGGATGGAGTGGGGATGGGATGGAGTGGGGATGGGATGGGATGGAGCGGTGATGGGATGGGGAAGGAGTGGGGATGAGATGGGATGGAGTGGAGTGGGAATGGGATGGAGTGGAGTGGGATGGGGCTGGTTTAGGATGGAGTGGGGATAGGATGTGGACGTGATGGGATGGGTTAGAATGGAGTGGGGATGGGATGGAGTGGTTGATGGGATGAGGATGAGAAAGGATGGAATGGGGATGGGATGGGGATGGGATTGAGAAGGGATGTGTTGGGATTGGGATGAGATGGAGTGGGGATAGGATGGGATGGAGTGGGGATGGGATGGGATGTAGTGGGGATGGGATGGGAGGGGATGGAGTGGGATGGGATGGGGATGGGATGGAGTGGTTGATGGGATGGGGATTGGAAAGGATGGAGTGGGGATGGGATGGGGATGGGGATGGGACTGGGAAGGGATGAAGTGGGAATGGAATGGAATAGGATGGGATAGAGTCGGGATGCGATGGAGTGGGATGGGGATGGTTTAGGATGGAGTGGGGATGGGATGGAGTGGGGTGGGGATGGGGATGGGGTGGGATAGGATGGAGTGGGGATGGGATGGGGTGGGGTGGGGTGGGGTGGGGATGGGGATGGGATGGAGTGGGGATTGAATGGGGATGGGGTGGTATAGGATGGAGTGGGGATGGGATGGGGATGGGAAAGAATGGAGTAGGGATGGGATGGGGTGAAGTGGGTAAGGGGTTGGGATGGGGATGGAGTAGGGATGGGACAGAGTGGGGATGAGATGGGGATGGGTTTGGATGGAGTGGAGAAGGGATCGGGATGGGGATGGGAGGGGGATGGAATGGGGATTTGAATGAGATGGGGATGGGATAGTATGGAGTGGGGATGGGGATTGGTATGGGGATGGGTTGGGATTTGATGGAGGGGGAAGTTGATGGGGAAGGATTGGGGATGAGATGGGATGGAGTGGGAATGGGATGGGATGGAGTTGGATGGGATGGAGTGGGGATGGCAATGGGATGGAGTGGGGTTGTGAATGGGATGGAGTGGAGTGGGGATGAGACGGGATGGTGTGGGGATGGTATGGAGTGGGGATGAGACGGGATGGAGTGGGGATGGTATGGAGTGTAGATGGGATGGGAAGTAGCGGTGATGGGATGGGGAAGTGGTGGGGATGAGATGGGATGGAGTGGGGATGGGATGGAGTGGGATGGGGATGTTTAGGATGGAGTGGGGATGGAATGTGGACGTGATGGGATGGGTTAGAATGGAGTGGGGATGGGATGGGGAAGTGGTGGGGATGAGATGGGATGGAGTGGGGATGGGATGGAGTGGGATGGGGATGTTTAGGATGGAGTGGGGATGGAATGTGGACGTGATGGGATGGGTTAGAATGGAGTGGGGATGGGATGAAGTGGTTGATGGGATGGGGATGAGAAATGATGGAATGGGGATGGGAATGGGATTGGGAAGGGATGAAGTGGGAATGTAATGGTATAGGATGGGATGGAGTGGGATGGGATGGATTGAGGATGGGAATGGGATGGAGTGGGAATGGGAATGGGATGGAGTGGGGATGGTATGGAGTGAGGATGGGGATGGGGATTTGGTTGGGATGGGGAGGTGAAGAAGTGGGGATGGGATGGGATGTAGTGGGGATGGGATGGAGGGGGAATTGGATAGGGAAGGAGTGAGGATGAGATGGGATGGAGTGGGGATGGGATGGTATAGGATGGAGTCGGGATGGGATGTGCACGTGATAGGATGGATTAGAATGGAGTGGGGATGGAGTGAGAATGGGATGGTGTGGTTGATGGGATGGGGATTGGAAAGGATGGGGTGGGGATGGGATGGGGATGGGATTGGGAAGGGATGAAGTGGGAATGGAATGGGATAGGATGGGATGGAGTGGGGATGGAATGGGGATGGGATGGGGATGGGGATGGGGATGGGATTGGGAAGGGATGAAGTAGGAATGGAATGGGATGGTTTGGGGTGGGATGGGATGGGATGGAGTGGAGATGGGAATGGGATGGAGTGGGGATGGGAATTGGATGGAGTGAGAATGTGACGGGATGGATTGTGGATGGTATGGAGTGGGGATGATATGGGGATGGATTGGGATTTGGATGGGATGGAGTGGGGATGGGATGGTATGGAGGGGGATGGGGATGGTTTTGGATGGAGTGGGGATGTGATGTGGGTGTGATGGGATGTGTTAGAATGGAGTGGGGATGGGATGGGATGGGGTGAAGTGGGGATGGGGTGGGGATGGAAATGGAGTGGGGTTGGGATAGGATAGGAATGGGATGGGAAGGGATGATTTGGAATGGAATGGGATCGGATGGAGTGGGATGGGATGGAGTGGGGATGGGAACGGGATGGAGTGGGGATGGGAATGGGATGGAGAGGGATGGTATGGGGATGGGGATATGTTGGGATTGGGATGGGAAGGAGTGGGGATGGGATGGAATGGAGGGGAAATTGGATGGGAATGAGCGGGGATGAGATGGGATGAGTGGGATGGGGATGAGATGGGATGAAGTGGGGATGGGATGTATTTGGGATGCGAATTGGATGGAGTGGGGATGGGAATGGGATGGAGTGGGGATGGGAATTGGATGGAGTGAGAATGTGACGGGATGGATTGTGGATGATATGGAGTGGGGATGGGTTGGGGATGGATTGGGATTTGGATGGGATGGAGTGGGGATGGGATGGGATGGAGGGGGAACTGGATGGGGAAGGGGTGGGGATGATATGGGATGGAGTGGGGATGGGATGGAGTGGGATGGGGAGGGTATTGGATGGAGTGGGGATGTGATGTGGATGTGATGGGATGTGTTAGAATGGAGTGGGGATAGGATGGGATGGGATGGGGTGAAGTGGGGATGGGGTGGGGATGGGAATGGAGTGGGGTTGGGATGAGATTGGGATTGGGAAGGGATGATTTGGAATGGAATGGAATGGGATCGGATGGAGTGGGATGGGATGGAGTGGGGATGGGAACGGGATGGAGTGGGGATGGGAATGGGATGGAGAGGGATGGTATGGGGATGGGGATGTGTTGGGATTGGGATGGGAAGGAGTGGGGATGGGATGGGATGGAGGGGGAATTGGATGGGAATGAGCGGGGATGAGATGGGATGAGTGGGATGGGGATGAGATGGGATGGAGTGGGGATGGGATGGGATGGGGATGTGGATGGGAATTGGATGGAGTGGGGATGTGGCGGGATGGAGTGTGGATGGTATGAAGTGGGGATGGGATGTTATGGGGATGGTTTGGGATTGGGATGGGATGGAGTGGGGATGGGATGGAGTGGGGATGGGATGGGATGGAGGGGGAATTGGATGGGGAAGCAGTGGGGATGAGATGGGATGAGTGGGATGGGGATGAGATGGGATGGGATGTAGTTGGGATGGGAATTGGATGGAGTGGGAATGGGAATGGGATGGAGTGGGGATGGGAATTGGATGGAGTGAGAATGTGACGGGATGGATTGTGGATGGTATGGAGTGGGGATGGGATGGGGATGGATTGGGATTTGGATGGGATTGGGGGGGGATGGGATGGGATGGAGTGGGGATGAGATGGGATGGACGGGGGAACTGGATGGGGAAGGGGTGGGGATGAGATGGGATGGAGTGGGGATGAGATGGGATGGAGTGGGGATGGGATGTAGTGGGATGGGGATGGTATTGGATGGAGTGGGGATGGGATGTGGACGTGATGGGATGGGTTAGAATGGAGTGGGGATGGAGTTTGCATTGGATGGAGTGGTTGATGGGATGGGAAAGGATGGTTTGGGAATGGGGATGTGATTGGGATAGGATTAAATGGGAATGAATGGGATTGGATGGGATGGAGTGGGTTTGGATGGAGTGGGGATGGGAATGGGATGGAGTGGGAATGGGAATGGGATGGGATGGGGATGGGGTTGGATTGGGGATCGGAAGAAGTGGGGATGGTATGGGATGTAGAGAGGATGGGGATGGGAATGGAAATGGGATGGGGATGGGGAGGGGATGGGGAGGGGATGGGACAGGATGGGATGGAGTGGGATGGGATGGAGTGAGAATGGGAATGTGATGGAGTGGGGATGGGAATGGGATGGAGTGGGGATGAGACGGGATGCAGTGGGGATTGCATGGAATGGGGATGGGGATTTGGTTGTGATGGGGATATGAAGAAGTGGGGATGGGGTTGGATTGGGGATGGGAAGAAGTGGGAATGGGATGGGATGTAGAGAGGATGGGGATGGGAATGGGAATGGGATGGGGATGGGGAGGGGATGGGATAGGATGGAGTGGAGATGGGATCGGATGGGATAGGATGGAGTGGGGATGGAGTGGGGATGGGATGGAGTGTGGATTGGATGAGGATGGAGTGGGGATGGGATGGAGTGTGGATGGGATGGGGATGGAGTGGGGATGGGATTGGATGGAGTGGGGATGGGATGGGAAGGGATAGGATGGAGTGGGGATGGGGATGGGGATGGGGATGGTTTGTAGTGGGGATGGAATGGGGATGGGGTGGGATAGGATGGAGTGGGGGTGGGATGGGGATGGGACAGAATGGAGTGAGGATGGGATGAAATGGGGTGAAGTGGGGATGGGGTGGGGATGGGAATGGAGAGGGGATGGGACAGAGTGGGGATGGAATTTGGACGGGATTGGATGGAGTGGGGAAGGGACCAGGATGGAGATTGGATGGGGATTGGGATGGGGATGGGTTGAGTTTGGGTTGGTATGGCGTGCGGATGGGATGGGATGAGATGGAGTAGGGATGGGATGGAGTGGGATGGGGATGGGATAGGATAGGATGGAGTGGGGATGAGATGGGGGGTGTGATGGGTTAGGATGGAGTGGGGATGGAGTGGGGATGGGATGGAGTGGTTGATTGATTGAATGAGGATGGGAAACGATAGAGTGGGGATGAGATGGGGATGGGGATGGGATGGGGAAGGGATGAAGTGGGAAAGGAATGGGATGGGGTGGAGTGGGGATGGGAATGGGATGGATTGGGGATGGGAATGGGATGGGGATGGGATGAGAAGGGATGGAGTGGGGGTGGTATGGAGTGGGGATGGGGATGGGTTGGGATTGGGATGGGATGGAGTGCGGATGGGATGGAATGGAGTGGGGATGGGATGGACTGGGAATTGGATGGGGAAGGAGTGGGGATGAGATGGGATGGAGAGGGGATGGAATGTAGTGGGATGGGGATGGGATAGGATAGGATGGAGTGGGGATGGGATGTGGAAGTGATGGGAAGGGTTAGAATGGAGTGGGGTTGGAGTGGGGATGGGATGGAGAGGTTGATGGGATGGGGATGGGAAAGGATGGAGTGGGGATTTTATGGGGACGGGATTGGGAAGGGATGAAGTGGGAATGGAATGGGATGGAGTGGGGATGAGACGGGATGGGTTGGGGATGGTGATAGCGTGGGGATGGGGATGGGGATGGTGATGGGGATGTGGTTGGGATGGGGATGGGAAGAAGTGGTGATGGGATGGAATGTAGTGAGGATGGGGATGGGAATGGGAATGGGAATGGGATAGGTATGGGATGGAATAGGATGGGGAGGGGATGGAATAGGATGGAGTGGAGATGGGATCAGTTGGGATAGGATGGAGTGGGGATGGAGTTGGGATGGGATGGGATGGGGATGGGGATGGAGTGGGGATGGGATGGGATGGAGTAGGGATGGGATGGGGAAGGGATATGATGGAGTGGGGATGGGGATGGGATGGGATGGGGTGGGTATGGGGATGAGATGGAGTGGGGATGGGGATGGTAAAGGATGGAGTGGGGATTGAATGGGATGGGGTGAAGTGGAGATGGGATGGAGTGGGGATGAATGGGGATGGGGATGGGATAGGATGGAGTGGGGATGGGGATGGTAAAGGATGGAGTGGGGATTGGATGGGATTGGGTGAAGTGGGGATGGGATGGGGATGGGATGGAGTGTGGATGGGACGGAGTGGGGTTGGGATGAGGATGGGATAGGATGGAGTTGGAAAGGGATCGGGATGGGGATGGGATGGGATAGGATGGAGTGGGGAAGGGATGGGGATGGTTTGGGATAGGGATGAGATGTGTAATCCCGTGGCGCGATATTCAAATACCTCAAAAATGCAAAAACTTCAATTTTTCAAACATATGACTATTTTACACCATTTTAAAGACAAGACTCTCGTTAATCTAACCACACTGTCTGATTTCAAAAAGGCTTTACAACGAAAGCAAAACATTAGATTATGTCAGCAGAGTACCCAGCCAGAAATAATCAGACACCCATTTTTCAAGCTAGCATATAATGTCACATAAACCCAAACCACAGCTAAATGCAGCACTAACCTTTGATGATCTTCATCAGATGACAATCCTAGGACATTATGTTATACAATACATGCATGTTTTGTTCAATCAAGTTCATATTTATATCAAAAACCAGCTTTTTACATTAGCATGTGACTAGCATGTGACTAGCGTTCCCACCGAACACTGCACAGTGAATTTACTAAATTACTCACGATAAACGTTGACAAAAAACATAACAATTATTTTAAGAATTATAGATACAGAACTCCTCTATGCACTCGCTATGTCCGATTTTAAAATAGCTTTTCGGTGAAAGCACATTTTGCAATATTCTCAGTAGATAGCCCGGCATCACAGGGCTAGCTATTTAGACTCCCAGCAAGTTTAGCACTCACCAAAGTCAGATTTACTATAAGAAAAATGTTATTACCTTTGCTGTTCTTCGTCAGAATGCACTCCCAGGACTTCTACTTCAAAAACAAATTTTGGTTTGGTCCCAAATAATCCATTGTTATATCCAAATAGCGGCGTTTTGTTCGTGCATTCAAGACACTATCCGAAAGGGTAAATAAGGGTGACGAGCACGGCGCATTTCGTGACAAAAAAATTCTAAATATTCCATTACCGTACTTCGAAGCATGTCAACCACAGTTTAAAATCTATTTTTATGCCATTTTTCTCGTAAAAAAGCGATAATATTCCGACCGGGAAAGCGTGTATACGTACAAAGAGAGAGAAAATAAAAACATCTCGTGCCCTCGTGCACGAGCCTGAGTCTCAGAGTACTCTGACCGGTCACTATCCAAACGCGATAATGTGTTTCAGCCTGGGGCTGCCTCGATATCATTCAGCTTTTTCCCGGGTTCTGAGAGCCTATGGGAGCCGTAGGAAGTGTCACGTTACAGCAAAGATCCTCAGTCTTCAATAAAAAGAGCCAAGATGAACAACAACTTGTCAGACAGGCCACTTCCTGTTCAGAATCTTCTCAGGTTTTTGCCTGCCATATGAGTTCTGTTATACTCACAGACACCATTCAAACAGTTTTAGAAACTTTAGGGTGTGTTCTATCCAAAGCCAATAATTATATGCATATTCTAGTTACTGGGCAGGAGTAGTAACCAGATTAAATCGGGTACGTTTTTTATCCGGCCGTGTAAATACTGCCCCCTATCCCCAACAGGTTAATGGTTGGGGGTGGGGTGTATATTAATGGCTGTGGATGGGGTGTATTTTAATCGTTGGGGGTGGGGTGTATGTTAAAGGATGGGGCTGAGGTGTATGTCAAAGGTTGGGTGTGGGGTGTATGTTAATGGTTGGGGGTGGGGTGTATGTTAATGGTTGGGGGTGGGGTGTATGTTAATGGAAGGGGTGGGGTGTATGTTAATGGTTGGGGGTGGGGTGTATGTTAATGGTTGGGGGTGGAGTGTATGTTAAAGGATGGGGGTGGGGTGTCTGTTAATGGTTGTGGGTGGGGTGTATGTTAAAGGATGGGGGTGTGGTGTATGTTAATGGTTGTGGGTGGGATGTATATTAATGGTTGTGGGTGGGGTGTATATTTGCTTCTTTTATCTTTGTATTAATGTACCTAGTTTACAGTCTAAAATCCTCAGCTTCTGTTGTTGAGCCATCAACAGCTAGATAACCCACAGTTACACATTTCAGTAGCCTGGACGTGGTGATTCACAATGAGTTCCACCTCCAGTCTATTGCTGATGTCAGAGCTTGTTAAAGCTCTGTTCTGACAGCCTTATAGATGGTGTTGGGCTGAACAGTCCTTCTCTCCTCCTACTTGTATTAAAGAGAGGGAATAGAGAGACACAGACAGAGAAAGAGAACGGTGTGTGTGTGTGTGTGTGTGTGTTGTGCGTGTGTGTGTGTGTGTGTGTGTGTGTGTGTGTGTGTGTGTGTGGTGTGTGTGTGTGTGTGTGTGGGGGGATAGAGAGAGCCAGCATAGTGAGCCCGCTGCCTACCAGTCCAGTAATAGAAAGTTAAATAGGAATTAATTACACAGAATGACACGTTTGTAGATTAGGGAGAAGACTAATCATCTCACAGGGGGATAACAAGAGAATCTTAATAATTAGTCTCAGAGGAGCATATCCATCAGAATAGAGAGAAGGATCAGAGGGAGGAAAAGAAGGAGGTAGGGAGGAGGGAGAACTGGGGGGTGAAAGAAAGATGGTCTGAACATCAAGTCCCAGCAGGCACACATGCAATATAAACTGTCTGCATTTAGTCAATACATTTTTGTCACATTTATGCTAAACAAATGTTTAAAAAAAATATATTATAATGTGACGCTAACCGTTAAACTTTTTTTTTACCATGCACAATTTTATGCTCGTAAATGTGAATTGCATCCAAATCTAGACTAGCCAAATCGAATACAGGGATTTAGGCTAAATTAAGAAAATGGTCAAAAGAAGGAAGTCTCTGTGAAGTTGCGGTCTTAAGGCGTCTGCATACCAGGTTCGGTTTGCTCCTAGCAAAACTCAGGTAGGCAAAGTGAACGTCTTTGCTTTGCATACCCCATCGAGTTTATTGAAACACCGGTGCATCATTCTAAGTAACATAATATAAAAATCCCCATAAAATCAGAGATATCTGTTTTTTTTGCATTGGATGTGACTCAATCCACCGCATCCGCCTATGGTGGCCTTACACATCTACAGTGAAAGGTGGCAGAGCAAGAGCGGTGTTTGTCAGATCGTGAAACATTCTCACGAAAACGTCTGTATAGTCCAAACAAATGAATGTGACCCCTCTGAGGAAAGCAGAGATTCTCACGCACTTTATGGTGTTCTGTTTTCCTCTACAACCCCCACCAGTGTCACAGGACTTGTCTGAAGGTAACTGCTACTGGTTTTAAAAAATTAAGTATGGAGGTAGTTTTTGCCTACCCAAATAACGGGTTAAATATGTGTAAAGAATATATAAACGCATACAGTACTAGTCAAAAATTTGGACACACCTGCTCATTCCAGGGTTTTTCTTTATGTTTTACAATTTTCTACATTGTAGAATAATAGTGAAGACATCAAAACTATGAAATTACACTCTTCAAAGATTCTTCAAAGTAGCCACTCTTTGCCTTGATAACAGCTTTGCACACTCTTGGCATTCTCTCAACCACCTTCATGAGGTAGTCACTTGAAATGCATTTTAATAACAGGTGTGTTTTGACAAAAGTTAATTTGTGGAATTTCTTTCCTTCATAATGAGTTTGAGCCAATCAGAAGTTTTGTTACAAGGTAGGGGTAGTATACAGAAGATAGCCCTATTTGGTAAAAGACCATGTCCATATTATGGCAAAAACAGCTCAAATAAGCAAAGAGAAACAACAGTCCATCATTATGAAGGTCAGTCCATCCTGAACATTTCAAAAACTTGAACGTTTCTTCAATTGCAGTTTCAAAAACCATCAAGCGCTATGATGATTCTGGCTCTCATGAGGACCGCCACAGGAAAGGAAGACCCAGAGTTACCTCTGCTGCAGAGGATAAGTTCATTAGAGTTAATTGCACCTCAGATTGCAGCCCAGATAAATGCTTCACAGAGTTCAAGTAACAGACATCAACTGTTCAGAGGAGACTGCATGAATCAGGCCTTCATGGTCAAATTGCTGCAAAGACCCCACTACTAAAGGAAACCAATATGAAAAAGAGACTTGCTTGGGCCATTGAACATGAGCAATGGACATTAGACCTGTGGAAATATGTCCTTTGGTCTGATGAGTCCTAATTTGAGATTTTTGGATGCAACCGCCGTGTTTGTTAGTGACACACAGAGTAGTTGAACGGATGATCCCTGCATGTGTGGTTCCCACCGTGTAGCATGGAGGAGAAGGTGTGATGGTGTGGGGGTGCTTTGCTGGTGACTGTGTCAGTGATTTATTTAGAATTCAATGCACAATTAACCAGCATTGCTACCACAGCATTCGGTAGTAATATGCCATCCCATGGTTTGCGATTAGTGGGACTATCATTTGTTTATCAACAGGAAAATGACCCAACACACCTCCAGGCTGTGTATGGATATTTGACCAAGAAGGAGAGTGATGGAGTGCTTCATCAGATGACCTGGCCTCCACAATCACCTGACCTCAACCCAATTGAGATGGTTTGGGATGAGTTGGACCGGAGAGTGAAGGAAAAGCAGCCACAAAGTGCACAGCGTATGTGGGAACTCCTTCAAGACTGTTGGAAAAGTAATCCAGGTGAAGCTGGTTGAGAGAATGCCAAGAGTGTGCTAACCTGTCAAACCTGTCACTTTGAAGAATCTCAAATAAAAAAAATATTTTGATTTATTTAACACTTTTTTGGTTACTACATGATTCCATGTGTGTTTTATTTATAGTTTTGATGTCTTCACTATTTTTCTACAATGTAGAATAAAGAAATAAAAGCAAACAAAAAAAACACTTGAATGAGTAGGTGTGTCTGCAATTTTGACTGGTACTGTACACACACATACAGTATATATACCAAATATATGTATATATACAGCATATATGTACACCTTATTCCTTATGATGTATTTTTTGGATGTCTTTCTTGTCATTGATGAATGTGTTATTCAATGGGTTTCTCTGGATTATGTTATTAAAAGCCAAAAACAATATTCTATCAAATAATTATTTTATAAATGTTTAATTAAAAAGACATTAGCTTGAAAAACAAGAAAAATGTGGCCATATTATGGTTTGTCCCTCTTGAGACGCCGCAGTAACAACATACAGTAACACTTCCTCAAAACAAAAACAAAAAGCTACATAATGAATGTGAAATATACTGTGTCCATAAAATGTATATAGGTTCAGAACTTTTGTTAAACATCACAGCACATTTGAAAACACAAGTAAATAGTAATCAAAACTGGATTGTCTTCAGAGGTAGATGGGAGGGGTTCAGGGTAGCTGTGGGATGGGACTAAAAACAAACAACAGATAACTAATATAAAATATACTGTGTCTGTAAAATGTATATATTATGTATTTTTAATGATTTATTTATTTCACCTTTATTTAACCAGGTAGGCCAGTTGAGAAAAAGTTCTCATTTACAACTGCGACCTGGCCAAGATAAAGCAAAGCAGTATGACAAAGACAACAACACAGAGTTACACATGGGATAAAGAAACATACAGTCAATAACACAATAGAATATCTGTATACAGTGTGTGCAAATGAAGTAAGGAGGTAAGGCAATAAATAGGCCATAGTGGCGAAGTAATTACAATTTAGCAATTAACACTGGAGTGATAGATGTGCAGATGAGGATGTGCAAGTAGAAAAATTGTTGTGCAAAAGAGCAGAAACCAAAAATAATAACACTATGGGGATGAGGTAGGTAGTTGGTTGGATGGGCTATTTACAGATGGGCTGTGCACAGCTGCAGCGATCGGTAAGCTGCTCTGACAGCTGATGCTTAAAGGAAAAGCAGCCAACAAGTGCTCAGCATATGTGGGAACTCCTTCAAGACTGTTGGAAAATCATTCCAGGTGAAACTGGTTGAGAGAATGCCAAGAGTGTGCAAACCTGTCAAACCTGTCACTTTGAAGAATCTCAAATATATAAGCTGGAAGTAGAAGTCGTTGTTGTCCATTAGTGTACTTCAATTAGGAGAGGGGTGGTAGGGTTAGGGGAAAATAATGAAGGAAAATATATAGAAACATACATATATGTTTAAAATATTATACAGTATATATTGATAAAAAATATATATGTAGGATTGGAAATTATGCAGACAATTACATTGATAGAAGCCACAATCTATTTGCAATATTAAAGCTTATCCACCGCTTTATTAATAAAAAAAACATCTAATCAACAATGGCATTATTTTCATTGAACACTGCAACTCTTACAACTATTGACGTTATTTACAACTAAGAATATATATATATACACTGCTCAAAAAAATAAAGGGAACACTTAAACAACACATCCTAGATCTGAATGAAAGAAATAATCTTATTAAATACTTTTTTCTTTACATACTTGAATGTGCTGACAACAAAATCACACAAAAATAATCAATGGAAATCCAATTTATCAACCCATGGAGGTCTGGATTTGGAGTCACACTCAAAATTAAAGTGGAAAACCACACTACAGGCTGATCCAACTTTGATGTAATGTCCTTAAAACAAGTCAAAATGAGGCTCAGTAGTGTGTCTGGCCTCCACGTGCCTGTATAACCTCCCTACAACGCCTGGGCATGCTCCTGATGAGGTTGCGGATGGTCTCCTGAGGGATCTCCTCCCAGACCTGGACTAAAGCATCCGCCAACTCTTGGACAGTCTGTGGTGCAACGTGGCGTTGGTGGATGGAGCGAGACATGATGTCCCAGATGTGCTCAATTGGATTCAGGTCTGGGGAACGGGCGGGCCAGTCCATAGCATCAATGCCTTCCTCTTGCAGGAACTGCTGACACATTCCAGCCACATGAGGTCTAGCATTGTCTTGTATTAGGAGGAACCCAGGGCCAACCGCACCAGCATATGGTCTCACAAGGGGTCTGAGGATCTCATCTCGGTACCTAATGGCAGTCAGGATACCTCTGGACAGCACATGGAGGGCTGTGCAGCCCACCAAAGAAATGCCACCCCACACCATGACTGACCCACCGCCAAACCGGTCATGCTGGAGGATGTTGCAGGCAGCAGAACGTTCTCCACGGCATCTCCAGACTCTGTCACGTCTGTCACGTGCTCCGTGTGAACCTGCTTTCATCTGTGAAGAGCACAGGGCGCCAGTGGCGAATTTGCCAATCTTGGTGTTCTCTGGCAAATGCCAAAAGTCCTGCATGGTGTTGGGCTGTAAGCACAACCCCCACCTGTGGATGTCGGGCCCTCATACCACCCTCATGGAGTCTGTTTCTGACCGTTTGAGCAGACACATGCACATTTGTGGCCTGCTGGGGGTCATTTTGCAGGGCTCTGGCAGTGCTCCTCCTGCTCCTCCTTGCACAAAGGCGGAGGTAGCGGTCCTGCTGCTGGGTTGTTGCCCTCCTACGGCTTCCTCCACATCTCCTGATGTATTGGCCTGTCTCCTGGTAGCGCCTTCATGCTCTGGACACTACGCTGACAGACACAGCAGACCTTCTTGCCACAGCTCGCATTGATGTGCCATCCTGGATGAGCTGCACTACTTGAGACACTTGTGTGGGTTGTAGACTCCGTCTCATGCTACCACTAGAGTGAAAGCACCACCAGCATTCAAAAGTGACCAAAACATCAGCCAGGAAGCATAGGAACTGAGGTGGTCTGTGGTCTCCACCTGCAGAACCACTCCTTTATTGGGGGTGTCTTGCTTATTGCCTATAATTTCCACCTGTTGTCTATTCCATTTGCACAACAGCATGTGAAATGTATTGTCAATCAGTGTTGCTTCCTAAGTGGACAGTTTGATTTCACAGAAGTGTGATTGACTTGGAGTTACATTGTGTTGTTTAAGTGTTCCCTTTATTTTTTTGAGCAGTGTATATATACAGGATATGTTGTTTTGAAACCATCATATTAAACACATGGTATTCACAACGTATTTGATTCATATTTAGGATGTTTCACAGCTTTGTAATTTTGAAATCATCTTGTTATTTTATATATTTTACATGTGATAAGGCCACACAGGGGATCAGATATCATTACAGACACCTGTAAATATATGAAGTACCCACAAGGGCCTCTACATGTCTTTTGATAGATGATATAAAATCCTTGAAAGATACCAACATTCTTGCATTTTACTTGTAAACTTCTAAAGTTTGTAGTAATATTCCCTCCCTTTGTAATCCTAGTATTAACATGTACTGCTAGACCATACTACTTCAGAGGATGGGCTCAATGGTAACCTGTGGTGGTGTTTACTGCTAGACCCTGCTACTTCAGAGGATGGGCTCAATGGTAACCTGTAGTGGTGTTTACTGCTAGACCCTGCTACTTCAGAGGATGAGCTCAATGGTAACCTGTGGTGGTGTTTACTGATAGACCCTGCTATTTCAGAGGATGGGTGGAACTGTCAACTGATCTGTCTGCCCAGGTGTGCATGCATCATCACAGCTTCCCTCCCTCCTTGCCTCCCTCCCTGCCTCCCTCCCTCCCTCCCTCCTGACAAACAGCAGCACCTCATTTTCTGTGGCATCAAAGGGCCTGCTGTCGTTCTGTTCTCCTCATCCCAGGAGGCCTTCATAGAACAGAACAGACTTTGATGGACCCTTTGCATCTAACACATTGAGTCACACATATGCACATACCCACACACACACACACACACACACACACACACACACACACACACACACACACACACACACACACACACACACACACACACACACACACACACACACACACACACACCACACACATCCAAGCACACACACACATATAACCAGGCACCCACACACATACACACACACGCACACATACATAACCAGGCACACACACACATACCCATGCACACACATACCCACGCACGCACAAAGTTAAAGAACATGCACCATGTGTATTATACTATGAGAAAGAACGGTCATTCAAGGACACTATGGGTCTATTCTCATTGAAGAGAATTAAGGATCATTTTGAGAGATTCTCAAGAGGTATCGATTCTCGAGAGATATTACTGTAATGTAATTGTACTGAAATTAATCAAGCCTCGAACGCTACCTCTGGCGGTTGCGCATGACACTCGCCCACTAGTTGCCCCCCTCAAAGCAGGACATCGTAAACAGAATTGTCAAGTTGAGACTAACATTCACACAGTTAAAATACTAATAGCAGAGCAATGTTTTTGAAACAACTGAAATGTGTATACAGTTTCATTATATTCGAGACTTGACAATGGATTACAGGGACCATCCACAACAATATTCAATGTGCGGGACAAAATTGAGGCTATGATTAAGAAGTTGGAGCTCTTCTCTGACTGCCTTTTTAATTTTACCTTTATTTAACTAGTCAAGTCAGTTAAGAACAAATTCTTATTTTCAATGACAGCCAAGGAACAGTGGGTTAACTGCCTTATTCAAGGGCAGAACGTCAGATTTTTACCTTGTCAACCTTTCGGTTACTAGTCCAACGCTCTAACCACTAGGCTACCTGCCACCCCGCATTATTAACAAGAACAACATTGCATTATTTTTTGTGTGCAAATGAACTCAAGCTTATGGACAATGCCAAATGTGATACAGCGAAGCATCTGAGTGAGCTGGGTGCGCAATTACGAGGTGTGGACGACACAAACAACTGGATTCGTTATCTTTTTCATGCCCTGCCTCCTCTCCACTTACCGATATCTGAGCCTCATTGAAATTGCAACAAGCAGTTCTGTGAAAATTGAATTTAATCAGAAGCCACTGTCAGATTTCTGGACAGGGCTGCGCTCAGAGTGTCCTGCCTTGGCAAATTGCACTGTTAAGACACTGATGCCCTTTGCAACCACGTACCTATATGAGAGTGGATTCTCAGCCCTGACTAGCAAGAAAACTAAATACAGGCACAGTGTGTGGAAAATTATTTAAGACAGAGACTCTCTCCAATATAACCCAACATTGCAGAGGTATGTGCATCCTTTCACACATACCCTTCTCATTAACCTGTGTTGAGTTATTCACAATTTTTGTTGAGGAAATACAGTAAGGTTTTGTATATAAGCTGGCTAAATAAAGAGCAAAATAATTGATTATTATTATTATATTCATTTTTGTGCCCTGGTTCAATTAGAGCTCTTTGTTACTTCCCACGAGCCGGGTTGTGACAAAAACACACTCATTCTTATGTTTAATTAATTTATTGTATAGTGTGTGTGTGGCAGGCTTACAATGATGGCACAAAACAACATTTGCTGAACCTGGTGCTAGAGGGGGTACGCAGCTGGATGTTGAATGTTTGAAGGAGTACAGGACTATAAAAAGTTTGGCAACCACTGTTTTAAAAGAATAGTTTGCAAACTCACTGGCTAGTGGCTACTGTGATACTGATATTTATAGGAGGAGACAGGTTAAATAAGGATTTTTAATCCTTGAGACAATTGAGACATGGATTGTGTATGTGTGCCATTCAAAGGGTGAATGGCAAGACACAAGATTTAAGTGCCATTGAACAGGATTTGGAAGTAGGTGCCAGGTGCACCAGTTTGAGTGTGTCAAGAACTGCAACACTGCTGGGCTTTTCACACTCAACAGTTTCCTGTGTGTATCAAGAATGGTCCACCACCCAAAGGACATCCAGCCAACTTGACACAACTGTGGGAAGCATTGGAGTCAAAATGGGCCAGCATCCCCGTGGAACGCTTTTGACATCATGTGAGTCCATGCCCCAACTCTTCTGAGGGCAACAATGCTGCAACTCAATATTAGGAAGGTGTTCCTAATGCTTTGTACACTCAGTGTAGAGGTGGCATTGATGAGATGTTGGCTGTATCTAAAAACATTACTGTCAAATCCTCGCCCCCTCTCAACGATTGGAGGTGATCCAGTTGAAACCTCAGTAATCAATAATCTATCATTAAATTACTAATTTACCACATTGTTCTGCTACCCACAATAACACAATACACCATGCCCACTGCCACTAGGCTGTTGTCTCTCACAGCACCACCACACACACTTACACTGACACTACATAGTTAACCCACACAAACATGTGCAGCCATCTGTCACGGGCCTGCTGTAGCTTATTTGTGAAGGGGAGAGGAAAAAGTAAGATGTAAAGTCATGTTTACAGTACGCTTGATTAGTATATATGGGAATTCTACGTTTGGTGCAGATTGGGAGTTGTTGGCCACACAGTTTTATAAAAACCATGTAAACAATAGACAGCAGGCATTAAACACATTGCCTCCAAAGAGTGAAGTAATAGGATAAGAAGTCCAGAGGAAACCAGAAACCAGAAGTGAAGCCAGGTAGTGAGGCCAGGTGAGAAGCCAGGTGGTGACGCCAGGTGGCGACGCCAGGTGGCGAGGCCAGGTGACGAGGCCAGGTATAGGACCTAATCTCAGCTATTTGTCCCTGAAAATGTATTGATCAGCATTGTGGGTTCAGATCGTTGGTTGGTGGTGATCATCATCCATCAGGCTTGTCCAGAACTGCGTCCCAATTTGTCACCCAATTCCCTATGTAGTGCACTATATAGCGAATAGGGAGCCTTCTGGGATGTAGCCCTGGAGAAGGCATTCATCTTTATTTGGTCCTGAGAGATCCCTGTGTATCTGGGGACCAGTTAAGCCTCTCAAACACACTTCCCATGATGCAGGTGTGTGTGTGTGTGTGTGTTTGTAGAGGGGCAGTGTGTGTGTCTTTGGACCCAATAAGCCACTCACACATTTGTCCGTGCTGCTGTCATCAATCGCTCAAGCCGCTGCTCCACCAAAGTGCCTATTTACCACTAATAGTCTGCAGGTTCAGAGGTTGGCCATAGGCACCCATGGCAATTTAGATTATTTGATAACAACAAATGAAGGAAAGGTGAGGAGTAAGTGTTTTTTGGGGGGACTGGTTCATGAAATATTGGGGATGTTATGAAATATTAAATCTTAGCATAGTGAAAAGAAACAAAGGGAATTGAAGGGGATTGCACCCTAACCAGCTTACCTGATTGAGGGAAGATTGTGAATGAGAGAAAGATATAGAAGAAGAAGAAGTCTGGAATAATTGTTGTGGAATATGTCACCTTCAGAATAGAGTGCAGTTTATTCTCAGAGGGAACCCAGTGGAAAGCCTGTCACAATATTTGCTCATTGCCATTGAACAGGGCTGGTTAAAATCAGCAATTACCACATTGAAATGGAGCCAGCCCTGCTTCAGTATGCCCTCGGGTTGAACAGCTGCATCTCCGCACAGCAGTGGCTCAGAAATTGGGCTTAGACGAGGAAGAGAATAAGAAAGAGAGAGCGAGGGAGGGAGAACTGGGAAGGAAGAGAGAGGGGTGGATGGATAGGTAGAGAGAGAGAGAGGGGGGAGAGAGAGTGAGTGAGAGAGAGAGAAGAGGAAAGGGGGTGGAAAGGAGGAAGAGGGAGAGACAGAAAGAGAAAGCAATAGACACCAACCTCATTCCCATTAGAATGATAACACCTGCCATGATGCACAGTCAGTACAAGCTTAATCTCTGGCGAGTGCTTAATACCGTTTTTTTAATAAAGAAAGAGGGAGAGGGTACTGATGGGAAGTAAGAGGAAGGAAAACAGTCAAATTGTGTGGAATATCTGGACAGTCCCAGACTGATAGCTCCCAGTTATGAGGGGACTGGAACATCACTTAACAACAAGTCCCAGTTCCGAACTGATAGCTCCAGTTATGAGGGAACTGGAACATCACTTAGCAACACGTCCCATTTCCAGACTGATAGCTCCCAGTTATGAGGGGAGTAAAACATCACTTAGCAACACGTCCCAGTCCCAGACTGATAGCTCCCAGTTATGACATGACTAAAACAACACTTACCAGGTGGTTAACTGACACAGCAGCACATTGATAGTACACACACCACAACCACAACACATTGACACACACACCCAGGCACACACATGAACATACACACATATGCTTGCACACACACACACACACACACACACACACACACACACACACACACACACACACACACACACACACACACACACACACACACACACACACACACACACACACACACACACACACACACACACACACACACACACACACACACACCTATGCTTTATTGGTTGGCTGCACATCGTCTACAGCAGAAACTGAGACTAATCCCTGACCAAACTCTACGGCTACCAAACTAAACATTGTGTGACTAAACTGATAGGAAATCTGTTGAAACTGCACTGTTGTCATGCCTTTCATTACACCATAGGAAAGAGCATAGCAAAGGAATAGTACACTACCGATTGAAGGACTACACACAGAATCAAACTGAAATGTTTAAATACAGTTATTTCAATAAGCAAAAATATATAGTATGATAGCTCAAACTAATACAGAGACCTACAAATAGATGCATACCTCTCACCCAACCAATAATAATACTTAATACCAAAACTAAGACCTATTCCTGTCCACCTCATGCCAAATACTGTATCTCAGTAATTCTGTAAAACATTCAGAATACACATTACGTCACACTATTAGTGGTTGTGCTATTGCAGGGGTTTACAAACCTCTCCCCTGGGACGCCAGCCTTTCAATGTATTTGAACTATTCTAGAGCTGGCACACCTGATTCAACTGTACACTAATTATTAAGCCCGTGATTAGGTGAACTGGGTGAGCTAATTCACCTAATTTAACTAGGCAGGTCAGTAAGAACAAATTCCTATTTTCAATGACGGCCTAGGAACAGTGGGTTAACTGCCTTGTTCAAGGGCAGAATATAAATAATATATAAAGGGCAGGTACCCAAGGAGGTGATGGAGTCCAGACATTGTCATTATGTGCGTAACGCTGGTGACAGGTGTGCTCCCTAACTAGCAGCTTGGTGACCTAGAGGCCGGAGAAGGTGCACACGTGACAGTACCCCCTCCCCGATGTGCGGACCGGTCACCTCCGGTCACCTCTGCTAAGGCACGGGAACCTGTCGATCCGTTTGAGGCGCGGGAGCCTGACGACCTAGAACCTACGTGACAGTACCCCCTCCCAGGCACGTTTGGCTTCAGCCGTAGGACGCCAACCACAGGGACAATCCCGGGGATCCTGAGCGGACCGGTCGCCTCTGCTGAGGCGCAGAAACCTGATGAACTGGCTGAGGAGTGAGATCCTGTTGAGCCGGCTGAGACCTCCCCAGTTACCTCGGTTGAGGCACGGGAACCTGTTAACCCAGCTTAGGCATGGGAGCCTATTGAACCCGCTGAGGGATGGGAGCCTACAAACCGGCTGAGGCCTCCCAGGTAGCTCTGGCTCCAACACCCGGACCCGGCATCACCCCCATCACAAAAACAACAAAAAACAGTCCCTGATGTTTCCCTTTGTTGAGTCGTCATTCTGTAACAATGTACACTGAGAGTTGGAAAGCAAGTTCATGGATTTAATACTTTAACAAATAAATGAACAAAACAAGAAACACAAACAACGTACTGACATGAAACAGCAACTATGAAGACTGGGGAAAAAACCAAAGGGAATGACATATAAAGGACAGGTAGGAGGTGATGGAGTCCAGATCAGTGTCATTATGCACGTAACGCTGGTGACAGGTGTGTGCCCTAACGAGCAGCCTGGTGACCTAGAGGCCGGAGAGGGAACACACGTGACAACTCGGGCCTTCTCCTTTTACAGATCCAGTAGAAGACTAGTCCAATTTTGGTCAACAAGCAAATTTTTCTTCCAATTGCACAGAATATGTTTGAATAACCGTAACTCGCAAGCTGTTACTAATTTCCCTGACTATTACTTATCATATGCCCCAATACATACACTTAAACAATTACCTATACATGACAGAAAACATACTGTATAGGACAATCATTGTCAAAGCATACAAATTTCACAGTATGAATTTGAATTGTCTCTCAAAAAGTAGCTTTTTAAATTGTTTTTTTTAGGCTTACATCCTGATACCTGTCAAGTCAATTTGCAATTTGAGTGAAGTCTGAAACCTTGGCCATCAGAACCACTGCATGTTTCAGTGAAAGCAGAATAAGATAATTATGCTATGGCTCACTGGTCTGTACTTGCTGATTAAGGTAATGTGATCTAGCACTATCTTCCTTCCAGCGGCCCTAGAAAGTCCTTAATATAGATGTTATTAAATGATCAATGGCATGTCAAAATGACTAAATAAATATAATATGCTAATTCCCATCAAAAGGCCACTTTTGATTACATTGCAAATATGCTGCTGGCTCTGCGCTAACCATGCAATGGGCTTTGGAAAGCCAAAACTCATTATAAGAATGTAAAGGCATGGCAAGAATTTCCATCTCTAGTCTACATCTTGTTATAGGCTACCGTAGGCTTGTCGAATGTTAATGGCTAGCAGGGTATAAATTATCTAATCAAGGGAGATACATTTGTGGGAAATTAAAATGTTCGTTCCACCTACGGTACCTAAACTGACTCACACTGACTTACATCTTAGATTTAACACATGCTAATCTAATTACCTGGTATTTTGCAGTACCAGTCAAAAGTTTGGACGCACCTACTCATTCCAGGGTTTTTCTTTATTTTTATTATTTTCTACATTGTAGAATAATAGTGAAGACAAAACTATGAAAGAACACATATGGAATCATGTAGTAACCAAAAAAGTGTTAAACAAATCAAAATGTTTTTCATATTTGAGATTCTTCAAAGTAGCCACCATTTGCCTTGATGACAGCTTTGCACGCTCTTGGCATTCTCTCAACCAGCTTCCTGAGGAATGCTTTTCCAACAGTCTTGAAGGAGTTCCCACATATGCTGTCCACCCTAGCTCGCCCATTAGTCTTAATCCAAATTACGTATTTCCTCTTATCCACTCGTCATCCCCTTATGCCATAATTTGTACATCTCAATTGTCAGAAGAAACCACATTTGTTTAACCTGTTATGGATAGGGGGCAGTATTTTCACAGCCGGATAAAAAAACATACCCAATTTAATATGTTTATTACTCCTGCCCAGAAACTACAATATGCATATAATTGTTTGATTTGGATAGAAAACTCCCTAAAGTTTCTAAAACTGTTTGAATGGTGTCTGTGAGTATAACAGAACTCATATGGCAGGCCAAAACCTGAGAAGATTCCAAACAGGAAATGCCCTCTCTGACCATTTCTTGGTCTTTATTGAAAACAGAGGATCTCTGCTGTAACGTGACACTTTCTAAGGCTCCCATAGGCTCTCAGAAGGCGCCAGAACGTTGAATGATGACTCTGCAGTCCATGGCTGAAAAACAGTAACGCATTTGGATAGTGGTCGAACTGAGAACAATGAGACGGGCGTGCGCATGCACGTGAAGAGTCCATTTTACATTTTCAGTCTTTGAACGAAAACGACGTCTCCCGGTCGGAATATCATCGCTATTTTATGAGAAAAATCGCATAAAAATTGACTTTAAACAGCGTTTGACATGCTTCGAAGTACGGTAATGGAATATTTTGAAATTTTTTGTCACGATATGCGCCGGCGCGTCACCCTTCGTTACCCTTCGGATAGTGTCTTGAACGCACGAACAAAACACCGCTATTTGGATATAACTATGGATTATTTGGAACCAAACCAATATTTGTTGTTGAAGTAGAAGTCCTGGGAGTGCATTCTGACGAAGAACAGCAAAGGTAATCCAATTTTTCTTATAGAAAATCTGAGTTTGGTGAGTACCAAACTTGGTGGGTGTCAAAATAGCTAGCCTGTGATGGCCCGGCTAAGCTATTTTAAAATCGGACACCGCGATTGCACAAAGGAGTTCTGTATCTATAATTCTTAAAATAATTGTTATTTTTTTTGTGAACGTTTATCGTGAGTAATTTAGTAAATTCACCGGAAGTGTGGGAATGCTAGTTCTGAATGTCACATGCTAATATAAAAAGCTAGTTTTTGATATAAATATGAACTTGATTGAACAAAACATGCATGTATTGTATAACATAATGTCCTAGGAGTGTCATCTGATGAAGATCATCAAAGGTTAGTGCTGCATTTAGCTATGGTTTTGGTTTTTGTGACATTATATGCTAGCTTGAAAAATGGGTGTCTGATTATTTCTGGCTGGGTACTCTGCTGACATAATCTAATGTTTTGCTTTCGTTGTAAAGCCTTTTTGAAATCGGACAATGTGGTTAGATAAAGGAGAGTCTTGTCTTTAACATCTGGGCGGGCTCCAGCGAAATATCCTATCCCCATTAGCATAACAAAATGTTATTTTTTTTTTTTCAAATATAGGACTATGTTATATCGTTTTATAGATACACCTCTCCTGAATCGAACCACATTGTCCGATTTCAAAAAGGCTTTACAGCAAAAGAAAAACATTAGATTATGTTAGAGGAGTATATCGTAAAAGTAGCCACATAGCCATTTTCCGACCAACCACATGCATCACAAATAACCAACAAACAGCTAAATGCAGCACTAACCTTTGACAATCTTCATCAGATGACACTCCTAGGACATCATGTTACACAATACATGCATTCTTTTGTTCGATAAAGTTCATATTTATATATAAAAACAGCATTTTACATCGGCGCATGACCGTTGACTAACTATTTTCCCTCAAATGCGTCCGGTGAAACAGCGCTACAATTTACTAAATTACTATTCGAAAACATTTTTAAAATGTAATATTGTCATTCTAAGATTTATAGATTAGCATCTCTTGAAAGCACCTGCAATGCCAGATTTAAAAATAACTTTACTGGGTAATCACACTTGGCGATAAAAGGGGATGCGATACTCAGAAAAATAGGCTAGCAATACAGGTCAGCGCCATCTTGGAACAAGATGTGGGGCCAAGCCATGTGGATCATTGTGGGGCCAAGCCATGTGGCTAGCAAACAGATGGAGCTTTCTTCACCTTCACCTTTGGCTTTGAGATTCACCATAGTTCCAAGTCCAAGCCTAGCTCCGAGGCAAGGAACTAGGCAAGATATATAATTTAGAACGTTGCAGCCTCTGGTGCCTGCTGCGCTGACTTGCCTCATATCGCTGCCTCTCCGCGTTCGATGCCTCTAGTTCCTCCCTCGGGCTGCGATATTCCCCAGCCTGTCTCCAGGGTCATTTCCGTCCAGTATCTCTTCCCAATTCCAGGAGTCCTGAACCCTCTGCTCCTCCATACCACGCTGCTTGGTCCGTTGGTGGTGGGTAGTTCTGTCAGGGGCGTCGTAAAAGCTAGACCAAGGCGCAGCGGGTATCATGCTCATCTTCTTTATTCATATTATCAGAGAACACTTAAACAAAATATAAACGAACGCCAAACAACAGTTCCGTAAGGACACAAGCACTATACGAAGAAAAACAACCACCCACAAAACCCAAAGGAAAACAGGCTGCCTAAGAATGGCTTCCAATCAGAGACAACGAAAAACACCTGCCTCTGATTGGAAACCAAACTCGGCAACCTGGAAAACGGAACATTGAAAAATGAAAACTAGAACCAAAATCCACTGGACAAAAAACCCCCAATACACAAAACAAACACCCCCTGCCACGCCCTGACCAACTACAATGACAAATAACCCCTTTACTGGCCAGGACGTGACAGTTGTAATGCAACAAAATAGGAAAAACGCTAAGGGGGAGAACACATTTGCAATTCACTGTATTTCCCTGTATGGGAGCATTGAGATTGATAGATCTGGATTTTTGACCTGGTTACATGTACAGTACATTGAACAACACAGCAGCTTTCAGCATGTTTTGTTATTTCTGTATAGCAAAACGAAGTTGGCTCTTACATTGTGAAGGAATGGGAAAGTGTCACGACAGCTCGCGCTCTTCCTCACAGCATTACGCACTCAAGCCACCATCAGTACGCACACCTGCCTTCCCCCAGTCACACGCGTCAGCGATCATTGGACTCACATGGACTCAATTACTTGTGTCATTACCTTCCCTATATCTGTCTGTTCCCAAGCTCTGTTCCCTGCTTCGGGATTAATTGTCTCATGTCCCTTACCTGTGTTCCGACGCTGTTCCTGTCTTGTTTCCTTGTCTGTTCTCAAATAAATGTCTGACTCCCCGTACCTGCTTCTCCTGTCCGGCGTCAGCCCTTACAGAATCCCGAAGCCATCACACGAAGCGTCGGGGAGTACTGACGTTCTGGTTGGTGGTGACATCGGTCCTGGGTCGCCGCCGATGGAACCAGGGGTGCCTAGCCAGCTCATCAGGCTTCCACATCCTAGCTGGCTCGAGAGGTTTCCTTGCCCCAGTTGGCTCGGAGGGTGCCCATCCCACGTCTGGCCTCAGCCGGATCATCAGGTCTTGTTCGCCCAGCCGGCTCGTCAGTCTGTTCCATCACCGCTGGATCATTGGGCTTCCACGCCGCAGCGGGATCGACAGGCTCCTATGCCTCAGCCGGCTCGCCAGGCTCCCATGCCCCTGCCGGTTCGTGGGGAGTTTACCCCCAGCTGGCTTGCCCAGCGCCCATGTCTCGGCCGGCTTGCCTAGAGGGGGGTACTGTCACGCCTGCTCCCGCTCTTCCTCCCCCTGTTGCTCGAGGGCTCCAGGATCCCCAGCATTATGCACTCAAGCCACCATCAGTACACACACCTGCCTTCCCCTGTCCCGGACTCACGTGGACTCATTTACTTGTGTCATTACCTTCCCTATATCTGTCTGTTCTCTGCTTCGGGATTATTTGTCTCATGTCTGTGTTACCCGTGTTCCGACGCTGTTCCTAACTTGTTTCCTTGTCTGTTCCCGAATAAATGTCTGACTCCCCGTACCTGCTTCTCCTGTCTGGCGTCGGCCCTTACAGGAAAGAATGTTTGTTTTCCCCAATTTGTGGGCGTGGTCGAGGGGAATTACTTATTATTATTTGTATTATTATTTGTCTATGGACTCTGAGTATAGGCCAAGCCATGTGGCTAACAGATGGAGCTAGAAGACTCCAGATATCTCAAGGAGGGGTAAGTATAATTTTTGTCTTCATCTGTTGTCTATTAATGCATTTTTGCTAGCTAGGGCTATCTACTTTAAGTGATGCCTGTCTTCCCAGTAGCCTACTTGTGAACTGCTGACTGCTCATAACTTGTAGATGAATGTTGACACATCAAACAGGATCAAGGAGCAGGGCAATTTGTGATTTGTTTTGGTAATCAGTGGAGGAGAGTGGTTTCTCCTCTCCTAGTCAATCAGCAATTAGTACAGGGAGGTGTGCTCTCCACCTCTGCTAGGCAATTAGCAATGACTGTTAGTAGTTCAGTCTCCCCTGGTTTCTCAGGGGCAACCGCATTGTCAGTGGCGGTGTCGTCGTCAGTGGCGGTGTCATCGTCAATAATATACTCGCCGCCATTGGACTCTGGAGAAGTGGAAAAAGCGTTCTCTGGAGTGATGAATCACGCTTCACCATCTGGCAGTCTGACGGACAAATCTGGGTTTGGGGGATGCCAGGAGAATGCTACCTGCACCAATGCATAGTGCCAGCTTTAAAGTTTGGTGGAGGAGGAATAATGGTCTGGGACTGTTTTCATGGTTTGGGCTAGGCCCCTTAGCTAATACTGATGACTTGTGGGTAAAACGCAACTAATCCTGATTTTCTCTTAATTTTTTCTCCAGAAAAAGGAATTTATCTGTGTTTGTCCTACTTAGAATTACACACACACACTAGATAGATAGATAGATAGATAGATAGATAGATAGATAGATAGATAGATAGATAGATAGATAGATAGATAGATAGATAGATAGATGAGATAGATAGATAGATAGATAGATAGATAGATAGATAGATAGATAGATAGATAGATAGATAGATAGATAGATAGATACGAGGAGAATTAACTTCACATCAAACTTGATCCTCTCTCTGCCAATCAGGCCTTTTTCTCCTATACAGCAGGTGCTCCTATACTGTACTACGAGTAGATAATAAGGCATTCCCCTTGACCACGACCAGAAATTGGGGAAAACATTCTTTCCCATTGACCAACATTGGTCATTGTAAAAGAGAGAATTTATTTTGTGTTATACAGAAATAACAAAACATGAAAAAAACAGCTTTGTTGTTCAGTGTACACTGAACAAAATGTAAACTCCACATGTAAAGTGTTGGTCCCATGTTTCCTGAGCTGAAATAAAAGATCCCAGAAATTGTCCATATGCACAAAAAGCTTACTTCTCTCAAATTTTGTGCACAATTTGTTTAACATCCCTGTTGGTGAACATTTCTCCTTTTAAGGTAATCCATCCATCTGACAGGTGTGGCATATCAAGGAGTTGATTACACAGTAGGGTCATTTGACAGGTGTACCTCGTGCCAGGGACATTAAATGGCCACTCTAAAAATGTGCAGGTTTGTAACACAACACAATGCTGCTAAGTTTTGAGGGAGCATGCAATTGATATGCAGATTGCAGGAATGTCCACCAGAGCTGTTTACAGAAAATATAATTTTAATTTCTCTAACCTAAGCCGCCTCAAATTTTGTTTTAGAGAATTTGGCAGTATGTCCAACCGGCCTCACAACCGCAGACCACGTGTAACCACGCCATCCCAGGACATCCATTGCCGGCTTCCTCGCCTGCGAGATCATATGAGATCAGCCACCCGGACAGTTGATGAAACAGAGGATTATTTATTTCTGTAATGGAGCACTTTTGTGAGGATAAACAAATTCTGATTGGCTGGGCCTGACTCCCCAGTGGGAGTCAGGCCCAGCCCATGGCTGTGCCCCTGCCCAGTCATGTGAAATTCATAGATTAGGGCCTAATGAAATGTTTTTTCTTGACTAATTTCCTTATGAACTATGAATAAAATTGTTGAAATTGTTGCATGTTGCGTTTTATATTTTTGTTCAGTATACATGAATGTCCTTGAGTGGCTCAGCCAGAGGCCGATCTTGAACCCAGTCGAACATCTCTGGAGAGACCTGAAAATAGCTATGCAGCGACGCTCCCCAACCAACCTGACAGAGCTTGAGAGGATCTGCAGAGAATAGTATATTTGTAAATCCACTTACTCTGCCTTATCTCAGGTAGTAAACTGGTGGTTTGAAGATATCCCTCCAGTGGTGTGTGGGCTGTGATTTGGCAAAGTGGGTGGGGTTATATCCTGCCTGGTTGGCCCTGTCCGGGGGTATTGTCGGACGTGGCCAGAGTGTCTCCTAACCCCTCCTGTCTCAGCCTCCAGTATTTATGCTGCAATAGTTTATGTGTCGGGGGGCTAGGATCAGACTGCTATACAGTTGAAGTCGGAAGTTTACATACACCTTAGCCAAATACATTTAAACTCAGTTTTTCACAATTCCTGACATTTAGTCCTAGTTAAAATTCCCTGTCTCAGGTCAGATAGGATCAACACTTTTTAAGAATCTGAAATGTCAGAATAATAGTACAGAGAATGATTTTCTTCAGCTTCCCAGTTGGTCAGAAGTTGACATACACTCAATTACTATTTGGTAGCATTGCCTTTCAATTGTTTAACTTGGTCAAACGCTTCTGGTAGCCTTCCACAAGCTTCCCACATTAAGTTGGGTGAATTTTGTCCCATTCCTCCTGACAGAGCTGGTGTAATTGAGTCAGGTTTGTAGGCCTCCTTGCTCACACACGCTTTTTCAGTTCTGCCCAAAAATGTTCTATAGGGTTGATGTCAGGGCTTTGTGTTAGCCACTCCAATACCTTGCCTTTGTTGTCCTTAAGCTATTTTGCCACAACTTTGGAAGTATGCTTGGGGTCATTGTCCACAAGATTTTCCTTTCTCATGATGCCATATATTTTGTGAAATGCACCAGTTCATCCTGCTGCAAAGCACCCCCACAACGTGATGCTGCCACCCCCGTGCTTCATGGTTGGGATAGTGTTCTTCGGCTTGCAAGCCTCCCCCTTTTTCCTCCAAACATTACAGTCATCTTTATGGCCATTATGGCCATTTTTGTTTCATCAGACCAGAGGACATTTCTCCAAAAAGTGCCATCTTTGTTCCCATGTCCAGTTGCAAACTGTCTGGCTTTTTTATGGCGGTTTTGGAGCAGTGGCTTCTTCCTTGCTGAGCAGCCTTTCAGGTTATGTCGATATAGGACTCGTTTTACTGTGGATATAGATACCTTTGTACCTGTTTCCTCCAGCATCTTCACAAGGTCCTTTGCTGTTGTTCTGGGATTGATTTGCACTTTTCATACCAAAGTACGTTCATCTCTAGGAGACAGAACGTGTCTCCTTCCTGAGCGATATGATAGCTGCGTGGTCCCATGGTGTTTATACTTGCGTACTATTGTTTGTACAGATGAACGTGGTACCTTCAGGCATTTGGAAATTGCTCCCAAGGATGAACCAGACTTGTGGAAGTCTACAATTTCTTTTTTGGGGTCTTGGCTGATTTCTTTGGATTTTCCCATGATTTCAAGCAAAGAGGCACTGAGTTTGAAGGTAGGCCTTGAAATACATTCACAGGTACCCCTCCAATTGACTCAAATGATGTCAATTAGCCTATCAGAAGCTTCTAAAGCCATGACATCATTTTATGGAATTTTCCGAGCTGTTTAAAGGCACAGTGAACTTAGTGCATGCAAACTTCTGATCCACTGGAATTGTGATGCAGTGAATTATAAGTGAAATAATCTGTCTGTAAACAATTGTTGGAAAAATTACTTGTGTCATGCACAAAGTAGATGTCCTAACCAACTTGCAAAACCAACAGTTTGTTAACAAGAAATGTGTGTCGTCGTTGAAAAACAAGTTTTAATGACTCCAAGCTAAGTGTACGCAAACTTCTGAATCAAATGTATCTGGAGTATTTCTCCTGTCTTATCTGGTGTCGTGTTTGAATTTAAGTCTGCACCCAATAACTCTCTGTCATTCTTTCTCTCTCTTCTCTCAGAGGACCTTAGACCTAGGACCATGTCTCAGGACTGCCTGGCTTGATGAGTCCTTGCTGTCCCCAGTTGACCTGGTCGTGCTGCCACTCCAGTTTCAACTGTTCTGCCTGCGGTTATGGAACCTTGACCTGTTCACCGGACATGCTACCTTGTCCCTGAACTGCTGTTTTTGACTCTCTCTCTACCGCACCTGCTGTTCTAACTCTGAATGATCGGCTATGAAAAGCCAACTGACATTTACTCCTGAGGTTGCACCCTCTACAACCACTGTGATTTATAATTATTAGACCCTGCTGGTCATCTATGATCGTTTGAACATCTGTTATAATGTATTGTTATAATCTCCACCCGGCACAGCCAGAAGAGGACTGGTCACCCCTCAGAGCCTGGTTCCTCTTTAGGTTTCTTCCTAGGTTCCTGCCTTTCCAAGGATTTTTTTTTCCTAGCCACCGTGCTTCTACATCTGCATTGCTTGCTGTTTGGGGTTTTAGGCTGGGTTTCTGTATAGCACTTTGTGACATTGGCTGATGGAGAAAGGGCTTCATAAATACATTTGATTGATTGAAATTTGACTTACTACTTGTAGCTGTTTAGACCGTTTGTAAATCCAATCACTACATGTAGCTGTATGGGCCGTGTGTAACTCTACTCAAAGCATGTGCGGACCAACTGGCAAGTGTCTTCACTGACATATTTAACCTCTCCTTCACTGAGTCTGTAATACCTACATGTTTCAAGCAGACTGCCATAGTCCCTGTGCCCAAGGATGCGAAGGTAACTTTCCTAAATGGTTACCGCCCCACAGCATTCACGTCGGTAGACATGAAGTGCTTTGAAAGACTGGTCATGGCTCACATCAACAGCATCCTCCTGGATACCCTAGACCCACTCCAATTCTCATACTGCCCCAACATATCCACAGATGAAACAATCTCAATTGCACTCCACACTGCCCTTTCCCACCTGGACAAAAGGAACACCTACGTGAGAATGCTTTTCATTGACTACTGACTACATAGTTCCCACAAAGCTTATCACCAAGCTAAGGACCTCTGACCTCCTCCCTATAGGCTGTCTCATCATTGTCAGGGATCAGGCCTACCACTGTCCTGTCGTCAGCAAACTTAATGATGGTGTTGGAGTCGTGTTTGGCCACGCATTAGTGGGTGAACAGGGAGTACAGGAGGGGACTAAGTACACACCTCTGTGGGGCTCCAGTGTTGAGGATCAGCGTGGCATACGTGTTGTTGCCTACCCACCCCCAGGTGGTTGTTGCCACCTGGGGGCGGCCCATCAGGAAGTCCAGGATCCAGTTGCAGAGGGAGGTGTTTAGTGCCAGGGTCTCGAGCTTAATGACGAGTTTGGAGGGTACTATGATGTTAAATGCTGAGCTGTAGTCGATGAACATCATTCTTACATAGGTATTCCTCTTGTCCAGATGGGTGAGGGCGGTGTGCAGTGTGATTGCGATTGCGTCCTCTGTGGACCTATTGGGGCTGTAAACACATTGGAGTGAGTTTAATGTGTCAGGTAGGGTGGAGGTGATATGGTTCTTGACTAGTCTCTCAAAGCACTTCATGATGACGGAAGTGAGTGCTACGGGGCAATAGTCATTTAGCTCAGTTCTTAGCTTTCTTGGGAACAGAAACAATGGTGGCCCTCTTGAAGCATGTGGGAACAGCAGACTGGGATAAGGATTGATTGAATATGTCCGTAAACACACCAGCCAGCTGGTCTGTGCATGCTCTGAGGAAGCGGCTGGGGATGCCGTCTGGGCCGGCAGCCTTGTGAGGGTTAACACTTTTAAATGTTTTACTCACGTTGGCTGCAGTGAAGGAGAGCACACAGGTTTCGGTAGCGGGCCGTGCCAATGACACTGTATTGCCCTCAAAGCGAGCAAAGAAGTTGTTTAGTTTGTCTGAGAGCAAGACATTGTGGTCAGCGACAGGGCTGGTTTTCCTTTTGTAGTCCGTGATTGACTGTAGACCCTGCCACATACCTCTCTCGCGTCTGAGCCATTGAATTGCGAATCTACTTTGTCTCTATACTGACGCTTAGCTTGTTTGATTGCCTTGCAGAGGGAATAGCTACACTGTTTGTATTTGGTCATGTTTCCGGTCACCTTGCCCTGATTAAAAGCAGTGGTTCGCGCTTTCAGTTTTGTGCGAATGCTGCCGTCAATCCACGGTTTCTGGTTGGGGAAGGTTTTAATAGACGCTGTGGGTACAACATCACCAATGCATTTGCTAATAAACTCACTCACCGAATCAGCGTATTCATCAATGTCATTGTCCGACGCTATGCGGAACATATCCCAGTCCACGTGATCGAAGCAATCTTGAAGCGTGGAACCAGATTGGTCGGACCACCGTTGAACAGACCTGAGCACGGGCGCTCCCTGTTTTAGTTTCTGTCTATAGGCTGGGAGCAACAAAATGGAGTCTTGGTCAGATTTTACAAAAGGAGGGCGTGGGAGGGCTTTGAATGCGTCGTGGAAGTTAGAATAACAATGATACGGGGTTTTGCCAGCCCGGGTCACGCATTCGATATGATGATAAAATTTAAGGAGCCTTGTTTTCATATTAGCCTTGTTAAAATCCCCAGCTACAATAAATTCAGCCTCAGGGTATGTGGTTTCCAGTTTACATAGAGTCAAATTAAGTTCTTTCAGGGTCGTCGATATGTCTGCTTGGGGGGGATATACACGACTGTGATTATGATCGAAGAGAATTCTCTCGGTAGATAATGTGGTCAGAATTTGATTGTAAGGAATTCTAGGTCAGGTGAACAAAAGGACTTGAGTTCCTGTATGTTGTTATGATCATACCATGTCTCGTTAATCATAAGGCATACACCACTGCCCTTCTTCTTACCAGACAGATGTTTGTTTCTGTCTGCGCCATGCTTGTAGAAACTGGGTGGCTGTACCGACTCTGATGACGAGCTATGTTTCCGTGAAACAAAGAATGTTACAATCTCTGATGTCTCTCTGGAAGGCAACCCTTGCTCGGATTTCCTCTACCTTGTTGTCAAGAGACTGGACATTGGCGAATAGTATGCTCAGGAGCGGTGCGCGATGTGCCTGTCTACGGAGCCTCACCACAATACTGCTCCATCTGCCCCTTCTGCGGCGCCGTTGTTTTGGGTCGCCGGCTGGGATCCGATCCATTGTCCTGGGTGGTGGACCAAACAGAGGATCCACTTCCAGAAAGTCGTATTCATGGTCATAATGTTAGTGAGTTGACATTGCTAGTTCCTCCCGACTGTATGTAATAAAACTTAAGATTTCCTGGCGTAACAATGTAAGAAATAACATAAAAAAACGAAATACTGCATAGTTCCTAGGAACGCGAAGCGAGGCGGCGATCTCAGTTGGCGCCGGAAGTATCATTTGAAAGGAAACACTTTGAAGTGTGTGTGGAAATGTGAATTGAATGTCGGAGAATATAACACAGTAGAACTGGTAGAACTACCACCATCTTTGTAATGCAACAGGAAGGTCTCAAATCTATCCATCACTCTGTTTGTAATTCTTAGATCTGGTAGAAGAAAATACAAAGAACAAAAACAACTTTGTATTTGTAATTCCGATGGTGTCCACAAGATGACAGCAGTGTATGTGCAAAGTGTCAGATGGACAACTTGAAGTATGAGCAAACTACATGACATTTAACCTCTATGGGCTAGGTGGGACGCAAGCATCCCACCCGTGGTGCACTCCATCAACAGCAGGTGCATTTCAAGAGCGGCAAATTCAAAAAAGCTCATCATTTATGTCCAAAAATCTCCGTCTTGTTAGCACATGATCTAAGCCCGCCGGACTTCACTTCATGAACGAGGGGAAAAAATATATTTACGTTCGTTCAAACATGTCAAACGTTGTATAGCATAAATCATTAGGGCCTTTTTTAACCAGAACATGAATAATATTCAAGGTGGACGAATGCATTCTCTTTTATAACGTATTGGAACGAGGGTACCCAACATGAACTCGCGCGCCAGGTGTCTAATGGGCCATCATCGTTCCATGGCTCTTGTTCGGTCAGATCTCCCTCCAGAAGACTCAAAACACTTTGTAAAGGCTGGTGACATCTAGTGGAAGCAATAGGAAGTGCCAAAATATTCCTCAGCCCCTGTGTTTTTCAATGGCATAGGTTTAAAGGTAATACAACACATCAGGTATCCACTTCCTGTCAGAAAATGTCTCAGGGTTTTGCCTGCCAAATGAGTTCTGTTATACTCACAGACACCATTCAAACAGTTTTATAAACTTTAGGGTGTTTTCTATCCATATATAATAAGTATATGCATATTCTAGTTACTGGGTAGGATTAGTAACCAGATTAAATCGGGTACATTTTTTTATCCAGCCGTGCAAATACTGCCCCCTAGCCCTAACAGGTTAATGTGAAGTCACCCAGGTACGTTCGGGCAAATCGTGAAGGAGACATTTACATTCACATTTTTCTGCAAAAATATAATAATCTGTATACTTGGACTTTGATTTAGCTTTTCCAGTATTAGTTGCCATATTATAAGTTCAACATTTGCAAAACACCCAGTTTTCATAACTTCATAACTCTCCATATTCTTATCATTTTTATCCAAAAGGAAAAGGCTTGCTGTCGCACAAGCCGCTACATTTTGCGACAGCCCATCTCAAAAGCCCATCTCATTGGCTGTCTAGCTAGCTTTGTTTGACCCTGATTGGAGCTTATTTGACAAAGTTACAGTCAATCAAGTGAAGACCATCAAGGCGTCGCTATCTCTGACCAAATTTGGTGTCCTATAGGATATACTACACCCCTAATGATATAGTGAAGTCTGGTTACGTTCTAGAATCTCTGAGGAATAAATATGATTGTGATTTGACTGGATGAAATAATGTTTAGGTTTATACAATGCTCAAAAAATTAAAGGGAACACTAACATAACACATCCTAGATCTGAATGAATTAAATAATCTTGTTAAATACTTTTTTCTTTACATAGTTGAATGTGCTGACAACAAAATGACACAAAAATAATCAATGGAAATTCAATTTATCAACCCATGGAGGTCTGGATTTGGAGTCACACTCAAAATTAAAGTGGAAAACCACACTACAGGCTGATCCAACTTTGATGTAATGTCCTTAAAACAAGTCAAAATGAGGCTCAGTAGTGTGTGGCCTCCACGTGCCTGTATGACCTCCCTACAATGCCTGGGCATGCTCCTGATGAGGTGGCGGGTGGTCTCCTGAGGGATCTCCTCCCAGACCTGGACTAAAGCATCCGCCAACTCCTGGACAGTCTGTGGTGCAATGTGGCGTTGGTGGATGGAGCGAGACATGATGTCCCAGATGTGCTCAATTGGATTCAGGTCTGGGGAACAGCATCAATAGCATCAATGCCTTCCTCTTGCAGGAACTGCTGACACACTCCAGCCACATGAGGTCTAGCATTGTCTTGCATTAGGAGGAACCCAGGGCAAACCGCACCAGCATATGGTCTCACAAGGGGTCTGAGGATATCATCTCGGTACCTAATGGCAGTCAGGCTACCTGTGGCGAGCACATGGAGGGCTGTGCGGCCCCCCAAAGAAATGCCACCCCACACCATGACTGACTCACCGCCAAACCGGTCATGCTGGAGGATGTTGCAGGCAGCAGAATGTTCTCCACGGCGTCTCCAGACTCTGTCACATCTGTCACATGTGCTCAGTGTGAACCTGCTTTCATCTGTGAAGAGCACAGGGCGCCAGTGGCTAATTTTCCAATCTTGGTGTTCTATGGCAAATGCCAAACCTCCTGCACGGTGTTGGGCTGTAAGCACAACCCCCACCTGTGGTCGTTGGGCCCTCATACCACCCTCATGGAGTCTGTTTCTGACCGTTTGAGCAGATACATGCACATTTGTGGCCTGCTGGAGGTCATTTTACAGGGCTCTGGCAGTGCTTCTCCTGCTCCTCCTTGCACAAAGGCGGAGGTAGCGGTCCTGCTGCTGGGTTGTTGCCCTCCTACAGCCTCCTCCACATCTCCTGATGTACTGGCCTGTCTCCTGGTAGCGCCTCCATGCTCTGGACACTACGCTGACAAACACAGCAAACCTTCTTGCCACAGCTCGCATTGATGTGCCATCCTGGATGAGCTGCACTACCTGAGCCACTTGTGTGGGTTGTAGACTCCGTCTCATGCTACCACTAGAGTGAAAGCACCGCCAGCATTCAAAAGTGACCAAAACATCAGCCAGGAAGCATAGGAACTGAGAAGTGGTCTGTGGTCCCCACCTGCAGAACCACTCCTTTATTGGGGGTGTCTTGCTAATTGCCTATAATTTCCACCTGTTGTCTATTCCATTTGCACAACAGCATGTGAAATGTATTGTCAATCAGTGTTGCTTCCTAAGTGGACAGTCTGATTTCACAGAAGTGTGATTGACTTGGAGTTACATTGTGTTGTTTAAGTGTTCCCTTTATTTTTTTGAGCAGTATATTTTCACAGATTCCTTTCTTTGCAAATTAAACGAGTGGAAAAAACAAAATCGATTGTGCACGCTATATGGTGTCACGGGTGTCGTAGGGATTGGACCAAAACGCAGCGGGAACGTGTAAACTCATCTTCTTATTTTATTAAAGAAGGAAAACAAAAGAAACACGTATACAAAAACAACAAATGACACTAAACATTCCTGTCTGGTGCACGAACACAAAACAGAAAATAACTACCCACAAATCCCATAGAAAAAACACCCCTCTTAAATTGGACCTTCAATTAGAAGCAATGAGGAGCAGCTGCTTCCAATTGAAGGTCAACCCAATAAACACCACATAGAAATAGACATACTAGAACTAACATAGAAATAGACTAACAAAGAACATAGCCCAACAAACCCCGAAACACTCTAAACAAACACCCCCTGCCACGCCCTGAACAAACTACAATAACAAACAACCTCTTTTACTGCTCAGGACGTGACAGTACCCCCCCCCCCCCCCCTCAAAGGTGCAACCCTGGAAGCACCTCACACAAAAAATAAACACAAAAAATAAACCCCAATACAAAAAATGTAACCTAACTAAAGGGAGGGAAGGGAGGGTGGCCACCGTCACCAATGGTTCTTGTGCTACACCCTCCCTCCCCAACCTCCTACTACGGAGGTGGCTCAGGCTCCGGCCTTACTCCCCAACCTAACCTGTCCACCCCCGCTAAATGCTTATTATATTTTACCCCTCCCGAAGTCTCTGGGCTATGGCGCATCGCTGAAGACCTCGGGCTGATGCACGTCGCTGGAGACCTCGGGCTGATGCGTGTTGCTGGAGACCTCGGACTGAAGGGTGACTCTGGGAGCTCTGGACTGAAGGGCGACTCTGGGAGCTCCGGACTGGAGGGCGACTCTGGGGGCTCCGAACTAGAGGGCGACTCTGGGGGCTCCGGACTAGAGGGCGACTCTGGGGGCTCCGGACTAGAGGGCGACTCTGGGGGCTCCGGACTAGAGGGCGACTCTGGGGGCTCCTGTTCCGGACTGTAGGGCGACTCTGGGAGCTCCGGTTCCGGACTGTAGGGCGACTCTTCCTGCCCCAGTTCCGGACTGTGGGCCGTCTCTGCTGGCTCCGGACTGTGGGCCGTCGCTGTCGGTTCCGGACTGTGGGCCGTCTCTGCTGAATCCGGACTGTGGGCCGTCTCTGCTGGCTCCGGACTGTGGGCCATCTCTGCTGGCTCCGGACTGTGGGCCATCTCTGCTGGCTCCGGACTGTGGGCCGTCTCTGCTGGCTCCGGACTGTGGGCCGTCTCTGCAGGCTCCGAACTGTGGGCCATATCCAGACGGGGCACTGTTGCCGGACACTCTGGACGGGGCACTGTTGCCAGACACTCTGGACGGGGCACTGTTGCCGGACACTCTGGACGGGGCACTGTTGCCGGACACTCTGGACGGGGCACTGTTGCCGGACACTCTGGACGGGGCACTGTTGCCGGACACTCTGGACGGGGCACTGTTGCCGGACACTCTGGACGGGGCACTGTTGCCGGACACTCTGGACGGGGCACTGTTGCCGGACACTCTGGACGGGGCACTGTTGCCAGACACTCTGGACGGGGCACTGTTGCCAGACACTCTGGACGGGGCACTGTTGCCAGACACTCTGGACGGGGCACTGTTGCCGGACACACTGAACAGGGCACTGTTGCCGGAAGCTCTGGACGGGGACTGCGCACTGAAGGCCTGATGTGTGGGGCTGGCATAGGAGGCGCCAGACTAGGGACACACACCACAGGGCTAGTGCGAGGAGCAGGAGCAGGACGAGCAGGACTGGGCTGACGCACTGGAGGCCTGATTGCGTGGGGCTGGTACTGGAGGTACCAGACTGGAGACACGCACCCCAAGGCTAGTGCGAGGAGCGGGAACAGGACGTACTGCACTAGGCTGACGCACTGGAGGCCTGGTGCGTGGTGCTGGCTTTGGAGGCGCCAGACTAGAGACACGCACCTCAGGGCTAGTGCGAGGAGCAGGAACTGGATACACCGGGCCATGAGTAGACACTGGAGGTCTGGAGCGCACCTCCTGCACAGCCCGTCCTGCCTGGATGGTAATAGTAGGTAGCCCTGTACGAGCGGAGTGCTGGCACAGGGCGAACTGGGCTATGCAGAGGCCTGATGGCTGCCATGCGTAGAGCAGGCGTAGTGTAGCCTGGGCCTAGGAGGTGCACTGGTGGCCAGATGTGCTGCGCAGGCATCCTCCTTCCAGGCTGTATGCCCACTCTAGCACGGCACTTGCGAGGGGCTGGGATTGCTCGCACCGGACTGTGCATGCGCACTGGCGAGATCGTGCGCACTTCCGCATACACCAGCGCTCTTCTGATCCGCTGCTCCCCATAATAAGCACGGGGAATTGGTTCAGGTCTACTGCCTGCCCTAGCCAATCTCCCCATGTGCCCCCCCAAAAACAATTATTGGGGCTACCTCTCAGGCTTCCTTGCTAGCCGTGTCCTAGCATAGCGTTCTCTGTCCTCTCCAGCCTTCCTCCATGGTCCTTCTCCCGCTAGTATCTGCTCCCAAGTCCAAAACTCCTTATAACTCTGCTGCTGCTCCTTCCACCGCAGCTTGGTCCGTTGGTGGTGGGTAGTTCTGTCATGGGTGTCGTAGGGATTGGACCAAAACGCAGCGGGAACATATAAACTCATCTTCTTATTTTATTAAAGAAGGAAAACAAAAGAAACTCGTATACTAAAACAACAAACGACACTAAAAAGTCCTGTCTGGTGCACGAACACAAAACAGGAAATAACTACCCACAAATCCCATAGAAAAAACACCCCTCTTAAATAGGACCTTCAATTAGAAGCAACGAGGAGCAGCTACTTCCAATTGAAGGTCAACCCAATAAACACCACATAGAAATAGACATACTAGAACTAACATAGAAATAGACTAACAAAGAACATAGCCCAACAAACCCTGAAACACTCTAAACAAACACCCCCTGCCACACCCTGACCAAACTACAATACCAAACAACCTCTTTTACTGGTCTCGACGTGACATATGGACCTTTTCAGGATATGAAAAAGGATTTTATCTAACAAAACGACACTTCATGTTATCTCTGGGACCCTTTGGATGATAAATCAGAGGAAGATCTCAGAATGTCAGTACACATTTCACCTTTAGAGGTGAATTTATCAAACCTACCGTGGTGAAAAAAGTGTTTTGTTGTTAGGAGCTCTCCACAAACAATAGCATGTCATTTTTTTTGCAGTAATAGCTACTGTAAATTGGACAGTGCAAATATATTAACAAGAATTTAAGCTTTCAGCTAATGTAAGACACTTATAAGTACCGACATTTGTTGTTTCTCTAAAATCTGCGATCGTGACACAAGGCGCTTCATGATTTACAACTGTCTCGTTGATGGGACGCCTATCCCTAAGTTAATAGTTTCTACCCCTAAACCATAAGACTGCTGAACAACTAATCAAACATTACATTGACCCCGCCTGCCCCACCCTCCATTTGTTTTGTACACTGCTGCTACTCGCTGTTTATTATCTATGCATAGTCACTTCACCCCTACCTACATGTACAAATTACCTCTAACCTGTACCCCCCCACAGTGACTCGGTACCGGTACCCCCTGTATATAGCCTCGTTATTGTAATGTTATCGTGTTACTTTTTATTATTTTTTACTTTAGTTTATTTGGTAAATATTTTCTTAACTCTTCCTGAACTGCACTGTTGGTTAAGGGCTTGTAAGTAAGCATTTAACGGTAATGTCACGTCCTGGCCAGTATAAGGGTTAATTGTTAGTGTAGTTTGGTCAGGACGTGGCAGAGGGTATTTGGTTTATGTGGTTCGGGGTGGTGGTTTTTCTAAAAAGGGCATTTGATTTATGTATTCCGGGGTTTTTGGGCACTGTTCCTTGTTTATGTAATTCTATGTTTAGTCTAGGTAATCTGTTTCTATGTTGAGTTAATTGGGGTGGACTTCCAATTGAAGGCAGCTGTGTGGTGTTGCCTTTGATTGGAAGTCCTATATTAGTTGGGTATGTTTGTCTGTCTATTTGTGGGAGATTGTTTCTTGTTTTGCCGAGTGAGCCTTTCAAGACTGTTTCGTTGTTCGTAAGTCCGTTTCGTTTTTGTTGTTTTGGTGTTCACTTAGTTTGTAAATAAATACACAAGATGAGCATCAACATTCCTTCTGCGTTTTGGTCCTCCTTAACCAACGACGACCGTGACAGAATCTCCCACCAACTAAGGACCAAGCAGCAGAGGAAAAGGGATTTCGAGTTGGACTGGTGGGAGAGATGGACCTGGGAGGAAGTTCTGAACGGGGCTGGACCTTGGCATCAGGCTGGGGAGTACCGTCGCCCACGGGAGGAAATTGAGGCAGCCAAGGCAGAGAGGCGGAGGTACGAGGCCTTGGACGCGCTGAGGGAGAAGCACGAGAGGCACCTCCAAGAATTTGTTTTGGGGGGGCACATGGGTAGTTTGGCTAGGCCTAGGAAGAGCCGGAAGCCAGCTACCCGTGGTTATATGGAGGAGCGTATGAGGTGGAGAGCGCCATGTTTCGCTGAGGAGCGCACTATCTCACCCATACGCACGCACAGTCCGGTGCGCGTTATTCCAGCCCCTCGCAGGTGCCGTGCTAGAGCGGGCATGCAGCCTGGTAGGAGGATGCCTGCGCAGCGCATCTGGTCGACGGTACGCCTCCGAGGACCAGGCTACCCAACTCCCGCTCTACGCACGGCTACCATCAGGCCCCTGCACTGCCCAGTCCGCCCTGTACAAGCACCCCGCTCGTACAGGGCTACTAGTTCCATCCAGCCAGGATGGGTTGTGCAGGAGGTAAGATCAAGACCGCCTGTGCGCCTCCATAGCCCTGGGTTTCCAGCTCCTGTCTCTCGTGCGGACCCGGAAGTGCGTCAACCCAGTCCGACTCGTCCTGTTCCCGCTCCCCGCACTAGCCTGGAGGTGCGTGTTCCCAGTCTGGTACGTCCAGTACCAGCACCACGCACCAGGCTTCAAGTGCGTCATCCCAGTCCGACGTCGCTAGAGCTGACAGGTCAGTCAAGAGTCGCCAGAACTGCCCGTCAGTCAAGAGTCGCCAGAACTGCCCGTCAGTCAAGAGTCGCCCGAACTGCCCGTCAGTCAAGAGTCGCCCGAACTGCCCGTCAGTCAAGAGTCGCCCAAACTGCCCGTCAGTCAAGAGTCGCCCGAACTGCCCATCAGTCAAGAGTCGCCGGAGCCGCCCGTCAGTCAAGAGTCGCCAGAACTGCCCGTCAGTCAAGAGTCGCCAGAACTGCCCGTCAGTCAAGAGTCGCCCGAACTGCCCGTCAGTCAAGAGTCGCCCGAACTGCCCGTCAGTCAAGAGTCGCCCAAACTGCCCGTCAGTCAAGAGTCGCCGGAGCCGCCCGTCAGTCAAGAGTCGCCGGAGCCGCCCGTCAGTGAGGAATCGCCAGAGCCGCCCGTCAGTGAAGAGTCGCCAGAGCCACCCACTAGTCAGGAGCTGCCAGAGTGGCCAGACTGCCCGGAGATGCCAGAGTGGCCAGACTGCCCGGAGATGCCAGAGTGGCCAGACTGCCCGGAGATGCCAGACTGCCTGGAGAGGCCAGAGTGGCCGGCGATGCCGGACTGCCCGGCGATGCCAGAGTGCCCGGCGATGCCAGAGTGCCCGGCGATGCCAGAGTGGCCAGACTGTCTTCCGGGTCTGCCAGAGTGGCCCGACTGTCTTCCGGGTCTGCCAGAGTGGCCCGGCTGTCTTCCGGGCCAGCCAGAGTGGCCCGACTGTCTTCCGGGCCAGCCCGAGTGGCCCGTCTACCCGGAGATGCCGGGGTGGGTCGTCTGCCCGTAACTGCCTGAACCAGAGCCACCTCCAGATATAGGTGGGTTGGGGAGGGGGGGTGTAGCACAGTGCCGTCGTTGACGGCAGCCACCCTCCCTTCCCTCCCTTTAGTTAGGGGGATTTTTTTTAGGGGGGGTACTGTCACGTCCTGGCCAGTATAAGGGTTAATTGTTAGTGTAGTTTGGTCAGGACGTGGTGGAGGGTATTTGGTTTATGTGGTTCGGGGTGGTGGTTTTTCTAAAAAGGGCATTTGATTTATGTATTCCGGGGTTTTTGGGCACTGTTCCTTGTTTATGTAATTCTATGTTTAGTCTAGGTAATCTGTTTCTATGTTGAGTTAATTGGGGTGGACTTCCAATTGAAGGCAGCTGTGTGGTGTTGCCTTCGATTGGAAGTCCTATATTAGTTGGGTATGTTTGTCTGTGTATTTGTGGGAGATTGTTTCTTGTTTTGCCGAGTGAGCCTTTCAAGACTGTTTCGTTGTTCGTAAGTTCGTTTCGTTTTTGTTGTTTTGGTGTTCACTTAGTTTGTAAATAAATACACAAGATGAGCATCAACATTCCTGCTGCGTTTTGGTCCTCCTTAACCAACGACGACCGTGACAGGTAAGGTCTACACTTGTTGTATCCGGCGCAAGTGACATAAAAAGTTTGATTTGATTTACTTGTAGCTGTCCATTTCACTCTCCACTCAATTCTTGTAACTGTATAGTCTGTTTGTAACTCCACTCACTACTTGTAGCTGTATAGTCCGTTTGTTTCTCCACTCACTACTTGTGGCTGTACAGACCATTTAAAACTCCACTCACTACTTGTAGCTGTATAGTCCGTTTGTAAATCCACTCACTGATTGTAGCTGTATGGTCCGTCTGTTGGTTTTGTTGGTCTTGGCTAGCTTAATGTTCCAGTCGGTAGCTAGCACTCACTCACACACGTGGCTGCTAGCACCGTCATGAAAAGGGGCATGAGGGAAGCCCTACAACATAATGTTTTTCTAAGTAGTGAGAACGCTCGGGAGCAGGCAATGTTGAAAAGTAATCAATAGACATGTAATTTTCTTAAATTTTGTTTTGTAATTGACTAAAACAAGCAGACAAGAAAATTGCATTTGAAAAAAGTTACAGTTTTACTGTGAGCCAGTGTGGCAACCTACTATAGGTAATCACAGGTAGTTTTCCCCATAGGCAGGTGGGACCGTGACGTTCTGTCTAAAACCGACTGGGACAATACAGTAGATAGTTATTTGAACACGAGGGAGAGAATGTATGGATCATTTGCACCACTACAGATGTAGGATCTTAAGTTGATCACCCTGATGCAGGAGAACTCCTGCAATGTATTAAATTAAACAAGTGTGTATTTGTGGTTTAAAAAAGCTTCTGAAGTTTTTAATTTCCATTTTGAAATTTCAGACTTGATTTTCCCTTACGAAAAATGTATCAACCCCTACAGAAATGTAAATGAACTATAATCCACATAATAATTCAGATTTCCTGTTCCTACTGAATAATTTACCTGGTTAAGCAAACTGGCTCAAATTAATTACGATCCTATGCACATTCTTGCACCATGCACTGCTATCATTATAGCAATTTTCAAAGATATGCATTATGCTATTCCAATGTTCAATGTCACAGGGAAGCGTAATGTAAACATTTAAAATTAGGCTTGTGTCCAAACCGGTAGATTTCTAATGATAACAGTGGGACTTTCTTATTGGCCTGTAGAGGACATGGAGATTCTGAATCATTACATCTCTCATACAACTCTCCAGGTATTGAGCGTCAATGTCAATCTCATCATTATCCTACAGTGTTGCCACAGAGTTGCCATTTTAATAGGCACGCCAACATAAGTGGATGGTTTTACTCTGTCTCAGTGCTGTGTATACGGGACCTGTTAGTGTTCACTATCATGTCAACAAATCTAGTCCTCTCACTTCTCTAAAGATGTTCTGCCTCTATTCCCTAGGAGTCAAGAGAGGGAGAACCACCTCATTAACTCTGCTATGCACTCCTATAGCTCACAGCCTTATTAGTCCCTTTTGTATATATTAACTACCAATAAACTAGGAAAAACTCTCTCTCTCTCTCAAAGGGTCTAGCAGCCAATTAATCCATTTCCCTCCACATAGGAACGTTCATTATAAAGTTAGTTGCCTGATTTTCAACAAAAGTGGCTGTGTCATTTTCAGAATATTCCAGTGTCTCTCTCTCCTGTCCCAATCTCCCTCTGAGAAGATGCCATCACTGCTGATGCCAGTAATGTTGTTATTATGGTAATAGCTGGCGGTGTGTGTGTGCGTGTGTGTGTGTGTGTGTGTGTGTGTGTGTGTGTGTGTGGTGTGTGTGTGTGGCTGCTGTGAACTCCAAGCCCAGTCAGTCTACCTGTGGAGAGATATGGACATAATTGATGCTCTGTCATGCTGAAATTGATCTGTTTACATTCGGTTCGGTCTATCAATATGCAGGTAACACACAATCTGTCATTGGTTTTCTCCTCAAATTGGATATGTATGGATCGCAGACAGAAAGCAATATGCAGGGAACTGCCTTTTGGGCCCTTGTGATTGAAAGTTTGGAAGAATGGTGTGTGACTGCTGTGGTGCTGGTATGTATTGTTAGTGGCATTTTTATTAGTGTTGGGCCAATGGAGTCTGAGACTCCCAGGATAAATTATTTGTATTAGTGTTGGGCCAATGGAGACTGACAGTGTAGGACTATCTAAAGGTTGTTGACCTATCATCTCTATGACTGACAGTGTATTATAATGGAAAGGTCGTTGACCTATCATCTCTATGACTGACAGTGTATTATAATGGAAAGGTCGTTGACCTATCATCTCTATGACTGACAGTGTAGGATTATGTAAAGTTCTGTTTTTTTATCAAGCACAATGACTTATTATTCAACTACTGCTTGTAAATAGAGCCATGTTTTCTTTGCGTGACAAGGGACAATTGATTTTGATTGATTGATTGCATACTGTAGATCAAATTGTCTTATTCATAACATCTCAATTCTGCATAGATTATTTGAGGGAATATATAAATTACTCTGTTCAATGAGGATAATAATGGCAACACCTTTATTACTTCTTATTACACATGTTATCAATGTTTCATTCAGAGTGACATTGAAACATGGCCATCTTCATATCTGCGATATTGCTTTAATATAGACATTCTCTCCTACTTGTGTAAAACACTGCTTTCATCCTCATGTGGCATCATTAGCTAGATATATTTTCCTGGTGATATATTGAGAGGAGAAAACCTCCATGCTGGTCCCAGATCTGTAGGCACCAGCGTCTAGGGAGCTTAATGATACCGCCCAACACTCTCTCTCTCTCTGTCTTTGTCTCTCTTGTACTCTCCATTTGATTTCACCCCCTAAAACCTCCAGAGAACCTCACTGCCTCTTCGCATCTCTTGATTCGTTCTGTTTAATAGCCTTGATCAATTTGTCTTCTGATGCTGCTGCTATTTGTTATTTGATACCGGATTCCATTCAGACTGCTCTCCCTTTTTCCCTTTTTTACATCGGCCCCACCCTCCTCCTTCTCCTGCTCCCTCTCCCTCCCCTCCCTTCTACCTCCCCATTCCTTCTTCTTCTGTGTGATCTTTTCTGTTTATATCACCGATCTGTCACTTCATTCACTTTTCTGTTGAATTTCAATCTCCTTACTATTGGCATTGATGATCTGTTCATTTCTAAGGGCAAATTGTGAATAAGCTGTGAGGGAATTGGGCATGAATTTAAAGTCCCTAGGTGGGTGGCTTTGGCTGTGTTCCTAACACGCCCTTTATATTTGACACTGGATACCATTCTCCCCCTTTATTGCCTCAATCTATTTAGCATGTCTCCCCATGGATATATAGAGGGAGAATATCATTATCAAACTGAATCTAACCTTTTGGAGAAGATGGCTAGAGGAACATTGTTGTTCCCTTAAGTCAACATATTTACAGTGCTGGCAAGATATATATTTTCACTGAGTATTTCTCACTTTTGGAGAAGAAAGGATACAAATGGTTGACTCTCCAAACCTGTGGTGAAATAAAATTCAGTCTAATTCATTAAACCAACTCAATAGACCCAGCCTGTACTACAACCCATAGATACAGAGTTAGGTGTAATGACATATATACCCTTGGTAGAGGGCATAAGTTAACATATTAAGCGCCCTCTCCCATTTTCAGGAGCTAAAAGGTTACTAAATTCATTAATACAACCTAAACTACTGTAAATGACTGAGTGATAAATGAGTTAAATGTCACAGGAAATGTCTCAAATGGTACCCTGTTCACCATATAGTGCGCTACAGAAGTAGTGGAATATATAGGGGATATTAAACCATTTGGGATGCAGACACTGGAATGCTCTGCATTATTTGAAATGAGACCAGGGCATCAGTGTAGGAGAATGACTAATCTAATACCATGGAAAGGTCATGTCTTAAATAAGCATGAGATCATACCATGCCAGCATCGCTGGAGTGTTTGTTGATGATGTGTGGACTTTCTACCATGTTGAGTTTATAGTAATGGACAATAGACCCAACAGTGTCCCATAGATGTACTGTCTTTACCCTAACAGTATAAATGTATCCTATAGTCTCCTATAGATGTACTGTCTTTACCATACCAGTATAAATGTATCCTATAGATGTACTGTCTTTACCCTACCAGTATAAATGTCACATATAGACATACTGTCTTTACCCTACCATAATTAACGTCTCCTATAGTCTCCTATACAGTGCCTTGCAAAAGTATTCATCCTACTTGGAGTTTTTCCTATTTTGTTGCATCACAACCCATCATTTAAATTGATTTTTTGGGGTATTTCATGTAACGGACATACACAAAATAGTCCAAATTGGTGAAGTGATAACTTGTTTAAAAATAAAAGAAATGGAAGAGTGTTTTCAACCCCTTTGCTATGAAGTCCCTAAATAAGATCTGGTGCAACCAATTACCTTCAGAAGTCACACAATTAGTTAAATAAAGTCCACCTGTGTGCAATCTAAGTGTAACATGATCTGTCACATGATCTCAGCACATATACACCTGTTCCGAAAGGCCCCGGAGTCTGCAACACCACTAAGCAAGAGGCACCAACAAGGAGAACAAGGATATCTCCAAACAGGTCAGGGACAAAGTTGGGGAGAAGTACAGATCAGGGTTGGGTTATAAAAAATATGAGAAACTTTGAACATCCCACGGAGCACCATTAATAACCTGTTGAGGACAGACGTTCCGCTAGCGGGGAACCCCTAGCCAACAGCCAATGGCATCGCACGACGCGAAATACAAAACCAACTAAAATACTACAATTCAATTTTCTCAAACAATCAACTATTTTACACCATTTTAAAGATAAGACTCTCGTTAATCTAACCACATTGTCCGATTTCAAAAAGGCTTTACAATGAAAGCAAAATATTAGATTATGTTAGGAGAGTACATAGACACAAATAATCACACAGCCATTTTCCAAGCAAGCATATATGTCACATAAACCAAAACCACAGCTAAATGCAGCACTAACCTTTGATGATCTTCATCAGATGACATTCCTAGGACAATATGTTATACAATACATGCATGTTTTGTTCAATCAAGTTAATATTTATATCAAAAACCAGCTTTTTACATTAGCATGTGATGTTCAGAACTAGCATACACCGAAAACTTCCAGTGAATTTACTAAATTACTCATGATAAACGTTGACAAAATACATAACAATTATTTTAAGAATTATAGATACAGTACTCCTTTATGCAATCGCTATGTCCGATTTTAAAATAGCTTTTCGGCGAAAGTACATTTTGCAATATTCTGATTACATAGCTTGGCCATCACGGCTAGCTATTTTGACTTCGGCCAACTTCGGGGTCACCTAAACTCAGAATTACTATTTGAAAAATTGGATTATCTTTGCTGTTCTTCATCAGAATGCACTCCCAGGACTTCTACTTTAACAACAAACGTTGTTTTGGTTCCAAATAATCCATAGTTATATCCAAATACCTCCGTTTTGTTTGTGCGTTCAGGTCACTATCCGAAGATTAACGCGCGAGCGTATTTCGTGACAAGAAATTTAAAAATATTCCATTACCGTACTTAGAAGCATGTCAAATGCTGTTTAAAATCAATTTTTAATCAATTTTTCTCGGAAAATAGCGATAATATTCCAACCGGGCGACGTTGTATTTATTCAAAGACTGAAAGAAAAAAATGGAGAAGTCTCGTGAATGCGCATCTCCAGTCTCACTGTCCCCAGGCTGACCACTTACAAACTCTGCTGCTGTACTTTGCCCAGAGACAGCAGACACCCCATTCCACTTTCTGGCTGCTTTAGAGAGCCAATGGATGCCTTAGAAAGTGTCACATTACAGCACAGATGCTGTAATGTCGATAGAGATGCAACAGAAAGACAACAAATTGTCAGACAGGGCACTTCCTGTATGGAATCTTCTCAGGTTTTGGCCTGCCATATGAGTTATGTTATACTCACTGACACCATTCAAACAGTTTTAGAAACTTTAGAGTGTTTTCTATCTAAATCTACTAATTATATGCATATTCTAGTTTCTGGGCAGGAGTAGTAACCAGATTAAATCGGGTACGTTTTTTATCCGGATGTGAAAATGCTGCCCCCTATCCCAAAGAAGTTAAATCTATTACTAAAAAATTGAAAGACTTTGGCACCACAACAAACCTTCCAAGAGAGGGCCGACCACCAAAACTCACGGACCAGGCAAGGAGGGCATTAATCAGAGAGGCAAAAAAGAGGCCAAAGATAACCCTGAAGGAGCTGCAAAGCTCTACAGAGGAGATTGGAGTGTCTGTCCATCGGACCACTTTATGCCATACACTCCACAGAGCTTTGCTTTATAGAATAGTGGCCAGGACAACATAAGCAAACATGTTTGGTGTTTGCCAAAAGGCATGTGGGAGACTCCCCAAGCATATGGAAGAAGGTACTCTGGTCAGATGAGACTAAAATTGAGCTTTTTGTACATCAAGGAAAATGCTATGTCTGGCGCAAACCCAACACCTCTCATCATCCCGAGAACACCATCCCCACAGTGAAGCATGGATGTGGCAGCATCATGCTGTGGGGATGTTTTTCATCGGCAGGGACTGGGAAACTGGGAGGAATAGAAAAAATGCCAAGGGGGTGAATACTTTCACAAGCCACTGTAGATGTATTGTCTTTACCCTACCAGTATAAATGTCTCCCATAGTCTCCTATAGATGTCCTGCCTTTACCCTGAATTGTTACATATTTTGTTACGTTACAGCTTTAACCTAAAATGGATCAAATAAAAAAAAAATCTCAGCATGTTGACCCCAAACAGGACACACCTGTAGACAACCCAATGCCTCTGCCAGTGTGTCAGCACTATTGTCACACCCTGACCATAGAGAGCCCTTGGTTCTCTATGGTGTTGTAGGTCAGGGCGTGACTAGGTGGTGTTCTAGTCTTTTCATTTCTATGTTGGTGCTCTTGGTATGGTTCCCAATTAGAGGCAGCTGATGTTCATTGTCTCTAATTGGGGATCATACTTAAGTTCTCCATTGTTCCCACCTGGGTTGTGGGATATTGTTTTGTGTTAATGTGTTGAGCACTACGACTTCACGTTCGTTGTATGTTTGTTGTTTTCTTAGTTTCACTTTAAATAAATATGTGGAACTGAAATCACGCTGCGCATTGGTCCAACCTTTTCTACGAGCGAGACAACTATTGACAGGGGGTGCTGCGGTGTGTGGACAGAGGGTGCTGCGGTGTTTCAGCACTATAGACAAGGGGCGCTGCAGTGTGTAGTGGGCTATGGATAGGGGGTGCTGCGGTGTGTCAGTACTATGGATAGGGTGTGTAGGGGGCTATAGACGGGGGGCGCTGCAGTGTGTAGGGGGCTATGGACAGCGGGTGCTGAGGTGTGCCAGCACTATGGACAGGGTGTGTAGGGGGCTATAGACAGGGGGCGCTGCAGTGTGTAGGGTGCTATGGACAGGGGGTGCTGAGGTGTGTCAGCACTATGGACAGGGTGTGTAGGGGGCTATGGACAGGGGGTGCTGCCGTGTGTCAGCACTATGGACAGGGTCTGTAGGGGGCTATGAACAGGGGGTGCTGCGATGTGTAGGGGATATGGACAGGGGTTGCTGTGGTGTATCAGCACTATTGACAGGGTGTGTAGGGGGCTATGGACAGGGGGTGCTGCGGTGTGTCAGCACTGTGGACAGGGTGTGTAGGGGGCTATGAACAGGGGGTGCTGTGATGTGTACAGGGCTATGGACAGTCAGTCAGTGACCTACAGTACACTACAGTAAGTTATGTACAGTACACCACAGTCACAATGACTTGTCCCAATCTATTTTGTCCAATAATTCCTAATTTAAATTGATGTCGATTTCCTCCGTCCACCAGTCACAGTTGTTAAATGGTTATTTAAAACCTTCCCATTCCTCTAGTGTATCTCATTAATATGAAAAGATCTCACTGTGCCAGGTCTCCGTCGGTCAAACCATTGTTTAGAATTTCAGGAGATTCTGGTTAAAGTACAGTTCATCACCATCCTGCAGGCTGTAAACCAATGATTAATACTGCTATGTGTGTGCAAACCAATAATTAATACTGCTGTGTGTGTGTGTGTAAACCAATGATTAATAATGCTGTGTGTGTGTGTGTGTGTGTGTGTGTGTGTGTGTGTGTGTGTGTGTGTGTGTGTGTGTGTGTGTGTGTGTGTGTGTGTGTGTGTGTGTGTGTGTGTGTGTGTGTGTGTGTGTGTGGAAAACAATGATTAATACTGCTGTGTGTGTGTGTCTCACACCCTGATCAGTTTCACCTGTCCTGTTATTGTCTCCACCCCATTCAGGTGTCACTTGTTTTCCCCAGTGTATTTATCGCTGTGTTTCCTGTCTCTCTGTGCCAGTTTGTATTGTATGTTCCAAGTCAACCAGCGTTTTCCCCGTACTCCTGCCTTCGCTATTCTCTTTTTCTAGCCTTCCCAGTTTTTATCCTTGCCTGTTCTGGACTCTGTACCCACTTGCCTGACCATTCTTCCTGCCTTGACCACGAGCCTTTCTGCCACTCTGTACCTCCTGGACTCTGATCTGGTTTTGACCTTTTGCCTGTCCACGACTATTCTCTTGCCTACTCCTTTTGGATTATTAAACATTGTAAGACTCCAACCATCTGCATCTGGGTCTCGCCTTGTGTCATTATTGTGTGTGTTCCCTCATATGCTGTAACTAGGTTTACTGTATTTCCATTCCACCAATCCAAAAAAGTGATGCTACTTGGAGTCACATAATATTTTTGGTAGCCGTTCTCTTTCCCCTGTACTATTGCAGAAGATCCCAAGACTATCTTAAGACATGCAGGCAGTCTACAGCACAAAGAACTGACACCAGAAAAAAGAGTCAAGTAGACAAAGACACGCAAAGAGACACAGAAGGCTGACAGTAAATGTCAAGCCTTCATGGTTTCCATTCAAAGATTCACAGCATAAATCTGACTTGAAAATAGAGCTGCGTGCCCAATGGCACCTGATCTAGGAATTATATTTCTGAGGAATCATTACCACCATCTTCATTATCACCTTCGTCATCATCTTCATCATTACATTTGAACAAAGAATTCTTGATGTTTCGCTATGTTCTTATTTCTCTCGGCTTAGATTAATTACTGTATCAGGTATATTTCTAATTCATCTACAGGTTTATATCGTAAATACTGTATCAGGTATATTTCTAATTAATCTACAGGTATATGAATAATACATAACAAAAACAATAGATGATAATGTGTTATAGTAGTGTGTGATAATGTGTTATAGTATAGTTATAGTAGTGGGCGATAATGTAGAATAGTTATAGTAGTGTATGTGATAATGTATTATAATTATAGTAGTGTCTGATAATGTATCACAGTATTGTTATAGTAGTGTATGATCATGTATTATAGTATGGTTATAGTAATGTGTAATTATGTGTTATAGTATAGTTATAAGAGTCAAGTAGACTCTTATAACTAAGAGTCTACTTGACTCTGTGTGTGTGATAATGTATTATATGTAGTTATAGTAGTGTGTGGTAATGTGTTATGTTAGTGTCTGTTTATGTATCATGGTGTAGGTATAGTTATAGTAGTGTATTATTTTAGTGTTTGATAGTGTATTATAAAGTGCTACCATTTCAAACAGTCTTATCTGAAAGTAGGTTTAATGGTAATACACTATTGATGTATAATGGTCTATTTAGAATATGTCAAAATAGTGACATTTAACCACTGTAGTTCTATAACCCTAGACAACATCATTATTAGTTGTTTACCCTTACAGTGACATATTAATTGTATGTCAAAAACTACATCACATGTTGTTCTGACAAATTACTGAATGTTATTAGGCTGCTGTTCACCTTCCACACACTATATTCTGGACAAAAACAGTTTGTTGCGATTTGAAACTCTTAACATATAATGTTGAGGAAGTTCTTGATGAGATTTGAAACTCATAAAAAATTATATTGAGGAAGTGTTTGATGAGATTTTAAATCTCATCATTGAGGCAGTTTCAAGTGCAGCTGCCTTTGGAGGGATGAGATGAGTTATCTGTTTCTCTCTCTCTCTCGCTCTCTCTCTCTCTCTCTCTCTCTCTCTCTCTCTCTCTCTCGCTCTCTCTCTTTCTCTCTCTCTCTGCATCAGCAATAGCAGCAGCTTTTGTCTTGTTCTCTGCTGGACAGCTGAGAGGACTGAGTCATCCAGATGTTGTCAGCCTGTATGAAAACACTATGACTATGTCCCAAATTGCACCCTGTTCCCTATATAGTGTACGACTTGATCAGGGCCCATAGGTTGTGTGTGTGTGTGTGTGTGTGTGTGTGTGTGTGTGTGTGTGTGTGTGAACACAGAGTTCTGTTTAGACAGTGGTGAAAGGTAGTTCACTGATCTCTGCAAATATCCAACCAGAAACTTAATTTGAAGATTTCATTGTATCTACATAACCCTTCCTAGAATAACCTTACATACATCACTCAATTTGAGTAAAATCTAAATTTTATTAAACAAATATGTATAGTACAGTGTACATTCCTGACTGTATATGTATTCAGCTAAGTGTGTCAACTAAGTTGTACTGTGAGAGATCCGTTCCATCCTCGCTGTGGTAACAGTGTGAGGTAAATACAGCTCTGCTTTGGCTGCGGAGATAACGACCAGAAACTAGTCTCTCTCTGTGAACTGTGTGCCTACGTCATTAAAATACAGTTTAGAGCTATGGCTGGGGGCTTACCTACACTGAATAAACGGAAAACACACTAATAGGAGTTTGGTTTTTACTGTTGATGATGTTCAAGTGTTTTTGTTGTGCAAACAACCTATCTGAAGTAGAGATAGCAGTCCTTGGTGCCAAATGGATTGGCAAAGTGCCTTCCTACACAGAATAAATTGACCAAACATGGAATAGCTGTTTTCATTGTACAGTTGTGGATGTTTTTGAGTGTGCCGTTTCCTTCCCATTTTATTTTCCTATCCCCCATACACGCGCAAAGCCATTGGTACTGCTGCTACTGTCACAGACAGCTTGAGCATGTGAACTACATCTCACCAGCTTTCTAGCTTTCTAGGACAGTGCATGGTCCCTCGCTTCTGTATAATCTTTTACCATGACTTTGTGATGGAGCCTTTCTGTCCCCAGCTCCAGGAACTCACTAAGTGGCTCTCTCACTCTACAATCTTAGGAAAAATGGTTCCCAAAGGGATCAAGAACATTTTTCATCTGAAGATCCCTTTTTTTAAGATGAGGGTTCAACCTAGAAAGTTTTTTGTCCAATAACTGTTTTTTGAATAAAGGGTTATTTGATGATTATTTGGAAGTCAAGAAGGATTCTTTGGAAGGAAACAAAGGTTCAACATAGAACCCTCCTGAACCTGAATAAGCTTTTTTATTATAATTTCTGTATTTTAAATAGCGCCTGTACATTAGTGTTAACCTCAGTGTTTCAACTTTAACATCAGGAGTTTGAGTTATATAATAAGTAAAAAACATTTGTATATTTTTTAATTAACTTTATTTAAACAAGGAAGATATATTGAGAACGTGGTCTCTTTTACAAATGGGCCCTCTGTAAACAACAAATACACATTATACATGTATATCTATCTGTCTGTCTGTCTGTCTGTCTGTCTGTCTGTCTGTCTGTCTGTCTGTCTGTCTGTCTGTCTGTCTGTCTGTCTGTCTGTCTGTCTGTCTGTCTGTCTGTCTGTCTGTCTGTCTGTCTGTCTGTCTGTCTGTCTGTCTCTGTCTGTCTGTCTGTCTGTCTGTCTGTCTGTCTGTCTGTCTGTCTGTCTGTCTGTCTGTCTGTCTGTCTGTCTGTCTGTCTGTCTGTCTGAATACAAAACACAGTCATGAGAAACAAATCACCCAGAACAACTGTTATACTTCTCCACAAATAAGTCCCCAATCAATACTTTAAATTGCATGAACGGCACCAGAACATCAAGATTAAATGGATTTTGAATTTAGTTCCAGCAATACCGTGCATTAAATCTAAAACCAGATTTACCTACCTCGATGGAGACACTAGGAACCTCAAGATATAACTAATCCTGTGAACGGGTTAGGCAACTCAGGTATCTACAGTATACTTCAACAGCAAAGTTGGATAAGACGGAAGGACGTTCATGAAATAGGGCCTTGCAAACAATGATCATTCAGCAAGTTCATTCAGAAAGTTTCCACTATCAGCAATCAGCCCAATATCATCGTGAATACGCTTAGAAGTTATTTCAAAGAGATAGCCCGCTGAAATAAAATGGTGATTAAATGCATTAATGATGGAATTTCTTTTCCATAATGAGGCCAGTATCTGAATTAATTTGTTGTGGCAGAGAGGCGGAAGAAGAACCCTTCAGGGATTTGACGGTTTTTCCAGAATTTAGCCGGCTTACCATTACAATCCGAAAGAGCGGTTACATAATAATCAGATTTAGCATTTCTGATTGGTCTTATACAATGCGTCCTCAGTTGCTTAAAAGCTTGCCTTGACTCAAGCATCATCTCTTATATGAATAACTTCTGACAATTCCGGTGTGTACGAGGCATTTGATCTACCTTTAACCCTTAACTTTTTTGAAGGGAGCATGATCATCCATAATAGATGTGAGAATGTTTCAAACTATACCTACAGTGCATTCAGAAAGTATTCAGACCCCTTGACTTTTTCTACATTTTGTTATGTTACAGCCTCATTCTATAATTGATTAAATTGTTTTTTTTCTTCCCTGATTAATATACACACAACCATAATGAGTAAGCAAAAACCGGTTTTTATACATTTTTGCAAATTTATTAAAAATAAATAACTGAAATATCACATTTACGTAGGTATTCAGACCCTTTACACAGTACTTTGTTGAAGCACTTTTGGCAGTGATTACAGCATCAAGTCTTCTTGGGCATAACGTTAAAAGCTTGGCACACCTGTATTTGGGGAGTTTCTCCCATTCTTCTCTGCAGATCCTCTCTTTCAGGTTGGATGGGGAGCGTTACTGAACAGCAATTTTCAGGTCTCTCCAGAGGTGTTCGATCGGGATCAAATCTGCACTCTGGCTGGGCCACTCAAGGACATTCAGAGACTTGTCCTGAAGCCACTCCAGCGTTGTCTTGGCTGTGTGCTTAGGGTCGTTGTCCTGTTTGAAGGTGACCCTTATCCCAGTCTGTAGTCCTGAGCTCTCTGGAGCAGGTTTTCATTAAGGATCTCTCTGTACTTTGCTCCATTAATCTTTCCCTCTATCCTGAATAATCTCCCAGTCCCTGCCTCTGAAAAAAAAGAAGATTTTATTTAACCAGGCTAGTCAGTTAAGAAAACATTCTTATTTACAATGACAGCTTAGGAACAGTGGGTTAACTGCCTTGTTCAGGGGCAGAATGACAGATTTTTATCTTGTCAGCTCGATCTAGCAACCTTTCAGTTACATGTCCAACCCTCTAACCACTAGGCTACCTGACGCCCTCTGGGCTACACCCAGCATTATCATATGTCCCAGCATGCTCTACTGCAGGCAATTTTCATAACTGTTTGTTTCAATGTCTGAATTTTTGCATATACATTGATTGGTTGATTAGTGTTATGCTGCACAAAGATAAATAACATAACTTTTTCTAAACTAATCCAATATGCTAGTAGTTGGATTTATGGAACCCATTACTGAGATGGTTGTTCCAGTTTAGACAATTTAGCTAGTGTCAACTTTCCCTACCCTGGCTGTCATTCTGAATGCATGGGATTTAAATTATTGCATATTCTCACACTTGCTCGATTCCAATAGAAATTACACATCACTTTGCAAACCAGCATAAAGTGACTCGCAGGTCTGATGTGGCCTGTAAACCAAGAGTTTCAGACCGCTGTGTTAAGGTACAACTAGGCCCTGAAAGAAAGGCTGTATGATATGCTGTATGTGATGTATTGTCATAAAGAATTATGGTAGAACTGTTCATGGAGGGTTCTAGGAAGAACCATTTTCAAAGGGTTCTATGTCCCAAATGAGGACGAACTGAAGACACCAATATGGTACTACCTAGCACCTTTTTTCTGAGTGTCTGATTTGTTTCCTTCTTCCCAGCACGTTCATGTGTTGGACTCTGGCAATGAGTGTCAGGGGACATATCAAAGCTTTTTACACATAAAATGTCCTTGCTCTGTAGGGAGAAGGGGAGGGGTGGTGAGGAGGACAAGGGGAAAGGGGGAACTAAATGAAACAAACAGGGAGAGAGAGAGGAGAGAGGAGGTGGAAGGGGAAACAAAATGAAACAAACAGCTCTGAGATTAGCAAATGGAGGAGCCATGACATCAATAAGGGACCATAGCTTTCAGCTGGATTCACCTGGTCAGTCTATGTCATGGAAAGAGCAGGTGTTCATAATGTTTGTATGCTCAGTGTAGTTATAATCTCTTCAGGGTATGACTCCTTCTCCCCTCCTCATTTCTTAATTTGAGATCTGTATGTTGTTTAAATGATGCATTTAGATCTTTGGATTCTGCCCAATAATCGTATGACTAATCCAGAAATATTCACTGAGAGGACAAAATATTAGGAACAGCTCTTTCCATGACAGTCTGACCAGGTGAATCCAGGTGAAAGCTATGACCCTTAATGATGTCAATTGTTAAATCCACTTCAATCAGTGTAGATGAAGGATAGGGAGACAGGTTGAAGAAGGATTGTTATGTCTTGAGACAACTAAGACATGGATTGTGTATGTGTGCCATTCAGAGGGTGAATGGGCAAGACAAAAGATTTAAGTGCCTTTCACACTCAGTAGTTTCCTGTATGTATCAAGAATGGTTCACCACCCAAAGGACATCCAGTCAACTTGACACAGCTGTGGGAAGCATTGGAGTCAACATGGGCCAGCATCCCTGTGGAACGCTTCGACACCTTGGAGAGTCAATGACCCTACGAATTGAGGCTGTTCTGAGGGCAAAGGGGATGCAACTCAATATTAGGAAGGTGTTCCTAATGTTTTGTATACTCAGTGTATTTACCAAACAGATTATCCATGCAGACCATACTGAATGCTGTACAGCCACAGAAGGGGTAGTTGGAATCTTATGCTCTGAGATTTAGTATTAGGGGTCCCAACTCAAACATATCTTAGAGTTGTTGGGATTTCTTCTCACTAAAGACAACCCTGATGCAGTGAGGTTGAGATGAATTGAAAATATGTTTTTATAATAGATATACATCAAGTTTGTTTTCATGGGATTTTGCCTAGACGTGTTACTTATGGAAAGCGACTGGGATCCTTGACATGAAAATAAATATAATTTTTTACTGAATTGTGATTCCAACTTATCTCTGTTGCTGCAGTTATGGCAAGGGATTGTTTTCTTTGGAGCTTGTGTTGCAAAAGATCATGGGGACAGGAAGTTACCTCCAACAATACATTCACATTCAGGGAATGGCATCTGCAAAGAATGTTGCACATCTGAAATGCTTCTACACTGTACATTCTGATACTGTTGCTGTGATTACACAGGCAGCCTTATTGTGATATTTCACCCAAATACCGGCAAAAGATTAGAACAGACATTTATCACCAATAACTGTCACATTGTCACGTCCTGACCAGCAGAGGGAGCAATTGTATTAGTTTTGGTCAGGACGTGGCAGGGATTTTTGTGTTACGTTTGAGTTGGTTATTGGACTCCCAATTGAAGGCAGGTGTGTTGAGTTGCCTTTGATTGGGAGTCCTATATAGTAGTGTGTGTTTTTCCTTGTGGTTGTGGGTAGTTGTTTTTGCATTGCGTTGTGTGTGCCTGCAAAACTGTTCCTGTCGTGTTTATTGTTTTTTGTCCTGTGGATGCTTTACTCGTGTTTATTAAAAATATGAGTATCCACATTCCCGCTGCGCCTTGGTCCATTCCTGACGACAGACCTTACACACATCCAGTCAGTGCATATTTGCATAGCACATCCGTCAAAATGGAGTCGCAGCTGCAATTTTTTTTACAAGTTCTATGTTTGACCTGCCAAAAGTTTATTAGATAGATGTGGTCAATCTTGTTGAGCTCCACTCGGCGACTAAGAGTTCGAAGCTCGATAAAGGATTCAACTTCTTCCACAAGAACTACCTTTTCAATTACGGAGGTAAGTTTACCATCAGCAATATTAGCCAACACCAGCTAGCTAGCTAGCTAACGGTAGCTAACGCCGTAATGTTAGCTACCAACTCAGGCTATAAAATGATGGTGTTGTTTAACCTGGGACTGAATATAACACGCTGCTAGCTAGTTAGCTAGCTATAACAAGTGCTTCAGTTCAAGTGATACCAGCTTGATTACATGAGTCCTTCCTTGGTTTGACAACTAATGCTGTTCATGTTTTGTCCTCTAAATGTTCAGTATGCAACAAGGTAAACAGGGAGGTTGTTTTGAGTTCTAGGTCAATGAAGAAGAATGAGGAGCCCCATAAAATGCAGGTTATCAATAGGTATGATTAATATAAGATTAGGAAGAGTTCAGATTTGTTCATTACTTTTGTTTTACTGCGGTGGTAGATTTCCTTTATAATTCTACAATATAGCTATCTCTCATGAAGGCCATACTCTGGGTTTGTCTACTGTAGCACTGCCTAACCCTTTCACAGGACTCTGTGTTTGTCTACTGCAGTACTGCATAAACCTTTCACAGAACTCTGTGTTTATCTACTGTAGTGCTGCCTAACCCTTTCACAGGACTCTGTGTTTATTTACTGTAGTGCTGCCTAACCCTTTCACAGGACTCTGTGTTTATCTACTGTAGCACTGCCGAACCCTTTCACAGGACTCTGTGTTTATCTACTGTAGCGCTGCCTAACCCTTTCACAGGTTTGACAGCTGTGCACTGCATTTGTTGATTCTCCATTATTAGCAAAACCTGTCGGTCTTTAATAGGAAAAATGATTGTAAATAGTACTGATATCATTTTACATCTTCACCGTAGATCACTTTGCAAACAGAAGTGGAGCCTGCTGTCTTGCTGTCTCTGTCCTGTTTGTGTGCTGCAGGGATATTTATGTGCAACCATATGTTTGCTTTTCCAAACAGCATGATGAGTATGAAGGCAGTGCCACACCTATACCATGCACTAGCTCCCTGGTTATTTCTCTGAAATTGTGTACAAATTTGTTTACATCCCTGTTAGTTAGCATTTTTCCTTTGCCAAGATAATCCGTCCACCTGACAGGTGTGGCATGTCAAGAAACTGATTAAACAAACAGCATGATCATTAAACAGGTGCTGTGGACAATAAAAGGCCACTTTAAAATGTGCAGTTTTGTTACACAACACAATGCCACAGATGTCTCAAGTTTTCAATCAGTTGGTAGGGCGCCTGGGGGGTTGCTGAGGAGTATTTATGTCGGTAATAAAGCCTCTTTGTGGGGAAAAACTAATTCTGATTGGCTGGGCCTGGCTCCTCATTGGGTGGTCCTGGCTGGAAAGTGGATGGGCCTATGCCCTCCAAGGTCCACCCATGGCTGCACCCCTGCCCAGTCATGTGAAATCCATAGATTAGGGCCTAATTCATTTTTATAGATTGAAAGATTTCAATTTCATACTCTCGCTGGTGAATCCCTTGTCAGCCATGACACCATCTCCAGTAACTCCACACCGGTCATAAATTGAGCCAGTGCAGATTTTAGAGAAAAAGGTAAGTGCTCCACATGGGGCAATCCCAATTAGACCCTTGAATGTGTTGGTTTTCTTGTAAGAGGAGAATATCTCAGACTGAAGAGTGATGGATGTCGGATTCCACATCTTATCTCTGCACAGTTGATGATGACTATAACATCTGGACTGTGCTGTAGGACCTTGTCAGGGATCGTCACATTCATAATTTCTCTGAGCCAAGGACTAGGTTCAGGAAGTTGACCCATGTTTGAGCCAAGGACTAGGTACAGGAGGTTGGCCCATGTGATGACTACACGGCTGACAGTAGGGACTCTTACTCTAAAGATGTCAGCCAAGACCTTCTCCTTCAATGCTACAGCTACACGGCAGCAGTACAATAAAAACTTGTCAATGAGGTGCAGCTTGCGGTTAGAACTTGGGGTTGTTTCTGGACCAGTTAGCAGTCCCATTCTCTGTGCCTTGGGCCACCAGTACACCAGCTTGGATGTAGATGGTTCTATAGACTTCTAAAACACAGTGAAAATCTAATTTGACTGGAAACAGGTATAGAATTGAAAATCTTCATCAGAAGCATGGAATCTGTTGACTTGTAACTAAGGGGAGTGGCTTATTCTCAGTTTCTGGAGGAGGAGGAGTTGTGTAGTTTTGTTTGCTGCTACCACAACCTCAAGAGATATGTCTTCTTCCAGCTATTCATGGGAAGAAGGGATGGGATGAGTACCATCTCTGAGACAAGTTCTTGCCCTGTCACACGCTGATTCCCATTGTGGCAAAACTGGGACGGGACAACTCCGATCTTCAGCCGTTTGTGAACGGTCTCAGAAGTGTAGTCTGTTAGCCTGAAATGTAGGCCATATACAAAGGTGCTAGGTCATGTAATATATCCCTGTGATGAAGCCCTACAGCATATCTCCATGATGTAGACCTACAGCATATCTCCATGATGAAGCCCTACAGTATATCTCCATGAAGTAGACCTACAGCAATCTCCATGATGTAGACCTACAGTATATCCCCCTGACTTAGACCTACAGTATATCCCCCTGACATAGACCCACAGTATACCCCATAATGTAAACCTACAGTATATCCCAATGATGTAGACCTACAGCCTATCTCAATGACGTAGATCTGCAGTATACCTCCTTGATGTAGACCTACATTATTTCCCAATGACATAGACCTGCAGCATATCTCCATGACATAGACCCACAGTATACTTCCATGATTTAGACCTAAAATATATCTCCATGACATAGACCTACAGCATATTTTCCTTGAAGTAGACCTAAAGAAAATCTCCATGATTTAGACGTAAAATATATATCCATGACGTAGACCTAGTCATTCCTCCATTATGTAGACCAACAGTATATCCCCTTGATGTAGACCTACTGTCACAGATGTCTGAAGAATGGGACCAAAGCGCAGCGTGTGTATCGTTCCACATTTTATTATAACTGTGAAACTATGCAAGACATACAAATAAACTAATGAACAAAACAACAAACCGTGACGAAGCGGAGCAACATACACTTACTCAAAATACAATCTCCCACAAACCCAGGTGGGAAAAACAACTACTTAAGTATGATCTCCAATTAGAGACAACGATGACCAGCTGCCTCTAATTGGAGATCATCCCCCCAAAAAAACATAGAAATACAGAAACAAGAACATGACAACATAGAAAATCTAAACTAGACACAACCCCGTCACGCCCTGACCTACTCTAAAAGCTTCTATGGTATGGTCAGGACGTGACAGTACCGCCCCCCCCCCCCCCCCCCCCAAAGGTGCAGACTCCGAACGCAAAACATCTAACAAAAAATATAACAAAAAGGGAGGGTTAGGGTGGGTGTCTAATGTCGGTGGCGGCTCTGGTGCAGGACGAAGAACCCTCTCATCCTGCTTATCTGCCAGCATAGTAGGCGGCTCGGGTGCAGGACGACGAACCATCTCCTCCTGTGAATCCAGCATCATAGGAGGCGGCTCCGGTTCGGGGCGTAGCCCCCGCTTCTCCCACTGATCCCTCCGCTTTTGTGTCACCGGACCGTGAATCGTCGTCGGAGGAACTGGACCGTGGTTCATCGCCAGAGGCTCTGGACTGCAGACCGCCGCTGGAGACTCCGGACTGCAGACCACCGCTGGAGACTCCGGACTGCAGACCCCCGCTGGAGACTCCGGACTGCAGACCCCCGCTGGAGACTCCGGACTGGGGGACGTCGCTGGAGACTCCGGACTGTGGGACGTCGCTGGAGACTCTGGACTGTGGGACGTCGCTGGAGACTCTGGACTGTGGGCCGTCGCTGGAGACTCCGGACTGGGGGACGTCGCTGGAGCCTCCGGACTGGGGGACGTCGCTGGAGACTCCGGACTGGAGGACGTCGCTGAAGGCTCCGGACTGTGGGCCGTTTCAGGAGGCTACGGACTGTGGGCCGTCTCAGGAGGCTCCGGACTGTGGGCCGTCTCAGGAGGTTCCGGACTGTGGGCCGTCTCAGGAGGTTCCGGACTGTGGGCCGTCTCAAGAGGTTCCGGACTGGGAACTGTCGCCGGAAGCTCTGGACTGGGAACTGTCACCGGAAGCTCTGGAATGGGAACTGTCGCTGGAAGCTCTGGACTGGGAACTGTCGCCGGAAGCTCTGGACTGGGATTGTGCACTGGAGGCCTGATGCGTGGGGCTGGCAAAGGTGGCGCCAGACTGGTAACACACACCTCAGGGCGAGTGCGGGGAGCAGGAACAGGACAACCCGGACTGGGTAGGTGCACTGGAGCCCTGATGCGTGGGGCTGGCACAGGTTGCGCCAGACTGGTGACACGCACTTCAGACCTGCAGTATATCTCCCTGACGTAGACCTACATTATATCTCCATGATGTAGACCTACAGTATATCTCCATGACGTAGACCTACAGTATATCTCCATGATGTAGACCTGCAGTATATCTACCTGGTGTAGACCTACAGTATATCTCCCTCGCATAGACCTGCAGTTGAAGTCGGAAGTTTACATACACCTCAGCCAAATACATTTAAACTTTTCACAATTCCTGACATTTAATCCTATAAAAAATCCTTGTCTTAGGTCAGTTAGGATCACCACATTATTTTAAGAATGTGAAATGTCAGAATAATAACAGAAAATTATTTGTTTCAGCTTTTATTACTTTCATCACATTCCCAGTGCGTCAGAAGTTTACATACATTCAATTACTGTTTGGTAACATTGCCTATTGTCACGACTTCCGCCGAAGTCGGTCCCTCTCCTTGTTCGGGCGGCGTTCGGCGGTCGACGTCACCGGTCTTCTAGCCATCGCCGATCCACCTTTCATTTTCCATTTGTTTTGTCTTGTCTTCCCATACACCTCATTTCAATTCTGTCATTACATGTTGTGTATTTAACCCTCTGTTCCCCCCATGTCCTTGTCCGGAATTGTTTATTGTAGTGCTTGTGCACGTTATGCTGGTTTGTAACGGGTTTTGTTTACCCATTGATTTATTGTTCTGTTTACGGGGGTTTTATTTATTAACCCCTGTGCGGCCTCGACATCCAGTGAAAAATCATATCGCCATTAGCATAACAAAATGTAATACTTTTTTTTCCCCATTTTTTTTTCAAATTATATCGTTTTATAGATACACCTCTCCTGAATCGAACCACGTTGTCAGATTTCAAAAAGGCTTTACAGCAAAAGCAAAACATTAGATTATGTTAGAGGAGTATATCGTAAAAGTAGCCACATAGCCATTTTCTGACCAACCACATGCATCACAAATAACCAAAAAACAGCTAAATGCAGCACTAACCTTTGACAATCTTCATCAGATGACACACCTAGGACATCATGTTACACAATACATGCATTCTTTTGTTCGATAAAGTTCATATTTATATATAAAAACAGCATTTTACATCGGTGCGTAACGTTGACTAACTCTTTTCCCTCAAATGCATCCGATGAAACAGAGCTAAAATTTACTAAATTACTATTCGAAAACATTTTTAAAATGTAATATTGTCATTCTAAGATTTATAGATGAATATCTCTTGAAAGCACCTGTAATGCCAGATTTAAAAATAACTTTACTGGGTAATCACACTTTGCGATAAAAGGGGATGCGATACTCAGAACAATAGGCTAGCAATAGCAATAGGCTAGCCATCTTGGAACAATCGCATATCACATCTAGTCTTGTATACTATTGTCAATAATCCCTTACCTTTGGTTGTCTTCATCAGAAAGCACTTCCAGGAATCCCAGGTCCACAACAAATGTATTTTCGTTCGAAAAAATGACTCCTTTATGTTCCAAGAGCTTGTTCTTGTTAGCGCGTCTGAAGGCTGATCCAAATGCTTCGTTGGCCACGGGACAGCCATTTCGAGAAAATGCATTTTTTTCCCATTTAGGTTCGTTCAAACATGTCAAACGTTGTATAACATAAATCTTCAGGGCGTTTTTCAACAAGAGAGCCAATGAGATTCGAGGGGGACGATTGCATTGTGTTTCAAAACGTTTCCAAAGGGGAGGGTAACCAGGGGCGCCGGCGTCATAATGGTGATGGCCCTCTCCGTGTGACCACGTTCCACAGCGTCTCATTCATTCAGTTTTAACAGTAGAAGTCTCAAACCAATTTGTGAAGACTGGGGACATCTAGTGGAAGCAATAGGAAGTGCTCAATGAACCATAGCTCACGGTGTGATTAATAGGCAACGTGATGAAGTTGAGTTCGCAATTCAGAATTCCACTTCCTGTTTCCATCTGTCTCGGGGTTTTGACTGCCATATGAGTTCTGTTATACTCACAGACACCATTCAAACAGTTTTAGAAACTTTAGGGTGTTTTCTATCCACAAGTATTAATTATATGCATATCCTAGCTTCTGAGTTTGAGTAGGAGGCCGTTGAAAATGGGCACGGATTTTTTTCAAAAATCGCTTTAGCGCCCCCTATCCTAGGGGAACGCCAAGAGGTTAAACTGCGCCGTTGTAAATCAGTTTTTGCTCTCCTGCGCCTGACTTCTCTGCCGCCAGTACGCACCCCCTACACCTATAAATTGTTTGACTTGGGTCAAACATTTTGGGTAGCCTTCCACAAGCTTCCCACATCAAGTTGGGTGAATTTTGGCCCATTCCCCCTGACAGAGCTGGTGTAATTGAGTCAGGTTTGTAGGCCTCCTTGCTCGCACACACTTTTTCAGTTCTGCCAACAAATTGTCTATAGGATTGATGTCAGGTCTTTGTGATGGCCACTCCAATACCTTGCCTTTGTTGTCCTTAAGCCATTTTGTCACAACTTTGAAAGTATGCTTGGGGTCATTGTCCATTTGGAAGACCCATTTGCAACCAAGCTTTAACTTCCTGATTGATGTCTTGAGATGTTGCTTAAATATATCCACATCATTTTTCTTCCTCATGATGCCATCTATTTTGTGAAGTGCACCAGTCCCTCCTGCAGCAAAGCACTCCCACAACATGATGCTGCCACTCCCGTGCTTCATGGTTGGGATGGTGTCCTTCGGCTTGCAAGCATCCCCCTTTTTCCTCCAAACATAACAATGGTCATTATGGCCAACTTGCCAAAAACAAGAAATTTGTGGAGTGGTTGAAAACCGAGGTTTAATGACTCCATTCTAAGTGACTCCATTCTAACTTCCAACTTCAACTGTACATTAAATCTCCATGAGATAGATCTACAGTGTATTGCCATGACGTAGACTTACAGTATATCCCCATGACGTAGACCTACTGTATACTCCATAACGTAGACCAACAGTATATCCCCATGATGTAGACCTTCAGTATATCTCCATGACGTAGACCTACAGTATATCCCCATAACATAGACCTACAGTTTATCGCCATGACATAGACCTACAGTATATCCCCATAACATAGACCTACAGTATAACGCCATGACGTAGACCTATAGTATATCCCCATGACGCAGACCAACAGTATATCTCCATGACGTAGACCTACAGTATATCTCCATGACGTAGACCTACAGTATATCCCCATAACGTAGACCTACAGTATATCCCCATGACGTAGACCTACAGTATATCCCCATGATGTAACCTGTTGGTCACATGGTTACTGGTCATGTGTTACTGACTTTTTCAATCTTCGTAACATTATTATGAATGATGGTAACTAGTGAAGGTAACCCTGAGTGATTAGTGGTTAACCCTATTTAATTTGGTGTAGTTTTCTATGCTTGTTGGTTTTGCTTTTTAAGTGCTTTGAGATTCAGTTTGTAATGAAAAGCACTACAGAAGTTAAATAACTGGTTATTATTATTTTTATTAGTGTATGCGTACTGCTGCTATTATGTAATTAACATATACAGGATCTAGAGTTATAATCATGTCACTTCCAAAACATTCTGCAAGTCATCACAACAATACGAAAGGGTCTTCAGAATTCAATTAATCTGAGATTGAGACATATTAACCTCTCTAGGGTCGGCGGGACGAAATCGTCCCACCTACGTAACAGCCAGTGGAATATTGTGGCGCGTTATTCAAATACCTTAGAAATGCTATTACTTCAATTTCTCAAACATATGACTATTTTACACCATTATAAAGACAAGACTCTCGTTAATCTAACCACACTGTCCGATTTCAAAAAGGCTTTACAACGAAAGCAAAACATTAGATTATGTCAGCAGAGTACCCAGACAGAAATAATAAGACACCCATTTTTCAAGCTAGCATATAAAGTCACATAAACCCAAACCACAGCTAAATGCAGCACTAACCTTTGATGATCTTCATCTGATGACACACCTAGGACATTATGTTATAAGATACATGCATGTTTTGTTCAATCAAGTTCATATTTATATCAAAAACCAGCTTTTTACATTAGCATGTGACGTTCAGAACTAGCATACCCCCCGCAAACTTCCGGTGAATTTACTAAACATTTACTAAATTACTCACGATAAACGTTCACAAAAAACATAACAATTATTTTAAGAATTCTAGATACAGAACTCCTCTATGCACTCGATATGTCCGATTTTAAAATAGCTTTTCGGTGAAAGCACATTTTGAAATATTCTGAGTAGATAGCCCGGCCATCACAGGCTAGCTATTTAGACACCCAGCAAGTTTAGCACTCACCAAAGTCAGATTTACTATAAGAAAAATGTTATTACCTTTGGTGTTCTTTGTCAGAATGCACTCCCAGGACTTCTACTTCAATAACAAATGTTGGTTTGGTCCCAAATAATCCATAGTTATATCCAAATAGCGGCGTTTTGTTCGTGCGTTCAAGACACTATCCGAAAGGGTAAATAAGGGTTACGCGCACGACGCATTTAGTGACAAAAAAATTCTAAATATTCCATTACCGTACTTCGAAGCATGTCAACCGCTGTTTAAAATAAATTTTTATGCCATTTTTCTCGTAAAAAAGCGATAATATTCCGACCGGGAATCTGCGTTTAGGTAAAAAGACGAAAGAAAATAAAGCATGGGGTCGACTCGTGCACGCGCCTAAGCCCATTGTCCTCTGATCGACCACTTGCCAAAAGCGCAAATGTGTTTCAGCCTGGGGCTGCCTCGATATCATTCAGCTTTTTCCCGCCTTCTGAGAGCCTATGGGAGCCGTAGGAAGTGTCACGTTACAGCAAAGATCCTCAGTCTTCAATAAACAGAGGCAAGAAGCTCAAGGAATGGTCAGACAGGCCACTTCCTGTAAGGAATCTTCTCAGGTTTTTGCCTGCCATATGAGTTCTGTTATACTCACAGACACCATTCAAACAGTTTTAGAAACTTTAGGGTGTTTTCTATCCAAAGCCAATAATTATATGCATATTCTAGTTTCTGGGCAGTAGTAATAACCAGATTAACCTCTATGGGACCGGCGGGACGAATTCGTCCCACCTACGTAACAGCCACTGCCAGCCTGTGGCGCGATTTTCAAAATCTTCAAAATCATATTACTTCAATTTCTCAAACATATGACTATTTTACAGCCATTTAAAGATAAGACTCTCGTTAATCTAACCACACTGTCCGATTTCAAAAAGGCTTTACAACGAAAGCAAAACATTAGATTATGTCAGCAGAGTACCAAGCCAGAAATAATCAGACACCCATTTTTCAAGCCAGCATATAATGTCACCAAAACCCAGAAGACAGCTAAATGCAGCACTCACCTTTGATGATCTTCATCAGATGACAACCCTAGGACATTATGTTATACAATACATGCATGTTTTGTTCAATCAAGTTCATATTTATATCAAAAACCAGCTTTTTACATTAGCATGTGACGTTCAGAACTAGCATACCCCCCGCAAACTTACGGGGAATTCGCTAACATTTTACTAAATTACTCACGATAAACGTTCACAAAAAGCATAACAATTATTTTAAGAATTATAGATACAGACCTCCTCTATGCACTCGATATGTCCGATTTTAAAATAGCTTTTTGGTGAAAGCACATTTTGCAATATTCTAAGTACATAGCCCAGGCATCACGGGCTCGCTATTTAGACACCCGGCAAGTTTAGCACTCACCATAATCATATTTACTATTATAAAAATGTCATTACCTTTTGTTGTCTTCGTCAGAATGCACACCCAGGACGTCTACTTCAATAACAAATGTTGGTTTGGTCCAAAATAATCCATCGTTATATCCGAATAGCGGCGTTTTGTTCGTGCGTTCCAGACACTATCCGAAATAGTAAAGAAGTGTCGCGCGCTTGGCGCAATTCCTGACAATAAAATTCAAAGTATTCCATTGCCGTACGTCGAAGCATGTCAACCGCTGTTTAAAATCAATTTTTACGTCATTTTTCTCGTAGAAAAGCGATAATATTCCGACAGGGAATCTCCTTTTCGGCAAACAGAGGAAAAAATCCCAAAGGCGGGGGCGGTCGGGGTCACGCGCATAAGCTAGTGTCTCTTGATGGGCCACTTGAGAAAGGCGATAATGTGTTTCAGCCTGGGGCTGGAATGACGACATTCTCTTTTTTCCCGGGCTATGAGAGCCTATGGAAGACGTGGGAAGTGTCACGTTAGAGCAGAGATCCTTAGTAAATGATAGAGATGGCAAAGAAGTTCCAGAAATGGTCAGACAGGCCACTTCCTGTAAAGGAATCTCTCAGGTTTTGACCTGCCATTTGAGTTCTGTTATACTCACAGACACCATTCAAACAGTTTTAGAAAATTTAGGGTGTTTTCTATCCATATGTAATAAGTATATGCATATTCTAGTTACTGAGTAGGAGTGGTAACCAGATTAAATCGGGTATGTTTTTTATCCAGCCGTGTCAATGCTGCCCCCTAGCCCTAACAGGTTAACCTCTATGGGCTAGGCGGGACGAATTCGTCCCACCTACGTAACAGCAACTTGAAGCCTGTGGCGCGATTTTCAAAACCTTAAAAATCCTATTACTTCAATTTCTCAAACATATGACTATTTTACAGCTATTTAAAGACAAGACTCTCGTTAATCTAACCACACTGTCCGATTTCAAAAAGGCTTTACAACGAAAGCAAAACATTAGATTATGTCAGCAGAGTACCAAGCCAGAAATAATCAGACACCCATTTTTCAAGCTAGCATATAATGTCACACCCAGAACAGCTAAATGCAGTACTAACCTTTGATGATCTTCATCAGATGACAACCCTAGGACATTATGTTATACAATACATGCATGTTTTGTTCAATCAAGTTCATATTTATATCAAAAACCAGCTTTTTACATTAGCATGTGACGTTCAGAACTAGCATACCCCCCGCAACCTTCCGGAGGAATTCGCTAACATTTTACTAAATTACTCACGATAAACGTTCACAAAAAGCATAACAATTATTTTAAGAATTATAGATACAGACCTCCTCTATGCACTCGATATGTCCGATTTTAAATCGGGTACGTTTTTTATCCGGCCGTGTAAATACTGCCCCCTACCCCCAACAGGTTAAATCAGCCAAAGAAAAAGCCCAATTGTTGTATGTTTCCTTTTTTCCTCTGGTAATTACAAACTAATTATGATCCACAGCTTCATCACCAGCAGAACTGCTGCTTTGTTTGACCAGACACATTGGGACAACACAGCAAGACAGCCAAAGTGACATGTACTGTAGCTGCTTCTCAAGAGCCCTGCTCTACCGTCTTCTCCATCCTTCTCTATTCTCTCTCTCTCTCTACCTCTCTTGCTCCCTCTCCCTCTTTCTCTCTCTCTAGTCATTTGACTTTCGCCCCCACTCCGCACCCAGCAGTGTCGGCAGCAGCTACGTAAAAAAAGAATCCAGGACGTGCAGAAATCTCCATATCAATAGCTATGGCAAGTCGGGTTCCAGAAAATCAGGAACCTTAGCTACTCCATTCTTTTAATTACCCTCTGATCTCTAATGGCTGAGGCTTGGGGCTGAGAAAAGCAAGGTTTTGGTGAAACAGGCTAGAGCTCCTGTGTCTCAACCCTTCCCCTTATTGACAACACACAGAGAGAGACAGAGTGAGAGGCAAAGAGAGAGAGACAGAAGAAGAAGGAAATAGAGAGAAAGCTCCATTGCTGGCACTCTTCCACCAGAATTCTATCCCCCCCTTCCTCTCTCCACTCCTCCTTCCCTCCATCCCTCTCTCCCACGCAACCACTTGCTTTCTCTCACCGAGGAGCCTAGTTACTCACTGGACAGGGGAATCGATACAGGAGAAAGTGAAGGTCCACAGCAGGAGGCAATGGACCCCTTTAACAGGGGCGGACTGGCCACCTGGCAAAGATGGGCTGTTAAATAATGGGCTGGTAAATGTTTTGCCCAGTGGGCCTGTCTAACTTGTTTGTTTTTTGTTTAAAATAAACATTAACTGGATAATAATGCGGTCCTTAAGAAAAAATTGGCCGGTGAAGGGGCTTCGAAGAGAAAAATGTGCTGGTGTTTTAGAAAGGCTCGGGCCGATTTCTGCTCCCAGTCCGCCCCTGCCCTTTAACTCCCCCCTCGCCCCAACCTCCCCTTTGACCAGGGTTCCTCATATGGCTCTGGTCAAAAGTAGTCTACTATGTAGGGAATAGGGTGACATTTGAGACTCAGACAAGATGGAAGACCATAATAACACCCCTGTCTGCCTCTTCTCATCCTTCCCTCTCGGCCCTCCTATTCCACTCCATCTACAGCAGAAGTACATCACACACAGACACCTCTACAGCAAACGGGTTTGGAAGAAGAAAAAAAATCGCAACCCTCATCCCTTTAGTCTGTGGAAGAGGAATGAACACGAAAACTCCTCAGAGAAGGTACAGGGGGGAACAGAGGACTGGACTAAGTGTTCTGTCCTCTGTACCGCCATGTGTATTCCCACAGACAGAAGTGTTTTTACCAATGTACTTTGCCACTGAATAAGCACGGATTGAGACTTGTTGATGTGTAAAGCCGATGGGTTCCTATGAGGGTCTGTCATGTCAAATCTAACTGGCTCAGACTTGTTGAGGTGTGAGGCAGATGGGTTCCTATGGGGGTCTGTCATGTCAAATCTAACTGACTCAGACTTGTTGAGGTGTGAGGCAGATGGGTTCCTATGGGGGTCTGTCATGTCAAATCTAACTGACTCAGACTTGTTGAGGTGTGAGGCAGATGGGTTCCTATGAGGGTCTGTCATGTCAAATCTAACTGACTCAGACTTGTTGAGGTGTGAGGCAGATGGGTTCATATGGGGGTCTGTCATGTCAAATCTAACTGACTCAGACTTGTTGAGGTGTGAGGCAGATGGGTTCCTATGGGGGTCTGTCATGTCAAATCTGACTCAGACTTGTTGAGGTGTGAGGCAGATGGGTTCCTATGAGGGTCTGTCATGTCAAATCTAACTGAGTTGGTTTACCTAATGTAGATACTGTATGTGTTGAATTGGAACAAAAGTCTTTACAGAGATTGTGCAAACATACAATCCATAAATGCAATGTAATTATGATGCTGTTTTAAATCAGTGCACTAGATGTTTCTGGAATATTTGTTTTGACTAGTTCTCTTCAAACTGATCTAAAAGTGGAGTCTATTTCAGACATTCACCTACAGTGGGTTTCATAAGTATCGAAATGTATATTTAATTTAGATATTTTTGTCATTGATCTACACAAAATACTCCATAATGACAAAGTGAAAATAAAATTCTACAAATAATATAATTAAATAACTAAATTATATTAGGATGAACAAATCACATAATAAGTTACATGGACTCATTCTGTGAGAAATAATAGGGATTGACATGATTTTCAAATGACCAACACTTTCTCTGCCCCCCATATATACAACATATGTAAGGTCCCTAAGTCAAGTATTGAATTTCAAACACAGATTCAACTACAAAAGACCAGGGAGCTGGATCTGAAAACACCAGCAAGGATAAGAACCCCAAAATACCCATGTAAATGAGTTTGGTCCATCTCCTTCCATCTTTCTCGAAAAACACACCTTCCCTCCAAATTAGTACTTTCCAAAATGATTTTTTGAATGGTATCTTGAATAAACAGTTCAAAAAAATACTTTATGTCCTGCACATGAGTAACCGCCATCCGCATCGGACCTGGTTGCATCTTTATCACAATGGCAGCCATGCGGGGTGGCTCATTCCTTGGGAAAGAAGACAATTCAATTTCAATTTTTTTTGACATCCATATTTCTCCTCCTACAGCTGCTGATGAGCTGGTTGCTGATGGCCTGGTCCTGGGGCTGGCTGCTGACGGGCTGGTCCTGGGGCTGGCTGAGGGTCAATCTCATCCTCTTCATTCAACTCACTGTCAGACTCCGAATTGACAGAGACATGATCCTTATATTTAGAAAATTCTTCATCTTCCAAAGTGGAAGACCCTCCTTCCACACTAGCTTGTCTCTCTGCATAACATTTTGTAAGGCCCTCTGAGCAGAGATTATTTTTGCCGTACTGATTGATTGTGGTAAGGAGCCAAACATGCAAAGCTATTTATTTTTTGGTGTCCCTCCCCCAATTTGCACCTGGCTGGGGTAGAGTGTGAGAAAATACTTTTTTTTTTTTTTTTACAATGTATCGAAATAATGTATTGTAATAACATTGTAATCCAACGCAAAACATTTTGTAGTTTCACACACTACAAAGAGTAAAGAGTGTGACAAAAGTGGGAGACAGGCAGGGAGACAAACAGGTTCTTGGTGCTATGTTGAAACAGCAGGCCCAGGGAGGAGGAAGACAGAGTGAAGACACACAGCAAACTGTTTTGTTTCATTTTTTATTATTTTCACCTGCACATACACTTTTCCACACTTTTATTACCCTCGGGTCCCGTGGACCCGAACACCACGTATGTAATATAAATGTGTAGGGCGGTCCCATGGACCCGAACACCACGTATGTAATATAAATGTGTAGGGCGGTCCCGCGGACCCGAACACCACGTATGTAATATAAATGTGTAGGGCGGTCCCGTGGACCCGAACACCATGTATGTAATAAATATGTGTAGGGCGGTCCCGTAGACCCGAACACCATGTATGTAATAAATGTGTAGGGTGTCCAGTGGACCAGAACACCTCATCTATAATATAAATGTGTAGGGGGGTCCAGTGGACCCGAACACCACGTATGTAATATAAATGAGTAGGGGGGTCCGGTGTGGCTCAGTTGGTAGAGCATGGTGTTTGCAACGCCAGGGTTGTGGGTTCGATTCCCACTGGGGACCAGTACGGAATTTTAAAAAAATTATGAAATGTTTGCATTCACTACTGTAAGTCGCTCTGGATAAGAGCGTCTGCTAAATTACTAAAATGTAAATGTAAAAAATGGACCCGAACACCTCATATGTAATATAAATGTGTAGGGGAGTTCGGTGGACCAGAACACCTCATATGTAATATAAATGTGTAGGGGGGTCCGGTGGACCAGAACACCTCATATGTAATATAAATGTGTAGGGGGGACCGGTGGACCAGAACACCTCATATGTAATATAAATTTGTAGGGGGGTCCGGAGGACCAGAACACCTCAGATGTAATATAAATGTGTGTGCACTCAATGAAAATGTGTTATTTTACATGTTCTTCACAGAACATGAGCCAAGGCCTATGAGTCTCAAGTTGAAAAAATAATTCATTGTATCATTTTTCTTTTAGTAAACATTGAAAATGGGTCACACAGACTCGAAAACCACACAAGGGTTAATAAGTGACAACAAACAGCAAATATATAAAGGTAACTTTATTCCATTATTCAACAATACCGTATGAAAGCAGATCTAATTAAATGGAGTAATCTTCCCATAAATCTTACAGGTAGAAAAACCTCTTTAGAATGGCATGGCTGCCAAAGTTTTTGTATTTATTTTCGGTAATGCCAATTATCCCCACCGGAGACCTTCTTTAAAAAGGTATACTTTGTCATAACAGACTTTATATGGGAAAATACAAATAATAGAATAAATAGGAATGTTTTACTTCTAAATCAAGTCTGAGGGCGGTTTTAACCTTCCAGACTTGGAATGGTATCAACTCGCTACCCAAGGCTTTTACTAAAGAGGAACAATGGGTACATATTGAAGATGCATGCTCATCCTCAGAATCTTTTTACGTGTCTATTTTCAAAGGATAAAGCTAAGAACATGAACAACTTCATAGTTAAGAGCAGTATAAGACTATAGAAGAAAATTAAACATATTCTACAAGAACCAATATAATTTCATAAAAACACAACCTTATGAAAAAAATCCTTCAATAGCTTTTCATAATTCACTGATAAATTGGTCCACATGGAAAATTAAAGGCATAGAAACCGTAAATGACTTGGTAACAGGAAATACATTTGCTTTCATGATATAATAAGAAAGTAATTTTGGACTGACCATTGTATATCGTTTATAGTAAATGCAATTTAAAAGTTCGATATTACAGCATTTCTAAATGAAATCTTTTGGGCATCAGAGCAAACTTGAGGGAATCTTATTTGAGGAGGATTTTTTTTTTCATATGATGGTAAGATATACAAAACCTTGCAGAGAGTATATCTAACTGACAATCTCATAGAAACCAAGACTTAAAAAGAACTGATGTTGAGGGAAAGTTGGAGCATAACTAACGAAATTACAGAGAAGGGAAAGGAAAGCTGGGTTCCTCATGTTTTGCTGCTCTGACAGTATTAAACTGTAGATTATGTTGAGGTACATCTCACATTGTTATACTCTAGCTTATGTTGAGGCACATCTGACTGTGTTATACATAAGGAATAAGGCCCGAGGATGTGTGGTATACGGCCAATTTACCATGGTTAAGGGCTGTTCCTACGCATGATGCCACGCGGAGTGCCTGGACACAGCCCTTAGCCGTTAGTATGTTGTGGTACATCTGACAGTGTTATACTGTAGCTTATGTTGAGGTACATCTGACAGTGTTATACTGTAGCTTATGTGGAGGTACATCTCACAGTGTTATACTGTAGCTTATGTTGAGGTACATCAGACAGTGTTATAATGTAGCTTATGTTGAGGTACATCTGACAGTGTTATACTGTAGCTTATGTGGAGGTACATCTGACAATGTTATACTGTAGCTTATGTGGAAGTACATCTCACAGTGTTATACTGTAGCTTATGTTGAGGTACATCTGACAGTGTTATACTGTAGCTTATGTTGTGGTACATCTGACAGTGTTATACTGTAGCTTATGTTGTGGTACATCTGACAGTGTTATACTGTAGTTTATGTTGAGGTACATCTGACTGTGTTATACTGTAGCTTATGTTGTGA